>NC_061796.1:24830299-25436299 GCF_021462225.1 Girardinichthys multiradiatus | reverse complement strand
TCCTGTATTAACTGCACCTGTTTGAACTCATTATCTGTATAAAAGACACCGGTCCACACACTCAATCAAACAATCTCCAACCTCTCCACAATGGCCAAGACTAGAGAGCTATTTAAGGACATCAGGGACAAAATAGTAGACTGTCGGAGTCTGGGAGTTCTGTGTTCTGTCTGCTGTGTGCCACCAACCATGCTTCACTACTAGACGCCGCCAAAGCTTGGTGCCAAGGGTTAACAGGTGCTGCTTATTCTAATCAGCTGTGGCGTATAAGAAGGCTTGGCTGTCAGCACTCCAGCGCCCGAGTGTTTGCCTGCCATTGTGGTAACTTTTGGCCGTAAACTGAATTTTCACCCCATTGAAAGTATAGTTGTATTCATTCCTTCGTTGTGCTCCTTTCAGGTGACTTTCATGTCGTAGCTCCTGGATCCAGTTCGGATCCCATCAATAACCCTGAATTCAAGCTTCCAAGAACCTCTGAAGAATCAAGCTCCAGTTGCCAGCCCAAGCTTCTTACTCCCAGGCCTCAGACAAGCGAACCCTGCTCACCCTTCACCAAACCTCAAAGCTCACCAGGTGCTCTTTTCTGTACGCACTATCGAACTAACTTTGAGTTTCTCAGTGCTCAGTCAAAACAAATCCAACAACTACTTTCCTCAGACCAGATCCTCAACTAAGCGGCAGCACTCGGAAACAACCTCTCAGGCTCCACGTCAAGCCTCCCCGGACCAACATCCACTCCTTCTCCTGTAAGCAAAGAATTATCACAAACTATTCAATATATCAAACCTACCATCACTTCACTTACCTGACCGACTTCTCTGCGCAGTTTGTTGTTTCCAGGCCTGGGTCCCGTTCTGCAAAGAAATAAACTTGTTAAACTTTCCTTCTGTCTCCTGAGTGTTTTTCTGCATGTGGGTCAAATCGGTAAATAAAACCATGACAGAACACTCGGGCCTTTTGCAGAAATGACTGCTTCAATGCGGCGTGGCATGGAGGCAATCAGCCTGTGGCACTGCTGAGGTCTTATGGAGGCCCAGGATGCTTCGATAGCGGCCTTTAGCTCATCCAGAGTGTTGGGTCTTGAGTCTCTCAACGTTCTCTTCACAATATCCCTAAGATTCTCTATGGGGTTCAGGTCAGGAGAGTTGGCAGGCCAATTGAGCACAGTGATACCATGGTCAGTAAACCATTTACCAGTGGTTTTGGCACTGTGAGCAGGTGCCAGGTCGTGCTGAAAAATGAAATCTTCATCTCCATAAAGCTTTTCAGCAGATGGAAGCAGGAAGTGCTCCAAAATCTCCTGATAGCTAGCTGCATTGACCCTGCCCTTGATAAAACACAGTGGACCAACACCAGCAGCTGACATGGCACCCCAGACCATCACTGACTGTGGGTACTTGACACTGGACTTCTGGCATTTTGGCATTTCCTTTTCCCCAGTCTTCCTCCAGACTCTGTCACCTTGATTTCCGAATGACATGCAGAATTTGCTTTCATCCGAAAAAAGTACTTTGGACCACTGAGCAACAGTCCAGTGCTGCTTCTCTGTAGCCCAGGTCAGGCGCTTCTGCCGCTGTTTCTGGTTCAAAAGTGGCTTGACCTGGGGAATGCGGCACCTGTAGCCCATTTCCTGCACACGCCTGTGCACGGTGGCTCTGGATGTTTCTACTCCAGACTCAGTCCACTGCTTCCGCAGGTCCCCCAAGGTCTGGAATCGGCCCTTCTCCACAATCTTCCTCAGGGTCCGGTCACCTCTTCTCATTGTGCAGCGTTTTCTGCCACACTTTATCCTTCCCACAGACTTCCCACTGAGGTGCCTTGATACAGCACTCTGGGAACAGCCTATTTGTTCAGAAATTTCTTTCTGTGTCTTACCCTCTTGCTTGAGGGTGTCAATAGTGGCCTTCTGGACAGCAGTCAGGTCGGCAGTCTTACCCATGATTGGGGTTTTGAGTGATGAACCAGGCTGGGAGTTTTAAAGACCTCAGGAATCTTTTGCAGGTGTTTAGAGTTAACTCGTTGATTCAGATGATTAGGTTCATAGCTCGTTTAGAGACCCTTTTAATGATATGCTAATTTTGTGAGATAGGAATTTTGGGTTTTCATGAGCTGTATGCCAAAATCATCCGTATTAAGACAATAAAATACCTGAAAAATTTCAGTTAGTGTGCAATGAATCTAAAATATATGAATGTTGAATTTTCATCATTACATTATGGAAAATAATGAACTTTATCACAATATGCTAATATTATGAGAAGGACCTGCACTGAGTTTATTCAGGAATTTAAACTGACGTTTGCCTCAGAATCAGATCAGACCAGTGTAACCCGTAGCCTTGGGGCTCTTAAAGAAACAGGCCCGTCTCTGAGTTCTCTATTGAATTCTGCACACTAGCAGCCGCTTCAGGCTGGAATTCCTGTGCCTAAAAGACAGCATTTTTTCAGTCCCTAGACGAATCCTTAAAAGATGAACTCGCCTTGTTAGATGAACCTAAAACATTAGATGAACAAATAGCATTGGCCACCAGAATAGATAATCGTATGAGAGAGAGAAAGAGGTCCCGAATAGAGCAAGTTGTTGTGAGGTCCCAGCTGCAGACCACTACTCCCACGCCCACTCGTTCTCAGCACAATGCTGTTCTCCCAGAACCTGAACCCACGCACGCAACGTAGAAGAGAGCTAAACCAGTGCATTTATTGTGGTTTTAAAAATACTCCTTCATGAGATCTGTCCTGAGAATAACATAGAAACACTTGGTTACTGCTGAGTTTTGGAGATGTTGTAACTTCCTCTGCTTTTAATAACTTTTAATAACTAGAATAATTGACCCTGAATATTCCATGACAAAAGAGAACTTGTTTCTCTAAAAGAATTAACTGGAAAGTATTAAATGAGTTAAGTTATCACCCTTTTAAAGATACTTTTCTAACCCTAAAATAATATTTTAACCCGCTATATCTGTCAACGTCAAGCAAGCGTCACATGAGCAGCGGTTAATAAGCGTTCTTCATTGCAGATAATAGGAAAAGATTTATGCAAATGTGTGTGTGTTTGTACGTTATCCCCATCAGTTTCTTAATCGCTCCAGAGTCAGACTGTCATGGCACACAGTCCTCTATCAGTCCAAAAAAAACAACCAGGCCCTTCCCAGGTCTGTTGGTGAGACATTGAATCATTCTTTGTCCACTTTAACATCTCCAGGAGGGAGAAAGAAGAAACTTTGCTCCGGTTTCTCTTCTGCCCGCATAAGATGCTTTCAATATAAATCCAGTGTATCACTGTTCTGGCTCTTGCAAACTGCATGGATCGTTGTCCATCTCAGTGGGTCCAGACTTCTTCTGAGTTTCGTTTTTTTTTCTTGTAGAAAGTCACACTGCGATTTTCAACATGCAGGAAGGCAGATCTCTCTCTTTCAGGCCTTGCTGGAGAAGCGTCTCTGGCGGAGTAGCCATGGAGAAGGGCAGGTTTCTAAAATCCAGACTCAAAAACGCAGATGTTGAACTCAAATCCCATATATGTGTGTATTTGTGTGTGAGAGAGGCAGAAGAAAAGTTTAGTATAGGTTCAGATTTTGCACAAAGAAATATTATCAGTCAGTCAGTCAGTTGTCCCCCTGCCTGTCACTTCCTTCCACAACATGAACTATACTCCTTTCTAAAACAACTTTCTTTTCGACTCTCTAATGTCCCTTTTCACTTTTACCTTCTTTACCGACTGATCGCAATATTTAAGACAAACGAAACTTCCTTCAGGAAAGTTTTAACTCTTTAACCCCTTAATTGATGCACTCTGTGCTTTTTAATCTTTTCCTTATGTTTTTTTTTATTTTTCCATCAACTGTTTTACTTGAAACTATTTAAACTATTTAACTTATTTACACTCAAACTTCCACGCTGTGAAAAACCAAACTTATCTTCCAAATTAAAGCACATTTAACACAATCATCCCCACTTTTTCCTTTCATTATTTTATAAATCACAGTATGAAGAAGGAGACACCACTGATGCCTCAAGGTTCCGGAACCATTTTTTTTACCTGTTCAGCGGCACGTCTGCCGACTGGCTTTTCTCCTTTATGAGGTGTAGAAAATTGCTAAAAACCACCCGCAAAACCCTGTGTTTTGCTTTATCCCATTGTTACCAATGAGAACCTCCCTGTCATTCCTTTTGCAGGGTAACCGGGCACTCAGCTGATGTCCTCCCTCTCGCAACTCTGGAACCTAATTAATTAGTTAGGAGATGATGGTTAATGTGTAATAAAAAATAATAATATACATTATATCATACAGAGCAACTTCTCACCCAGATATATTTGACGACAAATTGTTCGGATCAAATCGGCCAGAAGCCGCAGGCGGGCACCCGGACTCCCCTTCCGTAATATGGAGGTGGACTGAGAACAACTCTCAGGCTGGCCAGGCGTCCGTGTCCCCGTCCTGCGGTCTCCTCTGGCACGTTAGATCCTGTTTGTGACACTAAAATTGTTGTGGAATTTTCTTATCAAAGTGGGTAGAAGTTGACTCATAACAAGAGAAAATCCGGACTTTGTCTTTATAAGTTTTATTCAAAGGCATTCAGCGTTTGAATGACTCTGTCACCAAGCAAGTCAGTTGAACAGAGCCCCGATCAACATTTACACACAGTATTTATACCAGAACATGACAGTGTTATCTCAACTGCAAAGAGTCTGTGTTTTATGACCCAAACCCTTCTTAAGTTCAAAAGTGACAAGGTTATCTAGGAACAGACCTAACTGCCCTTCCTGACATTGTCCTAAAAGATGGGTCTGAACCATTAAACGTCTGATAATGGCTTTTACAGCTTACTCCCTAACACAGATGTTCACAGAAGTGAGGTAACCCAAAGGTCACACACTTTGGAACACTTAATAAAAGAATTTCCATTACAAGATCTACAGCTGAGGTGGAAGAGTCTGTCCATAGGACAACAATCAGTCGTGCACTGCAGAAATCTGGTCTTTATGGAAGAGTGGCAAGAAGACAGCCATTTTTGTCAAAGATATCCATAAAAAGTCTCATTTAAAGTTTGCCACATGCCACCTGGGAGACACACCAAACATGTGGAATGTTGGACCACTTGTTTGCTGTATTGTGTATGTATTGTCCTGTATTTTCTCATTGAACAACACAGAAAGGTATGAGTTAGTCAGAGTTTAGCCCTGCCCAGGCTAACCTCTACTCTGCCAAATCATAGGCTTTTCAGAATCAGAATCAGAATCAGAAAAGCTTTATTGCCAAGTACGTTTTTGGACATACAAGGAATTTGTTTTGGCGTAGTCGGTGCAATACAGTACAATGACGAGGAACACAGAGACAGTTTGTTTTGTTTTACATCACCACGGGTCACTGATCGTTCAGCTAAGGACAGAATGGTCCCAGTAGCTTCAAAGACTGCGGTGCACCGCATCCTTTGAACCAACGGGGGAATGTTGGACCACTTGTTTGCTGAATATTGGACCATTTGCACGTTGCTGGACGCCACTCTGCCTTTCCAACGTCATCGGCCATTTTGTACCGCAGGATAGTCTGTTCCTACAAATCCCAGCGGGCTGTGGCTGATAAGACGGGGGAGTCACAGCCCTGAGGCCACCATCAACTATACAACAGAGTATGAGACGGCCCACCTTTTACTTTTCACGCTGGAAACCGGACCAGCAACTCAAGCGATTTTTCGTTTATTCTCCACCGTTGGCTAACGGGAAAACTAAGCGAGTTAAGCTTACAGGAATAAGAAGGCTTGTAAGTTTTCAACTTTACCGATTCGAAGACACGAGTTTAACACGTAACCAAAAAAACCTCGAAGTTTTCAAGGAGACGCAATTTTCCTCCTTGTTTTTGTACCAGTCGACTAGTGATGGTCTGTCATAATTTTTCTACCTTTCTGGCACGGAGGCTACCCTCACCTATGGCCATGAAGTTTGGGTCATGACCGAAAGAATGAGATCCCGGATACAAGCGGCTAAAATGAGCTTCCTCCGTAGGGTGGCCGGGAACTCCCTTAGAGATAGGGTGAGGAGCTCAGCCATCTGGGAGAGGCTCGAAGTAGAGCCGCTGCTCCTCCACATCGAGAGGAGCCGGTTGAGGTGGCTTGGGCATCTATACCAGATGCCTCCTGTACACCTTCCTCGGGAGGTGTTCCAGGCACGTCCCACCGGGAAGAGGACACGGCCCAGGACACGCTGGAGGGACTATGTCTCTCGGCTGGCCTGGGAACGCCTTGGGCTCCACCCGGAGGAGCTGGAAGAGGTGTCTGGGGAGAGGGACGTCTGGATGTCTCTGCTGAATCTGCTGCCCCCGCGACCCGGTCCCGGATAAGCGGAAGACGATGAGTACGCGTACGAGTACGATATTTTCCTCTTTGTTTTTGTTCCAGTTGACTGCTGCCAATCCGTCATATTTTTCCCCTTATGCCAAAGGAGGACGGCCGGCCGTCTTTACGCGTCCGTTACAAACTCCCCCCCTGCTCCGTTTTGTTTTTATTTCTATTAGAAATTGTTTGGGCAGGATAGAGTAGGATTTTAGAGCGATTTAGAATCGCCACTTATAGTCCAATGTGTTCTAAGTTGTATGTGCATGCAATGTCTTATTGAAACCTCAATTGCTGTTGGACTCTGAAAGCCGCCACGCTTTGAAGCTGAGGGTTATTGGCTTACCATGGTTGGCTGTGCTGTGTTTGGATGCACCAATTGGTCTGAGAAAGGGAACAGAATGCATGGTACATTCAAAGACACTGAAAGAAGAAGAAAATGGCTCAGGTCAGTAGGATCAACCTCACCATCACCAGAGGTCATAATAAAAGAAAACTGTGTGCTGTAAGTTTAATCTGCACACTCAAACATTTTTAATCAGTGTTTATTTTCTTTGTGATTGTATTGTAAATGTATGTACAGCGCTTTGAGTGTCTCGTTACTGAAAAGCGCTATATAAATAAACGTACCCATTGAAAGTATAGTTGTATTCATTCCTTCGTTGTTCATTCCTTCTGTCCTTAGCTGAACGATCAGTGACCCGTGGTGATGTAAAACAAAACAAACTGTCTCTGTGTTCCTCAAAAGCCTATGATTTGGCAGAGTAGAGGTTAGCCTGGGCAGGGCTAAACTCTGACTAACTCATACCTTTCTGTGTTGTTCAATGAGAAAATACAGGACAATACATACACAATACAGCAAACAAGTGGTCCAACATTCCACATGTTTGGTGTGTCTCCCAGGTGGCATGTGGCAAACTTTAAATGAGACTTTTTATGGATATCTTTGACAAAAATGGCTGTCTTCTTGCCACTCTTCCATAAAGACCAGATTTCTGCAGTGCACGACTGATTGTTGTCCTATGGACAGACTCTTCCACCTCAGCTGTAGATCTTGTAATGGAAATTCTTTTATTAAGTGTTCCAAAGTGTGTGACCTTTGGGTTACCTCACTTCTGTGAACATCTGTGTTAGGGAGTAAGCTGTAAAAGCCATTATCAGACGTTTAATGGTTCAGACCCATCTTTTAGGACAATGTCAGGAAGGGCAGTTAGGTCTGTTCCTAGATAACCTTGTCACTTTTGAACTTAAGAAGGGTTTGGGTCATAAAACACAGACTCTTTGCAGTTGAGATAACACTGTCATGTTCTGGTATAAATACTGTGTGTAAATGTTGATCGGGGCTCTGTTCAACTGACTTGCTTGGTGACAGAGTCATTCAAACGCTGAATGCCTTTGAATAAAACTTATAAAGACAAAGTCCGGATTTTCTCTTGTTATGAGTCAACTTCTACCCACTTTGATAAGAAAATTCCACAACAATTTTAGCGTCACGAACAGGATCTAACGTGCCAGAGGAGACCGCAGGACGGGGACACGGACGCCTGGCCAGCCTGAGAGTTGTTCTCAGTCCACCTCCATATTACGGAAGGGGAGTCCGGGTGCCCGCCTGCGGCTTCTGGCCGATTTGATCCGAACAATTTGTCGTCAAATATATCTGGGTGAGAAGTTGCTCTGTATGATATAATGTATATTATTATTTTTTATTACACATTAACCATCATCTCCTAACTAATTAATTAGGTTCCAGAGTTGCGAGAGGGAGGACATCAGCTGAGTGCCCGGTTACCCTGCAAAAGGAATGACAGGGAGGTTCTCATTGGTAACAATGGGATAAAGCAAAACACAGGGTTTTGCGGGTGGTTTTTAGCAATTTTCTACACCTCATAAAGGAGAAAAGCCAGTCGGCAGACGTGCCGCTGAACAGGTAAAAAAAATGGTTCCGGAACCTTGAGGCATCAGTGGTGTCTCCTTCTTCATACTCTGATTTATAAAATAATGAAAGGAAAAAGTGGGGATGATTGTGTTAAATGTGCTTTAATTTGGAAGATAAGTTTGGTTTTTCACAGCGTGGAAGTTTGAGTGTAAATAAGTTAAATAGTTTAAATAGTTTCAAGTAAAACAGTTGATGGAAAAATAAAAAAAAACATAAGGAAAAGATTAAAAAGCACAGAGTGCATCAATTAAGGGGTTAAAGAGTTAAAACTTTCCTGAAGGAAGTTTCGTTTGTCTTAAATATTGCGATCAGTCGGTAAAGAAGGTAAAAGTGAAAAGGGACATTAGAGAGTCGAAAAGAAAGTTGTTTTAGAAAGGAGTATAGTTCATGTTGTGGAAGGAAGTGACAGGCAGGGGGACAACTGACTGACTGACTGATAATATTTCTTTGTGCAAAATCTGAACCTATACTAAACTTTTCTTCTGCCTCTCTCACACACAAATACACACATATATGGGATTTGAGTTCAACATCTGCGTTTTTGAGTCTGGATTTTAGAAACCTGCCCTTCTCCATGGCTACTCCGCCAGAGACGCTTCTCCAGCAAGGCCTGAAAGAGAGAGATCTGCCTTCCTGCATGTTGAAAATCGCAGTGTGACTTTCTACAAGAAAAAAAAACGAAACTCAGAAGAAGTCTGGACCCACTGAGATGGACAACGATCCATGCAGTTTGCAAGAGCCAGAACAGTGATACACTGGATTTATATTGAAAGCATCTTATGCGGGCAGAAGAGAAACCGGAGCAAAGTTTCTTCTTTCTCCCTCCTGGAGATGTTAAAGTGGACAAAGAATGATTCAATGTCTCACCAACAGACCTGGGAAGGGCCTGGTTGTTTTTTTTGGACTGATAGAGGACTGTGTGCCATGACAGTCTGACTCTGGAGCGATTAAGAAACTGATGGGGATAACGTACAAACACACACACATTTGCATAAATCTTTTCCTATTATCTGCAATGAAGAACGCTTATTAACCGCTGCTCATGTGACGCTTGCTTGACGTTGACAGATATAGCGGGTTAAAATATTATTTTAGGGTTAGAAAAGTATCTTTAAAAGGGTGATAACTTAACTCATTTAATACTTTCCAGTTAATTCTTTTAGAGAAACAAGTTCTCTTTTGTCATGGAATATTCAGGGTCAATTATTCTAGTTATTAAAAGTTATTAAAAGCAGAGGAAGTTACAACATCTCCAAAACTCAGCAGTAACCAAGTGTTTCTATGTTATTCTCAGGACAGATCTCATGAAGGAGTATTTTTAAAACCCAGCGAATGCGTAAAACCTGATGGGTTTCTCCTTCAGGTATAATTTTCTGTTGTCAGATTTTGTATCCCATAAATCTAATGGGTAGAGACCTCATTAAAACAGGCTTAGTTCTACTGCAGATGGTCTTCATACAGTTTCTGACACAGTACTTACAGTTTGGTGCAGTTTTTGTCCGCAGTGCTAACTGACGCTTATGGAAAGTACAAATTCTTTGTTTTTCACAGCAGCTGCTGGGAAGAGGTTATATTAGGCTTTTTCTTCCCTCTTCTGATTTATGCAGCGTGTTGATTTACACTGTACCTTATATCAGGTCCTGACAAAAAAACTATGAAAGGCTTGGTTCTGCAGTTTCCTTTTTTCTCCCTTTGGAGAAGGAAAGAGAAACCTGATCAGTTCTGTGTTGCATAGAAATATTAAAACACTAGTTGTTTTCTAAGATATCACCAGCTAAAAACTTTTAAAACTTTTGAGAGTAATTGGTTTTGTTAAACACATTTCCCTTGGTAAAACAAACCTTTAAAATGAGTATGAAAAATGGGGTTATTTAGAAAGAATCTGATTGGACAGTGGAACCACACAAAAATTAAACTAATCTCATGCCTCCAAAAAGACTCTGCATAGAAAAGGCCTTCAGAACCATGGAGTTATTTTCCACCACAGTACCAAGTTTTTTAAGCATGCTTTTTCTTTATTTTAAAACAGATCTGGTTTTTGTTTGTTTTGTTTTTGGCTTTTTAGCATAATGTTTGTCTGAAGCTTCTTATGAACTGGGTTAGGAGCAAATATGATCTGAGGTAAATTAGGAGCTGTGAACTAATAATTTTAAATCTGATTATTGTCCAAGCAGAAATAATATATTTAGCCAATCCTTCAATCTGTGCAGAAAGTTAACACCATTGTTCAATGCAGTAGTACTCAACTTGTGGTTCCTGGACTCCTGAACCCCGTAAGCCATAGATTTTGGGTCCATAAAATTATAATTTTTAATTAAAGGTAGACCGATTACTTATTCAAATAGATCTAAGCCAATGATGAGTTCCAGTCATTTGGTGGCTTTGAAATGCAATAATACTCAAAATTTCTACTCTGGGGAACACAGATTGGGGTTGAAGAGTTTAGTTTTGGAACCAAGGCTAGGATTCTTTATAACAGAATCAAGACAAGTAAAATCCTTCATTTCAGGAAAAGAAAAGAAATATAGGCTCTCTTAACAGTAAGAGGATGGTCGGCTCAAACTCAAGGCTCATTGTTTGATTTCTTAAGGTTTAAAGATTAAAGGAATACATGAGTACAAAGGTACACAAGGTGATTTCAGATTACTAAGAGATAAAATATTGGAACATTTATCAGCATTTGGATTGTAAAAGATGGGTTCTAGTAATAAGTTTTCCCTAACTCTCAAAATTTAAATAGCCAAATTAAAGAAAATTATGTTTGTTCTTTTTGAAACACTATGTGGGAAAAAGTCCAGTTTGGAGACAAGCTTCTTATCTTAATTTCTGATTAAGTCAAACACTGCAGTTTTTGTTTTGTTTGGGTATGCCATAAACATGTCAATGCTGACTTTTCTAATTTCCCCTCGGGGATCAATAAAGTATCTTTGAATTTGAATTGAATTGAATTAAAATACTTCTTTGCATTTAACCTGAAATTCTGCAATACAGCTGTGATCAAATTGAGCCAAACAAAAAGAGAACTATAACAATAACTCTCAGGATTGTAGTTATTATTACAGAGTTACAGT
This sequence comes from Girardinichthys multiradiatus, assembly GCF_021462225.1. Taxonomy (NCBI): domain Eukaryota; kingdom Metazoa; phylum Chordata; class Actinopteri; order Cyprinodontiformes; family Goodeidae; genus Girardinichthys; species Girardinichthys multiradiatus. The sequence continues at coordinate 25,424,963 of NC_061796.1, read as the reverse complement.
ACAAAGAATTAACAAAAGGTTTCAGCATCAGTAAATTTGGATTCATATAAGAGAAAACTGTTGCTGTGCTTCTAAATATTTTGAGATCTCTTTGGACTATGTGCACTCATTTTTTAAAAAAGGATCCTGACGATTGTCATAACAAAATTGATCAATTATAGCATTAAAAGATATGGTTGAGAAAACATATTCTGAAAAGAGATTGTTAAAAATTTCTTAGAATTCTTGAAGCTTCAAATTTGGCCATTTGTCTGTCTTTGATGTTTTGTCTTTGTTTTGTTGGAATGAATGTTTGTTTATATGTTGCATGAAACAATAATCCATGTTTAGAATAATGTTTCTAAATCTCAGATTGATTAAACTTTGAGTTTTCAGGAGAGTTAAGAAGCAGCTTGTTTCTGAGGCTGCCATTCAAAGGTTAGTTCTGCCTGACTCCGCCCACCTACCAGGTTGGTTCATGCCTTTGTTGTCATGGTAACGCTCAGCACTTCCCTTCCTGAGTTTTAACACTGTTTAAGAGACAATAGAATCAAAATGCTTGTAGTGATTGTTGCCTTAAAAACATGTTTTTTTTTTTTTTTTTTGTATAATGATTAAGGATGTAGCATGACTTTTAGATTTATGTGTTTTATTATTAAAAGGTTAATGAAATAGTGGTTCCAAAAGTTTTTGCACTCATGGGAAAAAAGGGTAGCTCAGACCTCCAGTGAGGACTTAGTGACAATGCGAGAGAGACGTTGTACTTTGTTTATATAAATGGTGCATAGCTCTCTGAGACCACATTATGAAAACCTCTCTGAAATTATGGTGTTGATTCTTTTGTTAAATTTTATATCTCCACAGATTAGACCATTTTTTAAATTCTTTTTGGGTATTCTGAAACTATGAAATATTGACCTGTAATCAGACCTTCCACAAACATCATGTCACATTTTTTATATTCAGAATATTTAGCTGATGGTCACTGCTAGTATATCAGGTGAAGTCAGAAGATCAATTCTTCTGATTTTGTTGGATGTTTTGATGAAGTTCATGTAGTTAAGCACTTAGGTTTGAGAATGGGACTTTGAATTGAAAATTAGCCAAGTGTTGTGAAGGCTCTATCTATTGTTCTCACTTATATGAGATTGAGACAAAGGACACAGGCAAATCTCAGTCCTTTTGAAGTGCTGTGTGGCAGGTCTCCTAATTTGGACATGGGGATATTGCCAAGAAAATTTTCTTCCACATCTTTGTGTGAAGGTAGGATGTTGTTTTACTGTCAAAACCTGTCCACTGTGTTTTCTCAAGTTTCACAGATGGTGAAGGCTGCATTACCAGAAACAGCCACTTCCGCCCTCCAGTCCTTTATTCCTGGTGACTGGATTCTGGTCAGAGAATTTAGGAGAAAACACAGGAAGTCCAGGTGCTGGAATGGCCCATATCAGATCCTACTAGACACCCAGGAAAGCTGCAGGAAAGCTCCAGCTCCTCCAACTTCATCTGGCTTCCAGGACACAAGTCATCTTCCAAATGGATCATCCACGACTGAAAGGTGTGAGGACAGCGGACCACCACAAGACAAAGAACTGTAAGCTGATCACTGGCGAGTGATTGAAGAGGTGGTTGAAGAACACTGTTCTTACAAGGGCACAATAATCCCTTGGGCAGTGCAACGTTATTTCAGAATCTACTTAAGGCCATCGCATTGCCTGAAAGTTAGAAATCATAAGGTCATTTGCCTCACCTCACACACACACCACAGTGAGAGATTCTTTTCTCCCACTTTGACAGCGAGACTGACTCTGAGGAGGATATCTCAGATGCTTTTATCTAACTTTTATGTTTATTGTTTGATATTTATCATTATGGTATTATTACAAATTTGAATGTGTTCATTTCCACCGTTGTTTAGTTGGACTATGGAAGCCTAACGTCCAGCAGGTTAGAGTTCCTGTTTCTAAATATATTTCTAGAGGAGCTTCCTACGACCACCCACCTGTATCAGACTGGTAACAGGGCAGCTTGAAGCCACTCAGGAAAGACAGCAGGATTTTTTTGTTTTTTAAGTTGTGTTTATAATTTGTTTTCTTTGGGAAAAACTGTTTGCTTTCAGTACCAGAAGAAAGGACATTCCACTTCAAGGTCACAATGCAGCTATATGGAAGATGGTTTGTTCTGATGCTAATGATTGGTATTGCAAATATTGTTATAACTCTTGTGTTCATTTTGGGAAAGGTACAGCAAAGACAATGTAAGGCTAATTTGAGGAATTGTGCTAATAATACTCATCAGCGGATTCGAAGAGAGATTCATCACTTTTCTGACTACTATGAACATGCTGATAATGTCTGGTGGCAACTGATGCATCAAACCGTGAGGAAGATAAGAAATGATATTTGCTATGTTTGTTGTTTGATTCCACATGCTATTAATGATCAACCATTTTTGGTACCAGTTCCTATTGATACTGCTTATGCTCTAGCTACTTTCTTTCCAGATAACCGGTTGGTGGAGGTCATTTTTCCTTGGGTGAGGAATTATACTGTACGGGAAAGCAGAAATGCTTGTAGATTTTCTAGTGAGATTAATTTAACATGTGCGTCTACAGGAACTCTTTATAGATTTCGGGGTATTAGAAATCCGATTAAAGATCCAGATATTTGTATTACACAGGAGGAAAGTACACCTTATTTCCTTGGGAAGACAGTAGGTTGCGAAGCTATTATATCTGTTTTATGTGCTTTAATCAACATACATAAATTTGAGTCATGTCCTATCAGAACTGATCCTTATCCTATTTCAGAATCTTTGGCTCCAGATCCTTTTGTGTTAACTTTTAATCATACTGCTTTATGTGAGGAAGGTTTCACTGTTCTAACTACGGAGCAGCAGGCTATAAGAACTATGAGTTTGCGAAATAGAATGGCTTTGGATTATCTGTTAGCTGAGAGGGGTGATGGTTTTGAATAATTTTCCTTTAGTTGTGATTATCTTGTAATCAGAAGAAGGGAGTTGTAATGGAAATTCTTTTATTAAGTGTTCCAAAGTGTGTGACCTTTGGGTTACCTCACTTCTGTGAACATCTGTGTTAGGGAGTAAGCTGTAAAAGCCATTATTAGAAGTTTAATGGTTCAGACCCATCTTTTAGGACAATGTCAGGAAGGGCAGTTAGGTCTGTTCCTAGATAACCTTGTCACTTTTGAACTTAAGAAGGGTTTGGGTCATAAAACACAGACTCTTTGCAGTTGAGATAACACTGTCATGTTCTGGTATAAATACTGTGTGTAAATGTTGATCGGGGCTCTGTTCAACTGACTTGCTTGGTGACAGAGTCATTCAAATGCTGAATGCCTTTGAATAAAACTTATAAAGACAAAGTCCAGATTTTCTCTTGTTATGAGTCAACTTCTACCCACTTTGATAAGAAAATTCCACAACAATCTCTGGAGTACATCCAGAGTGATCATGGGCCTCTTGGCTGCATCTCTGATCAATCTTCTCCTTGTTCGAGATGAGAGTTTAGAGGGACGGCCGGGTCTTGGTAGATTTGCAGTGGTCTGATACTCCTTCCATTTCAATATGATTGCTTGCACCATGCTTCTTGGGATGTTTAAAGCTTGGGAAATCTTTTTGTATCCAAATCCGGCTTTAAACTTCTCCACAACAGTATCTCGGACCTGCCTGGTGTGTTCCTTGGTCTTCATGATGCTCTCTGTGCTTTGAACAGAACCCTGAGACTATCACAGAGCAGGTGCATTCATACGGAGACTTGATTACACACAGGTGGATTCTATTTATCATCATCAGTCATTTGGGACAACATTGGATCATTCAAAGATCCTCACCGAACTTCTGGAGTGAGTTTGCTGCACTGAAAGTAAAGGGGCCGAATAATATTGCACGCCCCACTTTTCAGTTTTTTATTTGTTAAAAACGTTTGACACATCCAATAAATTTCATTGCACTTCACGATTGTGTCCCACTTGCTGTTGATTCTTCACAAAAAATTGGAATGTTATATATTTATGTTTGAAGCCTGAAATGTGGCAAAAGGTTGAAAAGTTCAAGGGGGCCGAATACTTTCGCAAGGCACTGTATAAGTGTATTGCATTACTTTATCAATAAATATGATCTGTAGCCTAAATGTATTCCATGATGTGTGTGCAATCTCATTTCCCTCTAAATTTAGAACAGTGATGAATGTCCATGCCGCTCCTAATAAAATGCTTTGATAAAATGCATAGTTAGTGAAGTAATCAGTGCACATAATTGGTCAATAATTACTGAAGATCGTGGGGGGTAATGAGAAAATAGTTGTTTACTGGATTCGGGCCCGCCAGAAGCTGCTGAAACTGATTAGCGCCACTGAGATGTTTCGAACTATTGAGGACTACATGAACCACGTGACTGTGTGTCGGCTAGTACAAAGAGTGTCGTAACGGCTCTGGGGCAGGTCTGAACACAGTTCAGCGACCTGAGAGTCAGTAAACTTGAGCGGAATAAAACAGGAACTAGCTGAAAAATATCAAAGAAGGAGCAGCAAAATGCAGGCGGTCACCTTCTTCTGAAAAGCCAAAACCAAATTCGTCCTGCTCACACAAGTCGCATCCTCACCCTTCATCTGCTGTCTCCTTCAATATTTTGCAGCTAGTTCCTGTTTTTAGTCCGTTGCAGCTTGCTGTCTCTGGTAGCTGACCTGCCCCACAGGGAAATCCTCACCCCCTCATTTGAATATAAGGATATGAAATAAAAACGGAGTTTAAAAATAAAAGACCTTGAAATACATAATGTAGCTTTACACAATAATAATGTCACAAGATAAAATACCATTACGAAATACATAAATAAATAAATAAATATTGAAGAAAATAAATAAATAACTACTTAAATAAAATTTGAAGAAAATAAATACATACATAAGTAAATCTTAAAATAAATAAATAAACGAGCAAATAAGCTACAAATGTCATTTTAGATATTTATTTTGTTTTATTGTATGGGGACATTTATTTATTTGATAGAATATGTATAAATAATCTATTAATAACATTATTTATTTATTTATTTATTTAATTTTAAATGAAACAGCTCTCCATAGATTTTCACTGTGTTTTTGAAAGTTCATTTGTGTTTTCAACTACCCAATTTATGGGGGGCTACATTAAAGTTGGTTTATTGAAAAAATAATATTGAATTATTTGGCGTAATCCCCCCATCCAGACCTTGGGCTGCTGGGTCTGATCACTCCTTTGTCTCATCACTGTTTTTTGCTCTTTCCCCATCGGTTTCTCACCCAAGTTCTATTGCTATTGTTTAAACCATTTAGCCATCAGCTTGAACAGAGGCTAGGATCTAGGCTGCTTGTGCACTCAACAGTCGCTAAGAGGTCTCATTCGGCCTTTTGTTGACTGACGGCTACAGGTCCAAACATTCTCATCTACGTTGATATGCCCAGAGAGATCCCCTCATTACTTCCCACACTTGACTATTCCCATCTTCACCTATAAGTTACTGGTTTGATTGTAAGAGGGAAAAATTTTGTTTAATACATTTTCACATAGATAAAGAGAAGACATTTGTGCTTCTTTCAAATGAAAGTGATTTGCTCCCAATAAGAATAGTGCTTCCATTACTTTTTTGGTAAATGTTTGATAGACACCTATCAGGACCACAAAATCAAGGAATCTAACGTTGCCCTGTACGGCGGAGCCGGAGTCCCACCCTGGAGCTAAGCCTGGGGTCGGGACTCATCGGAGAGCGCCTGGTGGCCAGGTTGGTCCTCACGAGACCCGGCCTGGCTCAGTCCAAACAAGAGATGCAAGGCAATCCCCCAGTGGGTCGATAACCGACTTTGTTATTGTATCATCAGACCTTCGGCCGCATATTTTGGACACTCAGGCGAAGAGAAGGGCTGATCACCACCTGGTGGTGAGTTGGATCCGCTGGAAGAGGAGAAAGCCAGACAGACTTGGGCTTGCCCTCTTCAGGTTGGAAGGGAGTTCCTGCCTCACGTGAAGGAGTTCAAGTATCTTGGGGTCTTGTTCACAAGTGAGGGGAGAATGGAGAGGAAAATCAACAGACGGATCGGTACGGCTGCCGCAGTAATGGGGACGCTGTGCCGATCCGTTGTGGTGAAGAGAGAGCTGGGCCAAAAAGTGAAGCTCTTGATTTACCAGACGGTCTATGTTCCTTCCCTCACCTATAGCCATGAACTTTGGGTCATAACCGAAAGAACGAGATCCCGAATACAAGCAGCTGAAATGAGCTTCCTCCATAGGGTGGCCGGGCACTCCCTTAGAGATAGGGTGAGGAGCTCGGCCATCCGGGAGCCACATTGAGAGGAGCCAGTTGAGGTGGCTTGGGCATCTATACCAGGTCCCTCCTGGACGCCTTCCTCGGGAGGTGTTCCAGGCACGCCCCACCGGGAGGAGGACACGGCCCAGGACACGCTGGAGGGACTATGTCTCTCGGCTGGCCTGGGAATGCCTTGGGCTCCACCCGGAGGAGCTGGAAGAGGTGTCTGGGGAGAGGGAAATCTGGGTGTCTACTGAGTCTGCTGCCCCCGCGACCTGGACCGGATGAAGCGGAAGGCGACGAGTATGAGTGCGAGTATGAGTACGGGTTTGATAATTGTTACATATAGGGTGATTTTGCCTAAAATGATTAATAACCAACACCAGTAGTGAATCATAAGTATTAACAGTCACACGGGGCTAACCAGTCTCAATTCCACAACCAGTTTTAAGTATATAAATGTTTTGGGTGATTTTGTTTAAAATGTATTATTATTGACAATGGATTCATTATCATTATTGATAAGGGCTAGTAGCCCCAAATTCACAATCCTAAAGTGATGTAATATCTAATATTAATTCAACCTGGAAAGACTCACAAACAGAAGATAGGAATGCAATTAGAAAAGTTTATTAGTGAATGTTTATTTCCTTGATGCTTGGACCCCAGTGGAAGACATGAATGTTGAGGATGACATGCGCTTGAATGAACATCTCCGGGTTAGATTTAGAGATGTCTTCCCCCCCAAAAAAGGGGGCAGAGGCTGGGGCCAAGGCCGGAAATTAGAAAGGAAGGGAAGTTAGTGAGGTTGAGAAAGATTTGAATAACGGGCGTGAAGAAGGGATGCTCTGAGCCTACAGAGAAGGAATAGGTCAGTGTACCTGACAAGGCGTTTATTGGGGCTGAAGTTCTAAGAAGAAAGGAAAAGAATTAATTAGCGCTCTGAGCCTAGAGAGAAGGAATAAGTTAGTGTGCCTGACAAGGCATCAATGGGGCTGTACCTGACAAGGCGTCGATGGGGCAGTGCCTGACAAGGCGTCGATGGGGCTGAAGATCTAAGAAAATAAAATAATTAATTAACGATAGTGCCTGTAGAGGAGAAGAATGAGGCGGAGACTGAGAAGAATAGGAATGAAGATAGAACGGATCCGCAGCTGAAGGATGTTGGGGGATGAGGACCTAGGAGGATTAAAAAGGTTAAACCAGCAAACTGAATAGAAGGAAAAGACAGATCTGAAAGGCCAACCACCACCAGTTAGTGCAGGAAGCTCATACCTAAGAGGTGGGAGATCGTTGAACAGCTAGCACAGAGTGGAAGTCTGACGAACGTGGCTGAAGAAGGCCAACGGCCGAGTTGATGAAGGGAAGCTGTATAAACACTTTGGGTTGCTGCTCTAGAGCCATCTCCAATTCTAAGTAAGTGACTTGAGACCTGACTAGGAGGCGGGTTGTACTTGTCTAAAGATGCCTCAAACTTAAAGAACCAGGAGGCGGACATGGGGACCTTTTAGACTGAGAAAGAAGGGCATGCTGGGTGAGCTAAGTTTGCAATGTTTTAAAAGTGGATTTAAGCATGCTTGAAATGGGCAGAATGGGCCATCGAGGTAAACAATAGAGATGAAACATGGGCCTTTCCCTTTGGTATGTTAAGGTTAAGTTTGAAATGATCAGGATAGAACTTGAGGTCTGAGAAGGCTAAATTTCTAGATGGAACAAACAAATTGTTAGGGGAAGTAAGTAACCTGAGAAGCCCGTAGAAGGCTTGGACATCATGGGGTTAAGATTCGATATGTCTTCCCCCAAAAATTGCTGAGCAAGACCAAAAGATATACGAATGAAGGGGAAGAAGGGAGGCGAGAAGAGTGGATCAAGTGAGCCTGACAGGCGCAGAAGAGGAAGGATGAGAAACTGGCTAAGAGATGAGGGAAAAGGAAAGACTTTAACTATAGGTTCTGTGTTGTGCTGGAATTTCTTACCTTTATATGAATTTCATGAAAAGTTATTGTCTCTTCCATACCTCTGACTCACTGAGGGGCTCACCGAGGGGCAGATGCACAATGCTGTTAGCAGCTGCTTAATGTGCAAACCTAAACTTGCAAGTGCCACCGTTTCTAAAAGACACGAAGATAGATCTGCTTTACTGAGCAAATATAGCTTCCTACACTGTTGCAGATTCCCAACATAAATGAGTTGTTAAAGTTAAAACCTGTCAATGTTATGAATTTGAATGAGGAATTCAGCCAGAGACAATTACTAATCGATCTCAAAATCAGTTTGTCTTATGCGGATTGAGTGGAGAAAATAATATTTGAAAAAAACTGATGGTTATATCTTCACGCAACTAAAGCCTTGCATTATGGGTGACTCTCCAGTCACACTAAGAGCTTTGTGCGGAGATCAAACCTTGAGGAACTGTGAAAGCTGTATGAACCAAAGTCCAAACTGGTTTGCTGTGTGGCCCAACGATGAGTGGACCCTTAAATTAGATGCTCTTGTCCAGTTCTTTAGATTTGCACTGAGAAAACTGACTGTCCAAGTGGTCCGGCAACTTTTAATTTCTCCAAATTTTTTGTTGGGCAGTAGAACTCCAAATATAAACATGAAGCCCTTCTTTAAACTACTGAGAGAGCAGCAAACTTCGATGAGTGTTAAAGATTTAATCAGCTTTATTGACAATATGAACAGTGATTTATTATTCTGGAGACTAGATTAATGTGCTGCCCCTGCAGAATCTAGGAACGGAGCCTTGGTGGGACGTTAGAATGTGTGGAAGCATAGAATCTGCCTGAGCGAAAAAGAGAAGTGAGAAGCACTGAATGCCTGAAATGTAGCTGAAGGTTGTGAAAAGGAATGGAAAAAGAAATGGAGTGATGCATCTCACCTAGAGACAAGCAAGGCCGGGTGTTAGCAAGGTGAACGCCGGCAGCTGACGTGGCCAAGTTGGAGGCGAATTCCGGAGATGTTGAGTGTGATGAATGGAGCGCTGGAGAGAATCCATGGACGATATGCATGAGGCAGAGAAGGTTGAGGGATGACTGGAGTAGAAGAAGACGTTGAAGCTTGAGGTGTGGGAGGATCGGTTTGAGAGACAAAGATCAGAGGAGAAGCTGCTGCAGAAGACAGGTAGGAATATGCAGTGGGAGACAGGGTGCGGGAGGTCAACCTCGGCGACGCTTGGCAAAAGGATTTTAGGGTGCTTCTGGAGGAGGTGGAAGGTGGAGGAGGTGGAGGGAGATAATCATGCTGCGGCAGGAGTGAGGAGAGCTGAGCAAGGTGGGATGAATCCAGATCCGAGCCAGGAGACATGCAGCACGGTATGAACTGGGAATGACAGAGAATGGACGTCAAAGCGGAAGGCCAGGTTAATGGTTCTGCGAGCAAGGAAGGAGAAAGGAGGGTGAAGATCCGTCGCGAACAACGCGAAGAGCGGCCAGATCATCAGACTGAAGTCGAACATGACGTGACTGAACATCAAAGTTCAGCTGCAGAATGGAGGATTCCATGGATAAAGATCTTTTAAAACGGAGACTTAAAGGATGATTGGCCGGGGAGAAACGCAGACTTAACGCTGATTGGTGGAGCAGAGCCGCATGGAGGAGTAATTCGACAAAGCTGGAGGTGATGGTGAGTCTTCCGTGTTGAATTTTCGTTTAAACTCCATTATCTTCTAATATATATTGATTGTGAATGATTTTGATTAGGAATGATCAATTATGAATTATCGTTAATTAAAATGATAACTTTTAATAAACATTCATAATAAAATAATCACAAATGCACAAGTATCAACAGAATGTAAGAGAAAGGGCTCTGACAGAAGGTAAGGTAAGGTAAGTTCATTTACATAGCGTTTTCAGCAGCGAGACACTCAAAGCGCTGTACATACAATTACAATACAATCACAAAGAAAATAAACACAGATACAGACACAGAAAAAACTAATTAAATGATCAAATCAAACAACAAAGGTAATTAAAAAATTTATAATAATAAAGAGAATAGAATGCTGGATAAGAAAATGAAAGGAAAATTGGACTGAAAACGTAACTAATAATGTTTAGATAGTACAGTCAAAGGGCACTCTAAACAAATAAGTTTTTAATCTTGATTTATTTAAAGCGTTCTGGATCAACTGCAGCTGTCTGATCGACTTTTTAGGCAGACCTTTGAAGACACCCTTGCAGTAATAAATTCTACTAAAGATGAATGCATGAATTTGTTTTTGAAGGTCCTGCTGAGACATTAGTCCTTTAATCCTGGAGATGTTTTTTAGGTGATAGAAGGCCGACCTAGTAACTACCTTTATGTGCTTCTGAAGGTTCTGGTCTGAGTCCATCACTATGCCCAGGTTTCGAGCCTGACTGGTGGTTTCTAGCTGTATTAACTGAAGCTGTGTGCTAACTTTTAAACGCTCTTCCTTTGGTCCAAAGATTATTACTTCAGACAATGTTGTTGTACAACAGTCTCATGAAGAGGATGCTCAGGGTTCTCCATAATGCATTACTTTCTTGGATTCCTGTGTTAGATGTTCTTAGTTTGTATTTCCTTGTAGATCTGGTTCCTCCATTTAATGTTCTTTAGTTAGTTCTGTTGTTCGCTTATTTCTGTTCACATAGATGTTTTGTTATTCCCCTGGATTCCCTGCTCATCTGTGTCAATTAGCCTCCCTCCTTCAGTTGGCTACATATTTGGCTACATATTGTCTCCCACCTGAATTCCCTCTGATGTCCATTCTCCATCCTTCATCAATATTTATACTCTAACTCTATACTCTAACATTGGCAGGTTTTATCTATACTTTCTATTACTCACTACTGGTTCCTACTGTTGTCATGCCTGGTCTGTTTTCTACCTGTTCAGTCTGCATTTGGCAATTATTATTAAAAGGTTTTCTACTCAACATGCTACTTCCACCCTTATGCTTGCATGTTGGTCCTGCAAAACCCCAGCGACCCCTGATAATAGCAGGACAAAGGGAAAGAAAGAGCAAGATACTCTAGAGAGTTCAAAGTTGTGAGAAATATACTTCAAGACGTACCAACTTGTTAAACAAGAAGCCAATGACTTGACTGGTTTAAATTTTGGAATTGAATGTTGTAATGAGGGCACTTTCACCATTGTCAAAAGGAGTTTTATTTGTTTGAACTGAATCAGTTTACCTTATGTTTCTTCAGTGCTTTTGAGTTATTGAAGTTATAGTCTCTTTTAATACAAAAATATGTTTGTTAAATAAAACAACTTTACTTTTTCTATTTAGGCTTAAAGTACATGTATGTAGAAGTATGTATATAGTAGAAGATAGTAGTAGATAGTGTGAAACAGTATAAAAAATGAACAAAGATGAATATTCAACATTTAACAGCATTTAACACTTCGAAACCAAGAAGCAACAGTTTAGTTCAATTAAGTGGAAAATATAATAAAACTAAGTTTTAAGTTGATTAAAAAGTTTATGCAACTATTGCACTTGTCATGAATCTCTAAATGGGTCCTCTCACACTTGCAGTCAGTGGCTCATCTTAATTACAGTTTTAATCATGGGTTGACAAGACAATGTGACCAAGGTGTCCCCCTCCTGTTTAATTGCCAATAATAAAATTCCTCCATCTTGTTTCCTCCTCCTTCTTAAACCTCAGAACATACTCCGCCTTACCACCCCTGATTAGCTCTCTGGAATGAGTAATGCAATTTTAATATGGAACCAAATGAAGCTGTCATTCAAGCACATAAATACACAAGCACACAGACGGTGGAGAAAATATAAACAATGTGTGTGTGTGTGTGTGTGTGTGTGTGTGTCACACTACTGGGTTGTGTGTTGACGGAGCCGTGGATGTTAAAGCTGAGATTTTTAGCTGTTCTTTTGTGCATGGTGGCAGCTGTTTTAAAGGTAGGAAGATGTTTTAATGAGAACAGCAGTCAGTTGTTAACAGACGTGGAATGGGTTAAGAATCTGGTGTTGTAAAGGTAACTTTTTGGTTCTGCTACTGGGAACCTAAAACAACAAGAACATGTCTATAGCACATGTTGTATGAAGTAATTCACTCTAGTCAGATATCAACTGATCAAGGAATTTAAATGATAATACAGATGGTAAATTCTTAAAGTAACTTTATACCTGGATTTACTGCTCTTAGGACTAGTATGGACTCAAATACAAATGTCAGATGGATAAATCAAAATAAACAGCAATTAAAACCGAAGCAAAAGGGTTTAGAGTAAAATCCTTCTGTACCACCTCTGTCAACCTCTTAATTTAAACTCCTGGTTGTAATCATTCTGTTCAGGAATGCAGGCATTTATTACCTTCTCCCAAGGTTACAGTAAAATTGTTTTCCTTCTTCCCATTAAGGCACTGCATCTGTTTTATTATCTCAATAAAAAAACCTCTATTGCTCTAATCTTAGCTAACCTTCATAGGTAAAGCCAAAGAGTCACCAATATATTTTACTTGATCTAAAAATCAGTTCCTTTATTAGTCTCACAGGGAAATGGTATCAAAAGGCCAAAGATGGTAAAGAAAAAAATGTGTGGCCAATATAATCCATATCACTACCAACATGGTAAGTTACTCTAGAAGAGTTCAGCATGTAAAACTATCACTGTCTGATTGCACATAGTACGTGTAGTAGCAGTTGTGGCTAGGCAGTAAGAAGCGGCCCCATCACTCTCCACATCACATTAAATAACAAAAAATAAATTATAAAAATGAAATGATAAATATATTTTGAAATAATATATATGTATTGTTTAGATGTGCAAGATAAATATTTTATGGTTAATTATGAGTAAACATTCATTTTTTTCATTAATGGATGCTGTCTTATTGGTGATGTATTCCCTGTGAGGGCATGGAAATCTTTGCCAATAGACTCTTGCTAAAGGTTATACATGCATAGCAGCTGATCTTCAATACAACAGATAGAGATATTGGGGAGCAGTTCTTATGCATCCAGAACTTCATTTTCATTCCACCACTCACATAGGGGGGATGTCACAAAGTGCAGCTGACAGACAGGTTGGGAGGTGGGAGGTGGAGAGACAGAGAAGACAAATAGAGGAGTTAAACAGTTTAGTGAAATTTCTTAAAAAAAAACCTTTTCAGACGAGATTGTATCAGGAGAAGCTCAAAGTGATAGAGCCCGGACCTGGACCTCCCACCTTCTATAAATCAAACAAAATTGGTGTGAAAAGTTTGTGCGGGTTTGTGCACAAAACCTTTGTGACGCTAATATTTTGAAGACAATAATAAGCTTCCAAAGGTCATCAAAGGTCAACTTATGTTTTCCATACATTATTCTGCTTATGTGGGTGAATAGTTCTTTTTTGTCTCTGATAGGAAAATCTTTCATTTGGCAGGTCTGGATGTGGGAAGCTGAAAGTTTTAGTCCATCTTGAGGATGTCAATTTTGAAACAGGAGCCTCTTGATCACTACAAAAAGCCTGGAACTGAATTTTCCTGCTTTGATGTGGTTCTGTTTTCTATTTGCATAATCTATTCAATTCAATTCAATTGAGTTTTATTTATATAGCGCCAATTCACAACACGTTGTCTCAAGGCACTTCACAACAGTCAGGTACATACATTCCAATTAATCCTAACCATTGAACAGTGCAGTCAAAGTTAGTTATTTATTCAAATTGGATAAAAAGGTTTTCTGTCTAAGGAAACCCAGCAGATTGCATCCAGTCAGTGACGTACAGCATTCCCTCCTACCGAATGAGCATGTAGAGACTGTGGACAGTGACTGGCGTTGACTTTGCAGCAATCCCTCATACTGAGCATGCATGTAGCGACAGCGGAGAGGAAAAACTCCCTTTTAACAGGAAGAAACCTCCAGCAGAACCAGGCTCAGTGTGAGCGGCCATCTGCCACGGCCAACTGGGGGTTTGAGAGAACAGAGCATAGACACAAAGAGAACACAGAAGCACTGATCCAGGAGTACTTTCTATGGGAAGGAAAAGTAAATGTTGATGGATGTAGCTCCTTTAGTCGTTTCTGCTAGGAAGAAAGAACAGATAAACTCTGAGCCAGTTTTCAAGGTTAGAGTCTGAAAGAGAGCACATAGAGTTTGTTACAGTTAAGCTCAATCAATTGCCATGTCTAGGAGAGAGATAGGGTTAAACACTAAAAGATAGGGCTATGTGGATCATCGGTAGAGGGTGAGTATTAAGTTGTTGCCAGCAGAAGCTCGGACGATTCCCCTCTCCAGAAAGGTGTCACAGGTAGACACAGAGCCAGGCCAGGTGTAGCTTCTAGGAAGAGAATAGAGAGAACAAGGTTAAAAGCTGAAATAACAACAAATAATGCAAAATTGGAGAGTAGTGTGAGAATGTAGCGAAGAGGGTGAAAGTGGTCGTTATGTCCTCCAGCAGCCTAAGCCTATAGCAGCATAACTACACAGATAGTTTCAGTTCAGATTATGTAGTTAAACGGCGTTTATTTACAACAATGTCATCTTAAGGAACCCCACAAAGGGTCCCACTGATGGTCATTGTTATACTAAAAACCACAAGGATTGGGATATTTCTCTCTGTCAGACTGATTATAACCATTGGAAAAGAGAAGGGGTCATACAAGTAGCAGAAATGGAGGGTGTGTTTGCACCTCAACCATAACTGAGCCGGTTTAGGCTAAACCTGACTCCCCCTTACTCCAACTAACAGGGAGGGAGGAAGGCTCCTTCCCTGATAAACTAAGCCACTCGAACTATAAGCTTTATCAAAAAGGAAAGTTTTAAGCCTAGCCTTAAAAGTAGACAGGGTGTCTGCCTCACGGACTAAAACTGGGAGCTGGTTCCACAGGAGAGGAGCCTGACAACTAAAGGATCTGCCTCCCATTCTACTTCTAGAGACTCTAGGAACCACCAGTAAACCTGCAGTCTGAGAACGAAGTGCTCTGTTAGGAACATATGGAACAATCAGATCTCTGATGTATGATGGAGCTAGATCATTAAGGGCTTTATATGTGAGGAGGATAATTTTAAATTCTATTCTAAATTTAACAGGGAGCTAATGAAGGGAAGCTAAAATAGGAGAAATATGATCTCTCTTTTTAATTTTCATCAGAACTCTTGCTGCAGCATTCTGAATCAGCTGAAGGCTTTTAACTGCATTTTGTGGACATCCTGATAGTAAAGAATTACAATAGTCCAGCCTCGAAGTAACAAATGCATGGACTAGTTTTTCAGTGTCACTCCTGGATAGGATATTTCTAGTTTTGGCAATGTTCCGGAGGTGAAAGAAATACATCCTAGAAACCTGTTTAATATAGGATTTAAATGACATGTCCTGGTCAAAAATAACACCAAGGTTTTTTACTTTATTACTGGAGGTCAATTTAATGCCATCCAGGTTAAGTGATTGACTAAGCAGTTTCTTTTTTAAAGTCTCCAGTCCAAAAACAACAACTTCTGTCTTGTCTGAATTTAGAAGCAAAAAATTTAAAGTCATCCAAGTTTTTATATCTTCAAGACATGCTTGTAGTCTATCTAACTGGTTGGGCTCATCAGGATTTATTGATAAGTAAAGCTGAGTATCATCAGCGTAACAGTGAAAATTTATCCCGTGCTGCCTAATAATTTTACATATTGGAAGCATATATATAGTAAAGAGAATTGGCCCAAGTACTGAACCTTGTGGTACTCCACAATTAACCCTGGAGTTTAAAGATGATTTATCATTTACATGAACAAACTGGAATGAATGAACACACATTTCATTAGCAACTATTTTCTCAAGAATTTTAGATAAGAATGGAAGATTGGATATAGGTCTGTAATTTTTCAAGTCATCTTGATCAAGCGAAGGTTTCTTAAGTAAAGGTTTAATTACAGCTAACTTAAAAGCCTGTGGTACATATCCATTTACTAAAGATAGATTAATCATATCTAAGAAGGGGCTGGTAATCAGAGGGAACACTTCCTTAAATAATTTGGTTGGGATTGGGTGTAACATACAAGTTGAAGGTTTAGATGAAGCTAATATTTCTGATAACTCAGGAAGCTTCACAGGATCAAAACAGTCCAAACACAAATCAGGTTCTGCAGTTATTTCCAATGTTGTCTCACTTGCTGAGGATGAAGTAATCATCTTCAGGAGTATGTCAAATATTTTCTTTTTAATAGAATCAATTTTATTTAAGAAGAATCCCATAAAGTCATGGCTGCTAAGAGCTAAGAGAATGGATGGCTCAACAGAGCTATGACTCTGTGTAAGTTTAGCAACTGTCCTAAAGAGAAACCTAGGATTGTTCTTGTTCTCTTCTATTAATGATGAGATTTAGGCTGTTCTAGCTTGGCGAAGTGTCTTTTTATACAACAGTAGGCTATTTTTCCAGATTAAGTAGGAATCCTCTAGGTGTGTATAGCGCCATTTTCTCTCCAATTTTCTAACATTGTGCTTTAAAGTATGCAGCTCTGAATTAAACCAAGGAGCTAGCCTCCTATGAATGATTACCTTCTTTTTCAAGGGGGCTGCATTGTCTAATGCATCACGCAATGATGAAGAAACACTATGAACAAAAGAATAAATTTGTGAAGTGGCAGAAACAGAATTATTGCCCTCCATTGTGCTTTTCAGTGATAATGAGGAAATTAAAAGTGGAACAGATTCTTTAAAGGTTGTTACAGCATCGCCTGATAATGATCTACTATAATGAAATTTTCTTTCAGGTGTGGAGTACTCGGTTAAATTAAACTCAGAGGTTATTAAGAAATGGTCAGACAGGACAGGGTTATGAGAGAATATTGTTATGTCTTTACACTCAATGCCATATGTCAGCACAAGGTCCAGAGAATGAAGAACAAAGATAGGTAGGTTTTTTAATGTTTTGAGCAAAGCCAATTGAGTCTAAGATAGCATTAAACGCTATATTTAGGCTATCACTTTCAGCGTCAACATGAATGTTAAAATCCCCCACTATAATAACTTTATCTGTATTTAACACTAAATCAGATAAAAGGTCTGAAATCTGATCTAAAAATTGAGACTAAGGGCCTGGTGGACGGTACAAAACAACAAACAGAAGTGGTTTTAGTGCTTTACAATTTGGATGAGGAAAACTAAGGATTAAATATTCAAAAGAGTTGTAGCTATTGATTGGTCTGGGACTAATCAATAAATCGGACTGAAAGATGGTTGCTACTCCTCCTCCTCACCCAGTATTTCGAGGACTGTGAAAATTTAAATAATTAGTAGGAGTTGACTCATTTATAGTAACATATACCTCTTGCTGCAGCCAGGTTTCTGTGAGGCAAAATAAATCAATCTGATTGTCACAAATCAGGTTACTAACTAGCAATGTCTTTGAAGAGAGAGATCTTATGTTACGTAGGCCACATTTAATTGTTTTATTTTTCTTTTCGGTCTGAGTTGTGTTTATTTTTATGAGATATTCCTGATTTCCTCCTTTTAGATTATTTTTTAATCTATTGAATTTTGGCCGTGGGCGAGACACTGTCTTAATAGGGTAATGGCTGGGTAGCAGTACAGAAGCTGCAGAGAGGAGTGTTAAACTACAACCCTGCTTCCTGGTCTGAACCCTGGGTTGTCAGAGTTTTGGAGAACTAATAAATTCGGCCAGATTCCTAGAAAGAAGAGCTGCTCCATCCAAAGTGGGATGGATGCCGTCTCTCCGGATCAGACCAGGTTTTCCCCAAAATGTTCGCCAGTTATCAATGTAACCCACATCGTTTTCTGGACACCACCTAGACAGCCAGCGGTTGAATGACAGCATGCGGCTAAATATGTCGTCACTGGTCAGATCAGGAAGGGGACCAGAGACAATTATGGAGTCCGACATTGTTTTGGCAAACTTACACACCGAAGCAACACTAACTTTGGTGACCTCCGATTGATGTAACCGGGTGTCATTACCGCCAGCGTGAATAACAATCTTACTGTATTTACGCTTATCCTTAGCCGGCAGTTTCAGGTATGATTTGATGTCGCCCGTTCTGGTCCCTGGCAGACATTTGACTATGGTCTCTGGTGTCTCTAGTGCCACGTTTCTGACTATGGGGCTGCCAATTACCAGAGTTGGTTTCTCAGCGGGTGTGTCGCTGAGCGGGGAAAATCTGTTAGAAATGCAGACGGGTTGGTGGTGACCTGTGGGCTGGGATCTTGGACTATGCTTTCTACGTACCGCCACCCAGCCGGCCTAAGGCCCCGGCTGCGGGGGCTCTGCTGGAGGACTGCTACGGGAAGCTACCCTCGATGGCTCCGCGCTGGCTAAGGGCCTCGGCTATCTGCTAGTTTTTCAACAGCGCAGAGCCGGGCCTCCAATTCCGACACCCTTGTCTCCACAGCTACAAAAATGCTACATTTATTACACGTACCATTATCACTAACACCTGTGAACACCTGACACAGAGAGCAGGAGATAGGAGAAGACTCAGAGAGAGAAACAGCAGAACGGGTAGCCATGGTGGAGCTAAAGTTAACGCTAAGCTAGCGACCCCTTACCACTACTAGAAAAACCGTGTAAAACACGGAGAGTCCCCAAACGTTAAAAGTAGCAACAGAAAGTAAGTGTTTTAACGTGGTTATGTATTGAAACAAGTAAGAGATATCACAGTAGAGTGAAATCAGATCAAACGAGAGAGCCTTCACACACCAAACAATTCACAAACAGCGAAAACAGGAAGTGACGTTACCCAGAGCAACAGACCTGTCCTTTTTCTCACATTAACATCATCTTCCACATATATCCTCCTCACAATACTAATGACTCTTGACAAAACAGTTATAACATGTTTACATAAGGTTAAAATGATTATCATAGCTTCAGGGTGAACTCAGGCCAAAATAACAAACAAACAAAGCCTATTCTTCAAGAATACCCCTTACCTTACCAAAGGAACCTAAAAAAGAAATACAAAATGCTTACCTACCTAATATAACATAACCAGGAGAAAAATGTTAAACAGAAATGGCAGTTCAACCCCTACTTAGACATGAAAACACATAATATTGACCGTCACAAATAATATGCTTTTAACAGAAATTTTTATATGGCTTTGTCACGGATAAATGACATCACCTTTTTGTGATGTTCGAACGTCCTCAATGTCCATCTTATCAAAGTCTCTTTGGACACGGGCAGTCCCACCGGATTTCCGGCCATCATGGCTCCAAGTTCCCGAGCACATATGGATAAATGAAAACAAAATACATCAGTGGACAGAACAACTTCCAAAACAAAACAATAATAATATCTTTCATCCTTGCAGAGTTCGCACAAAACAGTTTAAGGTCTGTAACATTTTTACATGTCTGTATGGTAGGTGTTGGACGTACATTATGTAAATATTGTAATAATAAGAAAAATAGGAAATAACTAAAAATAAAAAAAAATAAAAAAATCATAACTCCATCAGGTCCTGGTTGCTTTACATATTAGACCTACTGATGTTTCCCATCATCAGTCATCCATCGGTACACAGTTCCCAAGATCCACTTTCTGATGATAGGCAACACGCAACACACGAGCAGGAATATCACAACTAATACAGTTAGCAAAGTTACTCCTGTCTTTACTGTTAACGCTCCCCAGTTGCCAAATATTTCCTCCAGACTCTTCCACGACCAGCTGTCCCTGCCCGCATTCTCCTTCATTTCTTCTTTCAATTTGCGGAGTCTGACCATTATGGCACTGAAGGTACCTCTTGGGGCTGTGTTCATGGGGATGTATGTGCAACATTGATTGCCAAACATGTGACAAACACCCCCCTTATCCACTAAAATCCAATCTAAAGCTTGCCTGTTTTACAATGCCATTCTACTTGTCTCATGCAATTGGTCACCGAAAGCCATAAACCCTTCACAGTAAAATTAATTAGTCTTTGTTGATTATAATAAACATAGTTTATCCACTCAACATTTTTGTTAAAGGTGATCCAAGGTAAAATTGATTCAAATCCTGCTGTGACTTCATGTTGCGGTTTGAATTCATCAGGAATTCCTCGTGGTTGGCCTATGAGATTCAAATATACACCTTCATTCAGTCCATAATCACCTAAATTTCTGCGAACTCTCGTTCTATTTTCATCTATTCCAATCATACTTTTTACTCCTTCATACACCAAAGTTATAGGTAGTTTCATTCTAACGAGTGCACAAAGACCCACCCACCAAAGGGGTAAGGTATTTGCTAGCACATCGTCCCCACACATCCAATAGCTATCTGCCACTGGGTGTGTTTGGTCTCCTAGAAAGAATAATTTTGGAATGGACATGGTAATGTTTTCACAATCCTGTTCTACAAAGTCTGGGTTCTGATACCATATCAGAGTTTCAACAAATATTGGTGTTCTACTTGCGTGTTTAAACCAAGATAACACCCAAGTCACATTACATTTTACTGTTGTGTTGCCCACGTCAACCCCTTTGCCATTTTCAAAACCTCCATTTGCACAACATTCGTATTCTGCATCATAGTCTACCTCATAATTTAGCAGAGGACTTCTTTGTGTAGTCCTAAGGTTAAATTCAACACAGTGCTTCAAACTTGTAACCTTTCCACTTGTCTAAATATTGGTGCGAATTGCGTGAGCCATACAAGAGTGTGCAACTTATACCACACATTGGTAACTTGAAGAAAGACACAATGCCTACGCTGGGAGTAAACTCTCCATCTGTGCACCACTGCTGTTGTACCAGCACACATTCTTTGGATGTATACTTCTCTGGAATGACAATCGGAGTTGCTCCAGGGGTAACAGTACAAATTAAACAATTTAATTCTCTAGCTGTATACCATGACCAACTGTACCATGTGTTCTGGATGGCCCTTTGCCAAAGTGCGTCCCCCCTTGGCCTCAAGCCATGCCACTTAATATCTTATGATTTATTTATTGCCCTCGGGGTCACTTTGTTGTCCCGACGCTCCATATAGAATTTATCCAAGCCGCCTTGATACCCATGACAGCCCTCCTTTTCAGAGCATCCATAGTTAGTTTGGTTAGGCTCTGGCAAAGATGTTGAATCATCCTGCATAAGTGTGCTTTTAACCGTGATCAGGACATAATCAGTTAGAACCGATGCATGTGTTACGTTTGTAGTGCCAGTCATTCTTGGTAATACAGTTACGTTTCAAGTTCTGCTAACATGATTAATTCTGTGTTATTTACAAGTGTAGTGTTTTTAGCCTGTTCTACTGTTTTATCATACGTAGTTTAATTCAATTCAATTCAGTTTTATTTATATAGCGCCAATTCACAACACATGTTGTCTCAAGGCACTTAGTGGTTTCCTCAACTCCACCAGTGTTAGTTAAGGCGACTCCATTTAACAATCATTGCACTTAATGTTGTTTTAGTGGGTGCCAATGAGGGCATAATATTTGTATTGTTTATAAGATTTGCTATTGTACTTACTATTGTAGTGGGTGCAATACATTTTTCCGTGGTATGTACCTGGGGTAGAATTATGTCATCAACACCTGGATTGCAAACTGTTCTTATCCAGGTCTTCGATTGGAAGGGGTTAGTAACTCTGTTAGATACTCAGACTGCTAGATTTCAAAGCTTTACCAAGCTCTTCTTCTAAGGGTTGTTGCAGAAAGGAAAAAGTTAACTTGTTCAGCAAGTTAACTTGCTGAAGTTAACTTGTAAGTCTTTTTTTGTCAATTGCTACTTTTTATTTCCTCTGTCGTTAGGATTGCAAGTAATCAGGGTCAGGATAGGGAGTCAGTGAGAAGTCCACTAAAGCTGCTTGGCTGTGGTTTGTCCTTATGGATGAACTATTGGGACAGAGGCCTTCCACAAGGCCTCCTGTCCTAATTGCTTCTGCCCCTAAGGACATTCCAAGGCCAAGTGCAGCAGTGGTTGACCAAGAGTAGGAGGACAAGGAAGAGAGTCAGTCAGCAGCAAGAGGTCAAAAAGGCAGAGGGACAGAGATGATGAGCTGCTGGAGTTAATAAAAGAGGACATGAGGCTGCAGAGAAACAGAGGAAAGGAGGGGAAGTATAAATAGTAAATGGACTGAACTTATATAGTGCTTTTCCAGTCATAAAGAGCACTCAAAGCACTTTACACTAGAGCCACATTCACCTAATCGCACTCACACATTCATACGCCGATACGCAGATTGGTAGGCAACTTGAGGTTAAGTGCCTTGCCCAGGGGCACATGGCTGGAGGAAGCTGGAATCAAACCCACAACCTTCTGATTGCAAGATGACTACATTTCCTACTGAGCCACAGTCGCCTCAGGATGGAAAGACTGTAAGCTTTATTAGAAAGAATAGTACCTAAATAGGTTGCTCTACATATAAATTGATTAAAAATAATAAATACACTTTGTTCAGAAAGTTAATATGTTATTGTTTAAGTTTTAAATTCAACAAATAAATTAAACAAATTATGTTTGTCACCAATGTTTTTGTTTACAGTGTTTATATTTTTTAGATCTTTGAACATAAAAATTATTCTGAACATTTTAAATGGCTGATGAAATGATGTTTTTAGGCGAGAATGAAGGTTTGTTGAACTCAAATATCTACTCGGTTTATTAAGATTCCACCTAATTTAAAAAAAGTTTGAAAAGATATACTTTTATTTGTATATTGGACTCTTTTGAACAATAGGCTACTGTCTAAACCACAAACCCATGGTGTGCATCAGTGATTATTTATTTATTAAGTGATTAATAATCAGTAATTAATAATCAGTGATTATTTATTGATTAAGTCCTTAGTTTGGTTTATTTGTTTCCTTTGACAAATAGTCGCCACACATAGCTTGAAAATAATCCTACAGCATCCCACTTGTATTGGCAATTTTTGAAAGCGCTGTATGCCGAGTTCTGGACCCAAAAGAACTTCCAGCAAATCACTGACATACCATTGAAAATACATATGAATGGCTATGGACTACAAGTACTCCGCTATTGTGCCGGGGCTGCTGCTGTATTCTGATCTACCGTAAGTAACAAAAATCATACTGCGAATGTGATGAATGATATAGTGGTAAAAATGGAAACGCCAAAATCAAGGCAGTGAATGAAAACGGGCAACATTATATTTAATAACCTTAAAACTTATAACATTAATATATATCATGTTATCATTTTAATTACCTCCAAATTCACGAATTTTAATTTTCACAGAGGCGGTATTAATCACGTGTTGGTTTTTACAGAACTCAATTTTTCCATGTTCAGTATTTCACACCTTCAATTCATTACAAGTTAATTTTGTTACTTTGAGCCCTCATATACCTCTGCCTCTCTCCAGAGCACTGTGTCCCTGGGGAGCAGGAGGTTTGTTCTTCCTCCTCCACACCGTCAATACTGCACACAGAATAAGGTCCACTGTGAAAGATGTGTCTGTAACACGCATAAGGTAATAATGATGCGTAACACGGTGAAATTCAATCAGTTATATATTTTCCTAAGTTTTCTCTAACTCAGAAACAAGTAATATTTCATAAACTTATACGTACACATTATGGGAAAGATCTATCCCTTCATTAAAATCAGCTTCATCTTCACTGTTGGCTGAATCCAAACCAGATGAGTGGACAGAATCCCACCTTCATCTAGTGCTGTAAGCTCCAAAGCTTTAAGCAAGGTAAAATACCGTTTGGTGCGTCCTGTTTTTTGCGGCTCCATAAATGTATGTGTGGGTGTGTAAGGGTGTATTCACACTTGCCACTTTAGGTCCGCTTTAAACGGACCAGAGTTCGTTTCACATCTTGGTCCGGACCAAACAACCGGACCAAGACCCATTTTTTGAGGTGGTCTTGGTCCGCTTCCAAACGGACTCTGGTGCGGTTCGCTCATGGTCTGAACACAAACTGGCCTCGATCCGAACCAACTACAAAAAGCGTATGTCTCTTTGGACATAAAATGGCACCGTAGCCAGTAGCAAATGTGTGTTGTAAGGTAATCATACCTGATAAGCTATGTGTTGTTTAGCAACGCTACTGGCTTGTTGTGGGACAAGGCACATAGAGAATGGAATGGGGTTCCAAAATTAAAAAATGGAACGTCTCAAAATCTGTGTTGAGTGAGCTGCTCTTCAGCCTCACAAAAATATTGCAACTGTAATAATGGCATAAATATGCCGAACAGAAGTGATGCACGCAGCACGTCTAGAGCTGTTTTCCTAAATTGAAAAAATACAAACACTTGATGGAACAAAAACATTGTTATTCACAATTTATGTTGATTACATAAACATTGTTTTGTTTAGAAGTATAGCGTGATAATCAGGTAAAACCTATAATTGACTATTGTTTACAGCCGGTCCACGAAGTCACAACACTCAATGCATGGAATTTGCTGTGGCAAAAGAGCGGAGCTAATTTTAGGAAAAAATGGGAAAATGTAACTTTCAGCAAAAGTGATTGGAGGATGAACGATTCAAAACCTGGTTAAAGCCCGCTGACGGTAAACCAGGAGAAGTATTTTGCAGCGTGTGTAAAAAGATGTTCAAACTTTGTACAATAGGCGTCAATGCGTTGAAATCACATATGCTGTCGGGTTGTCACAAGTCGGCAATTAAAGACAGGCAGCAGTTGACCGTGCCGAATTTCTTTGCTGTGGCCAGCAACCCAACCTCTGCTGTCACCACAACTGTAGCGGCTGCTACAATCACCACTCCTACCGCGACAGTGACTGCCCCCAGCAGAGCCCCGCCGGGGGGGAAGACCGGTGGCCTGCGAGTAGTATGTGGCTCGAATGTGACTTTGGAACCTGAGGTGATCTGGTGTGTGAACACTGCAGTGAAGTACCACTCTTTTGCATCCAACGATGGTGTCTCTGAGTTATTTCAGACAATGTTCCCTGACTCCGATATAGCCAAATTTTCACCTGTGGAAAGGACAAAACCAGCTACATTATAAAATTTGGACTTGCCCCTCACTTCAAAAACGTGTTGATTTCTGCAGTCCACAAGGCAGGACCCTTTGTTTTAATGTTTGATGAAAGTCTGAACCAGTCGACAAAAAATAAAGAACTACAGGGGTTGGACAATGGACAAATTGTTGGCGCGCATCTGTGACCAAGACAGCAAGTCTTTGTGATGTATCAAGAGCCACGGTATCCAGGGTAATGTCAGCATACAACCAAGAAGGACACACCACTTCCAACAGGATTAACTGTGGACGCAAGAGGAAGCTGTCTGAAAGGGATGTTCGGGTGCTAATCCGGATTGTATCCTAAACCATAATACCACGGCTGCCCAAATCACGGCAGAATTAAATGTGCACCTCCACTCTCCTGTTTCCACCAGAACTGTCCTTCGGGAGCTCCACAGGGTCAATATACACGGCCGGGCTGCTATAGCCAAACCTTTGGTCGGTCATGCCAATGCCAACATCGGTTTCAATGGTGCAAGGAGTGCAAATCTTGGGCTGTGGACAATGTGAAACATGTATTGTTCTCTGATGAGTCCACCTTTACTGTTTTCCCCACATCCGGGAGAGTTACGGTGTGGAGAAGCCCCAAAGAAGCGTACCACCCAGACTGTTGCATGCCCAGAGTGAAGCATGGGGTGGATCAGTGATGGTTTGGGCTGCCATATCATGGCATTCCCTTGACCCAATACTTGTGCTAGATGGGCACAAGTCCACTGCCAAGGACTACTGAACCATTCTTGAGGACCATGTGCATCCAATGGTTCAAACATTGTATCCTGAAGGTGGTGCCGTGTATCAGGATGATAATGCACCAATACACACAGCAAGACTGGTGAAAGATTGGTTTGATGAACATGAAAGTGAAGTTGAACATCTCCCATGGCCTGCACAGTCACCAGATCTAAATATTATTGAGCCACTTTGGGGTGTTTTGGAGGAGCGAGTCAGGAAACATTTTCCTCCACCAGTATCACATAGTGACCTGGCCACTATCCTGCAAGAAGAATGTCTTAAAATCCTTCTGTCCACTGTGCAGGACTTGTATATGTCATTCCCAAGACGAATTGACGCTGTATTGGCCACAAAAGGAGGCCCTACACCTAACTAATAAATTATTGTGGTCTAAAACCAGGTGTTTCAGTTTCATTGTCCAACCCCTGTATATGTCCATGTGCTGTTTTGGGAAGGCGGTTGTGTCCACTCCCGTTATCTTGGATCACAGTTCATGGGACACTCAAAGACACAGGATCTGCTGCAACATTTCAAAGTAAGTATAGTTATGCTTTCACAAATAAAAACAATTCAAATTATATTTTTAGAGCATCTTTCATCACTTAACCTGGATGGCATTAAATTGACCTCTGATAATAAAGTAAAAAACCTTGGTGTTATTTTTGAACAGGACATGTCATTTAAATCCCATATTAAACAGGTTTCTAGGATTTCCTTCTTTCATCTCCGGAACATTGCCAAAATTAGAAATATCCTGTCTAGGAGTGACACTGAAAAACTAGTCCATGCATTTGTTACTTCAAGGCTGGACTATTGTAATTCGTTACTATCAGGATGTCCACAAAATGCAGTTAAAAGCCTTCAGCTGATTCAAAATGCTGCAGCAAGAGTTCTGATGAAAATTAAAAAGAGAGATCATATTTCTCCTATTTTAGCCTCCCTTCATTGGCTCCCTGTTAAGTCCAGAATAGAATTTAAAATTCTCCTCCTCACATATAAAGCCCTTAATGATCTAGCTCCATCATACATCAGAGATCTGGTTGTTCCGTGTGTTCCTGGCGGAGCGCTTCGTTCTCGGACTGCGGGTTTGCTGGTGGTTCCTAGAGTCTCTAGAAGTAGAATGGGAGGCAGATCCTTTAGTTATCAGCCTTCTCTCCTGTGGAACCAGCTCCCAGCTTTAGTCCGTGAGGCAGACACCCTGTCTACTTTTAAGGCTATGCTTAAAACTTTCCTTTTTGATAAAGCTTATAGTTAGAGTGGCTTAGTTTATCCTGAGCTATCTTCCTTATTTTTTACCTCCGTCTTCTTCCCTCCCTGTTGGTTGGAGTAAGGGGGAGTCAGGTTTAGCCTAAACCGGCTCAGTTATGGTTGAGGTGCAAACACACCCTCCATTTCTGCTACCTGTATGACCCCTTGTCTTTTCCAATGTTTATAATCAGTCTGACAGAGGGAGGTATCCCAATCATTGTGGTTTTTAGTATAACAATGACCATCAGTGGGACCCTTTGTGAGGTGCCTTGAGGTGCTTAGGCTGCTGGAGGACATAACAACCACTTTCACCCTCTTCGCTACATTCTCACACTACTCTCCAATTTTGCATTATTTGCTGTTATTTCAGCTTTTAACTTTGTTCTCTCTTTTCTCTTCCTAGAAGCTATACCTGGCCTGGCTCTGTGTCTGCCTGTGACACCTTTCTGGAGAGGGGAATCGTCCGAGCTTCTGCTGGCAACAACTTAATGCTCACCCTCTACCAATGATCCACATAGACCTGTCTTTTAGTGTTTAACCCTTTCTCTCTCCTAGACATGGAAATTGACTGAGTTTTTACTGTAACTAATTATATGTGCTCTCTTTCAGACTCTAACCTTGAAAACTGGCTCAGAGTTTATCTGTTCTTTCTATCTAGGTGAAACGACTAAAGGAGCTACATCCATTAATATTTACTTTTCCTTCCCATAGAAAGTGCTTCTGGATCAGTGCTTCTGTGTTCTTTTTGTGTCTTTGCTCTGTTCTCTCAAACCCCCAGTCGGTCGTGGCAGATGGCCGCTCACACTGAGCCTGGTTCTGCTGGAGGTTTCTTCCTGTTAAAAGGGAGTTTTTCCTCTCCGCTGTCGCTACATGCATGCTCAGTATGAGGGATTGCTGCAAAGTCAACGCCAGTCACTGTCCACTGTCTCTACATGCTCATCCGGGAGGAGGGAATGCTACAAGTCACTAACTGGATGCAATCTGCTGGGTTTCCTTAGATAGAAAAACTTTTTATCCAATTTGAATAAAAAGCTAACTCCGACTGCACTGTTCAATGATTAGGATTACTTGGAGTGTATGTACCTGACTGTTGTGAAGTGCCTTGAGACAACATGTGTTGTGAATTGGCGCTACATAAATAAAACTGAATTGAATTGAATTAAATCTTTCATACACATTCAATGCAACACAAAGTGCCTTACAAATGATTGAAAATATGCAATGACAAAAAGGGTGACTTAAAACAGTTTAAACATTGACAACCCACTCACACCTTTTGTTTATATGCGCGCACAGACTCATGCAGGCACACACAGGCAGACATTGACTCACACATACAGGCCCATGCACAGAAACAAACACACTCAAATTGTGGAAACCTTGATGTTTATGAAATTGTGTTTAGATGAATTAAGAATTATTAAGTCAACATTCTATGTTTTTATTGCAAATCTAAGACGAAATATGTTTGCCATTTCTCAGTGACTCTTATCACTTGGAGATGATGCTTTAAATAGCTGTTTTTGTTTATTAATTAAGCAAAGAAAACTAAAGAAAACTTGCAATGACCAATATATTTCAGTATGTCTGCATGGTGTCAAATCATTTGAACAATTTTTTTTTCTTTCCTCAGGAATGTGTGCACCTATTAGACCTGAAGAATCTCCTTTCCATTAGCATGGATGGGCAAAATGTGAATTTTAAGTTTCTCAATGACTTCCAGCGAGAACATGCTGAACTTCATGAAGGATGGCAGCTAATTTCTGTTGGAAGCTGTGGACTCCATACTCTACACAACTCACTCAAAACCGGCTTCTCTATATGGAATCTTGAGAAACTATTAAGAGCAACGCACTTTGTTTTTCACAACGTTCCTGCAAGAAGAGAAGACTACAATAAACTTACTGGCTCGTCTCTGTTTCCACTCCCATTCTGTGGACACAGATGGGTGAAAAATCTGCCTGTTGCTGAGAGAGCCATTGAGGTCTGGCCAAAGCTCAAAGAGTATGTAGTGGCAGTCCACAGAAAAGAAGCCCAAACCCTGGAACCTCATCTTTTGATAACGTTGAAGCAGCGCATAAAGATCCCCTGACCTTAGCCAAACTTCATTTTTTCATGTCGATATGCAGACCTTTCTGCCCATTCTTGATCAAGTACCAGACGTACAAGCTTGTCCTGCCATTCTTGTGCAAAGACTTGACCGAGCTGATGGTGGTAATGGTCTCAATTTTTGTTGAAATTGCATGGCTATTTTTAAATGAAAAACTATGTATAACATGGGTTGGGTGGAATTCATAGCTGATTAACAGGATGTTAAATAATTAGATAAATCTGTTTTTCATTTTACAGACTCTGGAGAGACGTTTCATCACCCCCTTTAAACTGACCAAACTTGACCCTAATGAGTAGAAGAACTGTGTCAGGGCATGTCATGCTGACATTGGCTTGGGTGCCGAGTCTGTCCTGAAGGTACTTTTTTTTTAAACGTATTAATTTTTTTTGTGTCTGTTGTTGCCACGTAGAGAGCTGCAAAATTGATTTTCACAGTTGTATGAAGGCAACAATGTTAATGACAATAAGGATTCTATTCTATTACATAAAAAATTACAACCATCTGCATTCATTCCCCATACATTGCTCATGCTGTATGCTGTCCCTCTTTGATAGGCCCTGCAGAGCAAACCAAGTAACAGAGTAGGTGAACTCTCAGCCCTGGAGTGTAAAAGGGACTGCATAACAGTCCTCTCCAGAGTCCTGAAGAAAATCCAAGAAAAGAGCCCATTGAAATATCCTGCTGTCAGGGAAATTGCATTCTTGGACCCCTCCAACATGATGAGAGACCCAGAATGGTGCAAGGGAAAGTTGAAGTCACTTGTGCAAAGATTCCTGCTGGACAGGCAGTTGACAGGCGGTGTCTTAGAGGGTAGGAATGTTACGGATAGCTTCAAAATCAAGGTTTAGCACTACTTTATGTTAGTATGAATACACTGTATTCTCACTACACTTGACTCTTAATAGGAGTGGTAGCTTTTTTTGAGTAGTTTTTTTTTTTTTAAATGTGCATGCTAGTAAACTGACCCTGGTTTCACTTTACTAACATCTGAAGTTGTTTGGCTGAAAACAGCCACTAAATTTAAACTGCAGTAAAAACATATCGGGTCAATATTTTTTCCAAATGGTTTTATATAAATCTGATCAATCTCAGTTCTGATCAAAACGTTAAATTTGTAAATTGAATAAATACGTTTTCTCTAACTCTTTAAATGTCAGTTTCATGATATCTAATATTTTCAGTTTATTTTAGTGGCTGTTCTCAGCCACAAATACTCAATTTGGTTGTAAATGTGTCCACAGTGTATTATTGAACTAATAAAGATTTTTAAATTATATTTTTGCAAATTTTGTAAAGATAAGGCTTGTTACAAAGAAACAGGTAATACAGTTAAAGTTGTAACCAAATGAAGAGGAAATCTTGACCCTTAGGGTTATTGAAGAGTGTTAGATTGAAGAAATGAAGAGTTAATAGATTTTACATTATTTAATCAAACTCAAATTTTACAAACATTAGTATGCTTTATCAATGTGACATGTATAAATTAGCAATTTTTACATTGTAATTTAATGTCTTATTTTGTTTGTCCATCTCAGGTGATGCTCTTGTGCAACAGTTTGACAGCTTTCTCTTTCAGCATGGCAACAGCCAGGAGTTTCTCTCCTTCAAACCCATGGATCAGCGGCTTGATTTTTTTCTTCATCAAACTCTCAACCAGGCTTATCGTGAGTTGCAGAGGTTTTTTCAATGCCTGCTGCTCTTATTTCATGGCCAAGCTACAGTGGAGAGAGGCTTCTCTGTCAAAAAGGAAGTGCAAATTTGCAACATAACTGAACAAACTGTTGAGGCCCAGAAACTAGTATGTGACCAGGTCAGAGCTTGTGGGGGTGTTCTCAAAGTGCCCCTCACTAAAGAACTACTGGCTTCTGTAGCCTCAGCCAGGACAAAATACAGGATGTACCTCGATGAAGAGAGGAGGAAGTGAGAGTGTGCAATGCGTGGACTTAAAAGAAAAGCAGTGGAGGATGATCTGGAAGCACTGAGAAAGAAAAAAGCTGTGTTGACAGAGGTGTGCACCAGCCTTCAGAAGGATGTTGATGTACTTGCTGAAAACAAAGCAGGCACGCTCATGGCTCAAATGATTACCAAATCAAATACTCTGAGGAGACACAAGGAGAAATGCCTTGAACTCAAAACTTTTGAGACAGAGTTGCAGCAAAAAGGAAATTGACTAAAACTCATGCAGTATTAAGCATACACAATTATTAAAGATTATCATTTTCAAACGGTTCAAATTGTTTCTGTGTGTGTGTGTCTACATATATACAGTATATGCACAGTTGGACATGGGCATTAAAATAGATAAAAATAACATTAAAAATTGCATTAAAAAGCATTAAACTAGATTTGCTTATACCTGCAGAAACCCTGTTAGTGTGTGTTGAGTGTCTGGTAAGTGTGTTTGTAAAAGAGCAAAAAAAAACTAAAAGATGTGATGAAAACAAAGCGGAAGTGCGAGCAAAGTGTACTGCGGTAAAAATGACATATCCTAGGAAAAAAAAGACCCGGGAAATGACATCACTATCAGTTGTTACAGGCAAGAAAACCACATAGTTCATCCTCCAATGTCATCATGCATATTTCGATGCAGGAATCACACTGCGGTCTGGATTATGTTTGTTTTTTGTGCTTTTTACTGGATTTCTGCCAAAGTTTCTGAAGAATAAAAACCATACTCTGGGACACATTAAACTTAAATATTATACTCACAATTCTAGTTTAATTTGGAAAAAATAATTTGTGTTCTATCCTATTTGTTTGCAGTTCTAAAGGCATTTAAAAATACATCTTCAAATGGCAGCATCGGTGCTCCCACCGGTCATAAAGGGTTAAAGAAGCAGCCTAGGACTGGAACACAGGTTAATCCTGCAGTATATAGGTCTGGTCTAGTTAGAAAGGATGGTGAAGAACAAAAACATTTGTCGTTGGGGTGGCCTGTCAAATATGGGCCAGTTGTTGAAGTAGTTACAGGTCCTTCTCAAAATATTAGCATATTGTGATAAAGTTCATTATTTTCCATAATGTAATGATGAAAATTTAACATTCATATATTTTAGATTCATTGCACACTAACTGAAATATTTCAGGTCTTTTAATTGTCTTAATACGGATGATTTTGGCATACAGCTCATGAAAATCCCAAATTCCTATCTCACAAAATTAGCATATCATTAAAAGGGTCTCTAAACGAGCTATGAACCTAATCATCTGAATCAACAAGTTAACTCTAAACACCTGCAAAAGATTCCTGAGGCCTTTAAAACTCCCAGCCTGGTTCATCACTCAAAACCCCAATCATGGGTAAGACTGCCGACCTGACTGCTGTCCAGAAGGCCACTATTGACACCCTCAAGCAAGAGGGTAAGACACAGAAAGAAATTTCTGAACGAATAGGCTGTTCCCAGAGTGCTGTATCAAGGCACCTCCGTGGGAAGTCTGTCGGAAGGAAAAAGTGTGGCAGAAAACGCTGCACAACGAGAAGAGGTGACCGGACCCTGAGGAAGATTGTGGAGAAGGGCCGATTCCAGACCTTGGGGGACCTGCGGAAGCAGTGGACTGAGTCTGGAGTAGAAACATCCAGAGCCACCGTGCACAGGCGTGTGCAGGAAATGGGCTACAGGTGCCGCATTCCCCAGGTCAAGCCACTTTTGAACCAGAAACAGCGGCAGAAGCGCCTGACCTGGGCTACAGAGAAGCAGCACTGGACTGTTGCTCAGTGGTCCAAAGTACTTTTTTCGGATGAAAGAAAATTCTGCATGTCATTCGGAAATCAAGCTGCCAGAGTCTGGAGGAAGACTGGGGAGAAGGAAATGCCAAATGCCAGACGTCCAGTGTCAAGTACCCACAGTCAGTGATGGTCTGGGGTGCCATGTCAGCTGCTGGTGTTGGTCCACTGTGTTTTATCAAGGGCAGGGTCAATGCAGCTAGCTATCAGGAGATTTTGGAGCACTTCATGCTTCCATCTGCTGAAAAGCTTTATGAAGATGAAGATTTCATTTTTCAGCACGACCTGGCACCTGCTCACAGTGCCAAAACCACTGGTAAATGGTTTACTGACCATGGTATCACTGTGCTCAATTGGCCTGCCAACTCTCCTGACCTGAACCCCATAGAGAATCTGTGGGATATTGTGAAGAGAACGTTGAGAGACTCAAGACCCAACACTCTGGATGAGCTAAAGGCCGCTATCGAAGCATCCTGGGCCTCCATAAGACCTCAGCAGTGCCACAGGCTGATTGCCTCCATGCCACGCCGCATTGAAGCAGTCATTTCTGCAAAAGGATTCCCGACCAAGTATTGAGTGCATAACTGTACATGATTATTTGAAGGTTGACGTTTTTTTGTATTAAAAACACTTTTCTTTTATTGGTCGGATGAAATATGCTAATTTTGTGAGATAGGAATTTTGGGTTTTCATGAGCTGTATGCCACAATCATCCGTATTAAGACAATAAAAGACTTGAAATATTTCAGTTAGTGTGCAATGAATCTAAAATATATGAATGTTAAATTTTCATCATTACATTATGGAAAATAATTAACTTTATCACAATATGCTAATATTTTGAGAAGGACCTGTATATCATCGTATATCAACACATCATTTTCTCATTAAGGTGTCAAAAAGTGGTGAAAATATATAAATAAACATGTGTATGTTTCCCAGGTGAATGTACTTTCAGCCAAAAGAATAATATGGCAAGTATAGGTACCTAATTTCAACATTTTTATTATACGTACATTATACTTTCTATACTCAAGAGGTATTTTATCAAGGGAAGGTAGGGAAGGAAGGACACTCAGAGGGTCATAATCACATTCATATTTCATTAGAGTCAATTGGAACACCAAGGATTAGTACCCAAAATAAATGGGAACAGAGTATAACAAAAAGGTTTTATTTTAAAAAGTACACAGCAATATCAATCAATATCTGCAGTGAACCACGGAGAGAAAATGCCTGTTAAATATCCAACTAAAAGCTACCATCCAACTTAAAGTAGCTTCACTGAAGGAGTAAAACCAAACATCTGGATTAAAAACTGACAGAAGATGATGAGAAGGACACAAACCTGCAACAGCAGAGCTTACAAGCTTCGGCACCACGGAAAACAACTATGTCATTCTGAAGTCCATCGAGGACATGAAATATAACACACCAAGAGAACAACAAAAATATTCGGCTCCATGGTAACCAATGATAAAACAACACAAATTCAAAGCAGTTCAGCACCACAGATATGATTGAATCATTTTAACACCCACTCCCGTTCCTCAAATGGTTTTTAAGGACTTTTAACTTGGGGAATGAGCGCTCAGAGCTTGCAACAGCAACGGGTAGAGTCAAAAATAAAAGGAGGGCAATGCAAACCTCACTAAATGTAGAAGTTACTGCTAGGTGGTTGACAACGAGCATTTTTGCCAGATCTGCAACAGATTTTTGCTTTGTTATCTGGTCCCGAAAAGAGATTCTAAAACAAAGCAGCTGGCCAGGGAAGCTGGGGCGATGTCCTGACTGTGGTGTTCACTAAGCCACAGGCCAGCTTGGTGTAACACCTCATCTCCTGCTTGCTGCAGTGTTTTGGGGTGAATTGCCTCAAATATTTTCACAGTTCTGTTTAAGCTAGTGAATCTTTGGGACAGTTGCTGAATGATAATATCAAGACAGGCATTGAAAACGTGCACCCGAAAATTGCTCTCTGCGTCAGTGAGGCGTCTGTCTTCAGAAAGTTAATTAAAGTGATGCTTAACTTTTCTGGCACTGGTTGCTTCAAACTGTGTTTGACTTCCCCATTTTGTAGCTAGAACAAGAGTGGTAGACTTATTCTCAGCAAATTGCTCCCTAAACTCCATCAAAATACTAATGGCATTTTGCAGAAGAGTAGATGTTTTCAGAATATCCACGTCTATAGCTTGCAATTACTGTGAGGCAGCGGTTATACACTCAAGAATCTTGGTTTGATGTTGACCAAAAATATGAAAGAAAATTTGCTTATGGTATTCTTGAGCGCACTTGCTTCACTACGCTCCTCTGTTTTGTCACTGGTCAGGGATACTTTGACGAGGGCTTTTATAATGTCTCCATATCTGTGCTTTAACACAAAAAGCGCATCTTGTCGAGATGACCAGCAAGTGGGATAGAAGCGTTTTATTGTGACAGTTCTGCTCTCTGGCGCCATTAACTCACTGAGGAGCGCTCCTCGTTTGATACGGTGTCCAAAAACGTTGTACAGGTTCTCTACAGTGTCAGAGAACTGCTTCACTCCAGGGACAGTTTAAACAGTCTTTGAGAGCAAGGTTGAGATTATGAACAGCTCAATGAACATAACCGGCAAGGGGCTCCCTTTGTTGTTCTTGCCTGTACACCTAAAATGGCATTTTGACAGATCTATTCCATTTTTCTCTACACAGCCCAGGATTTGGTTTTCATGCTCTGACACTGATGATCCCACAGTCGCTTCAAAACCCAAAAACACTTCATTGATCTGTATATATGTTGGAATATCCATGTCATTCTTAACAACAGTTACATAACCGTACACCTGGCTCAGCTGGTCTTTGGCACATCTTGCGTTGTGTCCATGATAATGGAATAAAACGGGGCTTGGTTTATTTCATTAATTATGGCAGCTTTCACACGTTGAGATAGGATGTAAATAATCTCCTCTTGAATCTGGTGACTTAGGTATTTCACTGACCCTTCTGGTCGGTTAATTAGCTCTTTCAAAACAGGGTCGTAGTGAGCTAATAACTCGCTTATTGACAATAAGTTGACAGCATTACTCTGACCTAGAACTTCCCTGTGCCCCCGGAATGCTAGGTTGCATGAAGCCAGAGTAAGAGTGACATTTACAATACACTCCAGGACCTGTCTTCAAAACAAGGCTGCATTACGCACATTCCTCTCCATTTCAGCATCTATTGTGCTATTGAGTTTCTGCTGCTCATAGACTATGCATGCACCAAGATGTATTTGCATGGATTCATGCTTTTCAACTTTGGCAGAAAGATGTTTCCAGTCTCTTATTTGATTTACCCATGCATTGTTGTAATGCGCAGCATTTCAGTTGGCAAAAAGCTAGCAGGGCTCACAGTAAAAGAAGTCTAATTTGGGGAAACAACACATCCAGCTGTGGGGAAGTTTCATCCCAACTTTAGTGGTAGAGGTGTAATAACTTTTTGAAAAACACAGATTGTCTTTATCAGTGGGAAATGGACCTTTGGGCCTGCATGGGCCCATCTTAAGGATATATCTTTTAATGTTGGCATCCTGGATGTTTTCAGCAAAATTGGCTCGATCAGTTGAAAATCATTCCAGACGAGGATTTTCCCCTGTAGCGGGAGGAGACCTGCTGCTACTTCATTTTCAGTGTCCAGTGCAGGTGAGGAGGGGGGTTGCTGGTCAGGCACCAGGTCTGGCTCTACCCTGGAGCAGCCAGAAACTGCTGAGTCCCTGACATCACCGCTATACTGCCGAGAGAGAAAAAAGGGGATATAAGCTAGGCAGCCGGGTTGGGCTACTACAGTTTACAGTCACCAGCAGTCTACAACTAACTAACACATTGTGAATAGTGATTGTTATGGGTACCTGTAATTCATCTGGCTCCCTGCTGAATCGCTGCCAACAAAAAAGTCGGCTTCATCTCCAGGACTACAAACAAAATATGTGTCCAGTTTTTGTAACTTGACTTTTTCTTGCTCTCTTTTTTCCTTTTCTTTTCGCTATGCCACTCCACTTTTATGCTTATATGAATTGCCACTCATGTTAGCTTAGTTGGTAAAAATGCTCCACTTAGTTTACAATCTGTTGCCTAGTGACCGATGATGATGTTGGTGGAGAGTTGGTGACGAGTTTTACCCAAAATACACTTGGAGAAAATATCAGTGGTCCACTTGAAAATTTGCGT
Source organism: Girardinichthys multiradiatus (assembly GCF_021462225.1). NCBI lineage: Eukaryota > Metazoa > Chordata > Actinopteri > Cyprinodontiformes > Goodeidae > Girardinichthys > Girardinichthys multiradiatus. The sequence goes on along the minus strand of NC_061796.1, from coordinate 25,387,825 downwards.
GTCATAAAGTTAAATGTAAGAGTGAAAATAAAGCCAGCCATGCAGAGCAATGTTTTATTCAATATTTTACACCTACTACCTCGCTATAGTCAGTCAGTCTTGTAAAGCTTGTAGAAACCATGACTCAGTCCTGACTGTGGCAACCTTTAAAACCCCCGTGTAGACTTGAATGATTTAAAGTATTCCATGCTTTTGGCTACACACGGTGCTCATCTGGATACAACCAGAAGGGGGCCCTCCTTCTCCAGCTTTCTTCGGACTTGATAGAGGCCTGGCTACTTGAAATCTTAGTTTCTCTCCCATCCGGGCCCCCTGTGGGCCAGGGCCGGGGGCTTTTGGTCCTCCCAGCACCCCTTGAAGCCCTGCTCCTGGCTGGCGCTAACTAAGAGGGAAGGGCCTGCCAAGCTTTCGCTTTCATCTCCCTCTTGCAATGCTGAGGCGGTGTGTGTAAGGGACTTGCAAGTCTGATGAAAGATATCCGGAATGTTTGGATAATGTTGAATTTTTCACCTTCCCAAAACTGAAAAACAACTGGAGAGCTGTTGAATATGGATTAAGCAGTGTGGAAGACCCCACGAGCAGCTAAATCCATCAAATATCACAAAAAACTACCATGTTTGTTCCAAGGTAAGATGCTAACGCCAACTAGCACAGTTATTGGCTATGAGACAGTAGTAGAATATCAATTAAAAGTTGTCTATTTTATTTAACATCGAGTAAGGTAGATGTGCACTGCTTGAAGCCAACAAATATAGCAGATAAACCTGAGTAAGTAACGTTGGTTGAAACGTTGAAATACATAATCTTATAAGATATTACCACTCACTGAAAAAAACTTAAACTGGTTAGTAATAAACTGATCATTAACACACCTGCCCCCTGTGTTTGTAATTTACCTGCTCCCTGTGTAGCGGCAATCAACAGGTCTCGGTTTGTGCTCTTTTTTTTTGCCTTTGCGATAAACACTGTTGATAATGGCAAAGCCTTTATTTTGGCTCCTCTTGGTTTGTGCCACTATTGTGGCAAACTAGGGATGCACCGATCCACATTTTTTCACTTCCAATCCGATACAATACTATTCCGATACGAGAGCTCTATTTGCTTAAAAATGTGTATTACCATTATTGTTGATTTAATGAGGCTGTAATTAATTCCTCTCTACAGGCAAGTATGATAATCTTAGATTGAATGCATGTATGTCCCAAAAAAGGTAATTTGAAGCAAGTATAAGATCAGAAAAACAATAAATCCAAATATGCAAAGACTTTCAAATTGACTTTCAGGATTTATTAAATCCAAGACTGTTATGATTCTGGCACGTCTGCTCTACCCTGTGTCCCTGGCTGCAATCCGCAGATTAGATGCACCTGGTGGCTGCTGCTGTGCAGTGCAATCTGTGGAATGCCAAGCACCTGTGTCTTCCCTGATATATACTGACTCTGACAAGCAGACGGTGCCAGATTTTTGAAAACCATCGTGTGAGTAGATATCCAGCGTTCTTTCCTGTCTGATCATTGTTCTTGACCTTGCCTTGTCTTTTGGATTTATGCCTCTGCCTGCTCCCTGTCGGACTATTTGGATTTTGGTTGTCGACCTTGTTTCCTGCATCTGGCTTATGCCTCTGCCTGTCCCTTGCCTGACGCCTCTTGTTCCGATCGTTGACCCTGTTTCTGTCCTTGGATTATTGAGCCAGCCTAGCCCTCGGATTATTCAGCCTGGAGTCACTTCTTACCTGTGCTGTGGAGATCACTGCCTGTCGCCCACTGGGGTTTCCCCTCTGGGTTTCAAGTTCCACTCAAGACAAAAGCAGGTTAGTGGCTTTTCTGATCCCTGCAAAATCTGGAGAGACTACAAGTCACTAATCCCTCTTTCTGCCTCAGTGATTCCTGGAAGCTGTGAGGAGTGTTACCTGCATGACGTTTTCCCTTGGCTGCATAAACCTTTTAAATTTTCAGTACTGTGTCTGGCTGAATCTTGGGTCCGCCTTTTTCTGATTCATAGCAAAGACAGCCATAAAAGGTACTTCCAAAACTACCCACTCCAAATAAAATACAAAAGCACAAATTAAGTCTGATGGCTCTTCTAGCAGCAACAAATGTTTTCAAAAGTAAATATAAAAAGTCAATTAGTGTATATTTATACAATCAATAAAACAATGTGGCTGATCAGCATAAAGTATATTCTTGTATATTGATAAAATTCGTTTTCAAAAGTAAACATAAAAGTCCAATAAGTGTAAACATTTAAACTATTAAAAAATGTGAATCTGATCAGCATAAAGTATATTCTTGCGCATGTAACAGGAACAAATCAAAATTTTCAAATAAACATTTGAATTAAAAGTTGTTGTGATTATTAATCTGAGAATATTATTTAATATTTAATATTAATATTTTAATATTATATCAAATAATATTTCGGTCTGTTAAGGGTTGTCCTGTGAATACCAGCCCAGTAAGGCGATGGTATTAGGACAAAATAGAAAGGTGTGAGACAAGCTCTGACATTATTGAACAGCATAAACTCTGCAGATAGATGGAATGAATTCACACAATTTCTTAAAATACAAGAATTTATTAACAAAAATAAGTCAACTCAAAGTCAAACATATTTCAATCAACAAACCCTTTACTATGCTAAAACAATCCAACTAAACTACCAAGCAGAATTAAAGAATAGGGAAGACTAATAGGCTATGTACAATATAAACAAGTTGATTAAAGATGATTGAGAACCATGACCAAAAAGAGTGATGCAACATTACCATGCAATGTTTATGTTTGAGAACCAAGGATTATCTTGAAGGATCTGGAAGTTAAGTTAGTCTTGGAACCAATTTAAGCAATAATCAGCAAACGTTTAGACAACCATTCACAATGCAAGATCAGATAAAATACTATTTTAATAAAATGTTTTAAATAATGATCTGCTGAATAAAACCAACCTTCTCGATGACCATTTCTCAACGGTGTCTAATTAGCTGCCTTTATTTATTGAAATAATATTTGAAGAAATATTATTAAGGGAGTATTTTGGAAAAGAGCCAAATCTTTCTGGAGAAATGGAGCTTAATGGTGTTTACTTAGTTGTCAAATCTAGTAAATAATGTTTAGGGAGTATTATTCACTAGCTTGAAAACTAACAACCTTTCTGTTAAATACTCTTTAGTAGCAAGCACGTGTTCTTGCTGGTTAGCAGTTGAGCTAACAAAAGAAGCCAATAGCTTAGCACCAGAATCAACATCTACCTTTAAAATACCAGGGTTAATAAAAGGGTTAAAAAGCATAAGCGCGGACGACGTGTTATGATCAATGTTCTGTTTAAAATCACCCTTTAAATAAAGTTTGTCTTAACTTTAAAAACATACAACGAACACAAATAGGGCACGTGTGCTGCAGATAGCCTGCTAGCACTAAGGTAGCCGAGTTTCACACAAACAAACTAAACTTCATAAATGAAAACGTTCAGATCATTTCATCCTAACTGTTGTTCTGCGCAAACCTAACCTCATGAACTGTGGTAAGGAATGTTGTCCAAAAGACGATGAAGTTTGAAGAAGGTATCCACAGTGAACACAGGGTTAGCTCCAGAGCTGTAGCTGGGCGGCCCGTCCTGTCCGCTGACCACACGGGTTAACACGGAGACTGCGTCTTTGCAGGGGCTTCTCTCGAACACCGTTTGCTTCTGCAGGGCTCGGAGAGAAAGTTAAGCAATGCTTGTACCTTAATTACCCCCGTTCATGAATGAAAATACCGGATACACAGACAGTATTTCATTTGTACTTATCTTTGCATATGATCGATGATCGTATGACACTCTTGGATCCAGTTGAAGAGTTATGTCTTTTTGCCAGCAAAGAGACATTAGCGCACTTGTCTCCCCTATCCGGTCCCTTTCGAAGGCCGTGTGGAAGAGGGCGGATGTAGCAACAGCTGTACTTTTATTTGGGCAGTGGCGTCACAGGAAGTCCACAGTTATCCTGTTTCCTGGCTGTGTCGGAAGAAGGTTAATGCACTTTATTTTGAAAAGTTCCAGAAGAGTTTGTACCGGAGTTTAATGTTGAAATCCATCGCTGTGGGTCCCAACAAAGTGCAATTATTACCAAAACAGTGTGCATTTGAACAGCACAAATCAAGTACAGTAGGAGAATTTGTATTGAAGATGACCTGGATTAAGCTTAATGGGCAGAGTCTTTGTGTTCATTCTTCAAGATACAAAATAAATCTAAATGACTCCTCACAAAACACTGAGGGACTGATCGAGTGTTCAACAAATCTCACTTAAAGATTGGCAGGTTCTTGTAGAGGAATATGAACATTTCTACCTTCCTCTTTTCATCCAAAATATTGGATGCAGTGCTAAGTCTGTCACTTTCCACCCTAGTTGAAGGGCCACTCACCCTTTGCCAACCTGGCTGATTCAGTTTCTCCACTAGTAAACAATCTGAACCAAAAATGAAATAGGTTGAGTACAAAAAAGGTATTGATTCTTCAAGACAGCATGCACATCTGCGAACGCTCACACACACACACCTCCCCTCTCTCAAATATATTGTAGGCTACATTAACAAATATCCACTTTAAAGCTAGAAATCAATCGACATGTAGTTTGGTTATGCAGGATTTTATGTTCTGTTTAAAACTTAGCCACTGTTAATTAAAGTATTAATAAAAACATGCCTCACCTGTCCTTGTATCGAGCGTTGACTAAAGTGGAAACAGCGTAGAGGGGTTCACTTTCGATGCTGCTAAACAGCCTGTTGACAGCTTGCAGGAGTGTGCTTGTTTTGATACTGTTGTCTGTTTTCCTCTGTGAGCAGGCATTTTAAAACTGTGATGGATGGGATTACGTCAGCTGCAGTGGAGGTCGCTGAGCTGATTTTCCTGGTTATCTCCTTGAAGGGTTCCAGCACTGTCACTGATTTTTCCAGCAAACTCCACTCGTTGGCTGACAATGTTGCTGGCAAGTTGTGGTCAGCAGCATATGCATAGAGAGGTTGCTTCTCTTTCAAAAGGCTCTTGATCATACTAGGGGCTATTCCATCTTGTTTGAACAAGACGAGTCGGGGTGGTTGTGATCCCCGCGCCTTGGATTTCCTGTTGCAGGTCTTGTGTGCTACATTCTTCCTGCTCTTTGCTACTGCATCGCTAACGCTGCGTTGTGACATTGGTCCCTCATGCACAACCAGTTGCAGCGTGTGAGCTAAATAGCCCACAATTGGAATTGCCATGTCTTCCATCGCATCGCATGTTACTCGCATTGTACCGTAGAATGACATGCACTTTTTCCAGGGGTATCTCCCAGTGATGTAACATCTCTGTAATGGATGCTGTGATTGTAGCTCGTTTGTTTGAGCCCCTGCATTTTTTTACCTGAAGCTTTGCACTATATGTTTCTGAGTCAACCCAGTGCACATTGAGGCTTATCAGTGACATTGGGCAGAAATCCGAAGTCCAAATACCTTTAGTATAGCTCAGGGCTGGAACTCTCTTTAACTTCTCTGCTAACTTGGCTGTAACATGGTTGTACAGTTCAGACAGGGCAGTCTCTGTTAAATATCTCCTCGAGGGTAAGCTATATCTTGACTGCAAGAGTTCAATAAGGCTGCGAAATCGATTGTTTTCTACAACTGATAACGGTTGCTAAACGAGTACAATGAAGTTAAGCAACTTGTCGGTAATCACTTTAGCTTTGAGGTTATCCGGAGGAAATTTACTTTATTTGAACGAGTCCAGAAGTGATGCCTGCCGGCTACTTTGCTCTTTCTGCCCCCCGACTACAAAATCCTCGTGCTCTGTTAGGTGGTGCTTTTTCAAATGCTTCATCAGGCTCTTTGTGTTGTATGCCGTGGCGGAGCTTCTGCCTCTCGGTACAGTGACCTTGCAAATATTGCATGTTGCTTTGCAGTGATTCACGTGTAAAATATTTCCACACAACCAACATTTTTTGAAAAAAAAAAAGCATGTTAGCCACATAGCCGCTCATAGCTTGCCTGCTGGCTGGCTTAAGCTGTGGAGTGGATTTTCTGAATGGAGGCATGTCTCATTACTGGGGCCCGCCTCCATTCGGGAGATCCCGCCTCCATTCGGGAGATGCGTTCCACAGTTTGCAGCCACCTAGCAGAGCAGCCAGCAGGTAATCACTTGTGGAGACATTTCAGCAGACAACACTAGGCACAGAGTTGGCTCATGGATCTGAAATGTCCGTGGGTTGGATCGGACATTTCCGATCCGTGAAATAAGTTATCTGAACCTGATACTGATACCTGATCGGCCCAATTCTATGGCAAACTAGAGCGAGCTTTTATTGGGCTTTCTACTGGTGTTCTGATTAGATCCAATGTATTGAACAAACCCACTATGTGGGAACAATATCCCAGTGCGCTATAAACAAACAGAAAGCATTAAGCAACCAGCTAGTAGTATAACAGATACCGAAATCTAGCTTATAATAGTTAGCTTTCGGCTGAAACCAGAAAGTTGGCTTATTATAAAGTAATATATTCACATACTCTGCAATGCAAGAACAGTGTTGTTCCTTTATATGTTTGTTCTGTACCTGAATTGTTAAGACATGGAGTGGCTGAGTTGTGCAATAAGAATGGTGAGCCCTCACTTCGATTTTTAAGTCCTCTTCATCAACATTTCTCCACTCACAAATGATGTCATGAATATGTTTTTCATATGCATATCGCAGTCCTTTCTGTGTAGTCGATTTCGGTGAATATCTTTCACCGAAATCACTGTGAAATCCATCACAATATGTGGGAGATAGCAATGCTTGCCAGTCATAGCAACGGTAACTATGTTCAGTAGACAAAGGGTCAGTAGGCTTTAATTTTCATTATAAAACCCCTGGTGCTGATTGGCTCAGAGCAGGCACAGAGCACGTCCCCTAGAGAACCCTGTTAGTCTCCATTTTCTTAAGACTTAAACACCTTCAGTGGGCTTAGACCTCTGCACTTGTGGTGCCAGAATAGTGTCACCTTAACATTGAAAATTATTTTGATGTCCAAAATACAATAATGGTATTGAAACAATTAATTTTGGAAATTGTTATATAGACAAAACACACTACAATAGTTAATACAATTTTCATGATTTTGGTTGGATGCTTTTTTTTTTGGAGTGACAATTCAGCTTTCAATCAGTGTTTGTGTTTTTTAATATCAACTCTTTTGTTACAGTAACAATTATCTCATATTTATTTGATCTTTTTTTTTTTTATACCAATCTTCTCATTTTCAGACAATGTTTGCTTGTTTGGAATCACCTAACTGTCACCTTCCTGCACTGAAGGAGCAGCCTCTGGAGGCAGGTTCTTTCATTTGCATATTGGAACAGAAGCTCCATCATGGTTTGCTGAATAAACATATATTGTGTGGGCATACTTTCACCTAGAAACAAACTTTAACTTTCAGTTTGTAGAGAAATCCGTCATCTTTTCAGGAGTGAAAACGGTATGTTGATACCTGCAACGTTTTCATTATATTTAGACTCGAAGCGCCACAAAGTTAGCTGTAAATTCCCACTGGCACAGTGGAGATGTCAGCTGACTAGAGTGGCGGGAGCCGTTTTTTTTTTTTTTTTTCAGGAAAAATGATCTTTAACTCACCCTCACGGCTACAAATTTTGCTCTATAGTCCCCATTTTCGGTCAGTTCATAGGACCGGGCCCCTGCTTTCAAACAATGTCTTTGTAATTGCTCTAGGTTTCAAGTTTTTCCGTCAAACCCCTCCCGATCACCAGGAGTCAAAACATTCCAAAGCCCTTTCTCATGGACAGGTCCTTCTCAAAATATTAGCATATTGTGATAAAGTTCATTATTTTCCATAATGTCATGATGAAAATTTAACATTCATATATTTTAGATTCATCGCACACTAACTGAAATATTTCAGGTCTTTTATTGTCTTAATACGGATGATTTTGGCATACAGCTCATGAAAACCCAAAATTCCTATCTCACAAAATTAGCATATTTCATCCGACCAATAAAAGAAAAGTGTTTTTAATACAAAAAAACGTCTACCTTCAAATAATCATGTACAGTTATGCACTCAATACTTGGTCGGGAATCCTTTTGCAGAAATGACTGCTTCAATGCGGCGTGGCATGGAGGCAATCAGCCTGTGGCACTGCTGAGGTCTTATGGAGGCCCAGGATGCTTCGATAGCGGCCTTTAGCTCATCCAGAGTGTTGGGTCTTGAGTCTCTCAACGTTCTCTTCACAATATCCCACAGATTCTCTATGGGGTTCAGGTCAGGAGAGTTGGCAGGCCAATTGAGCACAGTGATACCATGGTCAGTAAACCATTTATCAGTGGTTTTGGCACTGTGAGCAGGTGTCAGGTCATGCTGAAAAATGAAATCTTCATCTCCATAAAGCTTTTCAGCAGATGGAAGGTGCCTTGATACAGCACTCTGGGAACAGCCTATTTGTTCAGAAATTTCTTTCTGTGTCTTACCCTCTTGCTTGAGGGTGTCAATAGTGGCCTTCTGGACAGCAGTCAGGTCGGCAGTCTTACCCATGATTGGGGTTTTGAATGATGAACCAGACTGGGAGTTTTAAAGGCCTCAGGAATCTTTTGCAGGTGTTTAGAGTTAACTCGTTGATTCAGATGATTAGGTTCATAGCTCGTTTAGAGACCCTTTTAATGATATGCTAATTTTGTGAGATAGGAATTTTGGGTTTTCATGAGCTGTATGCCAAAATCATCCGTATTAAGACAATAAAAGACCTGAAATATTTCAATTAGTGTGCCATGAATCTAAAATATATGAATGTTAAATTTTCATCATTACATTATGGAAAATAATGAACTTTATCACAATATGCTAATATTTTGAGAAGGACCTGTATTTTCAGTGACAGTTTGAGCAGGAATCCACGAGTGACAAAATGTATTTTTATCTTATACTGTAAATGAAGTAGGGCTATAAAAATCTCCATGATCGAGGACTAGGGAAAGCTATCGACCAAGGCTTGAAAATTTTTCAAATACCATGAATGTTTTCTGTACAGCACCTATTTGTTTGGACCCCTTTTGCCACTCTAAGGTATGCAGACTCAGGAGACAATCAAGTGCAGCGGTTTTCTCCAACACAATCACACACGTGTGCTGACAGCCTAGGAGCTATTTCCATAGCAATGAAACTCTGCCTCTACTGACAGAGGAAAAGGCCTCAGCTTGGCTCTTCAAGGTCAAAGTGACAGATACGGTACAGATTAACACACTCCTACAGTTTTAGGCCCCATCACAACAAAAGGAGGATTTTTATTTATCCTAAATACCTGAGCAGCTCAAAGCAGCAGTGGAAAACAGGATTTATGAGTCATGTTTTCAATCCAAGTGTACCAGGCGCTGTTTAAAATCAGAGCAATTTACATATACTTCTCATATAATGAATATGTAAGCTGTTCCAAGTGGGTCTGTAGCAGAGCTGCACAGTTTCAGTCATTAGGACTTTTAAAATAAAGCTTACATTTGCTACAGTTACTATCTACATTTAAAGGTGATAAAATAGTACAATGGCAATTCAGCATAGCAGTCAGGTTCTGGATAACTAATTGTACTAACTGTTGGACCACTTGTTTGCTGAATATTGGAACATTTGCACATTGCTGGACGCCACTATGGCTTTCAAACGTCATCGGCCATTTTGTACTGCAGTATAGCCTGTTCTTTCAAATCTCAGCGGCACCACGGCTGATAAGACGGGGGAGTTGCAGCCCTGAGGCCACCATCAACTATATAACAGAGTGAGACGGCCCACCATTTGCTTTTTACGCTGGAAACCGGACCAGCAACTGAAGCGCATCATTTCTGAAGAAAAGTCCCATGTGGATTTCATTCATTCTCCTTCGTTGGCCAATGAGAAACTAAGCGAATTAAGCTTACAGGAATAAGAAGGCTTGTAAGTTTTCAACTTTACCAATCGAAGACGTGGGTTTAACACGTAACCAAAAAAACCAGAGATGTTTTAAGAAGATGCAATTTTCCTCCTTGTTTTTGTACCAGTCGACTAGTGATGGTCCGTCATAATTTTTCTACCTTTCTGCCACGGAGGCCACCAAGGAAGAAAACGGACTGCTTTGCTGAGTATCCGCAGACGTGTGGAACTCTTCAACCCCCTCTCGCTCCCTCTGCATAGAGGAGACAACGACAAGTAAAATCCACCTTTTATTTTTATTTCTTTATTGGGAATAGTGCGGGCAAGGTAGAGTAGGTTTTAGTGTGATTAGAATTGCCACTTATAGTTTAATGCGTTCTGAATTGTATGTGCATGCAACCTTTTTTGAAACTTGACTGCTGTAGAATTTCCGTGGGTTGGATCGGTTTACGCTCCCAAAACTCCATTCAACACCATATTCCTTTGTCAGATTATCACTTTTGCCATAACTGCTGGTTGATTCCATACACACCCACTGCTGTTTTGTTTTATTTTGTGTAGTTAGATATTTTACCCTTCTGTGTAGAACTTTGCATGTTTGATTAGGTGAAGATTATTGAATAGCAATAGCGAGGTGTATCAGACTGTTGATTTAATATATATTCACGTAGATAAAGAGAAGTCGTTTGTGTTTATTTTGTGCAAGAGTGATTTGTCAGTCAACTGAGTTGACTGAGTCGCTGAGTATTTAACGGTTGTAATTATCAAAGGCGTTGAGAGCCACAATTACAACACCAGAAGACATCTCTGGTTTCGATTCATAAAAGAGGATTTTTGGTTAAGAAATTCATTTTCTCAAATTATGATTTTTAATTATAATTATTGATAAATATGAATTAATCAATAATCATAATCAAACACTAACCCAGACCGGAAATGACAACTATGCTGGACTTTTAAGATAAGACCTGGACATACTCTACTCTAAAATAAAAACCTTTATGTTTCACACAGCAGATAGTTGCAGCATTGGTCTTAACAACAGTGCTGGGACTCAATCAATAATGGAAATTGGTCTACTTTATCCTTTCAAAAAAAGTTTACTGAAACTTTCAAAATAAAAGCCTTAATTGTCCATAGTTACTATTAAATTGTGAGCTGATAATAGCATACACAATGATTTTAGAATAGCAAGCAGGTTCTATATATCTAGTGGAATTAACCCAGACCTGAAAGGACAACTAAGCTGGACTTTCAAAATAAGACAAAACATAGTCTACAAAATGAAAGCCTTCATATTTAACACAGCAAATAACTGAAGAATTACCACTGAGACTCAACCAGTGTGTGAAATATGACTTTGTTGACCTTTTAAAATAAGGCTTACTGAAACTTTCAAAATGAAAGCATTCATCCTCCATTGATTTCTTAAGCTGATAATAACACACACAATGATTCTAGAATATTACTAATGGACCTAAGCCACTCCTTAAAACACAACCATACTGGACTTTCAAAGACTGAAATGTACTCTACAAAATAAAAGCCTTTATATTTCAAAAAGTAGATAATTGCAGTGTTGGTCTTAACACTACCGCTGGGACTCAATCATTGATGAAAGTAGGGCTAATTTATCCTTTCTAAATAAAGCTTACCTATATTTCTTAAGTACAAGCATCAACAGTCCTTAGATACTGTTTGCACTTTAAGACTATAATGGAATACAATATGATTTTAGCATAGTTTACATACATAGGATGCAATCCTACACTTAGCCTAATGCCACTGATAAAACAAGGTCTAGGTAGATATTGTTGCCTTCTACCCTCAATCCTGATGCACACTGGGACTACCTCCCCCACAGAACCTTTGGCTCTGGTCTGAGAAGCACGCACCAAGACGCAGGCCCTGTCTAAATATTTTCTGAAATTTTCTAGTTTTAAGGAACGATTCAGTTAAGTGATCAAGGAAGTAGAACATACTAGTACACTGAAAACACTCCAGTGTTGAATGCTTTATCCTTTACACAGACTAGCTAAAGGATCAAATTTAAATTTCAAGTTATTTAGTTTTATATAGTTATAATAAAAGTATACATTTAATCATGTTGGGACCCAGCCATGGATTTCAACATCAAACACACTTTTCTGGAACTTTCAAAATAAATTGCATTTAACTGACTTACAGCAACTGAGGAAAGGGGGGTAGCAGCAGACTTCCCATGATGCCACTGTCTGAATAAGAGCAACCTTCTCCAACAAGCCGACCTCTTCCATACGGCCTTCCAGATGGACCGGATAGGGGAGACAAAGCGCGCAATGTCTCTTTGCTGGCAAAAAAGACATAACTCTTCAACTGGATCCAAGAGTGTCATAAGATCACGCGATCATATGCACAAGTTAAGGATGAGTGAATAACTGTTTGTGTACCCAGCATTCATTCATAAAAACAGGAATTAAGGTACACGCCTGGCTTGACTTTCTCTCTGAGGCCTGCAGAAGCAAACGGTGTCCCAGAGAAGTCCCTGCAGAGATGCTGTCTCTACAAGCTGAGTGAAGCGGTTTCCTTGCCTGAGAGGAGGACAAACGAGTAGCCGCATTACGGCAGTTAACGTGCAGTGTGGTCAGCTGACAGAACAAGCTGTCTTCCAGCCAGAGCTATGGAGGTTACCTGGAAGCTAACCCTTTGTTCACAGAGCTCTCTTCAAAACTTCATTGTTGCCTGGACAGCTTTTCCTCAGCACAGTTCATACGAGGTTAGGCTTGGGCAGAACCAAGAAATATAAGGATTTAGATTGAAATGATCTAAACGTTTTTCATTTTATGAAGTTTGGTTTTGTTTGTGTTGAACTCAGCTATCTGGGTGCTAGCAGACTATCTGCAGCACACATGTTCAGTTTTGTGTTCTTTGTTCGTGTGTTTTTAAAGTTAAGACAAACTTTACTTGAAGGGTGATTTTAAACAGAATATTGATCATAATGTGCCATCCACGCTTATGCATTTTAACCCTTTTATTAACCCTGGTATTTTAAAGGTATGTGTTTGATTCTGGTGCGAAGCTATCAGCTTCTTTGTTAGCTTCAACTGCTAACAGGTAAGGACACGTGCTTCCTGCCAAATAATATTTACCCAGAAAGGTTTAGTTTTCAATCCAGTGAATAAAGTGTCCCTAACTGCATTTTCCTAAATTTGATAACTAAGTAAACACCATTAAGCCCCATTTATCCAGAAAGATTTGGCTCTTTCCCAAAATACATCCTTAAATGTTTTACCATTCCCTTAATAATATTTCTTTAAATATTATTTTAATAAATAAAGGCAGCTAATTAGACACCATTGAGAAATGGTCATCCAGAAGGTTGGTTGTATTCAGCAGATCATTCTTTAAAACATTATTTTATTAAATTATATTTTATCTGATTTTGTATTGTAAATGGTTGTCTAAACGTTTGCTGATTATTGCCTCAGTTAGTTCCAAGACTAACTTAACTTCATTTCCAGATTCTTCAAGATAATCCTTGGTTCTCAAACATAAATAACATTGCATGGAAATGTTGCATCACTCCTTCAGTCATGGTTCTCAATCATCTTTGATACACTTGTTTATATTGTACATACCCCATTAGTCTTCGTTATCCTTTAATTCTGCTTGGTAGTTTAGTTGGATTGTTTTAGCATAGTAAAGAGTTTGTTGATTGAAATATGTTTGACTTTGAGTTGACTTATTTTTGTTAATAAATTCTTGTATTTTAAGAAATTGTGTGAATTCATTCCATGTGTGCGCAGAGTTTATGCTGTTCAATAATGCCAGAGCTCATCTCACACCTTTCTATTACTGGGCTGGTATTCACAGGACAACCCTTAACATACCGAAATATTATTTGATAAAATATTAATATTAAATATTAAATAATATTCTCAGATTCATAATCCCAACACTGATTATTCAGTTAACCGTAAAAGTAACATTTAATGCACGAAAACAGCAGCTCAAGGTGACTGTGTTCTTGACTGTCCATATGTAAGAGGTATAATTAGGAATCCCACATGCTGCTTAACAGCACACCATAGACTCATGAAGCTCCAGCATTACCATCTGAATACCAAATGCCAGCTGTAATAATACATGAGGTCTTCCTTGAAGAACTTAAAAGTTGCTGTAATTTCTTTTAATTGTTGCTGTGGATTAATGGAAATAGATATTGAAGCAAAATGAATTTTACATCTAAATATTTATATGTATAGTTATACTGAGAGAGAGAGACAGACTGAGATGCATCCAAATCACATTAGATCGTCTTAAATTCATTTTCATCTGACCACACATTGTGCCTTATTGCCCACGGGGAAGGATAACCACTCTGCATAGAAGCTAGGATCACAAAAGGAGCTTCATACTTACTGCAGACTGCTCATTACAAGCCTCTGCATTGCAGGGCACAACCTCTGGCATACTGTCACAGCAATGTGCCAGGCACAGGCATAAATCAAATCCAACTGTGCACCATTATCAGCTCATTTCAATGAGAAAAGACAAGGGTTGGACTTCAAAGACTGAGGCATAAGTCTATATTAGATTCATTGGTGATAGAGGCCAGATAAGGCGGGAGGGTAGTATCTCGTATGCTGTGGCTTTCAGCTCAAAGATAATTCACTTAATATGTATTGTTCAGTCTTATTTACTTCAGCTTCTGTGCCTTCGTAAGTGTGACCTAGTTTGACTCCTTCAGCAACATTGTTAACCCCTCTCTATCTCTATCCATGTGTTCCACTGTGTTAAACCTCAGGGTTACAAAAATAGGTCAAGCAGATCATTGCAGTCCATGTCAAATTGTAGTGAAATGAGAAGTTGAAGTATCACAGTACGCAGTGCAATCACTCAAGCTCCATCAAAGTATTTTCTAAGGCAAGGCCCTGTAAATAGCTGAATCTGTTTATAAATAACTGTATGTGTCCGAAATGAGTATGTATTTTCTTTTACTTGCCACTTGTACAGACTTTAGTCCACACCGAATTCTACGTTTTATATTAATGCCACATTAAGTCATATCTTCATGGTTTAGTCACATCCAGATGAGGCCAAAAAACATCTCCTCAAATTAGCTGTGTGTTAGCAGCACTAAAAGTGGTCAGCAGAGGCCCCAAGCAATTCAGCAAGTGTCGACCTACCTCATTGCTCATGGTAATGCTTTGTAACTGAGGCTGAGCCAAACAGGTGTCAAATCAATCATTAGGGATGGTGAGGCTCTACTCACAGTCCAACAGAACCAATCCATCTGCTGCAAAATGGCAAGCTAGGAGTGCTTTGTTGGTTTTTCTATCATTCCCTTTGAACACAAATGCTACTTTTCTAATTTGGTTAATGACTCCCTAATGTGGCCGATTAAAAAAACGTATCAATCTGATTTGGGAATATGAAGACAAATATGAGCTACACCCAATTATCGATTTCTTCCTGGGGGTTCGATCCTTAGAGACTTACAGACATTATTTATCAAATCTTTGCAAATGTTAATCTCATGTCTTTTTAACGTTAAACTCTGTGAATGTATTATTAGTAACAGTTTCTCTACCTGTTGTAGTCATATCTCTATGAGTTAAGAGAAAAGTGAATAAATAATTAGACCAGTTATGTCAAATTGAAAATGTTCATATCAGATGAATATGATGCTATACTGGGGGATATTACAATGCCTTGCGAACGTATTCAGCCCCCTTGAACTGGTCAACCTCTTGCCACATCTCAGGCTCAAACATAAAAATATAAAATTCAAATGTTTTGTGAAGAATCAACAAGAAGTGGGAAACAATCGTGAAGTGGAATGAAATTTATTGGATGTGTCAAACTTGTTTAACAAATAAAAAACTGAAAAGTGGGATGTGCAATATTATTCGGCCCCCTCGCGTTAATACTTTGTAGCGCCACCCTTTGCTGCAATTACAGCTGCAAGTTGCTTGGGGTATGTCTCTATCAGTTTTGCACATCGAGAGACTGAAATTCTTGCCCATTCTTCCTTGCAAAACAGCTCGAGCTCAGTGAGGTTGGATGGAGAGCGTTCATGGACAGCAGTCTTCAGCTCTTTCCACAGGTCGATTGGATTCAGGTCTGGACTTGGCCATTACAACACCTGGATACGTTTATTTGTGAACCATTCCATTGTAGATTTGGCTTTATGTTTTGGATCATTGTCTTGTTGGAAGATAAATCTCCGTCCCAGTCTCAAGTCTCTTGCAGACTCCAAAAGGTTTTCTTCCAGAATGGTCCTGTATTTGGCCCCATCCATCTTCCCATCAATTTTGATCATTTCTCTGTCCCCGCTGATGAAAAGCAGGCCCAAACTATGATGCTGCCACCACCATGTTTAACAGTGGGGATGGTGTGTTCAGGGTGATGAGCTGTGTTGCTTTTACACCAAACATATCGTTTTGCATTGTGGCCAAACAGTTCGATTTTGGTTTAATCTGACCAGACCACCTTCTTCCACATGTTTGGTGTGTCTCCCAGGTGGCTTGTGGCAAACTTTAAACGAGACTTTTTATGGATATCTTTGAGAAATGTCTTTCTTCTTGCCTCTCTTCCATAAAGGCCAGATTTGTACAGTGTACGACTGATTGTTGTCCTATGGACAGACTCTCCCACCTCAGCTGTAGATCTCTGCAGTTCATCCTGAGTGATCATGGGCCTCTTGGCTGCATCTCTGATCAGTCTTCTCCTTGTTCGAGATGAACGTTTAGAGGGACGGCCAGGTCTTGGTAGATTTGCAATGGTCTGATACTTCTTCCATTTCAATATGATTGCTTGCACAGTGCTCCTTAGGATGTTTAAAGGTTGGGAAATCTTTTTGTATCCAAATCCGTCTTTAAACTTCTCCACAACAATATCTCCGACCTGCCTGGTGTGTTCCTTGGTCTTCATGATGCTCTCTGCGCTTTGAACAGAACCCTGAGACAATCACAGAGCAGGTGCATTTATACGGAGACTTGATTACACACAGATGGATTCTATTTATCATCATCAGTCATTTGGGACAACATTGGATCATTCAGAGATCCTCACTGAACTTCTGGAGTGAGTTTGCTGCACTGAAAGTAAAGGGGCCAAATAATATTGCACGTCCCACTTTTTAGTTTTTGATTTGTTAAACAAGTTTGACACATCCAAAAAATGTCATTCCACTTCACAATTGTGTCCCACTTGTTGATTCTTCACAAAAAATTAGAATTATATATCTTTATGTTTGCAGCCTGAAATGTGGCAAAAGGTTAACAAGTTCAATGGGGCCGAATACTTTCGCAAGGCACTGTAAATGTCTACTTTTTTTTTTTAACAGATCATTATCAAGTTTTGTCTCTGTTTTCACAGCAAAACAACATTCTGTGCAGATAAAAAGTATTTACAGATACTGTTTTTGCATTTTTGTCACACTTAAATGTTTAAGTGTTTAAATGCAAATCATCAGGGTGTTCAAATGCGGCTATATTCAGAGTCTTCAGTCCTTAATGCTGCTGTCGCTGGTTTGAGTCCCAGCCCAGGCAATCTTTGCTGCAAGTCTTACCTCTCTCTTCACCCCTTTCCTGTAAGCTTACTGTCTGAAAAATGTTAAAAATAAAAGCAGCAAAAAAACATTAAAAAAAAAAGAAACACATCAACTGATTTAAAGAAATTAAGCAACATATGAGAAACAAATGTATTGACAGATATCAGTACCATTTACCATCCTCTTCACTGAGCATTATTGCAAGATAAACTTGGAAACAGTCACTAATTGGAGCTGAGGTGTGGTGGACAATAAATCGGCAACCCTGCAGAAAGTAAAAAAAAGAGAATTCCCAGGGACTAATCTTGCATTCTAATAACATCTGAAGCCAGAAGTTGAATCTAGAAATAATTGCAAACACAACCTTTTTCTAGTGGCAAGATAGTGTCAACAATTATTATTTATTTATTTGCTACTGTATCCTGTCCGGCGGAGTAGCGCTCAAAATTGTTGTCTGAGTGCCAAGAAGAAGCCCAATAGATTTACTTTCTCAAATGGAGCATTACAGCTAACGGTTTAAAGCTCTGCTTGATATGTAAAAAAAAACAACTTTGCTTTGGGATTATTTCAATTGTTACGGACACGGAGACAGAAATGAAAAGGAAGAAAATAAGAAGCACGAAAGAGAGAGAGGTGGGGCAAAAACAAAAAGGGGTGAGAAGGAGAAAAGAATGGAGGAAAGACAGTAGGATGAAGAGAATACAAGATAACACTCTGCTTGCTTCTACCTGCAGAAACATTCATATTATCGACTTTTTTACCAAAAAGTGCACGGTACTAATCAATGCAAAATGTATTTAGAGGTAAATGCGGCTCAATATAGAACATTTGTGTATCTGTTAACACCTGAATCTAAACACCTGTGGGTCTGAGTGTGAGCGTGATTATGTATACAAGGTTTCTCCATAAAAATATGCAATAGTGAGTGCCAGTCCCCACAGACCTGCCCCCATGGACCTGGGACAGATACAGAGGAGATCCGAGCCATAGACATCCATAGGCCCCTAGAGCACAAGAACCCTAGGAGAACCATTGCCGGGACTACCGCAGTCCCCCCAGAGAGGAGCTGGCGAGAGATCCAGGGTGCCACCCAGCAGCCACGGTGCAGAAGCCCCAGGGAGCTGTAGCGACGAGTTCACAGGTCCCACCGGCAGCCGTCTGTGCCTGAGCAGATCCAGCCATGGACCCAGAGACCCGAGACCCCGGGACATATCACTCCCCAAGCAACAGAGCCTAGGGGTCAAGGCCCCGGCGAGCAGCCACCGGGAGTGAGCCGGCACACACCAAAGCACCCTGTTCCAGACACTGAGAACCACAAGTACACCAGCGGGCAAAGACACCAGCCACCGGCAGGTAGTGTGGCAGGGAGGAAATAGGCCCGATATTTGATGGTGGGCCTAAAAAGCCGACAAAGACACACCCACACAACGCAAGCTCCACACACACCACTCCAAGCATCCCTGCCACATCCTGCCCCATAACCTGAGAAGTTAGGTCAACCCAAATGATTTGGGGAAACTGATTGTACCAATTGATTTAAGTTTATTAACTCAAAGTACTTTAGTTTTGTTAATTACATTAATAGAGTCTAAAGAACACATAGCAATTATAATAATGTTACTCAAAAGCATTACGTTTACTCATTTTATTTAGTATGTGTTAACTTAAATTATTAAGTATGTTGCACTAAAATGGTGTATTTATTTATACTTATTTAAAAGTGTTACATGTTCATATTAAAATTGTGGTAAAATAACTTAAAAGGTTCTTATTTTAACAACTTAAAACTTTAATACAGTAACTCAATCCAATTGGGGAATCCGATTGTACCAAACTATGAGTAGTATTAACACAATAACAAACTATTCAGTTTTTATTAACTTGGACTGGAGAGAAAATACAGAATGACAACAACTGTACCTTTCGACATGAAGAATGAATACTACAGCCATTACTGAAAACCAAACAATTAGACCTTTTACAACGGACACCTTAAAAGGTACTTGTAATGTTTTTATAAGCATTCATCAACCTAAATAGTACAAAAATGTATCAGGTGCACATCAATAAAGTAGAATACTGCACAACATGAGAACAATTTCAGTATTTTAAAAGCAAATTATTTTACTTGTCATTAACTAGTCATAACCATCACAGTTTAAAGATAGCAATTGTTTATAAGTCAAAATCTATTTTACTTGTCCACAATATTCTGATGTATTGAGATGCACCAAAAGCAAATGCAAATATAGCTAACAGCTGAACTACAAAAAGTATTCACCCTTACTGTAAGAATGCCACAATTGAGCTCAAAATTGAAAATGTATGACTGTTTGCACAAAGATATATGTGGCTTCTCAACTGTTTTGCCCAAAACTCAAATCAAGTAAAATGGCAAGTACTCATCACACAATTCAAAAGGAAATGTTTGAAATTATACATTTTCAGTAATTATCAATTACTTTTACTTTCCTAAAACATTGTAATGCACCTACATGCACCTACAGTAAATACAAATATAGCTAAGAGCTACAAGGACATCAGTAACTTAAATTGTTCTTGCATATTGTAAGAGTGCAAGAAATGAGCTTAAACTTATACACTATATGTAAAGAAACTTCTTCAAAGATACTTGTGTCTTCTTATTTGTTTGACTATAATTTAAATCACAAGCACTGTCTACTTATTCTTAGTTTTCTGCATATTGCCTTTTTTAGAAGGCCAATAACCTGAACAAATAAAACACAAATGAAACCATTCACTACTGATTCTGTCATAGTTTTTAAGGCCGACTTGACCCACATGCAGAGGACACTCAGACAGAGAAGAGTCAATTAAGTTTTTCTTTTATTTCTTTTCGACTCAGGAACGAGGTGGGCAGAGCGATCAGGAGACAGACTGCAAAAGAAGAACAGAGGTGAGCGGAGGAACAGATTGAAATATTCAAGCAAAGACCTATGCTCACTTTCCGGAAGGCGATCGATCCGCCAGGGGGAGAAACCGGTTCAAGTCTGTGGTAGTGCCTGCACGGAAACGATTGGAGCGATCTGATGTTCCAGGTAACAAAGTGGTGGACAGGTTGCGCTTCCAGCTGGAGGACTCGCAAGGGCAGCAGCAGATTCCAGTCTTGACAGGAGGTGGGTTCAGGAAGAAACCCCAGCTTGGCGTGAACAGCCTATGACGAAGGAAACAAGACAGATAATTAATCAAGGCTCAAAAAACAAGTGGAGCTTCCAGAATTCAGCAGATAATGGCCAGGTAAACACTACCACGGTAGGCAAACACTCAGGCGTAGAAAAGCCAGCGAACCACCCTCATATAGTCCTCCAGCTGATGAAGCAACGACGTACACCTGTCTACACTCCGGTCTGCAGCTCCAGCGCCTCTTAGGGTGAGAGAACATTAGTAACAGGCAGGTTGAACAACAGACTGTGACAGATTCCTGGACAAGCATGAATGTATTGACCTGTGGACAACAAATTCTACACCAGCTCATTTTTCAGTGTGTGCAATTTTGGTTTCAGTTGCTTTCTCCCGTCATCTAGCTTCAGCAACACTACTTGAATGAACTCAAAAAAGCCACTGCACTTCTCAGGATAGCTCAGATGCAGAGCATAGATTAGTCCAAACAGACATACCAGTGCATCAGTCCATAAGGGATGAGTCATTACAACCTGATCCTCAAGCACGATGAACACTTGGCGTGGTGAGAAAGGAACTCCTGCAGGCACCTCCTCTTCATCCACATCAGCAACCAGAGCAACTGCACCTTCATAGAACTCCATTTCATCCTGAAATGTCATCCAGAGTGCAAACGTATTGATCACTTTTTATATTTATTTCCATTTTTATATTTTGTGCAGTATAACTTTTTTTAAATTACAATGTGCAAATTATTAGAATGCCTAAGTATAATATATATACCTTGCATGTTTTGAAAATGTCTGAAGAATCCTCCTTAAGGTAAATGGGTAGGCCAGCCAGGGCTGCTGTTCTTGTTGCATAGATGTCATTTTTGTCCTTCATAGATAAAAAAAAAATAAAGCATGACAATAGGAACTACCAAGTAAACAGTAGAGTGAAAGTATTTTTTAAGTACCTGTTGCTGATATGCCAGCAAAAGCTGCTCCATCTTTTCACCAACCAGTCCAGTTTTCTTCTTTTTGTAAAGTCCAATCAGCTGAGGAGCATATTCATCCAGTGCAGCATAAAACACATGTGGTAGATGCTGATTGGTGAAATTCACAGTAGAGCTGAGGAGAATTCCAATAAAATTATATGAACAAAACACTGCATACTATATGATCACTAATATTTACATAGTTGTACTTACCTGTGTCTCATAAAAGAGTGCTGGCCATCTGTCCTTAAGCTCTGATACAGCAGGAGAAGTTGTGATGATCTCTTCACGTCGGAGGGCAAAGGTGCACATCATATGCTGATGAATAAGAGGGACATCTCTTTCTGCAGAGGTCCTCTTGTACTGCTCTACCATCACAAGCCTCCTGGTCTCCAGAGACTCCCTTGTTTCTCCAGAAGGATAACTGGGAAGGAAGTTGACCTCACCTCTCCTAGGTCTTTTGATATTCGCCCTTGGTGCAGCTCCTTGTGGGTTTGTTCTGCTGCGCTTTCCAGCATTTATAGCAACATCCTTGATGCCAGCTTTAGCCAACTTCTTTCTTTGGTTTCCTACTTTATGTCTCAGACTATTCTTCCATCCGTCCCACCCAGTGTCAAAATTTCTCTCCTTCAGACAGGGATGCTTTCTAACTAAAGCTTCTGCAGCCTTGCCAATTTGTGTGCTACTAGGATATGCCTTTAGTCTATAGATTTCTTCCCCCATTGTCTCGAGTATGTTGTGTTTTTGATCTCTAGTTAGTGTAATTACTTTCCCATCCTTTTCAAATGCTGCATTACCTTCCCTTAGCACATGTTCTTCCTCATAAGAAAATATCGGAACACCGACTAATATCTGTGGTATCAGTGCTATCAGTCAGAATGAGTGTCATCAGTACTGGTTGAAATCTGGTCCAGCTCAACTAATCTGACAACTTTAACAGATGCTGTGCCTGGCAAGTCTTCTATTACAACCAAATTACACAATGCATAATCAGAATCTGGGTCGTGAAACTGAAGCCGAAAGTCAAAAGTCAACTTTAGCCTAGATTTGATCTCATCTATGAGGGCTTGGACACTGGATGGACGAGATGGCAAAATAAGTCTTTCAGCATTATCATTATCAAGGATGACCCTTAGCTTCAGTATCCCTGTTGCAACCATCTGAATCTGAAGTTTCTGTAACATACAAGTTTAGAAGTTTAGAGATTTCAACAAATGTTTAGGTATTGTCATGTTTGTCTTACCTATACATTGGCTTAAGGGCTGGGAAGATCTGCTGATGTTTCTGTTCTGCTTCTTTAGTCAGACACTGGAATAAAATGTTTTGTTGTTAGAATGAGTTCATTTGCAATCTTATAAGCAAAATGCGGCATGTGGTCGGACAGCTGGCACAGAGATTTTACACTGTGACCCTTCTGTTGGTGCTCTACTAGTTCATATGACCGCAAGTGCTCGATGTAGCAAGTGTCATAGTCTTTCAAGAGAAAATAAATGTTGCTTCTGATGAGTAGTACATTTCGAATCTCTTTGAACTCTGGCAATGCAGCATAAGCACCAGTACATACAAACATACCAATTACAAAGTTTGTGCCATTAATGGTTACTTGTTTTGTTCCATATACGGTGTCACTGTCAGCAATGCCTGAAATAAATGATTGTGTATCTGCAGGTAATGATGAAATGTACAAAGACTCCATTTTGGATGTCTGCACAGGTGGTTTGAAAAACGTTGATGACGAAAGATGAAATGCTCACAACATTTTTGTAGTTGTGAGTGTCATGAATTATTTTTTTGAAAACCTTATGCTTTCCCTCGAATCTCATTGTCCACAGATGGACTAAAGGACCAAAGCACTTTATTAAATGCGGGTAATGCTCAATGTAGTGATGCTTTGGCCTGAATCGAACATTAGGAAACACTTCCTGGAAGAGTTGTCTGTGGTCCAATATTTTACAAGCCATGTACTGAATGGTCTCTTCACTAAAAGTGTGAGACATAGCAAGCTGAACTACATCCTTTAAGTCCATTAGCACTTCCCAAAATGGGTCTCTTTCTGTGACTTTGGAGCCAATGAGAAGAGGAAACAGTCTAAGCAGGGCATGATTTTCATGCCCGTTCCCACCAATGGTCTCTCGACTGGCAAAATTTGTAGGTATTGGATGAGGGCGATCAACTTTGTCAGAATGTTGGTATGGAAAGCGTAATATTGCTCTGTTTAAGTCTTCTAATGTAAAATATTTCCTCGAAATTAAACCTTTTAAGCAATGCGCCAACTCCACTGGAACAACACCTTCAAACAGGTCGTGCAGGAGGTCAGGTGGGAAGCCTGTGACAGGATGAAAGAAGGAGAGACATTCAGAAAGAACACAACTGTTTTTAACACCATACTTTTCCTCACTGCCATCGCTCTGAAGCTTTTGAACAAGATTATTATGAACATCTTTTGTTCTCATCACATAATGCCCTGTAACAGCATTTTCTGTTTGCATTTCTGTTCTGGTGACATGACAAAACCTGCAAAAATATGTAGACCTGAAACTTTCATTAAAACCAGCAAGCCCATGGGCAGCAAGGTTATCTGCCACAACAGAGTAGATCGTGCCTTTAAGACATTCACCAAGAGTGTCTATGTAGATACCTACTTCCTCAAGAGTTTTCAGATCATTTATTAGTGGCAACAACAGTTTCTCATACCCAAATTGCCGTATATCATTGGAATGGCACAAAAGAGCGAGCTGAGTGCAGTGGAGAGCAGAACGAGATTTAATTGCAAAGTTTGCTAGTGTCCAATAAACTGCAAAAACTTTATATATTTTCTTTGAGGTACCAAGTGGGTTTGCAATTTCAAAATCATCTACATAAAGTATTGTTGACAGTTTTGGTCCCTCTTGTGACAATAGGACATTTTCCTGGTAGTAGGATCCATCGCAAAATGACATATAATGTCCAGGTATTTGTGTGGGTGCTTGTTTGACTTCTTCAAGCACATCATTTTTTTTCAACAACACTTGCAAAGATGTAAGGATTGGCACATACATATAAGTGTGTTTTGATGATTCAATGAAATATTCCACAGGCTTTACATATGGTAAATTTGCTTCATAATATGATTTTCTCCTCTTTACTGTTGACAGTGGTCCTTCAGATGTGACACATTTATGTAAAATATTACTATCAGAAACTGCCTGACAAATCTCACTGACCAGTGTGTCGGTAAATGGACAGTTGTGCTTTTTTAGTATATCAACTACTGAATTTCTGATCAGAGGTTGTGATAACCAAAACAGCTGATCAATATGCTCAATGAGCTCCTGTGTTGCTCTCAGGGACACATGGAGAATGCTCTGCATTTTCAAGAAAAAGCCAGATTGTACTGCAACTGCTCCTCTAAACCGTCATTGTACTGATTTCACTAGTGGATGCCACTTCATTTTCATGTGATGACTCTATTGAATCAAACTGCATGTCGTCATTTTTGTCAACATTTATGACACTTTGCACAGTGCTTTCTTTAAAATTTGTTGAACTTTGGTGGTCTCTGCATTTGTGGGCATTGAATGTTGAGTATATATTGGTTTTAAAATTGCAGTCCTTGAAAGGACATGGAACAGTTTCCTTCTGTTTTAAATGCCCCCTTAGATGGATAAACATTTGCCTTTCAACAAATGGCTGTTTAAAGTCACACACAGGACAACAAAATCCATATTTATTCAAAGCAGAATAAGAACTGTCTTTCCTTTGTGTAGCAGTGTGCATTCTTGACATGTGTACCTTTAATGAATTAAATGTACTAAATGTACACATGCAGGTGTTGTAGAGACAGGGTAAAGGTGAAATTGTGGAGTACTGACCATGGTTAAGTCGATAATGCTTCAACAACCTCACTTTTATGGCACTAGAAAAACTACACAACTTGCAATTCCACATTTTGTCTCTGAACAAAGGGACACAATTAGGTATCAAATGTTTTATATTACCTTCACAGGCTGCCTTTAGTGGCTGAACAGTGGTGGATGATCTCCCCTTGTGTGCTGCTATTTTAGTCAAACACTGTAATGACACATGAAAAATATGATCATATTATTTTGGCATTTGAAACATAAGCTAGCAGTACAGATTTTACATTTAGGCTATTTTACTACACTTCGAAATGCTCAACTTCAATATGAAAAAGTTTCAAAAACATTTTAAATTTGTTAATTTCATTGTTCTTGCGTAACAGCTCATTTTCAATTTAGGTTGGTCAATTTTTTAGACGTTAAAATGAAACGAATCAATTATTTTCATAGACTTGCTGTAAAACAAAATCCCATAAAAGTTTCAAAGTGCAGAAATTACTAAACTTTTAAATGTTGTGCCACGCACCTTCGAAAAAGTAAGTTACACTTAACTATTTTATCAAAATAAGCCGCCAACCGTTATTTTTTAAATTTGTACAGGTGGACTTGTCCACCAAGTTACTCTTAAAATAAAATGAATCTACTACTTTCACACATGCTCCGTAAGAAATACATTTGAATTTGATTTTACCGTCACGTTGTGTTTCATGCAGCTTCGAAAATGTAGGCTACTTAATTTTAGCAAAATAAGCCACAAACCGTTTAAAATTGTACAGGCGGGATTCAAACAACGCTAGGCGGGAGTTGTGCTGGGAAGCTCCGATTTTCTACATATCAGCAAAGTAGTCTGATAAATTCACCTGCAAGTTTTATACACGCATTAAAACAATAAATAAAACGTTTACCTTATAATTTTCGCTATGTAGTCACAAAAATTCTGCTCTGAGTTGAGGCTTGCCTTCAACATGGCCGACAAGTCCGGGCAAGACACCTGCCGAGCAAAGCTCATGACGAAAGAAACAGGAAGTCACACCTTGTAGCAAATGAGTTACATTAACTGGAGTATTAACAGGTTGGTCAGTGTAATGGTTTAGGCACTCGATTAGAGATTAGAAGTTTTCAAGGTGGAATCAATCAGTTTCTTGATTATATCGCTAAATCAAAAAAAAAAAAAAAAAATCACATTATTGTTCATTTTTATTCTCTCCACATTAAGAGAAATGTGTCATTTATTAACTTTATTTTATTATTATTTAATAAAATATATCACTCAAATTCCTACTTGAAAAGGCACATGTGTAGATGCCATTTGGTACTGATATCTTCTCTGCAAATTCTAAACTCACATAAAATTGGATTATTTTGTGGGCTTAAATCCAAATCAGCACCTGAAAAACGCAGTTACTGTGATATTCACTCGCATTATTATTGGCCTTCCAATTCAGGATAAAATCCCTGCAGACATTTTATATATATATATATATATATATATATATATGTTGATTATAATAATAAAAATAATTCAGTGATCACAACTTAAATAGTTTAAAGCAACAAAACTCAAAATTTAATAAAGATATATGTGTACTTATTAGCAGTGAGCTACTACATCGCTTTTACTTACACTGTTAACTTTTGGATCTACTTAACACAATTCATAAAAGTTACTCTAACTATTTAGCAGAACTGAGTAAGAATAACTTACTTCTTTTAGTAAGATGCACCATTGGGTTTTACAGTGTACATGTATGTGTGGAAAAGAGTGAATGAAACTACCTGAAGTGCAAACAATTCATGTCAACAGCTATGGCAGTGTCCAAAATGCACAGCACCCATACTGACTTATAAGACAATTGTTTTTTTTTTCCCTCTCATTCTTACTTCTGGAGGTCTTTATGTTTTTTTCCAACTTGGAACCTGAAAATTTTTATTTCAAACATGGAGTGTAAATGAAAAATAATTTTTATTTTGTGACAAAACAACAAACTTCAATAAAGTTCATTGGAAGTATTTGCAAAACCTGGTATAAGGTAGTGTTAGGTGTAAAAAGCTTGAGAAACACTGTGCTAATTTGATTGATGGAGGGATTTTAGCTCAGTCAGTCAGTCATTTTCTACCGCTTATTCCATAGTGGGTCGCGGGGGAGCTGGTGCCTATCTCCAGCAGTCTATGGGTGAGAGGCAGGGTACACCCTGGACAGGTCGCCAGTCCATCGCAGGGAAACACACAAACAACCATGCACACACTCATTCATACACCTAAGGTCAATTTAGAGTGACCAATTAACCTAACAGGCATGTCTTTGGACTGTGGGAGGAAGCCGGAGTACCCGGTGAGAACCTACGCATGGATGGGGAAAACATGCAAACTCCATGCAGAAAGACCCCCGGCCGGGAATCGAACCCAGGACCTTCTTGCTGCAAGGCAGCAGTGCTACCAACTGCGCTTTAAATTTTAATTCAATTGAAAAATACTTTATTCATCCCAAAGGGAAATGTTGTTGTAGCTCATTTTATTCAGGTTTCCTCAAAAAGCAGTTGTAGATGCTGATGGCCGTGGGCAGGAAGGATCTCCTGTAGCAGTCTGTCTTACAGCAGATCTGAAGAAGCCTCTGACTGAAGACACTGTTGTGTAGGACAGTCTCATGAAGAGGATGCTCAGGGTTTTCCATAATGTTCTTCAATTTATGAAGAATCCTTCTTTGCACAATGGTCTCCAGAGGTTACAGAGGAGTCCCCAGAACAGAGCCAGCCTTTTTTATCAGCTTGTTGAGCATTTTTAAGTCCCTGGCTCTGATGCTGCTTCCCCAGCAGATGATGGCAGAAGAGATCACACTCTATACAACAGACTTATAGAAGATATGCAGCATCTTGCTGCAAACACTGAAGGACCTAAGCTTCCTCAAGAAGTACAGTCTGTTCTGTCCCTTCTTGTAGACGGCTTCACAGTTGCATCTCCACTCTAGTCTGTTGTAGAGGTGAACACAGAGATATTTAAACTCCTCCACCACCTCCACCCATGACAGAAAATAGTGTTTGATCTTCATCTGTTTCTCTACAATCATCTCCTTTGTTTTAGTCATATTAAAGATGAGATGATTGTTTCTACACCATGACAAAAAGCGGTCCACCAGCTCCCTGTTACTCAGCTTCTTCTCCATCTCTGATACACCGCACAACTGCAGAATCATCTGAGTATTTCTGCAGATGTACCTGAAGTCTGAGTTGTACAGAGTAAAAAGGAATGGTGAGAGTACAGTCCCCTGAGGTGCTCCTATGCTGCTGACTACCTGGTTAGACACACAACCCTTCAATCTCACAAATTGTGGTAGTCTTTGATCCAGCAGATTGTAGAGGCCTGTGACCTGAGTCTTCTGGAGTTTATTACAAAGTAAATCAGGTTGAGTTGTGTTAAAAGCACTGGAGAAATCAAAGAACACGATCCTCAAGGTGCTGCTGGCTTTGTCCAGATGACAGTGGGTTTGTTGAAGCAGGTGTACAGGTCCTTCTCAAAAAATTAGCATATTGTGATAAAGTTCATTATTTTCCATAATGTCTTGATGAAAATTTAACATTCATATATTTTAGATTCATTGCACACTAACTGAAATATTTCAGGTCTTTCATTGTCTTAATACGGATTATTTTGGCATACAGCTCATGAAAACCCAAAATTCCTATCTCACAAAATTAGCATATCATTAAAAGGGTCTCTAAACGAGCTATGAACCTAATCATCTGAATCAACGAGTTAACTCTAAACACCTGCAAAAGATTCCTGAGGCCTTTAAAACTCCCAGCCTGGTTCATCACTCAAAACCCCAATCATGGGTAAGACTGCCGACCTGACTGCTGTCCAGAAAGCCCCTATTGACACCCTCAAGCAAGAGGGTAAGACACAGAAAGAAATTTCTGAACGAAGAGGCTGTTCCCAGAGTGCTGTATCAAGGCACCTCAGTGGGAAGTCTGTGGGAAGGAAAAAGTGTGGCAGAAAACGCTGCACAATGAGAAGAGGTGACCGGACCCTGAGGAAGATTGTGGAGAAGGGCCGATTCCAGACCTTGGGGGACCTGCGGAACCAGTGGACTGAGTCTGGAGTAGAAACATCCAGAGCCACCGTGCCCAAGCGTGTGCAGGAAATGGGCTACAGGTGCCGTATTCCCCAGTCCTGGGCTACAGAGAAGCAGCACTGGACTGTTGCTCAGTGGTCCAAAGTACTTTTTTCGGATGAAAGCAAATTCTGCATGTCATTCGGAAATCAAGGTGCCAGAGTCTGGAGGAAGACTGGGGAGAAGGAAATGCCAAAATGCCAGAAGTCCAGTGTCAAGTACCCACAGTCAATGATGGTCTGGGTTGCCGTGTCAGCTGCTGGTGTTGGTCCACTGTGTTTTATCAAGGGCAGGGTCAATGCAACTAGCTATCAGGAGATTTTGGAGCACTTCATGCTTCCATCTGCTGAAAAGCTTTATGCAGATGAAGATTTCATTTTTCAGCAAGACCTGGCACCTGCTCACAGTGCCAAAACCACTGGTAAATGGTTTACTGACCATGGTATCACTGTGCTCAATTGGCCTGCCAACTCCCCTGACCTGAACCCCATAGAGAATCTGTATGATATTGTGAAGAGAACGTTGAGAGACTCAAGACCCAACACTCTGGATGAGCTAAAGGCCGCTATCGAAGCATCCTGGGCCTCCATAAGACCTCAGTGCCACAGGCCTATTGCCTCCATGCCACGCCGCATTGAAGCAGTCATTTCTGCAAAAGGATTCCCGACCAAGTATTGAGTGCATAACTGTACATGATTATTTGAAGGTTGACGTTTTTTTGTATTAAAAACACTTTTATTTTATTGGTCGGATGAAATATGCTAATTTTGTGAGATAGGAATTTTGGGTTTTCATGAGCTGTATGCCAAAATCATCCATATTAAGACAATAAAAGATCTGAAATATTTCAGTTAGTGTGCAATGAATCTAAAATATATGAATGTTAAATTTTCATCATTACATTATAGAAAATAATGAACTTTATCACAATATGCTAATTTTTTGAGAAGGACCTGTATAATGGCATTTTCAACTCCACCACAATAAGCAAACTGAAGGGGTCCTGAGATCTTACATTTTCTTTATGTAGACTATACTTTACAAATTAAAGACTTTATCTCACAAGTATTAAAATGTAGATTCATTCTGTAAGTTTAGATTTGAACAAAGCCATGACACAATTAGTCATAATTAACAATGTTCATTTTAAAGTGAATAAACCTATCCTAATATTTGTGAAATCTGTTTTTAGTTTAAATTAGGAAGCGCTGTCTCGTAAAAATGTGTTTTAAAATAAGCACAGGAATTTGATGATACATTGTTGTGGAAAAGCACAGAAATTTGTTTGTGGGCATGTAAATGTCAGATTCTGACATTCAAAGGTCATTTGGGCATATCAGCACATTTGATTTGAGATTACTATGCTGTCGGCTGTTTTGTTGAGCTATAAGAGAACCCTAGTGCATTGCCAATCAAAATATGACCCTCTGAATAGCTCTGTACCACCAAATGCTTTGTTTGTCAGTTTTAATGAAAGTGAACCTCCTATATTCATGGATGTCTGGACAAAACCTCACTTTGTGTTAGATTCGCCCATTATCCTTCAATATACTGTATCTTTACATAAAAAGTAAAAAGATGTAAGTAACTTATTTGCACCTACAACTTCAGCAATAATATGAATGGCAAAAATAAATCTGAAAAATGTTGTTGCATAGATACCAGATGTAAATAAGAGAAGAAATTAAAGTATTATCTTGTGATTAGTTAAGAATATTAGCAAAACCAAAAAATCAGAAGTCTCAATTTGTGGCTAAGAGTGCATGTAGATTTATCCTTGTTTTTGCATCTGGCTGAAAGGAAACTTTTAGAATCTGTCATTTTGGATTTTGTGTTTGTTTACTTTTTCAGTTAGGTGTTTTTATTTCTTTGGGTTTAGTAGTTATGTTTGTTTGTTCCTTCTGTCATCCTGATGTTAATTTTGTTCTCACTCCTGCCCCCTGGTTTTAGTAGTTCTTTCTCCCTACGCCAATAGTTCCCTTGGTGGTTGCTTTCTCATTTATTTATTACTTAGAATGGTTTTCTCCTCTGGTTAATATTATTAGTACAGTTCTCTCTTCCTACTTTGGTTTTCCTTGTTTAGTTTTTCGCTTAGTGTTTCAGTGCTTGTTCATTGTTAGTTAGGTTTGTTTATTCTTACGGCATTATTCTAGTTTATTAATTCCCTTTCCCCTTTGGCCTTAGATTCCTTTTGTTATTGTTACCCAGTTGGTTTTTTCCTGAGTCTAGTTCTCCCCATGTCCTCTAGGTTTACTTTCCCCCCTTTTAGTTTGTTTCTATTTTAGGTTTGATTTATTATTCTTCCTTGTTCTTAGATTTATTTCTTACAGAATTGTTTCAGTTATATGTTTATGTCTAGTTTAGTTTTGTCCCATGTCTGTATTTCCAGCTTCCAGACCCCGTCAGTATCCATAGCCACCTATTCCGTCAGTTCCCTTCAACTGGCTTGTGCACCTGATTATCTGCCTCTCTCTCGCTCATTGTTTCATCATTTACTTCCCCTGTATACTTCCCGGTTTCACTTGTCCCCTGTCGCCGCATCTCTCTTCTAACCACCTGTCAAGCTCCAGCCAGTTACCTGCCTTCTGCTCCTGTAAGTTCAGCTCGTCTTGCTTACTGTTTCAGGCAACAACTGCTGAGCATTTGACTAATAAAACATGGAACGAAATTTTACCTCATGGTCCCGAGTGTCTCTTTGCAAGCTGTTCCGACCCAAAACCATTCCCTGACGCGGCAACCAAAAGGACCAGGCAGAGATGATCACCCCGTGGGAGTACCTCTGGCGTGCCGTGGAGAAAAGCTCTGCCCAGGCCAGGAAAAAAGAGGGACAGCGATCGCCTTTCTGGGGCTTGAGGTTGGCGATCCCTCCATATGGACCTGGCCCGCGACGTCACATGCCAGCTAATACCTCCAACCCGGTTCAACTCCAATCTCCACCCCCACCCCAGCCAGTTAACTCCCCATCAGACTCCTTGGCACCCGCCAACAGAACACTCATTCCTCTGCCCAAAAAATCCAGACAGGCGCCTCCATGTCCTCCCCAGAGGGTCCGACCTGCGGACTTTTGTCTCACCCAGCAACACTAGCTTCAGGCCAGGCTTCCGTGTTCCAGCCGGTTCCTGCACAGCATGCTGCAACGCAGCTTCCCCAGACCACCTCTGACTGTCTACCTCCCTCTAGTGGCCAACGGGGCAAGGCATACTCTACTTCCTCCTGGGTTCAGTGTGGTTTAGCTGTTGCTCGAGCAGCCTATTTGGACTCTTCCGTCCTGGATGCTGCTATATCTCTGCCCTCAGATCCTAGAGGCAGTGCATCAGTGCTATCAGCACTTATGGAGGGGTTTCAAGTTGAGGAACTTTTCGACGCTCCAGCTCCAGCCTCCGCTGGAGGTCCACCAGCCTAACCTGTCCAAACTCCAGTGCCAGTTCAAGGTTCTCCAGCAGCATGCTGCAAATCAGGGGCGCCTGCAGGATTTTATTGGAGGGTACGCAGAAGACAATCACCGCACCTGACCCACACAAACACAACCCTGACGCATTGTGCACATGGCGCACAAAACCAAACAATGCATTTCCCCCACAATCTGGGTCAGGGTCTGGGAT
The DNA here is from genome assembly GCF_021462225.1 of Girardinichthys multiradiatus. Taxonomy (NCBI): domain Eukaryota; kingdom Metazoa; phylum Chordata; class Actinopteri; order Cyprinodontiformes; family Goodeidae; genus Girardinichthys; species Girardinichthys multiradiatus. The sequence goes on along the minus strand of NC_061796.1, from coordinate 25,354,727 downwards.
TTGTGGTGAAAAAATAGATATATGAAGCTATGTGGTTGTTGCTATTTAACCTTCTGATTTCCAGAAATTGTAAAAATTTATCTGATTGGTTTGAGACCAGTCACTCAGTATGCAAAGCCAAGTCAAAAAAATATTTACCCAACAATACATTTTAGTGATAGCTGATGCTTTAAAAACAATTAAAATTGTTTTGAAATAAATACAGACTATAGGCTTTTTTTAAATTTTCTATTTCAGAACAATTTTTTGTACTCATACTTGTCGTCTTCCGCTATATCTGGGACAGGGCCGCGAGGGGCAGCAGTCTCAGTAGAGACACCCAGATTTCCCTCTCCCCAGACACCTCCTCCAGTTCTTCCGGGGGGGAGCCCAAGGCGTTCCCAGGCCCGCCGAGAGACATAGTCCCTCCAGCATGTCCTGGGCCGTCCCCTGGGCCTCCTCCCAGTGGTATGTGCCTGGAACACCTCCCGAGGGAGGCGTCCAGGAGGCATCTGGTATAGATCCCCTTCTGGATGGCCGAGCTCCTGACCCTATCTCTAAGGGAGTGCCCGCCCACCCTACAGAGGAAGTTCATTTCAGCACCTTGTATCCATGAACTCGTTCTTTCGGTCATGACCCAAAGTTCATGGCCATAGGTGAGGGTAAGAACGTAGATTGACAGGTAAATATGAGAGCTTCGCTTTCCAGCTCAGGTCTCTCTTAACCATAATGAACCAGCACAGCATCCCCATTACTGCAGCAGACGCACCAATCCGTCCATTCTCCCATCACTTGTGAACAAGGCCCCCAAGATACTTGAACGCCTCCACTTGACACAGGAACTCCCCTCCAACCTGAAGAGGGCAAGCCACCCTTTTCCAGTCGAGAATAATTGGCTCGGACTTGGAGGAGCTGATCTTTATCCCACCCACTTCACACTCGCCTGTGAACCGCCCCAGCGCATGCTGTAGATCTTGGCTAGAGGGGGCCAGCAGGACAACGTCATCTGCAAAAAGAAGAGACAAAATCCATTGGTCCCCAAACCAGACCCCCTCCGGCCCTCGGCTGTGCCTAGAAATCCTGCCCATAAAAGTTATGAACAGGACCGGTGACAAAGGGCAGCCGTCCAACATGCACTGGGAACAAGTCCAACTTAGTGCCGGCAATGCAGACCAAATTCCTGCTCCGCTTGTACAGAGGCCGGATGACCCCTAATAAAGGGCCCCCAAGTCTGCACTCCTGGAGCGCCCCCCACAGGACACCATGAGGGACATAGTCGGATGCCTTCTCCATGTCCACAAAACACATGTAGACAAGTTGGGCAAACTCCCATGATCCCTTAAGTACCCTGTAGAGGCTCTGGAGCTGGTCCAGTGTTCCACGGCTGGGATGTAAACCGGGATGAAAACCCCTCTGCTCCTCCTGAAGATGAGGTTCGACTATCGGCGGGATTCTCCTCTCCAATACCCATACCAGGGAGGCTGAGGAGTGTGATCCCCCTATAGTTGGAACACACACTCTGGTCACCCTTCTTATGAAGGGGGACCACCAGCCCCGGTTGGCCAATCCAGAGGCACGGTCACTGACTGCCACACAATGTTGAAGAGGTGTGTCAACCACGACAGCCCCACAAAATCCAGAGAGACTTGAGGTACCCAGGGTGGATCTCATCCACCCCCGAATCCACCATGGAGCTTTTAAACCACCTCGGTGACTTCAGCCTGGGTGATGAAAGAGTCCAACCCTGAGCCCCCAGTCTCTGCTTCGACTACGGAATGCTTGATGGCAGGATTGAGCAGATCCTTGAAGTACTCCTTCCACCGCCCGATAATGTTCCCAGTCAAGGTCAGAAGCTCCCAACCCCCACTGTGAACAGTGTTGGTGAAGCACTGCTTCAACCTCCTGAGGCACCGGACGGTTTCCTAGAATCACTTCAAGGGCAAGCGGTAGTCCTTCTACATGGCCTCACCAAACTCCTCCCAGGCCCAAGTTTTTGCCTCTGTCACAGCCCGGGCAGCAGCACACTTGGCCTCACCATTCTCATCAGTCGCCTCAGGAGTCCCACAACCCAACCACAGCTGACAGGACACCTTCTTCAGATTGACAGGATCCTTTACTGTCGGTGTCCACCACCAGGTTCAGGGATTTCAGGGATTGCTGCCCTGACTGGCACCGCAGACCTTACGGCCACAGATATGGGCGGCAGCATCGACAATAATAAACATGGTCCACTCGGACTATATGTCTCCAACATCCCCCGGAATCTGGTCAAAGCTCCCCCGGAGGTAGGAGTTGAATACATCCCTGGCCGAGGGCTAGGTGTTCATTATGAACAATCCGTGACTAGCACAGAAGTCCAATAATGAAACATCATTCGGATTCATATCGGGGAGGCCATTCCTCCCAATCCAGCCTCTCCAGGTGTCACTGTCGTTTCCCATGTGGGTGTTGAAGTCCCTTAGCAGAATAACGGAGTCCCCCGGGAGGCACCCTAGACATTACTGACCTGAAGGCGCAGGGAGGCGACCATCTCATCCACCGGGGTAAACCCCAACATGAGATGGCTGAGATGGGGGGCAACAAGCAAACTCACCCCAGCTCACCGACTGTCCCTTTGGGCCACTCCAGAATTAGAAGAGAGTCAAACCTCTCTCAAGGAGCTGGGTACCAGAGCCCACACTGTACATGGAGGTGAGCCTGAGTATTTCTAGTCAATATCTCTTGACCCCCCGCACAAGCTCAGGTTCCTTTTCCCCCTCCGAGGTGACATTCCACGTACCTAGAGCCATCCTAAGCATCGTCCACTGCCCAATACTCTTTGCACCGGTCCCTCATGGTTCCCCCTACAGGTGGTGGGCCCACAGGGGGATGGCCTTGTATCTCTCGTTCGGGCTTGGCCTGGCTCCAAGGTGGAACCCCCGCTCCACTATACCGGGTGATGTCACATGCCCCGATTTTGTGGTCCTCATGAAGGTGTCTTGAATCGCTCTTTGTCTGACCTGTCACCCAGAGCCTGTTTGCCATGGGAGACCCTACCAAGGGCATTTAAGCCATAGACAACATAGCCTCTAGGATCATTTGAGCACTCAAACTCCTACCACTATGTTAAGGTGGTGGTTCAAGGAGGGATAGCGGTTCAAGGAGGGATGATGTTTTTATTTAATGTGTTTTCTCCATCATAATTCATTAATTCAACACACAGCTACTCACCTCCTTCCTCATATGATACTTGGGCTTGTGCAGGGGGAGCTGACAGACAGCTGCTGCTGCTGCTCTTGATGTGTCTGTTCGAACATGCATAATTTTTTTTGCAGAGCAGCTTGCTAAACATTTGTGTCTGCATTGATTTATCAACTAAAACAACAGTGAAATGTATAAATCCAGAGTTTTCTTCAGAAATGTGAGCTCATATGGGGAGAAAAAGTGAGCTAGCGTAAACTATGGACAAAGTTAGGAACAGACAACAGGTTAATGTTTCAGAACTTTCTATTGCATGAACCACTAACAGACCCACCTTGCCTGTGAAAGAATTGGGTGACATACTGTCTACCCTTTGCATCTTTCTCTTGTCTGAGCTTTCTGTCTTTCCTTTTCGGTTCCCTGACTTATGGGGTATCTTGCCGTCTCCACCTCCACTCGCTGTCTGTGAAAAGTTGTCTGAAGGGGGAGGTGGTGGACTGAACCCTTTTACGTAAATAGAGAGGGGGTGGGGTAGGCATTGACAAATGTCACAGAAGCACGACGTGCATGGCCAATCCGACCAGTACAAGCATAGGCAAAGGAAACTGGGAGGACAGGGGGGCGTGTCCCCCCCAATATTGGAGACAGGCCCAAAAAATTATACTTGAATTACTTGATTTTGAAATCTTTACCTCACGTACTTTTATTGTGAAAGCACAACACAGCGTGATGTTACTGGCTAGCCCCCTCCCTTAGCTGCTGGGTGCAGACTGTGCTATCAACTACAGTCTGATCAGAGAGCTCTGAATGAGTTAAAACTGTCTGTAGGGAATGTTGTCATGAATAGGCTGGTTTATATACAGGGGTTGGACAATGAAACTGAAACACCTGGTTTTAGACCACAATAATTAATTAGTATGGTGTAGGGCCTCCTTTTGCGGCCAATGCAGCATCAATTCGTCTTGGGAATGACATACAAGTCCTGCACAGTGGTCAGAGAGATTTTAAGCCATTCTTCTTGCAGGATAGTGGCCAGGTCACTACGTGATACTGGTGGAGGAAAACGTTTCCTGACTCGCTCCTCCAAAACACCCCAAAGTGGCTCAATAATATTTAGATCTGGTGACTGTGCAGGCCATGGGAGATGTTCAACTTCACTTTCATGTTCATCAAACCAATCTTTCACCAGTCTTGCTGTGTGTATTGGTGCATTGTCATCCTGATACACAGCACCGCCTTCAGGATACAATGTTTGAACCATTGGATGCACATGGTCCTCAAGAATGGTTCAGTAGTCCTTGGCAGTGACTCGTCTATCTAGCACAAGTATTGGGCCAAGGGAATGCCATGATATAGCAGCCCAAACCATCACTGATCCACCCCATGCTTCACTATGGGCAGGCAACAGTCTGGGTGGTACGCTTCTTTGGGGCTTCTCCACACCGTAACTCTCCCGGATGTGGGGAAAACAGTAAAGGTGGACTCATCAGAGAACAATACATGTTTCACATTGTCCACAGCCCAAGATTTGCGCTCCTTGCACCATTGAAACTGACGTTTGGCATGGACATGAGTGACCAAAGGTTTGGCTATAGCAGCCTAGCCGTGTATATTGACCCTGTGGAGCTCCCGACGGACAGTTCTGGTGGAAACAGGAGAGTTGAGGTGCACATTTAATTCTGCCATGATTTGGGCAGCCGTGGTTTTATGTTTTTTGGATACAATCCGGGTTAGCACCCGAACATCCCTTTCAGACAGCTTCCTCTTGCGTCAATAGTTAATCCTGTTGGATGTGGTTCGTCCTTCTTGGTGGTATGCTGACATTACCCTGGATACCGTGGCTCTTGATACATCACAAAGACTTGCTGTCTTGGTCACAGATGCGCCAGCAAGACGTGCACCAACAATTTGTCCTCTTTTGAACTCTGGTATGTCACCCATAATGTTGTGTGCATTTCAATATTTTGAGCAAAACTGTGTTCTTACCCTGCTAATTGAACCTTCACACTCTGCTCTTACTGGTGCAATGTGCAATCAATGAAGACTGGCTATCAGGCTGGTCCAATTTAGCCTTGAAACCTCCCACACAATGACAGGTGTTTCAGTTTCATTGTCCAACCCCTGTAGTCTTGGTGTTAGTTTCTATTTATATTTAGAAACCTTATCTTTTGACTTAAGTCATCTGAATCCTGGGATGGGCACCATTATTGAACTGCCAAATTTGTCAGTGTTCCCAAGTAATGTCAAAACCATCCAAAAATGTTTTGTCATCTTATTGCAGCAAAATGCACCACCAAAGAAAATACTTAAACAACAGCAGGACTTTGTTTTCTTAAAAGGAGTAATGTCTTCGCGTAAAATGGTTACAAATCACGAGGTCAACACCTAATCATACTCGGCTATTTAACATGTCCGACATTATATTAGATATTATGTACAATAATGTTGTAATATGAGAATGGTAGTACATACATAGTGAGGCAGTTGAAGCAATAAATGTTGGAGAGACAGAGGAAGCTTGAGTGAGGTCTTCAATGATTAGTGATAAAATATTATTAGAGCTACAGGGTATGGGGTAAAATCCCATTATTGATAGAATAGATCCATTATGAAGAAAAGGTAAGGACTGATGTCAGGTTGATATTATTAAATTATTTTTGTAGTCATTATTTCATTATTTCCATCGTACTATAAAGGTTTGGATTAGGATATGAGGTTATCAGCTGCACATTTATATGGTGAAATGCTACTCCATAGTAACCGAGAGGTGAATGTTTTCCCCAATTTATTTTTAAAGTGTGCCACCTTTATGCTCAGGAGCTTTAGACTTGCATCTCTGAAGCTATTTTGTATATTTAGGAGCAGCAATGCAGCAACACAAACAGAAAAAGTTGAGGATGGTACATGGCTGGAGGTGAGGTCTTAAAATAAATCAGTGAACACTTCAGGGCTAGGTTATGCTATTAACAGATTTGACATTGTGTTAGCCTAAGCACATTGGCAAATCAGTTGTTAAAAATCCATACAAGCAAAGCCTCAAGAGATTCTGCTTTTTTAATCTTGTGTAAGTCAAATCCTGATATACAGGTCCTTCTCAAAATATTAGCATATTGTGATAAACTTCATTATTTTCCATAATGTCATGATGAAAATTTAACATTCATATATTTTAGATTCATTGCACACTAACTGAAATATTTCAGGTCTTTTATTGTTTTAATACGGATGATTTTGGCATACAACTCATGAAAACCCAAAATTCCTATCTCACAAAATTAGCATATCATTAAAAGGGTCCCTAAACGAGCTATAAACCTAATCATCTGAATCAACGAGTTAACTCTAAACACCTGCAAAAGATTCCTGAGGCCTTTAAAACTCCCAGCCTGGTTCATCACTCAAAACCCCAATCATGGGTAAGACTGCCGACCTGATTGCTGTCCAGAAGGCCACTATTGACTATTGACACAGAAAGAAATTTCTGAACGAATAGGCTGTTCCCAGAGTGCTGTATCAAGGCACCTCAGTGGGAAATCTGTGGGAAGGAAAAAGTGTGGCAGAAAACGCTGCACAACAAGAAGAAGAAGAGGTGACCGGACCCTGAGGAAGATTGTGGAGAAGAGCCGATTCCAGACCTTGGGGGACCTGCGGAAGCAGTGGACTGAGTCTGGAGTAGAAACATCCAGAGCCACCGTGCACAGGCGTGTGCAGGAAATGGGCTACAGGTGCCGCATTCCCCAGGTCAAGCCACTTTTGAACCAGAAACAGCGGCAGAAGCGCCTGACCTGGGCTACAGAGAATCAGCACTGGACTGTTGCTCAGTGGTCCAAAGTACTTTTTTCGGATGAAAGCAAATTCTGCATGTCATTCGGAAATCAAGGTGCCAGAGTCTGGAGGAAGACTGGGGAGAAGGAAATGCCAAAATGCCAAAGTCCAGTGTCAAGTACCCACAGTCAGTGATGGTCTGGGGTGCCGTGTCAGCTGCTGGTGTTGGTCCACTGTGTTTGATCAAGGGCAGGGTCAATGCAGCTAGCTATCAGGAGATTTTGGAGCCCTTCATGCTTCCATCTGCTGAAAAGCTTTATGGAGATGAAGATTTCATTTTTCAGCACGACCTGGCACCTGCTCACAGTGCCAAAACCACTGGTAAATGGTTTACTGACCATATTATCACTGTGCTCAATTGGCCTGCCAACTCTCCTGACCTGAACCCCATAGAGAATCTGTGGGATATTGTGAAGAGAACATTGAGAGACTCAAGACCCAACACTCTGGATGAGCTAAAGGCCGCTATCGAAGCATCCTGGGCCTCCATAAGACCTCAGCAGTGCCACAGGCTGATTGCCTCCATGCCACGCCGCATTGAAGCAGTCATTTCTGCCAAAGGATTCCCGACCAAGTATTGAGTGCATAACTGTACATGATTATTTGAAGGTTGACGTTTTTTGTATTAAAAACACTTTTCTTTTATTGGTCGGATGAAATATGCTAATTTTGTGAGATAGGAATTTTGGGTTTTCATGAGCTGTATGCCAAAATCATCCGTATTAAGACAATAAAAGACCTGAAATATTTCAGTTAGTGTGCAATGAATCTAAAATATATGAATGTTAAATTTTCATCATGACATTATGGAAAATAATGAAGTTTATCACAATATGCTAATATTTTGAGAAGGACCTGTATATATATATGTTGTAATGCCATGCAGGGACCTCAAGGGTTTGAGGCATTTTTGACCAATAAAACATGTTAAACCATTTACGGATCTGTAAGGTTCTGTAAGTAAAACCAAGCCTTTCAATTGAAAGTGAATTCTCCCCCTGCCTGTTGTATCAAACTACCTCAGCACCTCCATACTGCTAAAGTTGATTTTAGGGTGAATGTTCATCAGGGCTAGAGCAGTGAGCCTGTTGTCTGACAACGTGTTGCGTATATACTTTCTAAGCCGCCTCGGTGTTCTGAAGGACCACTCTGCTGAGCCAGTGGACACTGGCATAGTCATAAAAACTTTTACTATTGTATCTACATTTGGTAAGAATTTTCTACAAATAGGCTGTCTCACCCCTGAGCAGACAAAGTCTGAAGCACGTAACTGGGTTCTCTGGTGGGCTTGTGTAGATGGGTGCTTAGTGACAATTTTATTGGTGTTACTCCAGTCACTCACTGGCTTTGTTCGGAGAATCATGTCACCAGATGAAAAAAGCACATAGGTTGCACAGAACAACCCATCTTGTGATATGCTAAACCCCAGTGTAGGATATAAACTGCTCTTTGTTTCCATATTATACGTTACGGGGCTACCCAGTTTCTGAGGGCGTTAATCGGTTTTGCAGGAGAATAAGTTTCACTGAATCCGTGGCTGATTTAAATTCCCCTGCTTTGATTGATTGTACTAATATCCAATATGTTAGCAACCAGGTGGCTAGAAGTCACCTGAGGCTATGTGCTGCTGGCTGTGGCTGGGCTTGGTTTCTGTGGGAGGGTTGTAGCTACGGAGGTGGAGACAGAGAAGATAGCTTTGAAGATAGCGAGAGGAGGATGACTGATATTCCCAGGCTCAGGTGATGTATCTTTGACATCCAGAGGAGTAGGTGAAGCAACAACATTCGCTTAAATCCTACTCTTTTTGCCAAACATTTCAACCAGATGTAACTGTTTAAAAGTTTGCTTAGCTTCACCACACAGTTACACAGTTGGCGCCACCAGTCAAATAAACAAAAGTAAACCAACCAATTACATTTTAGTTCAGGACGCACGTGCGCCCACCCTCACATATGCACACAGTTGTACGTACAGAATGTTTTGACACAAAAGACCATTTCTTATTTTCTTTTGTTCACAATTTTGTTAAGGAATCAATAAAAAGTCAAATATTTATATAAGACATTTTTCTTTAAATCATAGCAAAATCTCAAGGTACGCACAGTTCGTACAGCTTTACAGCTGCAGGTGCCACTGACAGGAATAGTCCCATGTTGTATAAGTTCTATGAACACAATATAAACCAATAAATCTATTGCTGGTACAGATTTTTTAATGTTGAGCTAAGCTGGAACATTAAACAGAAGCTAAGACGTGTTGAAAATTATGTGGCCTTAAAGGAAATGGCGCAGTAAATAATGTTATTTGTCTTAGGTATTTAAAGAGTGGGTTCCAGAGGCAAATGGTAATGAAATTAAATGGTGGCTCCCCTTGTTTAGTTCTTATGGAAGGAAATTGTCAGGATCTGCCATTTTGGACTTTGTTTTGGTTTTGTGTTTGTTTTGATTGAGCAGTTTACTTAGGTTTATTTATTCCTGCATTGTGCTTAGTTTTGTTTCCTTCTCCTGGCTTTAGACCCCTCTTTGTTAATATTTACCTAGTTGCTTGTTTCCCTTTATTTAGTTGTTCTTTCCCAGCCTTGCTCTTTAGTATAGTTCCTCGTGTCCCTGCTTTGTCCAGTTAGTGTCCTTCCAGATTTAGTTTTGTGTTTTATGTTAGGGTTTATATTTATATAGGTTTCCTTAAGTCTGTTTCCCATTAGTTTAGTTTCCTCCATGCCCCTGGTTAGTTCTTCCTAGAGTTACTATTTATGTTGGCTTATGTTTAGGCTTCTTTTCCCTGTTCCTCCCAGTTTAGTTTAGTGTTTAGTTTCCCCTCCTGTCTCTCCAGTCACCATAGCAACCTCCATTACATCAGTTTCCTTTACCTGGCCAGCACACCTGTAAGCATTCACCTGATCACCTACTCCTCTCATTCCCATTGTTTAATCATTCACCTTCCCAGTATAAAAGCTCATCGGATTAATTTGTTCCCCGTTGCCTCATCCTGCCAGTTACCTGCGATTCACCTGTCTTACTCCTGCGTTGTTTCCAGAATCCCTGTCTATCTGGTTCCTGTTCAGCTCCTGTAAGTTCTGTACACCTTGTTTACTGTTTCCTGAACTCCTGAGCTAGAATCATGCGCTGAGTATCTCCCTGCAAGCTGGTCCGACCCAAACCCTTTCCATGACACAAATGTGTCCCAATATTCAAATTAAAATAGATTAATAGAAATGCTTTTTCATTTTCAAAATGAAGCTGCAATTTTTGACTCAGAAATAAAATAAAAAATAAATCACTCAAACTGTATTTTCATTTTCTTTTCCAAGACTGCTCAATTTGTAAATAAATTAAAATGATAAATAAAATAACATTTAATATTTCATTTTCCAAACATGTCCCAGCAAAAAGTGACCAAAATTCATTTTGAAATGTCAAATTTGAAAATTAAAATGTATTGGGTTGAGGGTGTCAATAGTGGCCTTCTGGACAACAGTCAGGTCGGCAGTCTTACCCATGATTGGGGTTTTGAGTGATGAACCAGGCTGGGAGTTTTAAAGGCCTCAGGAATCTTTTGCAGGTGTTTAGAGTTAACTCGTTGATTCAGATGATTAGGTTCATAGCTCATTTAGAGACCCTTTTAATGATATGCTAATTTTGTGAGATAGGAATTTTGGGTTTTCATGAGCTGTATGCCAAAATCATCCGTATTAAGACAATAAAAGACCTGAAATATTTCAGTTAGTGTGCAATGAATCTAAAATATATGAATGTTAAATTTTCATCATGACATTATGGAAAATAATGAACTTTATCACAATATGCTAATATTTTGAGAAGGACCTGTAGAGCAAGCAGTTGTTCACCAATCAAGTTCACTTCAGTTGTCTGGGTAAAGAGGAAATAGATGAAATCAGATTTTCAATTTCGAGCCACAGTCCTTTCAGGGCACACGGTTTGATCCTCTTTTTCATCTGTAGCATCTTTCTCCATCCGATCTTGTTCGCTGGTCTTCTGCGAGGAAGCAACCGCAATTCCCTTTTTTGGCATCGCTTTTATTGTGTAGATGGTCTCACTGGTCAGCCCTTTGTTAGGCTTCTCCGTTATTGCACAATATGTTATTGCTCAATACGTTATTGCTCAATACTTGGTCATGGTCACAGTGACTTTCTTGTGCTGTTTTTTGGCTTTCAAGATAATCGTAGTCAGCACACAACTGGCTTTAGTCTCTTCCTCCCTTCCTTGTGTTGCTTGTTGGTCTTCAAAAGGCTCGCTGTCAGCATGCAGTCAGCTCTCGTCACTCTTAGTCAGCATTCAGTTATCTCCCTTATCTGCTCAACCTTCAACTTTACACACTATTAAGCATTCCACTCTCAGCTTTTTGCTTTTACTTCAGTCAGTTATAAACCCATCACTTCATTCTTTTTATTCATACATCACAACTGAATAACATATTTCTTTCATATATAGCTGATTAAGAATCTCTAAACATTAATGTTTTATTTTAATCATCAGTTCTCAATCAAATTTCAGTCATATGTGTGTTAACTTGATAAACAAAGATCACTCATTTCATTTAATACTTGTAGAAAACAGAAAATAATCATACTTAATTTCTTTGGTTACACTTGTAGTTTATACTTCTGCAAAAGATAAGACAGTTAATATATGACTCCATACAGGCCTCTCCAGTCTTTTAGGTTCAGAATGTGAAAATATACTTATTTTATGTTTTATTGATTTAACTGTGAGCATTTAATAAATGTTGCATGGATTACAAGGAAAGATTTCACCTTACTTTGACATGTACAGTCTGGAGTCTGACACACTGCATAGAAATATTTTTGTTCTTTCATTCTGGTGGCCATTTAAAGAAATTCTAAAGAGCTGCTACTTATTTCTGTTCCACCCAAAGAAAATCAAAACGACTCAAAGTGAGTTTAGCGCAGGTCAGTGTCAGACTCATTTGTTGACCCCTCTGATGCCAACTATGAGTGTATAATAGCTTCAATCAGCTGTGTCAGCTGGCTGTATTCTGGAAATCAGTGCTCTTAGAGATAGTCATTATCTGCCATACAAACGTAGCCTTTATCTCAGCCCCTCACACACATAACAATGTGTCATGCTGTACCCCTCTGTCCCAATATCAGTGCATTCTTTATATTAATCATTTACTTCAAACTGTGTGATCAACTGAACATTGCCTGTTTGATTTGACTGTATTTGTAGAATCTAACCATTTCATTGATTGTCCTCATGACTATGATGGGCACCATAGGGCAATTAAATCTTCCTCAGTCATATGTGTAAAAATGTGATTGTTGTTGTAAAACAGACATGATAGAAGAAACACCCAGACAGTGTTATGTTGTCTCTTTCTCCCTCATATAATGTACACACACAGCATCTCTGATGGCATGCTGCTAATAAAATTTGATTGGACATTTTAAAGCTGTGTAAATCCCTACTGTTTGCATATAAAATATGCATTTCCTTTCTTTTCCGTCTGAGCTACTCGTGAGCATATGGGTATGGTGAGTCCCAGATGTTGTGGGATTTGTCTGATCAATACACAACTCAGAGCACAGTCATTAGTCATCAGCTCAGCTGTGAACATGAGGGAATGGTATAAAATTAGAAACATTTACATGAGATGATAGATAATTTCACCCTTTGCGTTTTTCCTGCTGTATATTCTTGCAAATTACAGCTTTTTGATGGCAGTCTCGATTCATGAACAGTTGTGAAACTCTACAAAGCTTGTTATCGCATGCTTTACCCAGAGTCTATGTTGATTCATTGGATCTTACTTTTGCTTAACTTACTTTATTTTGGTAAATTGTCCACACCAAACAAAGGAGAAAAAAATATATAACAATAAACACACCCACAGTTTACCAAAAAAGGAATAGGCCGAAGCAAAGCTTATTCTTGCCTACATTACAGGGGTTGGACAATGAAACTGAAACACCTGTCATTTTAGTGTGGGAGGTTTCATGGCTAAATTGGACCAGCCTGGTAGCCAGTCTTCATTGATTGCACATTGCACCAGTAAGAGCAGAGTGTGAAGGATCAATTAGCAGGGTAAGAGCACAGTTTTGCTCAAAATATTGAAATGCACACAACATTATGGGTGACATACCAGAGTTTAAAAGAGGACAAATTGTTGGTGCACGTCTTGCTGGCGCATCTGTAACCAAGACAGCAAGTCTTTGTGATGTATCAAGAGCCACGGTATCCAGGGTAATGTCAGTATACCACCAAGAAGGACGAACCACTTCCAACAGGATTAACTGTGGACGCAAGAGGAAGCTGTCTGAAAGGGATGTTCGGGTGCTAACCCATGATTGTATCCAAAAAACATAAAACCACGGCTGCCCAAATCACGGCAGAATTAAAGGTGCACCTCAACTCTCCTGTTTCCACCAGAACTGTCCGTCGGGAGCTCCACAGGGTCAATATACAGGTCCTTCTCAAAATATTAGCATATTGTGATAAAGTTCATTATTTTCCATAATGTAATGATGAAAATTTTACATTCATATATTTTAGATTCATTGCACACTAACTGAAATATTTCAGGTCTTTTATTGTCTTAATATGGATGATTTTGGCATACAGCTCAAGAAAACCCAAAATTCCTATCTCACAAAATTAGCATATTTCATCCGACCAATAAAAGAAAAGTGTTTTTTATACAAAAAACGTCAACCTTCAAATAATCATGTACAGTTATGCACTCAATACTTGGTCGGGAATCCTTTTGCAGAAATGACTGCTTCAATGCGGCGTGGCATGGAGGCAATCAGCCTGTGGCACTGCTGAGGTCTTATGGAGGCCCAGGATTCTTCAATAGCGGCCTTTAGCTCATCCAGAGTGTTGGGTCTGCCGGCAGAGACCTCCCAAAAGCACTGCATGTGACCACCGGATGTTGCGCCCGAGAGCCGCCAAATCCCCACCCCGTTGGGGGCCACAACCCCCGGTGCCAGACCCCCCAGCAACCCTATTTCAGGGACACCCCAAATGCCCAAAACCCAGACAACCCCCCGCATCCACAACAACGCCACACAGAATGAAGCCAAAGGTGCCCCAACCCCACTAGGTCCAATTCATGAGGCAGTGAAAACCATGTGAACTAAATTTGCCTCTATGGTGACATCATCTAAGTTGCCCAACAAGCAAACTGAGGTGGTGGGTGAAATATTACATCTCAGACACTTTGGTAAGTCTTTACATATCAGGTACCAGAACCCCTGAACAGGTATATATAACCATACTGTGTGGATGTACAGGGGTTGGTCAATGAAACTGAAACACCTGGTTTTAGACCACAATGATTTATTAGTATATATAGCGTCAATTCGTCTTGGGAATGACATATACAAGTCCTGCACAGTGGTCAGAGGGATTTTAAGCCATTCTTCTTGCAGGATAGTGGCCAGGTCACTACGTGATACTGGTAGAGGAAAACGTTTCCTGACTCGCTCCTCCAATATTATTGAACCCAACGTGGCTCAATAATATTTAGATCTGGTGATGTGGGGAAAACAGTAAAGGTGGACTCATCAGAGAACAATACATGTTTCACATTGTCCACAGCCCAAGATTTGCACTCCTTACACCATTGAAACCAACGTTTGGCATTGGCATGAGTGACCAAAGGTTTGGTTATAGCAGCCCGGCCGTGCATATTGACCCTGTGGAGCTCCCGAAGGACAGTTCTGGTGGAAACAGGAGAGTTGTGGTGCACATTTAATTCTGCCGTGATTTGGGCAGCCGTGGTTTTATGTTTTTGGATACAATCCGGGTTAGCACCCGAACGTCCCTTTCAGACAGCTTCCTCTTGCATCCACAGTTAATTATGTTGGATGTGGTTCGTCCTTCTTGGTGGTATGCTGACATTACCCTGGATACCGTGGCTCTTGATACATCAAAAAGACTTGCTGTCTTGGCCACAGATGGGCCAGCAAGACGTCCACCAACAATTTGTCCTCTTTTGAACTCTGGTATGTGACCCATAATGTTGTGTGCATTTCAATATTTTGAGCAAAACTGTGCTCTTACCCTGCTAATTGAACCTTCACACTCTGCTCTTACTGGTGCAATGTGCAATCAATGAAGACTGGCTACCAGGCTGGTCCAATTCAGCCATGAAACCTCCCACACTAAAATGACAGGTGTTTCAGTTTCATTGTCCAACCCCTGTAATTGTCAAGTATATTGGCTGTGCAGTGTAAGCAAGTTTTAGACGGTGCAAAACCCACCCTGAACATCCGTTGACCTGTATAGTATACTCTGTCACGGATTTTATAATATATTAATTGTAAACTGGCGTTACTAGTCATTTTGAAAGTTCTGGAACATATCTGACACAAGAATGTTTGGTCAAAGTTGACTGATAAGTCCATCTCCCTTTCCTAATAGGAAAGGAAATTGATTCATCTATATTAGACAGTGTCCTGTATATTTTAGACATTAATTTGGGGGGTTGAGATTTAGGAACTCTAGTACACTTGGTGGCATTTGGAACCCAACGTTTTTGAGCCTAAATTTATTGTTTGTTATAGATTTAATTTGTTTATATTCTAAAATATATATTCTTGTCCATCCCATATTGTATAATTATTTTGTTGAATGGGATGAACTGATTTCCTTCAAATATAAGTTCCAGATATTCAATTCATTTATTATTCCAATCTGGAAGGTTTATTTTTTTGTAGGATGTCAGGGTTGTTCCAGATGGGTGTACGTCTGCATGGGATTAGTGAAGACCCTGTCATTTTTAGATACCCCCACCATGCTGTCAGAGAGGTGCTGATATTGAGGCTTTTAAAGCATACATGTCATTTTATATTTGAGCTAATAAATGGTAGATCTGAAATCTTAATATTATTGCATAATGTCTGTTCTATGTCTAGCCAGGGTTCATATAGAGGACTGTGTTTAGACCATTTAGACATGTATTGCAGCCTGTTGGCTAAGACGTAATGATGAAAATTAAGTAGACCTAGTCCTCCTTTATCTTTGGTCCTTTGTAGTGCTATTAAGCTAATTCGTGGGGGGGAGGGGTTATCTTTTCAAAGAAATGTAGTGATGGAAGAGTCCACAGATCTAAACCAGTCAGATGATGGTTTATTTGGAATCATTGAGAATAAGTAATTGATTTTTGGCAAGACTATCATTTCTATTGACGCAACCCTGCCCTTGAGTGATATTGGTAGAGATTTCCATCTAGCGAGATCATCTTCCACTTTTTTTAAAAGCGGAATGTGATTTAGTTTTGTTAAATCTGCCAATCTAGGAGAAACATTAATACCCTAGTATGTAATATTCCCTGACTGTAGTTGTGTATTAAGAGATTTGTGGAAAGAACAATTAACTGGAAGAACTGTCGATTTTAACCAATTTATAGAATACGGAATTCTTAAGAAATAATTTATCAATCCAATTACCTGAGAGATGGAGAGTTGCGAATGCTGAAGAAAAAGTAATACATCATCTGCATAAAGACTGATTTTATGTTCAATATTCCTGCATTTTATTCCTTTAATATCTTTAGTTTGCCTAATTGCTGTTGCTAATGGTTCAATAAAAATAACAAATAATGAGGGGGGGAAAGTGGAAAACCCTGCCTGGTGGCCATCTGAAGATAGAAGCTGGAAGATGTTTGGTTATTTGTTCTGATACATGCTGCTGGGGAACTCTATAATATTTTGAACGAGTTTATGAAAGAGTTTTCAAAACCAAATTTAGTCAAGGTCGCAAACAAGAATTTCCAGTTAACTCTATCAAATGTTTTTTCTGCATGTAGAGATATTACTCTCAATATTTTTACTGTAGTAATAGTCTATTAAATTAAGTAATCTGCATGAATTTGTGGATGAATAAAACCCTTTTATAAAAACCAGTTTGGTCAGAATGAATTATGACAGGAATGACCTTTTCTAGTCTTTTTGCGAGGGCTTTACAGATTATTTTGAGATCAACGTTAATAAGGGATATCGGTAACTAGCTGGTAGGAAGTACGGGGTCTATTCCTGGTTTTAACAGGAGAGTGATGGCAGAATTTACATTTGGTGGAAGTATGCCAATTTCTTTGGTTTCCTTATTCCAATATTCCAAACATTTTTTGGAATTTTGGAGCCAATATATTCCAGATTTTTTGCAGAACTCTGTTGAGAATCCATCCGGGCCTGGAGCCTTTTTATTGGGCTTGCTTGTAAGAGCTTCTTGGATTTCGGCTGAAGTCAGGGGTACATCCAGGGCCATCGCTTGATAATCTGATAATTTAGGAAGTGTTACTTTATCCAGAAATTGATCAATGTCGTTATCTGACGGGTCTATCTGTGGTGAGTATAAAGCTTTGTAGAAATCTCCGAAAGTACTGTTTATTCTTTCAGGATCATAAACTTTATTCCCTGTCGAGTCTTTCACAGCAAAGAGAGTTGTCTTTTCTATATTTATTTTTAGCTGGCCGGCTAAAGAGCGACCTGACCATGTTCAAAGTTTTCTATTCAAAGTCTTTGCACCAAGAATGATGTTGATGTCCCCGGGAGGTCATTACACTCCAAAAATGAAGTCCACTCTTATTTAAATATTTGATAAGTTCTTTATCCTTAAGCAATGATTAATTAAACCTCCAGTTTTTCTTTTTGGGTTTTCTTTCTTATTTACTAGAGTTCAGAAGACAGGTGCATTGCTGACAGCTACAGGGTGTATCTCAGTGTCTGAAATGTCAGCTAACAATGAGCTGCTGACTAAGAAATAATCCAGATGAAAGTAAGAGTGATGGACATGTGAGAAGAAAGTATATTCTCTGTGATTAGGGTGAAGAGATCGCCATGCATCGCAAAGTCCGTAATCACTCGTGTACTGTTAAACTACATTTATTGATTGCCAACTGCACTAAGTCCCTGTTGTGCTCAGACTGTCTATTTCTTCATTTAGACCAAAGTTGAGATCACCCCCAAGAAGAAGTGAGCAATCCAAATGTTTAGACAGTGCAGAAAAAATAATGGAAGAATGGGTGGTCATCAACATTTGGGGCATATATACTGATAATACATGTCTTTTGATTATGTATGGATATTTTTATTATTATAAATGTACCCTCTGGATCTGTAACTGTGTCTAATACTGTAAATTAACATTTTTGTGTATTAAGATTGCTACTACTTTAGGCAGATTTTTTTTTAACGTTTTCTCTCTGGTGCCGGCTCCATGCACATTCGAAGTGACAAACCTTAGTGTGCTCATAGTTGAGCGTGTGTAGCTAAAGTTGGACAGTGCATGTCACCACAGAAACAAATAGACCCATTTGAAATCATAGTTGGTGCTTGGGGTGGCCTGATGTAAAGTCCAGAAGCAGAGATATAGCAGAGAAAAAGACAGAAATTTAAGAAGTTGCTATTCTTATTGTGTGTGCCCAACACAATTTAGCAGCAGGAGGAAATATGTGAGTCAGAATGTAGTTTCCTTAACTCCACTTTATTTTGAAACCAATACATTTCAACATGGAGTACAACTGTACACAGAAATAAAAGAATAGCATCATGTCTGTATCCCTTTTGCATTTTATAGGAATCATATTTACATTTAAAAAAAATATTCCCCACAAATAATACTCAAATAATATACTACTCCTGAATATTAATGAAAACGTACATACGGCGGCGTCGACATAAACAGAAAACAGATTAGCAGCAGATGAATCTACTCACACGTGGCATACCAAAGGGAAAAACAAAATGGCTGAATTCCTGTCACATGGTCTAAACTAACTTTTAAAGTAAAAGCCTGAACTTCATAAACTAAGACTAAATCAACATAAAGCATTTATATCAGAGTTAAGGGCAGAAAAATGCAAACAACTGCTCAGCAATTATCAGAAGAATTTCAATGCTGTAATGAAAATAAAAGCAATTTTCTATTAATTATTTAAAAGGCTTGGCTTGACTGTAGGGAACACACTATGCTTGTTCAAGGGTGCATTGACATGTTGTGTGGGAAGTTAGACTCAAATTCACAACCTTCCGATTGCCAGACAACCACTCTTCCCACTGAGTCACGGCCCTCATCTTTTGTTGTTAGAAATGTGTTTGATAAAGTTTCAATGACATCATAAGAACAAATTCTTAAAGGTTTTAAAGGCTTCTACGCATAATGTTTTGTGATCACATGTTGGTATATTTAGGTCGGATCCCTGTTGTAAATTCTGTTATTGTCTTTCCCAACAAAATTCTCTACCATCATTCATTCTAATGATGTTTCCAAACAGGGTTGAGGAAAAGACAAGGAAAAGAGAGAAGGTAAATCTGTTGACTTTGAATGGTTTTCTACTTTGTCAGTTTTTCTAGGCATTTCTAATCATGTTGTGGATTAATTCCTGTCTTTTCAGCTTCTCTTAGTTTTTTTTTAAGACATTTTGTATTAAACTGTTTCTGGCATATTGTGTGTAAAGATCCTGATACACACAACCCATTTGACAGTGCACTGTTTATTATTTTCAGTTATCTTATAAAAAGGTGAGCTGAGTGGCTGGTGGATAGATTTATAAATATATTGAAAAATGTAAGTCACGGTGATGCTGATGATGTTTGCTAAAGGAAGATAGGATCTCCTGCTGTGAAAGTGAAAATATTCTCTGCCAGGCTCAGAATGAAGACTGAGGTAGCGGTGTAGGGAAATGTGTGGAGACAGATGGGGCCTTTGGGGCGGGGTGGGTGTGGGTATGTTGAGATAAAGGTTTGCAGGGGAAGCAGAGATGAGGTGGTGACACCATTTATGACACACACTATTAAGCTGCCAATGAGGCAGCACATCTCAGGCTTTGGGGATTTTCTCCCTAGACTCATCTCTTCATTCCATATAGCAGTTTTGTTTCTGCAGTTTCTCCATCAGTGTTTTCATCAGAGGAGTTTTTCAGCATGTAGTACTTAGCAACACACACCCTTTTGTCTGTCCATCTTAGTAAATTGTGCGCTAATGAAGAAAACATGAAACAGCAATGCGCATTCACAAAAGCAGCTACATGCTGCTGATCAGCTGCAAGGGACGGATAAAGCCACAGTTTCATTCAATAAAAAACTGGTTGGTGGTTATTTTGCTACTTCTCACTCTGTTTTTGATGATTATTTTGGATTACAGTAAGAAATGGATGATCTTTTTTTATTTCCCCTGCTATCAAAGCTATGGAAGTGAATCTTCAAGCCATTGTCATTATTTGATTTCAGTGGTGCAAACGTTATTTGTTATACAAGGATAACTATCCTGTGAAAATAGTTGTCACAAACCTTTGGCTCTGCTAAGATAAGTCAATTAACTTATCGTTGCAAAAGAAAAAAAAAACTGGTGTTAACACAGCCCAATAGACCTCTTACTCCTTCTTGGGTTAAAACTAATTATTGCTTCCATAGCTATGCTTGCATTTCAAGCATGTGAGATCATCAACATTTTCATTGATTACTAAAGGATTGTTAGGACAAAATTCTGCTTAAATGTTGCTTAAAAAGCTCATTTGAACTGTGACTAAATAAAAATAAATCCCACAGTAGTTCAAAATATATTTTTTTTGTCTGTCAGTAGCTTTAGAGGAGCATTAGAGGAAGACTGACAATATTATTTTTCCTCAAAATAGTGTATTTCTTGAGAACATTCAGTAAATTAAAATGAATTTTCAAACTGTTATCTGTTTGGATTTATATCTGCACCAGTCAAAGGTTAATGCCTGGGATTTACTGTGCTCACATGGCTTTGATTAGGATATTAACATGCAGTGTTCAGCTTTTGAAAATTAGATCAATATACTTACAACATAAATGTTTAGTTGTCTTGCCATTGCCCTGTTTTGTAGAAGATGCTCTAATTTACATAGGTCTGAAGTTTCAACACAGAATTATAAACTGGCGTCAGGACGCCAAAACATTTCTAACGTTATGTTTTTGAGATTGAAAGGGGCATATTAATGATAAAATCCAGTATCAGATGTTATGTACAATTAGAGATGGAAGTTATGGCTGTTTGAAGGGCACCAAATCGTTAGGATCCGTTTACTTCAAAGAGTAGTTGAAATTATCTGTTTTTGAAAATGTGCATATTTCGAAGAACAAGCAATTTTACCATTAATAAAGTGTTAAATACAGAATCTTTTGAAACCCTGGCATGTGTGGGTGAAGTTTTCAACTAAAGCTAAATCATCTGTATTAAGTAAGATTAATATTTGTATTTAAAAGGTGCAAGAATCACAGTATATTTATGGAAAAAAACGTTATGTATATATTTTCCGTAACATTAAGTATAAAATACTCGTACTCCTACTTGTTGCTGAATATTGGACCATTTGCACGTTGCTGGACGCCACCAGGCCTCCTGGCATTTTCGGCCATTTTGTTTCCAAGACAGATGTCTGTTTCCATTTTGTTTTCCTACAGATCCCGTTGGACATTGCGACTGATATGACGGGGCGCCCCAAGTCTGACGTCACAGGACGCTATATAGGAAGGCGCCCATTTTGACCATTCGCTTTTCAGCTGGAGACCGTGACAGTGACCAACATCTGAAGCATCACCTGGAGAAGAGTCCCGAGTGGATCTAATCTATTCTCTCTCGTTGGCCAACGAAGAATTCATAACTGAGGTTTCTGGAATAAGAAGGCCAGAAATTTAACTTTGCCGATCGAAGACGTGAGTTTAACACGTAACTAAAAAACCATGGAGTTTCAAGGAACCACCTTGTTTTGTCCTAGTCGACTGTGATGGTCAGATCATATTTTCCCTTTCGCCAAGGAGGCCAGAGGACGAAGATTGACAACTTTTCTTGAAGTTAACTGTGGATGCACAGTAACTTCCAACTTCCACTCCATTCTCTCTCAACTCTGCTCAGAAAGAAGGCTTCAACAAAGTAAAACCCATCTTTTATTTTTTATTTCTTTCTTAGAAAGTCTGGGCAGGGTACAGGAGGTTTTAGTGCGATGAGATTCGCTATTTAATCTAATGTGTTCTGAATTATATGTGACTGTAACCTTTTTATTGAAACTTTCATGTGCCGTGTTTGACGTCTGGAGACCGCTGCGCCCCCCAGCTTTGTGTGTGTTTTGCAGGGTTATTGAACACCTGAGAGCAAGCGCAGGTGCGCTGTGAGACTGGACTGTTAAAATAACCTCATGGTGAAATTCGCCATTTTCTTTATCTTCAACCTTATTGCTTGCTAGCTTGCCGCCAAAAGTTTTATAACCCTTTGTCTGCTCAAGAGTTGAGGGAGGTTTTATGACTGAGTATAACTGAGTTACAGTTAGAGCTGCGCCCCACCGCCCCTCACCACCACATCCCTTTGTCATATTATCATTTTTGCCATAACTGCTGGTTTGATCTTATACGCACCCACTGCTGTTTTGCTTTATTTTGTTTAGTTAGATATTTTACCCCTTTTGTGTAGAACTTTGTATGTTTGAGTAGGTGAATATTATTAAATCAGAAGAGCGAGTGTATCAGGGCTGTGATTTAATAAATATTCACATAGATGGTAACAGAAGGCGTTCTGTGTTTATTTTGTGCAAGAGTGATTAGTCAGTCAAGATAAGGTTGAAGTTCCACACGTTTCGGCAGAAACGGTCAATTAAACAGTGACATCTCCGGTAATAGTTATCAATTATTACTGAGTATTTAACGGTTGTAATTATCAGAGGCATTGAGCCACAATTACAACACAAGAAGACATCTCTGGTCTCGATTCATAAATGAGGATTTTGAAGAAATTATTTTTGTCAAATTATTATTTTTAATTATAATTATTGATAAAGATCAATTAATCAATAATCATAATTCCAACATATGGCGTTCCTTAACGGGCCTTAAAAAGACAGACATCAAATCACTGTTGCACAGAATAAACAATTGTGATCTCCGTTAACTAGACGTTTTATTGTGAGATTTTTGAGTTTCGCACAGAACGTTTGTGAATTAGGGGATATTTTGACCAGAGTTTGCTCAGTTCTGCTGCAGAGAATAAAATAATCTTTCAGAGGTGTTTGTTGTGGATGCAGGGTGAAAGTTGGTTTAACTTGTGGAAAATTTAAAGTTAATTTTCACCCGGCCAGCCTGCTGGATCAGCTGCAGAAAACCAGCACTGATAAGCAGCAGACCTGCAATTACAGTTGTGACCAACATCCTCCCAGTCAGGTAGAGAACACCTACATCTGGTGGC
Source organism: Girardinichthys multiradiatus (assembly GCF_021462225.1). Lineage (NCBI taxonomy): Eukaryota > Metazoa > Chordata > Actinopteri > Cyprinodontiformes > Goodeidae > Girardinichthys > Girardinichthys multiradiatus. The sequence goes on along the minus strand of NC_061796.1, from coordinate 25,331,565 downwards.
CATTTAATAAAATTGCAGTTGCAGCTGGATTTCCCAAACCGCAGACCTGCACTCGGTACCATCTGGTGGTCACTAGTGAGAATTGCATCTCCTACTTTGATTTTAATCACTCAATTCATTAACACAGACAGATAATTCCATCACCTATGGGCATAACTTAAAGATGAAGTTACAGATCATTTATTACCACTTTTGGATACAATTTAAGCGTTTTTTGCTGGGTTTTATTGTGTGCAGCGTGTTTTGATGTGACTCATAAAACCAACTTAGTTATCTAACAGGAAGGTAGGTGATCCATATTAGAGAACACTAACATTTATTTGAAGTTAAGAACAACAGCATTTAATGTTTTAGTTTCGTTTTCCCATTTTTAAAACTTTATTTTGAATTTGGTTTTGGGTTATTTCAAAATTCTTTCTCTTCTCCGTTCTTTCCCTTTTTGTGTGTGTTTGCTTGATTACTCCCATTAAAGCATAGACTTCGGTAAGCCACAGTTTGAACGGTCAAACCTGTGTGCCCATTTTAAGCAAACCCATACACCTGGAAGATACATATAGGAATCAGACTGCTAGCTGAACAGCTTAGCCTGTTGTGTGCTGCTAATTAATTTTAGCAATCCTTTAATCATAGAACAGCTTAGCCTGTTTGTGTGCTGCTAATTAATTTAGTAATCATTGGTCACTGAACAACTCAATCTGTTGCATTGCTGCTAATTTCTTTAGTGGTGGTTCATAGATAAACCGTTTTGTGTGTTTTCATTGTGCATTTTGGGCCAAAGATGGAGGGAACATCCCAGACTGCAGCTGGAGATGTGTGTATGGTGGAGAACCCCATAGGAATGCAGGCACAAGAGGTGATTGGGTCATTGATTCTGTTGTCCCCAGAGGAGTGTAAAGGTCTCAATGATTATGGCATTGAGCAATGTGAAGCCAGGATTCAGGAGTTGCTCCAAGTCATTAAAAACCCACCAAAGGACAGACGGGTCTCAAATGTGTTAGGACAGCTCACTCTGTTATATCAGCGAAGGTTAATGTTGGAAGTTGACCAGCATGTTAAACTGCAGTTCGAGCTGAATGATTCTTTGCAGACGGTGGATGTCCTTAGAGGTGAACTAACAGAAGTTGGAAATAGATTGGAGGCAATAGAGGGTAGCCATGCCACCCCCACCATCCCTGGAGGAAAGGGGGACGAACCGAAACCCACCTCACAGGTTGAAACCTTTGGAGGTGAGCCACACTTGCGAAACCATGAGAAAACCTGCAGGTCAGATCTGGAGGATGTAGAAGCTGCTCTCCAGAGATTACCTTTCCAGGCTCATGGGGTTCCCCATACATCCACCGAGGCAAGAACAGGTGTAAGTAGTCAGAATAGGTTCAGTGGTGCGGTGCCCCACCCCACTGCAATCAGCAGCCATGAACGATACCTGGCTGGGGACTCAGCAGGTGTAAATAGTTCACGGCTCAGATGCGAGCAGCCTTCAAACTTGACTTTCAGTACGGTCCTCTATGATCTCTCACCTCCGCCAAGGCGACAGGAAAGCCGCCCCTGGGATTCAGGTGGTTCCTACCGCCCTCAACCGCTGCCCAGGACCTGAGTCCGGGAGCACAGGGCCCACCGTGGTACCAGGAGCAGCCTCCACTGCCTCCTCCAAAGATGAGGCATGATGCACTGATACACCCTGAGTGCAGCCGGAGTGAACTCTCCGATGATGACTCAGATGGGCCTTGCAAAAGACATAGAGCGTTTCGACCCTAATAATGCAGAATCAAACATTGATGATTATCTTAGGGAATTTGAACGCTGTCTTCTAGATTTGTATTGCCCATCAGCACGGGAACAATTGAAGCTCATCTGGAAAACAACGTCCAGGAGCGTCCATGTTTTCATAGAGAGCCTGACCCCTGCAGTCCGAGACCGTTATTCAACCCTTTGCGAAGCTTTAAGGGAAGAATATTCTGTGTACACGGACCGGGCCTCCGCTACACTTGGTGCTTTCACTATCCGGCAAAAGAAAAGCGAAGCACCCAGGGAGTATTACCGGCACTTGATAAATGTTTACTTCCAAGGACGCAATGCGCCCGGCATTGAGGAGGAACATGCTTTTAAATCCCTGTTCCTCCAAAACCTTCATGAAAGTGTGCGATACGATGTTACTATGTATTGCAGAACGAAAGTTACAAATGTAACAACGGTTCTATGAATCCCGGATGACCGCCAGAGGTGGTGCTTCAAGCACTGAATGATCATTCTTGCGCATGCACAGGTTGAGAAATTAATAACAACATGGTCACATGTGACCTACCGGTGGCTCACGTGAGTCTATATAGTCACATGACACCGGGAGCCCAGTCCCGACAATCTTCTCGCGAGCACGCGGAGACCGAGGGACCGAGCGCTCTGGCGGTCATCCGGGATTCATAGAACCGTAGTTACATTCGTAACTTTCGTTCTATTTCATCCTTACTGACCGCCAGAGGCGGTGCTTCAAGCACTGGATGACGCATACCAACAGGGTCCCGAGGAATTCCACGGAGGCCCCAAGGAACACAGCAACACCACTAACCTCAGCGGGACGCAGAAGGCTGTTGCTCGAGTATTCCCTGCAGGGGATGCGGTGTGGCGACGTTCACCCTGTAAAACCTGGCAAAGGTGCTTGCGCCGTCCAGGAAGCAGTTTCACAATTGGCCTCCAGAGGCACCCCGCTCATGGCAGCCCACGAGGTGGAGAGGCTCCTAGCGGAGTGACATTGCACGCCGCCCGGCAGGGGCTGATCCTGCAAGGAGTAAGCCACAGAGATCATCTCCACAATCCAACGTGCCAACCGCTGTCTAGAAAGGGCCTGACCCTTCTGAGAGCCAGCATAACAAACGAAAAGACAGTCAGTCCGACGAATGGGTGCCGTGGAGTGGACATACGCCTCAAGCGCTCGGACAGGGCAAAGAGGCTCGGAGGATTAAATCGGGAAAGCCGGAGCGGCAGCGCACTGCCAGCCACTGCAGGCACCTTTGGTACAAAGGACGCATTAGACCACAGTGTAACACCGGAGCCATCCGGGTTCCACCGACAAAATGGTTCAGACACAGACAGAGCATGCAATTCCCCCACCCGTTTGGCAGAAACTATGGCCAACAGGAAGGCGGTTTTCAGGAAAAGCCACTTGAGGTCTGCCCTCGTAACGGGCTCAAAAGGGGGAGACTGAAGAGCCGCAAGCACTAGCGACAAATCCCACGTAGGGGCCACCGGGCGCCTGTGCGGACACAAGCGCCTGGCACCCTTCAGGAACAGCACGACATCCCCATGCCGGCCAACAGAGCAACCACCAAACCCAACATGCCAACGGGAAATGGCTGCTACATACACCTTCAAGGTGGAAGGGGATTGCCCTAGATCCAGCAACTCCTGGAGGAAGGACGGTAAATAGGAAACAGGACAGCGAATAGGGTCCAGTCCCTTACCACAGCACCATAGGCGACCTGCGTGGACGGTGCCCATGCACCAGTCATGGTCTGTCCAACCCTGCCCCCATAACGGGAGAAGGCAGACCCGGCACCTGTAGAGGCCAAAGCCAGAGTTTCAGGCGGCCCGGATCGGGGTGAAGAATCCGGCCTCCCATCTGGGAGAGGAGGTCTCTCCTGGAGGGGAGGCGCATGGGCAAGCTGGAGCACAGCCTGCGCAGCAGAGGAAACCAGATCTTCCCTGGCCAAAAGGGGGCTACCAGCAGAAGCTCGTGCCTGTCCTGAAGAACCCTCAGAAGCGTCTGGGGGATCAGGGGAAACGGGGGAAAGGCGTAGAGAAGGGTCCGGGCCACTCGTGCGCCAGCGCGTCGCAGCCCAGAAGACTGGCATTGTCCATCAGGGAAAACCAGAGGGGACAGTGAACTGCATCTCTGGAGGCAAACAGGTCCACCTCCGCCCTGCCGAAGGTGGCCCAAATGCGATCCACCACCTCCAGACCGTTTTGTGGAGGCTGCACCCTGTCCAAGCGGCAACGGATTCTGCTGGACAGAGACCGTCCCGTCAACAGGCTGCTCCACCGAGGACAGCCGGGCCAACCGCACCGCTCGGGGCAGAACGCTGCAATTAGAGCAGGCATGATCTGAAAGCACCTCCCTGAGATGGTCAACACCAAGGCAGGGAGGGCACATGTCATGACCGTCCTCCGGCTATAGGGGAGCCGAACAGGACGCACAACAAAGATTGTCCATGACCCAGTGGACAGATGGGGTCGAACGGGCAGAAAAAACGCCGTCAAGACCCTGTTACAGCAACAAGCCATAGGACTCAGCACGAGCAGAAGCGCCACCGGCTGGTCGGACAAACAGGAAAAAACAAAAGCCAGCAGTAAGCTACTACCGAAACTAAACTGACTCAGCACGAGCAGAAAACGCTACCGGCGAGTCAGACAATCAGAAATAGCAACGTATAATTGAATGAATGGACTCAGCACGAGCGGAAAACACTACCGGCGAGTCAGACAATCAGAAATAGCAACCTATAATTGAATGAACGGACTCCGCATGAGCAGAAAACGCTACCGGCGAGCCGAACAAACTTACCAGAAACCCTGGAAGAAAAGGCAGCTTGCACAGCCTCTGGAGGGCAGAATCATCCGCAGCTCCGACCACAAACGATCACGAGGCAGCAGCAAGCAGCAAGAGGAACGAGGAACAAACAAACACAAGTCAACACCTGCATTCATCAACCTGCGCGCGAGAAGAAAGAAGGGACTGGGCTCCCGGTGTCATGTGACTATATAGACTCACGTGAGCCACCGGTAGGTCACATGTGACCATGTTGTTATTAATTTCTCAACCTGCGCATGCGCAAGAATGATCATTCAGTGCTTGAAGCACCGCCTCTGGCGGTCAGTAGGGATGAAATAGAACCAAGACCATGAGCATGCAAGAGATCCGCAAATATGCTCAGATGGCGTGGGAAACATGTGCTCTTCTGACCAAGGGATCAGAGAGCGAGGCCAGGGTTTTACAGGTCCAAACTGAAATAACCAGCCTTGCGTTAGAAGGTCAGGAAATGCCTTCAACCAGAACTCATGTGAAGAACAAGTTCAGGGAACAACGTAGGTTTGGTCAGCTGGACTGGGGGGGTGGTACTGAATACCAACCACAGTCAAAGTTGCCGGACGAACAGACGACCTGACCATCACGTGAAGCCTAAAGGTAAACCTGATGGAAAAGGGTGGAATCGACACACAGAAGGGATTATGGGGAAAGAGATGGAGGAGGCCTTACGTAAGATGGTAACATAAGCGGTGCGTCAGGCCAGCACGCCCCCACAAGCCTTGAAACAGGAAGCCGACCCTCCAGTTAAACCAGACCCAAACTTCCCGTCATCATGACTAGGCATAGACCCAGTCTCCACAACCATCAGAGTCTACCTGATCGGATGGGGAGACAAACCTGGAAAACTCCAAGTACCCCTTGGGACCTCTCCAGGGGAAACACCACAAACCATCTTTCCAAGGTTCTCAGGTAAACTGAACCAAAATGGACATGCACGTCATCTATACTGTCGGATCATGATAGGAGGACGTTTCCAACTGAGTGTCTATTTTAAAATAGGATCAGAGATCAACCTGATGTGCTCAATCATGTTTGAGGAGGTGGGTAGAGCCATGCTCTCCTTCAATGAACCATTTCAGGCCAACGCTTGTGATGTAAGCATCACCAGCCGCACTCAAAACCGATCATGCATCGCTAGTTGGGTGGAGCTGGACATCACACTCAGAGACATGACTCTGGTGCACCCCACCTATATGTGCACATTAAACAAAGAGCTTTTTCTTGGTGACCAGGACCTGCTGGACGGGCTGGCCCCACTCATTGACTGCCACCAGGACCAACTCGGGGTCCAGGCGGAGAGGCAAAACCCACTGGGTGTAAGCAGCAAACCAGTCTTTGTGGCCAACCAGGTCACCAGCTTAGAGGAGCCCAAAGAACCTCTCAGACCCTCATCAGAGCGGGTCATGTGCAACTCTGAGACACAGCTGCACCCAGCCCTCCAGGAAACTCCTCCCAGATGCAGTCATGCATTGCTTGGCTCTTTAAAGAACCCAGGTTTGAACACTTACAACCCCAAAGTGGTGGAAGGTGTACACCTGGAAACCATGTTTATACCAGAAGTGCTACTAGCATTCTGGCTGGGAAATTCATCAACCATTAAAGAGCTGTATGACCGTTTGTGCCAACAAGACCCCCTCGTAACTGAGGCACAACACAGCCACACACTCCTTTTAGCAGACGGGCTCTGCCCTCTCCTCGAGACAGCCAGAGTGTGCACCTCCAGTGTGCAGATTGGCATCAAACAGCTCTCCCATGCTTCCAGCATTGTTCCAACAGACCAAAGGGGGGTCACATTATCCTACGCCCATTACTCTCCTGTAGGGGGCCATAGGAGCTACAACACCACACTCCACGCCCTCCAACAGATGGCGCACTGGCCTCCAACATCTCACGACACCCAGGTCTAGATCAAAGAATGTTTAACCTGCCACCAGTTTCAGCCATCCCAGCCAACCAATCAACCTCCGCTTCAGCGAAGGGGGGTTACATTACCTTGGTTCCACCTTCAGACCAACTGGGTCAAACCAGTTCCAAAATTAGCAGGAGGTAACAAATTCCTCTTAACTGTGACATGCAGCTTCATTAAGTGGGTCGGATGCTTGTCAGAAAAGGTTGACACCGTCATCCCAGCTGCTGCTGTTTTGCTGAACCAGATGAAGTCCTACATCAAACTCTCCTCCCCAAGAACAGAGCTTTTCTCCATGTCTGGAAAAGGAGAGACCGGTGTGTAGGACTAGTTAAATAGGTGCATGTTTCATGAATTTGTTAAACATATAACTACCATTCTAGGACAAAGTATTAAACTGTAAGTTGGCACAATATTTTTCCCATTAACAGTCTGCATGCACAGCAGACCCTCACAAAAGTGATTAAGAATGATGTAATGGACACACACATTGCCAGAGATTTCATGCAAAATCTTATTAAAGAAGGTAGTTCATCTGTAGACAGCCCTACCGAGGCACAGATACCTACTGGCCTAGTTCTGCTGAACTTAGTAGAGAAATCCTAAGTCCACCACAGCAGACACCTTGCAACCTCCACAAACACACCTGGCTTATAGCCTAGGTACAGCAATTCATTTATTACTTTTCTCCCTCTTTTCGCATCTAGATAGTTTAGAGACAGGAGTCATATTAAAACCCATCATCATTTGGAAGAGCTAATGGTTTAAGCCTAAACCTGTTTTAAACATTCGGATTTTTTTTTTAAGATTACGCACCGCATGGACATTCCACGTCCCTAGAGCCAGCCTAAGCATCCGGGGATCGGGCCACCGAGGTCTCCACCTTCGTCCGCCGCCCAATCCTCTTTGCACCAGTCCCTCACGGTTCCCCCTGCAGGTGGTGGGCCCACTGGGGGATGGTCTCGCGTCTCTCGTTCGGGCTTGGCCCGGCCGGATCCCGCGAGGAGCAACCCAGCCACCAGGCGCTCTCCGACGAGTCCCGACCCCAGGCCTGGCTCCAGGGTGGGACCCTGGCTCCACCGTACTGGGCGACGTCACGTGCCTCAATTTCATAGTCGTCATGAGGGGTTCTTCAACCGCTCTTTGTCTGACCCGTCACCTAGAGCCTGTTTGCCATGGGAGACCCTACCAGGGGCATTTAAGCCCCAGACAACATAGCCTCTAGAATCATTCGAGCACTCAAACCCCTCCACCACATTAAGGTGGCGGTTCAAGGAGGGGAGCATAAAATATCAATACATAAATATCAAGTATTGTGTCCATTAATAGCATTTTGTCACATTCTGGTTTGAGGTTGGACCAAAGCGCAGACAAGAGCTCAGAGCAACATTTCAAGCAGTCTTGGTTTTATTCATAAAGTGAAAAGTAACAAAAAACTTAACAAAAACACTGCAGGTATCAACCAGAGTCAGAGCCAAACTTACAAAAACACTGCAGGGGTTCAAGGCAAGGATGCGGGTAGTGCACAGGGTAAGAGACGAGAGGAACCGGCGGGGAACAAAGAACACAGACCAACTAATAAACAGGAAGATTTGAGAGGGAAAACAAAGGGCAGATAATCACAGAAACAGGGAACAGGTGTAACAGGGACGCAGGGAGGCAGAGGGAGCAGGTGAAGCATACAGAGACAAATGAGGACATGGAGGAGCAAGATGAAGAAACAAATTAAAAAACACACCCAGGGAACACAGGGAGAACAACAGATCTAAAAATTACAATAAACTACACGGTCAATCAGAACAGAACGTAGGACATAAAACACCAGAAGCAGGAACTCAAAGACATCAAAAACATCTGATTTAAACATAAACAAATACAGAACCGAAAACACACTGACACATTTTAATGCTATATGTAATATAAAAAAATAAAGAAAGAAAGAAAGCAAAATAAAACAAAATAGAAGAGAAAAAAGTGCACTTGAGGTGCTTTGGCAGAAATAAAAATCACCAACAGCAGCAATAAATATAACTATTAAGGCAACGCATTAATGGTAAACAACACTTAACTGTAAAGATTAACCAAACTAGAACTGCAAGCAGTTATGATTGGGTTCCAAGCCCCTCCCAGCAACTCCCCTGCCCTGCCCCTTCCAGACTACCACGTCACACGCCCACATGTCCACATTTTCCAAAGGGTCAGGTCAGATTGGTTGCAGAAGCACTCAGATCTCACAGGCTTAGCAGCACACAGCGCAAATGCATTAAACCCAGCGGCAAGCAAAGCGCAAACTGCATCCTGTCTGAAAGGCCCTTAAGGGATATTAGCAGCTATGGAGGAAGGAGGGTTCTGATACTTGTGTCGAAAAAAAAAACACAAATAAAACTGAGAGGTTACTACTGTTATTGAAACCCGAAACAAAATACCGACCGGAGATAGTGGTTCTGAACAATAGAAATGGAATACACCTTTTGGCCACTAGGGTCATTTGGGGCCGCTGATTCTTCCGCAAGTGGCAGACAGTGAGCTTTCTGCAGAATCCATATTTCATCAAAAAATTACCAGGGCTGCTTCATTAAAAATGACCAAAATATTCTCAGTTAACTGTCTATATCTGAAATAATATGCATTGTTTATAATGTCCCTAGATGTAATGGGTTTCATAAAAAAAGGTGTTTGATTAAGAGGCAGCATTGTGTCTGATACTTGTGTGAGAAACAAAACACCAATAAAGAGGGTGGATACACCTGGGATCGGACCCTGAATCTGAAGGTTGGGAGGCAGGCAGCTAATCCACTACACTAAACACAGCCTGTCACAATAGGGGGAAATGTTGACACATGTACTGAGTTCATGATTCCCTTTGACAGTACTTTGACGGTACAGAAGTTCCTTAAAAACACATAGTTTGTCATGAAAAATACCAAAATATTCTCATTTAAACCTGTGTATATCTACAATAATATATATGTATTGTAATATATATATATAACAAAGAACACCTCCCTTCCTCAGGAAGTGTTCCAGGCACGTCCCACCAGGAGGAGGCCCAGGAGACGGCCCAGGACACGCTGGAGGGACTATGTCTCTCGGCTGGCCTGGGAACGCCTTGGGCTCCCCCCGGAGGAGCTGGAAGAGGTGTCTGGGGAGAGGGACGTCTGGGCGTCTCTGCTGAGTCTGCTGCCCCCGCGACCCGGTCCCGGATAAAGTGGAAGACGACGAGTACGAGTACGAGTACGAGTATTGTAATATATAGTTTATAACGTCCCTAAATGTAATAGTCCTTGAACAAAAAATTGAAAAGGCTTTGTTTATACATTAACAACCTATAATGAACCGAATTTAAACAATCATTTAAAATCCATATTTCATTAAATAAATCCCACAAATATTAGATTTCTGTGACTATAGAAGAAATAATATAACTGTTTATGCAAGTTCCTAAATTCATTATCTTTTCAACCAGAAATCATTAACTGTCATATCCATGGTACTACATAGTACAAATTTAAAATGTATATAAAATATATGGTATTTCATACAATTCCCTATTCTCAGAAAACCATATCTATATGTGAAATGATATACATTGTTTGTCATGTCTCTAATTTTAATAACTGTTTTAAAAGAAATTGTTAACTATCATTTCAATGATATTAGTAATGATGACCAAAACTGAAAAGTTCACGTAAAATCCATACTTTGTCAGACAAATCTCAAAATATTCATCAAGAACCTCGTCTATATGTAGAATAGACCTGATTTTCTTCAGCCACCACACTTTAATGAGTTCATCAAAATTAATTTATAATTGCCATTATTGATTAGCATATATCTTTATGAATTCATTGTACACAAGTAGATAGTCCAAATTGAACAATGTTTATTAGGGATTATAGGCATTCTCTACTTAAGTAGTGTGCAAAATTCCAAGTTGTTTGGCCCAACAGAACTTGAGATACAACTGCTAGCTTTATTACCAAACATCGCAAACTCTAGGTTCGCGCTTGGAGATAGAGCTTTAGCTAGAATAGGTACTTTTCAGGATTATGCACAGTATATATCCTGAAGGTTTGGGCTCTCTAGGTACCACGAGTGATTTTTGGGGAATTTCTTTATAAGTGAAGAGTACGTTTTCGCACATAAGCCACGCCCACTTATCCCAATCATTACCATATTGATAACATACTCTCTAGGTGGTATCCTGAAAAAATGTACCAAATTTTATAAAAATCCATTCAGCCATTTTGGCTATATAAATTTATCTTGCTTATAGCCCCCCCTAGGCTTAGATCCCTCTGAAATGAGTACATACCTACAATTTGACCTTATGCACTACTGGTATGAAAATAGTTTGTACATCTTAATCTATTATTCTATTGTCAAGTTGAGCCAAAAAACTTTTTTTTTTGCTTCAAAAAAGTTTGATTGCATATAATTCGCAAACTGTAATATAATTTTGAAATCCGTTCCATATCGTTTTGTCGGCTATGTCTGCATTCTTACCAGACCCGGTTTCGCTTCGATTGGCCTTGCCCCTAAGGAGGAGTTAATGAAAATAAGTTTAGCATATTAGGCAACATTGTTGCTAATTAGCATAACTCTATGATTTTTTTTTTTCAAAACTCACATGATTAAGAAGGACTCAAAGAACATCCAGGAATTGAGATTTAGTCTCTGCAAGCAACAGTTTCAGAGAAAATCACAGAAACGGATTTAACTTTATAACAGCACCATCTAGTGGTGAAACTTAAAAGGTTCATGTACCTAGGTAGCACAATTCTGCAAATGATCTGTAATTTCCCCAACAAAATATTTCAAATTCACTGAGTTCAAAGGTCAAATGTGAGATAGCATATAAGCCACGCACATGTTTTAATCATATCAAAACTATGTCCTGAGGTCAAGGTCTTGAGCATATGGACCAAGTTGTGTGTCAATCCATCAATCCGTTATGCAGATATAAACTTCTGGTGCTTATAGCGCCCCCTATTATTGAATATTGAAACTTTTCTGCTAGTTAGCGAATAAAGTTTGTCTGCATGTAGCTTTAACAACTTTTGAACATTTGACAAAGATTTCATCCCATTGTGTCCCACTAACTCTGTAAATGGTTTGTACAGAGTTTTATCTTGATTGAGCTCTAAATGTAGGAGGAATTGTGGAAAACAGATTTTGGCTTGGTCGCAACGTAGCAAAAAATCTAGTTAGGCGGAAGTGGGCGTTGGCAATTACAAAATGATGCAGAATCTTCCAAGGAACAAAGTGATATAAAACCTTTGGAGTGTGGGACTTACGGTTTGGAAGTTATAAGCCCAAACGCGTTGTCATACGTAATAGCGCCCCCTAGTTGTTAGGGGGTCTGGATTTTAGTATCTGAGTAGCGGTTCTGATTCCCTACCAGGTTGCTATGTTAGTTTCTTTCCAGCATTTTCTGGTTCTTGCGCCCAACGATCTTTTAACAGAGAATAATAATAATATTAATAATAATGAAAAAACTAAGCAAAAAGAATAGGGTTCCCTGCTCCGCCGGGAGCAGCAGAATGGCCATGTCTTGCATGGCCTTCACCCTCACCCGCTGGTTTGGAACCCTAATAAAGCGTGCAAACATTTTGTTGCACCGCTCATTGTTTCGTCCTCGAATAAGGAGCACACCTTCCTCCACCTCTCCCACTGCATGCGTCAGTGTCGCAGCCAGGTGGCACACAGCGCCACACACCCTGCCATGTCATGACAGGTGACGAAAACAAACAGTGAGAAATGAGCCTGTGCACTGTATGTGTTGGAATAATTGAATAAAGATTTGTCTTATATTTTCTCCTGTTTTTTAACATAACTATTTAATCTTATAATCATTCAAGATGTGTGTGAGTAAAGAATGTCATGAGTTGTCTGCAGGCAAAGATCATAAATGGAGCTGAGCTTGCGGGAAAGGAAGCAGTCCAGTTGAGGAGGTCATAAAGATGAAGGCTGATTGCACTGAACAAAAGGCACAATTGACCCTGGAAGCTGAAAGAGGACTGTGGAAATGTGTTGTTAATGGATAAAGCTGTTTATGACTTGTTTACGATGCAGCTGTTGTTTTCCCATCCTTTAGAGATTAATGTTTTTGTAAACTAGGGACCCCCAAAAGACAATAAAAAGAGGAAGCGGTTGGATGGGTTTCAGAGCAGTTGGGAGACTTGTAACTGAACACATCTCTGACCGTTCTCCTCGTACGAGTAAAATAACTAATACTTTGTCTCTCTCTTCTTTTCTGTGTTATTATACGTATTGTTAGGTGGTTTGAACCTGACATTAATTTGGTCCTTTCGAGCCGGATTCCAACTACGCCTGATGATTCCAGCGGGTCGGTAGACTCCAGGAAAAGACCGTGCGCACGGCTGTCTTCAACAGGGAGACACACAGACCCTTTCCGGGATTGGATTTCGGCCTGCCCGCTGGCTATGTTGTCTCTCTGAGAGAGAGGAGAGGACAAAGTGGTGAGTGAATCTAGATTTTAAAAAGTGTGACGAATGACTGGGGGTCATTGCGTGAAATAAGAAACAAACCCTGTAAACCTAGGCACTAACAGGTAACAGCAGTGCGCCGGAGTTCTGCTTAAAGTATTAGTGAAAATACTGAAAATTCCGTGATCCAGGACGGCGGAGTCCTTTGAGTGTTAAGAAGTATTTTAAACAATAGAAAATACTAAGAAAATTCCGCGTTTAAAATGTGTGTGTGTGAGAAATGAATGGAGGATTTAAACCACTAGGTTTTGCCTCATACCAAAGCAGTAGGATTGTAAGTGACTAACTTTTGTGGATGCAAAGGCAAGAATTCTCCACTCGAAAGAGTTGAAGTGAGAATTACCACAAAAGGAGATTTTTCTCTACTGAGCAGAATAATCCAGTCTTTAGAATACCCTAGGTATTTACAGGTCCTTCTCAAAATATTAGCATATTGTGATAAAGTTCATTATTTTCCATAATGTCATGATGAAAATTTAACATTCATATATTTTAGATTCATTGCACAATAACTGAAATATTTCAGGTCTTTTATTATCTTAATACGGATGATTTTGGCATACAGCTCATGAAAACCCAAAATTCCTATCTCACAAAATTAGCATATTTCATCCGACCAATAAAAGAAAAGTGTTTTTAATACAAAAAACGTCAACCTTCAAATAATCATGTACAGTTATGCACTCAATACTTGGTCGGGAATCCTTTTGCAGAAATGACTGCTTCAATGCGGCGTGGCATGGTGGCAATCAGCCTGTGGCACTGCTGAGGTCTTATGGAGGCCCAGGATGCTTCGATAGCAGCCTTTAGCTCATCCAGAGTGTTGGGTCTTGAGTCTCTCAACGTTCTCTTCACAATATCCCACAGATTCTCTATGGGGTTCAGGTCAGGAGAGTTGGCAGGCCAATTGAGCACAGTGATACCATGGTCAGTAAACCATTTACCAGTGGTTTTGGCACTGTGAGCAATAAAAGACCTGAAATATTTCAGTTAGTGTGCAATGAATCTAAAATATATGAATGTTAAATTTTCATCATGACATTATGGAAAATAATGAACTTCATCACAATATGCTAATATTTTGAGAAGGACCTGTATATGCTGGACCAAATTTAAATAAAAGAAATGGGAAAAGGGTGATTTAAATACACTAAAATGAATAATAATGTAAAGATTGGAAATTTATAGAAGCACAGGATCAAATTAAAATATTAAGTATGCTCATATCTACCCCCTTTCTGTTTCCGTATTTAATTTCCTTAGTAATATAACATAATTTTAAATAAAATTAAATTGAAAAAGTAGCATTTTAAGCAAGCAAAGTAGTTAAAAACAAAGAACGGCTCTCCCTAATTAAGACTCCAGTTCTATTGTTCAAGGTAAGGAACTGTTCAAAAGAATCGATTAATTTGTGAAAGTCACATTAGTATGTACAATGTTTTATGTAAGATGTGGTCTTTGTGCTCTAGGAAAAATATTATTGATTTTGGCCTCACTTGGTAGAATTGACGTTTTTTTGGCTATTCATACCACCCTCTCCATTCTACTATGTGCTTGGTAGCAAAGCCTGTGTGATTGAAATGTCATTATAAATACCCACCCACTATGGTTTGCTGGATTCTCTATGAATACCAGCGTACAGTGTAGATTTTAGTGACACACCAGCAGCAACAATAATACTCCCAGTCAGAGGGTGGCTCTAAACAAAAACAATGATAAAGACAAACACTAATCATTAGATGAGGGGAAAAAGAAAACAATGCTTCTTTTTTTTTTTAGGAAACACAGTCTTAACTGTAACTTTATTAGGGTAGACTAGTGTAAAAATATGCTTTCAACCAATTATTAGGTTTTTTTAAGCAAGCGTGTTTTTGTACTCATTATAAAAATGATTAGGATGCCTTTCTTTAAAAAGGCTTTCTTTATGACATGTAAAACCTCCAAGATCCATTCTCCAAGAAAATCCAATTTTCCAAAACTGCTGATATTTTCTGACATAATTCGCTCTGACAATTTTCTATGAAATGAGCTGTAATCCTTTTTCTTTCACTTTTGCTTCTTCATGCCTATATACTGTTACATGAACACATACAATGCATTCTTGGCATGTGCAGCATTTGCAACTAAGGAAGATGAGTTCACCTTTGCCAAATTGTACAGCTAAAACTTGTTTCTTCATTTCCATTTATCTTTATATTTATTATCTTTTAAAGTTGTTAAGTAATACATTTTCCTTAGTCAGTCTCTTCAGTTCTATTTTTTACACTTCTTTTTCAGTCTCCCATCAATGTCCTTTGCTGAGCTGGTAATTTTGTAAGCATAAAATCCCTGATAAAGACAGCTGTAAAAAGCCTCACTTGCTTCTAGTGAGAGCAGTAGATAATATGCTTGCACTGCTTGGTTTAGGCTAAATCTATCTGCTCCTAAGCTTCGTATATGGACCGACATATTATAATGTATTTGATAATCCTGCTCTATTACCAATGTTTGTGTCACTATTGTTTTGTTTTATATCCTAACAGTTTTTAGATTACCATACTCTAAATCTAAACTCTTAAGTTGTTTTGTATTTTAGATTTTGTTTTTTTCCTGACCAATCTTTTTCCTTTACTTTCTACTTTTGCAGGGACTGAAACCGTTCTCCTCATTGTGCTAAAAACCTTCACTTAACTAGGTCTTATCAACCCCTGAACTCTGTCACTCCCACAGTTTTGTCAATTTGTCAGTGTGCTCTTTACTTGACTCCCTTTAATTCACATGTGATGAACTTGTTCCAGTAGGCGGCTCCCTTATTCACATTCACTTCATTCAAATTTATGTGGGTTCTGTTCACTACACCTGGATTGGCTCTCACACCTGGACTGGCTCTGTGTCTGCCTGTGACACCTTTCTGGAGAGGGGAATCGTCCGAGCTTCTGCTGGCAACAACTTAATGCTCACCCTCTACCGATGATCCACATAGCCCTGTCTTTTAGTGTTTAACCCTTTCTTTCTCCTAGACATGGAAATTGACTGAGCTCTACTGTAACTAATTATATGTGCTCTCTTTCAGACTCTAACCTTGAAAACTGGCTCAGAGTTTATCTGTTCTTTTTTTCTAGGTGAAACGACTAAAGGAGCTACATCCATTAACATTTACTTTTCCTTCCCATAGAAAGTAATCCTGGATCAGTGCTTCTGTGTTCTTTTTGTGTCTCTGCTCTGTTCTCTCAAACCCCCAGTCAGTCGTGGCAGACGGCCGCTCACACTGAGCCTGGTTCTGCTGGAGGTTTCTTCCTGTTAAAAGGGAGTTTTTCCTCTCCACTGTCGCTACATACATGCTCAGTATGAGGGATTGCTGCAAAGTCAACGCCAGTGACTGTCCACTGTCTCTACATGCTCATCCAGGAGTGAATGCTGCAAGTCACTGACTGGATGCAATCTGCTGGGTTTCCTTAGATAGAAAAACTTTGTATCCAATTTGAATAAAAAGCTAACTCCGACTGCACTGTTCAATTGTTAGGATTAATAGGAAGGTATGTACCTGACTGTTGTGAAGTGCCTTGAGACAACATGTGTTGTGAATTGGCGCTATATAAATAAAACTCAATTGAATTGAAGATTCCCCAACTTTCCTATGAAATCAGAAAGATGGCATGTCATCCATTTGAACTTTTATAGAATATTTATATACTGAGCCAGAACATGCTGCACTCGATTATGTCCACGATTATGGAAATGATGGAAAACTGATGGTAAATGTTGTTTTTTGTTTACCTTTAATATAGAATTGGGGCAGTTATTTTCTAAGCAGAATACAATTTACTATTCTGTCACCCACCACCAGCATATCCTTTGAAGCTTCTATCTGCACAAAAGAATAACATTTTTAGGAAGGTATTCCCCAAAAAGACATGAACATGCTCAGGCCTGATTTAACTGGAATTGATCTTTATTCACCTCTGCTCTATTACTTCACCTTCCATATTGTGTTGTGTTCTCTTCTTTTATAAATGTACATGAAAAAACATCCATCCATTGTCTTTGCCCATTTATCCTTGCAGGGGCTCAATATAGGTGTTAGGTTGTGTGGAGTAGGACCCAGTGGTAGACAGGAGCGCTGGATGATCATAATGATTTTTCATAAATTGAGAAGAGAACTTACAGGAAGGCACAGGCAAACAGAACGAGGTACACGGGCAAAGACAGGCACAACAACGGAGAGTATAACAGACATTAACATGAGGATCGGACAGGAAACAATAAGAACCAATAAATGGAAAAATGGCCTGTACTTGTATAGCGCTTTATCAAGTCTGAGGATCCCAAAGCACTTTACACTACATTCAGTCATCCACCCATTCACACTCACATTCACACACTAACAGTGCAGGGTTTCCTCTATGATTTTAAGCAAGTATGAGTAAATCAGGAGAATATGTGAAGTAGCTAGAGCATAGAGAGACTAAGGGAGAGTCTCTCTTTATTAACATAAATAGAACTCAGCTGGGCGAGAAAGAAGTTATCAATCAAGTGAAAATATCAACAGAGATGTAACAGAATAAATACTAAAAGTACAATGATAATACACAAATGAATAGCACAAATGAATAACTATATGCCAAGAATATGGAACATAACAGAGAAATTATGAAAGCAAACACAAATAAGAACCAAAACCACCCGAGGTTCATAACAATAGCGTTGGTTTATTAAAATATAATCAACCTTATATTCCTTAAAAACTCAATTAAATACAATTCTGAAAACAGGAAAAAAAAAACAGAGTTCTGGCCCTATCATATTATGGAAAGTTAGAAAGTATCATTACTTTTCACATAAAACTAAGCCTAAGATAAGTACACCTACAGTCAGAATTTTACACACACTCATATATAAATATCTTATTGTTATTAATTATAGGCCTTTGATGTTGTCTTGGAATAATCTTTTTTCAGGATAGAATACTTTACATCAAACAGCTTTAATGATTTCAAAAACAAAAACTAGGTGCACAAGTTAAACATTACATATTATATACATATATACACACACACACATACAGGGGTTGGACAGTGAAACTGAAACACCTGGTTTTAGACCACAATAATTTATTAGTATGGTGTAGGACCTCCTTTTGCGGCCAATACAGCATCAATTCGTCTTGGGAATGACATATACAAGTCATGCACAGTGGTCAGAGGGATTTTAAGCCATTCTTCTTGCAGGATAGTGGCCAGGTCACTACATGATAATGGTGGAGGAAAACGTTTCCTGATTCGCTCCTCCAAAACACCCCAAAGTGGCTCAATAATATTTAGATATGGTGACTGTGCAGGCCATGGGAGATGTTCAACTTCACTTTCATGTTCATCAAACCAATCTTTCACCAGTCTTGCTGTGTGTATTGGTGCATTGTCATTCTGATACATGGCACCGCCTTCAGGATACAATGTTTGAACCATTGGATGCACATGGTCCTCAAGAATGGTTTGGTAGTCCTTGGCAGTGACGTGCCCATCTAGCACAAGTGTTGGGCCTAGGGAATGCCATGATATGGCATCCCAAACCATCACTGATCCACCCCCATGCTTCACTCTGGGCATGCAACAGTCTGGGTGGTACGCTTCTTTGGGGCTTCTCCACACCGTAACTCTCCCGGATGTGGGGAAAACAGTAAAGGTGGACTCATCAGAGAACAATACATGTTTCCCATTGACCACAGCCCAAGATTTGCGCTCCTTGCACCATTGAAACCGACGTTTGGCATTGGCATGAGTGACCAAAGGTTTGGCTATAGCAGCCCGGCCGTGTATATTGACCCTGTGGAGCTCCCGACGGACAGTTCTGGTGCACATTTAATTCTGCCGTGATTTGGGCAGCCGTGGTTTTATGTTTTTGGATACAATCCAGGTTAGCACCCGAAACTCCCTTTCAGACAGCTTCCTCTTGCGTCCACAGTTAATCCTGTTGGATGTGGTTCGTCCTTCTTGGTGGTATACTGACATTACCCTGGATACCGTGGCTCTTGATACATCACAAAGACTTGCTGTCTTAGTCACAGATGGGCCAGTAAGACGTGCACCAACAATTTGTCCTCTTTTGAACTCTGGTATCTCACCCATAATGTTGTGTGCATTTCAATATTTTGAGCAAAACTGTGCTCTTACCCTGCTAATTGACCCTTCACACTCTGCTCTTACTGGTGCAATGTGCAATCATTGAAGACTGGCTACCAGGCTGGTCCAATTTAGCCATGAAACCTCCCACACTAAAATGACAGGTGTTTCAGTTTCATTGTCCAACCCCTGTACAAAAGTTGTTAAATGACACACTTTTCAAGTTGGCTTTACAAATTGCAACTTTAGCCTAAGATAAATACGTTAAATTGAACCACACAGGCAGATCGTGTTCGTGTGCTACTCCACGGGAGGGGCAGACAGAGTGAGCTGGGAGAGACAGGAAAAGGGGGGGTTGGGTTTGAAAAAAGGACAAAGAGAGAGAGAGAGGGAGCGAGGGAGGAGGAATAGATGGGGAGGAGAGAGAGAAGGACAGCGAGAGAGAGAGAGAGAGAGATGAAATACACCATATTGCCGATCAAACCAGTCCAAGTTGTAACGCCTGGATTCAAAAGTGCAACTGGAGCATCTAAAAAAGAAAAAACTGGAAAACACACTTCATTTAGACGCTCATAGTTATCATTCTGAGCAGAACAATGGAACCCCAAAAGCAATGCACACATTCAGTATGGCCAACACATGCACATTTTCATACGCTTTATATGCCTCACACACAAAATATCAATCGACACACTGCCTTTCCCTCAATCAGCCATTCATAAACCACACCAACTTCATACATTCTTCACCCTCCCATACTCACACCTGATGTTCTTACCCGGGGAGTTTTTATTGTTGATGTCCCAATTGATAAATTCTCTTACTTTGTGTAAGCTCACGAGTTAATTGTTTGCTTAACTCACTTTGTTTTTTTTAACAAGATCACATTACTACTTCTGCAGAACACAGATCACCACTGCTCACCATAGAGATCTCAAACAAAAAAAAATAAAACACTGCAATCAACATTGCAACCTCTGAATCATGTACATGTAAAATTTCAACAGCTGTGGCCTTTTCCAGCGCTTTTTTGCCCTCTGGACATCACACGGAGGCACAATTCTCTTACTTCAACTTAAATCCACCGGCTAATTTTTCTCAAGGTCTCCTACGTACCTTTTCTAACAAGTTTTTTTATATATGAATTAGCTGTTTCTGCTCAAGAAGGCTTAATTCTCGGAGAGAATCAGTATTTTGCCGAGTACTAAATGAAAATAAAAGCTTATGCTTTGCCTCGGTAAACACGACCCAGCCGGGGGTGCGCACTGCTTTAGCCAATTACAACTTTATGTTTTTTGACAGTCTTCCTGCATGCAGGAATCCGTGAAGACTGTTAGAAGAGAGAAAAAGAGAGAGACCAAAGTCTCTATCTATTCCCCCTCAGTCGAGGGCCCGGGCGGCCGAAATTCTCTCAACAAGAAAAGAGACAAGAACTCACCTTCTCTTGCTGTGGGCCCCAGACCACAGCCACCCAGGCTCCTCTCCGGAGGGGTGACCGCAAACCTCTCCCTGTAGACTGAGTCCCCGTACGGGCCACCAATATTTTGGAGCGGACGGTCTGATCACTGAACTAAAATAATTAAAACAGAACTCAGAAATATTCTCCCTTAAAACAATCCTCACGAGAGGGAACATTATTCTTCAAAAAGCACACAGAATCATCTTCATCAAAAATTCCAGAAGTCTCCCTCCCCTTCAGTCTTTACGGGGCGGTTTTTATACAGATACAAAGCATTGGTGTGTCTTGTATTGCATCCTGACCAATTGACATCATCATACTCATTTACGTAAACCTTCTTGGCACCTTCAACATTGCTTTTCTCTACTTTTTCTGGGAATACACATTTAGCCAAACATCTGGAAAACATCAAATTGGTGTATGTGACAGTTTTACACTAACAATTTCATCACTTATCTGGATGCAACCTCTCAGGTCAAGTTGACCTGGCAGGGGCCTGCATATCACAAGATTTCCTGCAATAACAAGCCCATTAATCATTCCTCTCGCCAATAACTTTTCTCTAATATAATCAGTTTTTCCAGACAGCTTGCATGTCTCCACTCAGAGTGAATTTATCAGAGAGTTCATTTTATTATGGTAAAGACAATAATAACACTATTTGATCTAGTTAAACAGAGCTTTACACTTCCACATATATGAAGACAAGTGAGTCTCCTGGAAGGACTTTGAGATGGTGGTAACTTGTGACCCAGAGTCAATAAGGCAGGTGTGGTTCATTTTTCCAATTGATAAATCCACAGCAGATCTTGAGCCAACTAATCCACCTGGTAGCTGGGTTTGGCGGTTTTAAACCATGTTGACCATGTTGACAGTTATTTTGACAACGTTTTTTGGGTGTGGGACTCTTTGAAATATTTCTGGTTCCAGTATGTCCCATTACTGGAACCTGTTCCAGTTTAACGACTGACCGGTGTGCTTACTCTTCCATTCTTCTTGTTTAGCCTTCAGTTCTTTGTATTTCTGATCAACAGCAGCTTTGTTCATGGGGTTTTCACAGTCCCTTGCTATGTGCCCATCTTCACCACACCTAAGACAGAACCAAGCTTTAGGCTGAGGTCTTCTGGAAAACTGATGTGTAACTTGCTGGACTTGGCTTTCTGCTATTGGCAGTTCCTGGACTTTTTCAGCAGTCTTCTGTTCTTTTTTCCTCTGCTTTTTGGAGGGTTTTGCGGGGTTTTGCTTATTCTCTTCAGTGCGTATCTGTAACAGGAGTTCAGCAAAGTCACGCGTCGCTTCTGTTTATTTCTAATCAAATTGCTGCAAGATCAAATTGGGGTCCCAACAGCCTCTTTTAAACTGTTTCAAGAGGTGATGATTTGCATCTGCTGCATTCATACCATTTCTTTTAATAGCAGTGCTCAAAAGCCCTTGTAGCCTCTGTAGATATTCAGATGCCTTCTCACCTGGATTTTGGTTTGTGCTCAGGAACTTAGCAAATATTTCCTCAACATCCTCCACAAGGCCGTAAGCAGCATCAAGCAGTTTTACATATTCTCTTGGGGGTGCTGAGTAACCAAGTTGTATCACAACGTCAGATGCTGGAGGAAGCAAACTTTCCATTATTTTTCTCCGATCCACATCATCTGAAGTGCCATCATTAAACAGTAGCTCAACATGCAGGCCCCATGTTTCATAATCCGCCTCACCTGGAGACTTTGGTACTCTCCCTGAGAATGGCCGTAACCATTTTAACTAGC
Source organism: Girardinichthys multiradiatus (assembly GCF_021462225.1). Taxonomy (NCBI): domain Eukaryota; kingdom Metazoa; phylum Chordata; class Actinopteri; order Cyprinodontiformes; family Goodeidae; genus Girardinichthys; species Girardinichthys multiradiatus. The sequence continues at coordinate 25,309,254 of NC_061796.1, read as the reverse complement.
TCTGGTGGGGACAGCATCCTTTCTTATAACATGTTCCACCACAATTCGCTGAATTTCAGGTGGGTTAGTTACATCGCTGGTCAGTTTTGTCTCAGCTTTTTTTTAACATCAGTCTGAGAACTGCTTGATTTAGGGGGTGGAGAAGGGCAGTCCTCATTGAGCACAAAAGTGGGCTTTGTGCGTTTTATTAGAGTTGTACTGTGGTCAGAAGAACTGTCATTGTCTGTGTCATCACTTGACTCATGCAGAGGTAGATCAGGGCTCAAATTCTGGTCGGGTTCAGATATGTTAAGACAAGTTGCATACCACTTCACATCCGGGTTGGCAACTATTTCACAAGGGAAATGTGAACCAATATTAGCCAGGGATATTTCTGACCCAAACTCTAAAATGACAGACTCTCTCCCTTGTGCTTCGGTGTTCTGCACTCTGAGGATTTTGCTTACTGCTCCATATTTTTCAAAGGAAGCCCTAATATCACGGTTAGAATCTGTTTCAGTGACTCCATTTATACTGACGGCTCTTGTTAGATCAATCCCATAACAATGGACAAGATCCATTATTTTTTGAAATATATGGGATTCTAGACTTTTCCAAAAATATGATTTCAAAAGTAAATTACATCTGACAAAACAAAATACCTAAAGGTACATAAAGGTACTTCACGTTAAATAGTATCTTCTCTTTTCAACTGCTCCTCCTCCACTTATGTAAGTTCCATTAACCTGGTAAGTCACCTGCGTATCAGAACTAAGTTCAACTCAGGAGGAGCAAGGGAAATAATGTGTTGAACAAAACACATATTTATTACACATTTTGACAATAAAATGAACAGAACATAATAGTCAATGTTTTCTTTTAGTAGTCCTAAGTCAAGTCAGTCAAGTTCAAAAATTTATTTTCCTATGATTTGTTTTCAGTTCAGTTCAGTTTTCAGATCTGAATTGTTATATTGTAGCTACCCAGGTAGTGTTAATATGTGAAACCCCACCGATCTAGTGGAACAGAAGAAGGTTCTTCTTTGGTATCGTAGTGGACAAAATGTGAATCCGCTCTTGTGGATTCTGGCTCGCCGTTCTTCATGCGTTGTCTCTCAACACAAAAAAAACAACCTGCATGTAGCAGAAACATTTTTCACTGTTGTGTCATATAAAATTCTAAGTCACTTCAGTGAAATTTTATCTCCTCACTCCGTGTAGATAAAATTATTTCCAGCTATGATAAATAACTTTTGTCTTTTAGCTCAGCAAAACATCACAAAATAACATTCACTGAATTGACATCAATATCTTTTGTTTCAGCACTCTTAAATTCTATATAGTGGAATAAATAACTCACTGTCACTAAATACTTCATTAGTATCAGCATTTCAAAAAGAAAAAGCACAATATCAGCAAAATAACCTTTGTGAGTTAGCTCATATTCTGTAGCAAATCACTGTAGCTTTAGACTACTTTGAAGCCATTCACTGCCACCTATCGGCAATATGGTGTATTACAAGCTCTAATTCATATTTGCTAAAATATCATGGGTTACATTCAATTGTTTAAAATTTTGGAAATGTAAAACAAAAAAGTTAAAACAAAACAAAAGGAAACAGTGTTGTGATGAGTATTGCTGTTAACGGAGGTTCGTCCCACCGTTGCACTCCATTTTGCTGAGTGTAAAAGAGGGTGGCTCACTTATTCAGTGTTGCTGAAGGACACCGAGTCCAGATTCCATACTGCATTTACCTCCCACTTGATTTCCTGATAGGACTTAAGAAGTCATTTCAGTGTGCAATTCGTGTTTGATGACTTTATTGATTTTCCATTCCTTTTTTCTCTCTACCTTTCCCTTCAGTTCCCTCTTTTTACACTCTGGCCACCATTTTGTCCTCTACAGCCTAACCTTGCCTATAGACTGAAGTGACCCTATAGTTACCTTCTGCTATATCTCCAACCCTTTCCCTCTGTGTGTTGCTACTGGCTACCATTCTCAGGCCCTATAAATAACTGCATTGGAGACATTTTCTTTCTATTACCAATCGTCACAACATAGCGTGATTTGTAAAATGTGCTGCCTCCGTTTGACCAGGAAAATTTGTGTCTCCACAGTGAGAAGAGCAGTGTTACTGTGAAACCCTGTAGTTAGGTTGTCTTCAACTCTACGTTCAGCTAATTAGATTTTTTTTTTAATCCAGAGGTTTGGAGTAAGTGGCATTTGAATTAAAATAAAATGCTTTCCAATTTTGAGTCATAGTACATTTACTGTAAGAGTATGGAAAAAATAAAGAAGCAACAGTGAAATCTTTGGAATTTGCTATATGAAAATTAACTCAAATAAACCTTTAAACCCTCTTTTGTTGTCTGTAATTGTTGCTTGCATTAGTGACTATTTTACTAACAACATGACAGGATGTACTTCCTTTCTTACTTTAAAATAAGAGTCTCAAACATGCCAGATACAACCAGGTATCTCGTTGAAATCCCTTCACTTACATTTATTAGACTATTCATTTGCTGATGGCAGTTGCTATCAGACATTCCTGTTCCCAGCAATACTCTTTACATAATATTTGGATCCCAAGATGTTCCCAGGCCAGAATATATGCATTGACCTTCCAGCAAATCCTGGGTCTGCCCCTGGGTCTTCTTTCAGTGGGACATGTGAAGAAAACCTCCAAAGGAGGTGCTCAGGAAACATACCGATCAGAGTCCTGAACCTCTTTACTGAGTTATTTCAATTTGGAGGAGCAGCAACTCTACTTGGAGTCTCTTCTGGAGGATGGGGTTCCTTGCCCTGTCTGTAAGGCTGAGTCCAGCCACCCTACAGAGGAAGCTCATTACAGGCATGAGGGATCTTGTTTTTTTCAGTTATGATCCATATCTCATGACCGTGAGGTTTGATGGTAAACCGACAAGTAAATTGAGAGCTCCACTTTTTATTCTTAGCTCTTTCACCACATCTGAACAGCAGCCATATTACTAAAAAGAAGAAGCAAATTAATTTATCCACATTGTGCCCCATCCTACCATCACTCAATAACAAAAAAAAAAAAACATACTTGAACACCACAACTCGAGGGAGGACTGACCATTAAATCAGAAGAAACAATCTACCTTTTTCCAGTTGAAAACCATGGGCACAGACTTAGAGAAACTGACTCTTATCCTAACCCTTTACACTTTGTAATGCTTGTAAAAAGCAAAGACAAGACCCTGAGGACAAACTGGACTCCCTCCATCACTACACATTGAGATCCTGTCCATGAACATCCCAAATAGGACTGGAGACAAGGGGCAGTCCTAGAGTCCAACCCGCACTGGGAACATACAATACTTTGTGGTGGTTGTATACGCAGAGCAAGAGCGGTGGATTTGCAAAAACTTTACAAGATGGGCATTCGTGTAAGATTTCTTGAATCCAACAAAACACATGCCAGGGTGGACGCCACATTGCTCATTACTGTGTGTGTTTGGTACAGAGTACCAAAAATGCAGCCATTATGCTGACTGGGTTTGCGTGGGGCTCGATGCGACAAACGTCAGCTCAGTGAAAATGCCGTTTATCTGAGGAATACAGGTAACGACATCCCTAAATTATATCTCTCAGGCAAGATTCTTGTGAAGTTTAATAAATAGTGAAACCAAAGGTAAGACATACAGCCTATATCCCTTGTAGTTATTTTGTGATAAACAGATCTGTCAAATGAAACAAGCTTATATGATTAGACTTAGTGTGTCACATTGTATCAACCCCATGCAGCTGATGCACTTCTCTAATTGTAAGTTTAGCATAACCGTGTGCTAAAATATTCTTCAAGCAAATCATACATTTGCATCTGAACATAGGATACTGAAAGCCAAGAATGCTAAAGGTCAGATTTTCTGTTTTGTAGAACAGAAAAAGCTAGCTCTAATGACAGGCAGTGTGTTTTAGAGTGAGTCACCACCCTCTTCTTGTTGAAGATGAACACACAAATGAGTAGACAAGTGCCCTGACCCTAGAGAGCCATCAAACTACTGAAAAACACTCAGCCTGTTCTGTGTGCATTGAAGTGGAGGACACTTTGAACTGCAGCTAGTGGCAACTGACACACAGTAGGTAAATGATAAGAAACCAGCCAATATAAAAAGAGTTGTATTCAGTTGTGTAGTTACAGTAAGCATATGCAAACAGTGGGAACGCTGTGTAAGGGCACATGCAGTGGAAAACACAAGTTCTATGTGGTCTTTACTAGATTGTGTTCAGAGGATTCACTTTGTTGTGAACTGCTGCTATGTAAACAGAGGAATGTTTTCTTGTTATATCAGCAATCCTCACTAACCTAATCCAAAGTTGGGTTTTTTATTATTTAAGAAAATACTTTGGATAAATTAAATCTATCATGAACATTAAATCTGAACATTCCTGATCAGAACATTACATGTGATGCCTTGGAAAGCACTCTCTAGAGCTCAACCTTACCTAATGAGTCAAAGAATAGGAATGGATTGCAGTTTATGTAAAGTATAAGATCAACAGTCAATATTCATTCCAGCAGGAAAATAACATCGTTAGACTATCATTACCAAAATGCTCAAATGTTGTGGTTGAATGTTCTAATTCAGCTTCTGTCATGAGTAAAGCTGCACTTACTGACCTTCTCAAATGATCAAATAAAGATCTGTATTTTTTGTACCTCCTCAGACATCAAGGAAATATATAACTCTCGTTTTGTGCATCTCCAAAGACCGAGCTGTCGGCTTCTTGCTTGACATGAGTTTTACTGTTGAACTTTTTCTCTAATAATTTTGGTAATTACTGTATGGGTTTCATTGCTTAAGGATGGACAAATGTATAGATATTTATAAGACATCATTTTTAGCCATCCATTTTCTACACCTGCTTAAGCCATGTAGGGTCCTGGCTGGCTTTTTTGTTAACTGAAAACATTGATTATTTCATTATTGGAATAGCTGATGACAAGGTTACATGCATTTATTAAAATCTGCAAAAGATGCTCCATTTGACACAAGTATAAGAGGTAAATACTACGCTATTTTTATCAATTTCATTTCCATACCAAAAACATGCCTGCATTCCTGAACTTATGGTGGAAAAAATGGTGGAAAGAGAGATTAAACCAACCCCTTCTTCGTCGATAGCAAAGATTTGGACTAATATTTGTTGTTACTGAATGCCCGGGAAGACCAAGCTTGACATGAGCCTAACAGTGTGCAAGGTTTGCAAAAATGAAGATCAAGAGCTTTGGAAATACCACAAATGCGCGAGCTCACATTACCAGGCATCACCGGAGTTAAACGACCCGGGGCAGAGTCAGCCACCACCAGCAGATCAATGCACACTGCAGCGCTTCACCAAACTCTCTGCCAACTCCGAGTGGGCAAATATCACCTGCTTCGTCGCCAAAGACTTACCGTATTTTCCGCACTATAAGGCGCACCGGATTATAAGGCGCACCTTCAATGAATGGCCTATTTTAGAACTTTTTTCATATATAGGGCGCACCGGATTATAAGGCGCATAGAATAGAAGCTACTGCAGTCAAACGTTTAACTGGGGTTGCGTTATGCATCCACTAGATGGAGCTGTGCTAAAGAGAATGTCAACAAAACAATCAGATAAGTCAGTCAGTCAAACTTTATTAATACACTACAAACCAGCGTTCTGATAACTCCATTCACTCTCATGGTAAGGTCTCCTCTACATAGAATTCTATTGAATAGAGCCAACCGCACGTTAGTAATGCATTGGAGTCTATGAAGTTGAAGTTGAAATCAAATGTTAGTTAAAACGTGAAAGGGAACTTTTCCCTGATTCAGTAAACACGTAAAAGAAACAGTTTGATGTACTAAATCAAACGTTAGTACTGTTAACCTTTCCTGTTTCTGTCCCCTGACCGTAGTCTGATGACACAGGGGAGACGCTTTCTCCAGGGCCGAAGTTACTAGTTTCCTCGGGGTTAACTCCCTCACTCATACGTTGCTGAGTTGAGCATGAAGAAACAGCATCAAAACACTGAGTTGTTGACGAGATTCGGGGTTCTTTTTAATGACTTTGCAGCACGTAAAAACACAGGGCTTACAGACTCATACACCGCTGCTCCGGTCGCCGTCTCTACCCACCCCACACACACAATAATACCAACGTCACTCCTTCACTCTTGATTCTCAGCTACGGCAGCACACAGCGCCACCTCTGTCCAGAGGAGTAATGTCAACATCTTCCATACACACACACGAAACATACACCCCACACACTGAGCTTCTAATCACATATAGTTCAGGCAATTCCTGCAACAGTACATTCAAACGTTATACACACACAAGTGGTGTTGGACTAGGAGTAAGCACAGTACAGGTGTTTACCGCTATTACTTCGGCGACACCCCTGACTACGGTAGCCGTAATGCTGCAAGCGGTGCGGCTTTGTAGTTTACCAGTCGTACTGAAACATTTTGACAGAGCGCCGTGTACAACCAGTATGGATCAACCAATTAACCAATTGATCCATATATAAGGCGCTCCGGATTACAAGGCGCACTGTCATTTTTTGAAAAACTTAAAGGTTTTTAAGTGCGCCTTATAGTGCGGAAAATACGGTACATCCTTACATTGTGGTGGGGACAAGGGGTTCATCTGCATGCTGCAGACAGTGGAGCCAAGGTACGCAATACCATTCTTTACAGTTTTCACAGCTGTGCCACAATCTAAGCAGCATTGCTTAATGTTTAAAACTTAAATAAAGAAAAAAAAATAAATGTGAAAACAACACTTTAACAACACTTTTGTCTCCATTTGTTATTCTGTCTTGCAAAGCAGGCTGGAATATATTATGAGGATCCTTTGCACACGTATAGATTGAAGCAGAAACCATTATGAATCCAATCGTTTTCTATCAAAAATCGAGTTTGAATCCAATCGTAGCCCCAAAAATCAGATTCGAATTGAATCATAAGAGTAAAAGATTACCACCCCTAATGTGATGCTGTGTTAGTAATGCGGAGGCCTCCAGTTTGACACAAAATAATTTGAATTTTTTATTCTTGACAATCTTGACCTAAACATGACCAACTATGAATTCTAATCTAAACCTTTAAATACTGATTGTTCATGTATTAGAATGACCCAGTCGATTAGTGGTGCCTTCAGAAACCTTTCACAGGGGGGGCCACATGGGGCCATTAAAAATCTTTGAGTTGCACATCAAAATGAAAACCAATGACTGACTGAAAAATGTTGTTGTGCTGTACCAATAATAGGATCTACGAAAACCCTATCATCCAGAAGAGAGTCTCTGATGGGCTCAGATATTCATTTGTTCTTTTCAAAGCACCTAGGATAATCCTTGCATCCCCAGAACACTTTCTAGCATTGTGAAAACTAGAAAATAAACACAAATGGATGCTCATACAGTGGTTGATAAAGAAGGTTCTAAACATAACTGAATGCATAACGAAAGTTACGTATGTAACTACAGTTCTATGAATCCCGGATAACCGCCAGAGGCAGTGCTTCAAGCACTGAATGATCATTCTTGCGCATGCACAGGTCGAGAAATTAATAACAACATGGTCACATGTGACCTACCGGTGGCTCACGTGCGTCTATATAGTCACATGACACCAGGAGCCCAGTCCCGACAATCTTCTCGCGAGCATACGGAGACCGAGGGACCGAGCGCTCTGGCGGTCATCCGGGATTCATAGAACCGTAGTTACATACGTAACTTTCGATCTATTTCATCCCTACTGATCGCCAGAGACGGTGCTTCAAGCACTGGATGATGCATACCAACAGGGTCCCGAGGGATCCTACGGAGGCCCCAAGGAACACAGCAACACCACTAACCTCAGCGGGACGCAGAAGGCGGTTGCTCCAGTATTCCCTGCAGGGGATGCGGCGTGGCGACGTTCACCCTGTAAAACCTGGCAAAGGTGCTTGGCGCCGTCCAGAAAGCAGCTTCACAAATGGCCTCCAGAGGCACCCCGGTCATGGCAGCCCACGAGGTGGAGAGGCTCCTAGTGGAGTGACAGCGCACGCCGCCCGGCAGGGGCTGATCCTGCAAGGAGTAAGCCACAGAGATCATCTCCACAATCCAACATGCCGACCGCTGTCTAGAAAGGGCCTGACCTTTCCGAGAGCCAGCATAACAAACGAAGAGACAGTCAGTCCGACGAATGGGTGCCGTGGAGCGGACATCCGCCTCAAGCACTCGGACAGGGCAAAGAGGCTCAGGGGGGGCACCAGGATTAAATTGGGAAAGCCGGAGCGGCAGCACACTGCCAGCCACTGCAGGCACCTTTGGCACAAAGGAAGCATTAGTCCACAGTGTAACACCGGAGCCATCCAGGTTCCACCGACAACATGGTTCAGACACAGACAGAGCATGCAATTCCCCCACCCGTTTGGCAGAAGCAATGGCCAACAGGAAGGCGGTTTTCAGGGAGAACCACTTGAGATCCGCCCCTGTAACGGGCTCAAAATGTGGGGGACTGAAGAGCCGCAAGCACTAGCGACAAATCCCACGTAGTGGCCACAGGGCGCCTGGGCGAACACAAGCGCCTGGCACCCTTCAAGAACAGCGCGATATCCCCATGCCGGCCAACAGAGCAACCACCAAACCCAACATGCCAACGGGAAATGGCTGCTACATACACCTTCAAGGTGGAAGGGGATCGCCCTAGATCCAGCAACTCCTGGAGGAAGGACAGCAAATGGGAAACAGGACAGCGAATAGGGTCCAGTCCCTTACCATGGCACCAGCCGGCAAAGATCGCCCCCTTAGCACCATATGCAGCCCGCGTGGATGGCGACCATGCGCCAGTCATGGTCTGTCCAACCCTGCCCCCATAATGGGAGAAGGCAGAACCTGCACCTGTAGAGGCCAAAGCCAGAGTTTCAGGCGGCCCGGATCGGGGTGGAGAATCCGGCCTCCCATCTGGGAAAGGAGGTCTCTCCTGGAGGGGAGGCACATCAGCAAAAGCTGGAGCAGAGCATGCGCAGCAGACGAAACCAGGTCCTCCCTGGCCAAAAGGGGGCTACCAGCAGGAGCTCGTGCCTGTCCTGAAGAACCCTCAGAAGCGTCTGGGGGATCAGGGGAAACGGGGGAAAGGCGTATAGAAGGGTCCGGGGCCATTCGTGTGCCAGTGCATCGCAGCCCAGAGGACTGGCATTGTCAATCAGGGAAAACCAGAGGGGACAGTGAACTGCATCTCTCGAGGCAAACAGGTCCACCTCCGCCCTGCCGAAGGTGGCCCAAATGCGATCCACCACCTCCGGGTGAAGCCACCACTCCCCCGGAAGTGGCACCTGCCGCGACACAAAGTCCGCGGAGACATTCTGCGGACCTGGAATATAAGCTGCCCTGAGGCTGGCAAGGCGTAGCGCCGCCCAGACCAGGAGCTGCCGGGCCAGGGACAGTAGTCTCAGAGACCTGGACCCCCCCTTGGTGATTTATATGGAAGACAACCGTGGTTTTGTCCGACCGGACCAACACATGTCGTCCTAGCAGCCCTGGTAGAAAACACGGAGCGCCAGGAACACAGCCATCAGCTCCAGAACATTGATATGGACCCCGCACTGCCACGGGGACCACACCCCCTGAGCCGTACGGTCTTGCCAGGTCACTCCCTAAACCTTGGAGGAAGCATCCGTATGGACGACTTCCCTCCGACGCGGAAGGGGGCCGAGCGGGACACCCGCCATGATGTAGGACCCGTTCTGCCACTGGGACAGAGACTGTAGGCACCGAGGCACAACCCGAAGCCGTCGGAGCCGGTGAGTACGCCAGGAAGGGTCCAGGCCGACCCCGTTCAGCCACATCTGCAGGGGCCGCAATGAAAGAAGCCCCAGAGGCACCACGCTGGACGCAGCTGTGAGCATGCCCAGAAGACGCAGCCACTCCACAAACCGTGGAGCCCTGCCAAGACGGAAGCTCGGAAGCACGGCCAGGATATCGCCGACGCGCCGAAGAGAAGGACATGCGGTCATGGAACCAGAATCTAGAACCATGCCTAAGAAAATAGTCACCTGGGAGGGGGTCAGGCTGCTCTTCTCCAGGTTCAACCTCAAACCCAGCTGACGTATGTGGTCGAGCACCGTCCGGGTGTCTCGGATCGCCTGATCGCAGGTTGCAGCACAAATGAGCCAGTCGTCCAAATAGGGCAGGATCCGCAGTCCCCGTGCCTGCAGGGGGAAAGGGCCGCTGCCACACACCGGGTGAACACCCGAGGAGAGAGGGAAAGACCAAAGGGAAGAACCCGGAACTGGAAGTGCCTCCCGTGAAAGGCAAAGCGGAGAAAACGCCAATGGTCCAGAGCATGGGGACATGAAAATAGGCGTCCTCCAGGTCGATAGCCGTGAACCAGTCTCCCGGGGAGATCGCCTGCAGAACCTCCCGGGTGGTCAACATATGGAAAGGCAGAACCTTGAGAAAAGTGTTCAGACCCCGGAGGTCCAGAATTGGACGAAGACCGCCGGTCTTCTTGGGAACCAGAAAATAAACTGAATAAAAACCCCCGGGATCCCGCAGGGGGTCCACCGGAACAATCGCACCCTTGGCCAGCAAGGTGCAGATCTCCCGGTCCAGGGCCCGAGCCTTCATTGGGTCGCAGATGACCGCCCGGCTGGGGGTAGGAGGCCGGCGGCGGAACTGAAGACGGTATCCCCGGGACAGAGTGGACAACACCCACAAGTCCGGGGCGTGAACAGCCCAATAACTGAGCTGGCCCGGGGAGAAAAACCCCACCGCCAGCTCCAGAACATCACCGGCGGGCCCCCTGGCCCCGGGGAAACGCCGACCGGGATGAGCAGACCGAACTGGGCGCAAACCCTGGGCCCCACCATGGTCCCTTGGGCCCTAGTCGGTCTCTGTCTAGGAGCCGTGCTTGTGGACCCCAAGAAAGGGAAAGAAGGGGGGAGGGAACCCCGGAATGAGTGCCTAGCTGCCCCAGCAGCAACTGGCCGGCGGGGAGGTCTAAGGAGACCCGCCAGCTGCTGCCGTGTTCTTGAGGCCTGGGCTGTACGCTCCAAGGCCTCCAGTGCGGCGGAACCAAAGAGTTCCCCCGGAACCACAGGAAGAGCCCTCTGTGTTCTCCTGCAAGGCTTGGTCAGGGGTGATTGCGCCAGCCGAGCATGGACCAATGTAGAGAGCGTGCGACCAAGCTCACGCGTCATCAGGGCGAAGGCCTGCAGAGAGGCGCCCAACAAGCCCTGAGTTGACTGGTCCAAGGGAACCGACTCCAACGAGGAGGAGAGGCCCAACATCAGATGGGAGAGTGAGTTCCCTATGCGGCCCATCCGGGCACCTGAGTCGTGGGCCCTACACAGTAAATCGTCCGTGACATGGCATTGCGGTCGTGGACAACGGGCATTAGTCGTTAACGCCTCATCGGGAGGAACGATGATAGAGGCAATGGCAGACTCGACCGGGGGCATGCAGCCCAACCCGAACTTGGGTGCCTCGTGCATGGCAGCCAGGGCCCTGCCATCCGCTGTCGGGTGGGAAAAGGCCCTTGTGTCCGTCCAGCAAGCATGCAGCTCCTGGACGTATTCTCCTGAGGGAGGAACAACAAAGGCAGCCTCGGCATCACGGTGCCTAAAGAAGGCGCTAGACGGAGCAGGCTGGGCCAGGGGAACGTCCAGCTGCAAACGGCCCAGAGCAGTTTTAATAGCTGCAGACACCAATTCCCCCGCATCTCCCAGGGAGGCACCGGAGCCCGAACCTGAGGTCCGGGAGCCCAATTCCGGAAAGGCCTCTCGAAAGAGGGTGCCCGAGGCCGCAACTAATATGACATCATCCTCGCAATGCGAGGACCTGGCCTGTTCAGGAGGGGAAGGCTCACTGCGGTTACCATCCCCCCGGAGAGACTGAAGGAGGGCCTTTATCTGGGCCAGCTCCGTAGAAAGTTGGTCCACTCTAGAGGACAGTCCCGGGGGGCCTCGCCGCTTGGCTCTCCTTCCAGACGCCAAGGGCACATCCTCAGCAGACCGTTTCGTGGAGGCCGCACCCTGTCCAAGCGGCAACGGATCCCGCTGGACAGAGACCGTCCAGTCAACAGGCTGCTCCACCGAGGACAGCCGGGCCAACCGCACCGCTCGGGGCAGAACGCTGCAATTAGAGCAGGCGTGATCTGAAAGCGCCTCCCTGAGACGGTCAACACCAACGCAGGGTGGGCACATGTCATGGCCGTCCTCCGGCTGTAGGGGAGCCGAATAGGATGCACAACAAAGATTGTCCATGACCCAGTGGACAGATGGGGTCGAACGGGCAGAAAAAACGCCATCAAGACCCTGTTACAGCAACAAGCCGTAGGACTCAGCACGAGCGGAAAACGCCACTGGCGAGCCAAATCAAAGCGAGCAGCAAATCACTGCCGAAGAAAGTAAATAGACTCAGCACGAGCAGAAAACGCTACCTGCGAGTCAGACAATCAGAAACAGCAACGTATAATTGAATGAACGGACTCAGCAAGAGCAGAAAACGCTACCTGCGAGTCAAACAATCAGAAACAAAAGTGAGCAGTAAACTACTGCCGAAACTAAATGGACTCAACATGAGCAGAAAACGCCACTGGCGAGTCAAATCAAAGCGAGCAGCAAATCACTGCCGAAGTAAGTAAATAAACTCAGCACGAGCAGAAAACGCTACCGGTAAGTCAGACAATCAGGAATAGCAACGTATAAATTAATGAACGGACTCAGCACGAGCAGAAAACGCTACCGGCGAGCCGAACAAACTTACCAGAAACCCTGGAAGAAAAGGCAGCTTGCGCAGCCTCTGGAGGGCAGAATAATCCACAGCTCCGATCACAACGATCACGAGGCTCCCAGCAGCAAGCAATAAGAGGAACGAGGAACAAACAAACACAAGTCAACACCTGCATTCATCAACCTGCACGCGAGAAGAAAGAAGGGACTGGGCTCCCGGTGTCATGTGACTATATAGACTCACGTGAGCCACCGGTAGGTCACATGTGACCATGTTGTTATTAATGTCTCGACCTGCGCATGCGCAAGAATGATCATTCAGTGCTTGAAGCACCGCCTCCGGCGGTCAGTAGGGATGAAATAGAACTATACAGGTGATTTCTAAGATTAATGACCAGTTTATGGTGGTGTGCGTACACTGGTTAAATGCCTGTATGACCCCCAAGTCAATGATCAGGCCAGGTGATGCTTACCTGAATCTGCGTATTAAAGAAACCAGTAAATAGGTATGGGTGTTTGTGGTTCTACAAAGCAAAATACACAAACAAAACTCTCAAAAGCTATTACACTTATTGCATCCAAACTCGGCTTCTGATGATTCTTACTGTTACCTTAAACACCATTTGTTTACATCTGTTCTTAACATTACTCTCAATTCGGCTGCTTCGCTAGTGGCGAGCTAGAACACTGCTTTACAGTTCTGCCTTTAGAACGTAGTTTTACATTGTCATAAAATGCTAAATAAGGGCAACTAAATCAGATAATATGTGCCACGGTTGCATTCAAAGTCATAAAACCAAACACTTTTATATAGAATAACATGCAACGACCCTCACAAGTAAAATTAAGAACAATATAAATCTATAACATGGCATACACGGCTTGCTTGCCAAGGGTGCTAAACTTCTGCCAACATAAACTGTGGGTCTCTCAGATGGAATGCAGCTAGCTGGAGTCAGCTAGAGAACTAAAATACCACATGGATATACATATAGACGGTTTGCATCCGTTACAAAGCAAACTTGTTTACACAGCAACATAAATGAGAGACACTATCAGACAGAAACGGCTAAACAAATTACTTCAACTCACCAGCTGGATCAGAACCTGCTGCAAGCCCTCTGCAATGCATGTTACTTATACATTTTACCGGGCTCAACCTCCTTACCATGTTATACATGTTACTGGGCCGACAGCTCAAACGCAGATAGTTTAAAGAGACACAACAGTGACTCATTAAGTATTAACAAGTAACTTAAAACATTAGCAGGGGAACCTCTAGCCATCGTTTGATGCTGCATTCACTGGTAATCGGAAAAGACAGGTGAGTTCGCTAAAACATGTACAACTCAGCATCAGTTGTTAAACCAACAGTTTATGGCATCTGGGGCGGCCAGTAGGGTGGCCAGTGTTATTCATATTTCATCTATTTGAAGAAAGTTAAACTTGATCTTTAGAAACCAGAAATGAAAATGCACAGACTGCAAACGTTCAAAAAGTTAGGGAAACCACCCTTGTGTTATATCGTACCAGAGGTTACAATAGCAGGTGTATTATAAACAAGATTTTGGCACAAGGCCTGCAGGGTGGCATAGTTGTTAGCACTGCTAACAACTGGGTTCAAATCTCTGCCAGGGTCTTTCTACATGCAGTTTGCATGATTTTCTTGTGCAAGTGCGGGCTTTATGTGGGTACTCCCACAATCCAAAAATATGCATGTTAGGTCAATTGGTGGGCTGCACGGTGGTGCAGTTAGTAGCCCTGTTGCCTTGCAGCAAGAAGGTCCTCGGCCCCACTCCCGGCAGGGGGTTTTTCTGAATGGAGTTTGAATGTTCTCCCTGTGCATGTGTGGGTTCTCTCCAGGTAGCCCAGCTTCCTCCAGCATACCTAAAAGCTGTCTATTAGGTTAATCAGTGTCTCTGAATTGCCCTTATGAGTATGTGCGTGTTTGTCCTGTGAATCTGTGTGTTGCCCTGTGATAGACTGGCAACCTGTCCAGGGTGTAACCTGCCTCTCACCCGTAGACCGCTGGATATAGGCACCAGCTCTTCCATGACCCTGTACAGAAAAAGCAGGTATAGAAGATGGATGGATGGTTAATTGGTCACCCTATATTACCCTGAGATACAATGGTGTTATGTTCTTTCGTGGGTTTTAAACTGTGCTATATTTTTCATCGTGGAAGAATTTACATTTTTAAATCTTTGTAAATAATTTTTTGATACTCAGATTGCCATCCTAACAAAGACAAAAAAAAAGAACATTTAATTCTTTAGAGACATACATTTTTGTCTTGTTGAAATCTCAGAGCAGTTAAATGATTTGTTGTTTATCAGCTGTCAGACAAAGACAAATTAAAGCATTCTTTTCCTGACGCTTTGCTAACAGAATACCAGGGTGACAAATGATTCACATCATATTCACACATAACTTTAAAGATCTAACATTTGGATGTTTAACACAAAGCTAAGAGGAACACTGCAATTCTCTTTAACACCTGCTTTCTGTTAACTAATGTTGAGCACAGAAACATTTGATATACTCTTGTTTGTATTCCAAATACTTTAGTTAATCTTTTTATTTCCATCCAAAACAGTTCCTACCCTTTTTCACCTCAGGGCCCAACTTTTCCAGGACAAAGTGGCCTGGAGCCCAGTCAGATGCTAACACTGAACTGATTTATTTGGTTTGTTTGTATCAAACCCGTAGAGTGCTGGAGATAGGCACCAGCTCCCCGTGACCCACTATGGAATAAGTGGTATAGAAGATGAATGAATGAATGTACAGTTTATTAAACAACAATGCCTTTGGCAAATAATTACATTATACAATGTAGTCATCACAAACATAATTATCTTCTACATGTAAACCTACACCCCTCCCTGGGCTGCAACCTTTTAGCGGTGGAGGGGTTCAAGCGTCCCAATGATCCCAGGAGCTACGTTGTCAGGGGCTCTATGCCCCTGGTAGGATCACCCAAGGCACCTAAGGGATCAGACAAAGCGCAGCCCACAAACCCCTTATGTTGATTACCATAGATGGAAACAGTGTTCCCTCGCCCGGACTCGAATCACCAGGGCCCAACTCTAAAGCCAGGCCTGGAGGTGGGGCACGCTGGCAAGCGCCTGGTGGCTGGATTGGCTGACCGGGGTGTGGTCCCCCTATTCAAAAAGGGGGACCGTAGAGTTTTTTCCAACTATAAGGGAGTCACACTCTTAAGCCTCCCTGGTAAGGTCTATTCTGGGGTTCTGGAGAGGAGGGTCCGTCGGATAGTCTAACCTCTGATTCAGGAAGAGCAGTGTGGTTTTCGTCCTGACTGTGGAACACTGGACCAGCTCTACAGCCTCAGCAGGGTCCTGGAAGGTGCATGGGGGTTCGCCCAACAAGTCTACATGTGCTTTCTGGACTTCGAGAAGGCGTTTGACCGTGTCCCTTGGGGAATCTTGTGTGGGGTACTTTGGGAGTATGAAGTACCAGGCCCTTTGTTACGAGCTGTTAGGTCCCTGTACGACCGGTGTCAGAGCTTGGTCCGCATTGCTGGCAGTAAGTCGGACTCGTTTCCAGTGAGGATTGGACTCCGCCAAGGTTGCCCTTCGTCACCGATTCTGTTCATAACTTTTATGGACAGAATTTCTAGGCACAGCCGATGAGTTGAGGGGACCCGTTTTGGTGGCCATAGGACTGCGTCTCTGCTTTTTGCGGATGATGTGGTCCTAATGACTTCATCAGCTCGTGATCTACTGCTCTCACTGGAGCAGTGTTCTACCGAGTGTGAAGTGGCCTGGATGCGAATGAGTGCCTCCAAGTCCGATGCCATGGTCTTGACCCGGAAAAGGGTAGTGTGCCTGTAGAAGCATAAAGCTGTGTTTGAATAGATTAAAAGTGTTATTATTGTGTTTACCATTATAAGATGAATTCTGTGAATTCTTTCTTCTGTGCATAAGGAAACAGGCCTTTCTGGAAACAGATTACATTAGGGAAAAGTTATTGGCGAGAGGGAAAGACAAAGCTTGTTATTGTAGGAAGCCAGGAAATCTTGTGACTCTGCCAGGTCAGAGTGACATCAACTCAGCAGTCCAGTTGACCACAGGAATAAGGAATGATAAGAGCCTGCATTGTGGTTCAGCTGGGAAAGGTTTGATATCCCTAAAAGTCCAGCCAGGTCAATTTGACCTGAGAGTTTGCATCCAGATAAAGTCATGAGAGTGTTATTATAAAATGTCAAGTACGCCAATCTGATGTCTTCCATATGTTGGGCCGGAGTGTATTCTCGGAAAAAGTAGAGAAAACAATGTTGAATATGCCAAGGAATGTTATGTAAAGGAGGATAATGATTTCAATTGCTCAAGAAGACACCAATACACATGCTCTCAAAAGATGCTTTGTATCTGTATAAAAACTGCCCCGTAAAGACTGAACGGGAGGGAGACTTCTGGAATTGTTGTGAAGATGTTGTTTGTGCGCTTTGAATAAAGTCCCCTCTCGTGAGGATTGTTACAAGGGAGAATATTTCTGAGTACTGTTTTAATTATTTTGGCTCAGTGATCAGACCGCCCGCTCCTAAATATTGGTGGCCCGTACGGGGAACTCTCTACAGGGGGAGGTTTGCGGTCACTCCTCCTCTGGTTCGGGGCCCACAGCAGAAGAAGGTGAGTTCTTGTCTCTTTTCTTGTTGAAAGGATCTCGGCCCCCCGGGCCCCTCGACTGAGGGGTATAGATAGAGACTTTGGTCTTTCTCTTTTTTCTCTCTTCCAACAGTCTTCACAGTGTCCTGCATGCAGGGAGACTGTGAAAAAACATAAAGTTGGAATTGGCTAAGGCAGTCTTAAAAAGAGTAGTGCGCACCCCCGGCAGGGTCTTGGTGCCAGGACGGACATAAGTCTATTATTATTTAGTGTCTGGCGTTAATACTGATCCTCTCCGAGAATTAATCCTTCTTGTGTAAGAGACAGCTAATTCATATATATAAAAAAACTTGTTAGAAAAGGTACGTAGGAGACCTTGAGGAAAATTAGCCGGGGGATTTAAGTAAAGTAAGAGAATTGTGCCTCCGTGTGATGTCCGTGCAATGTTGTTTGCAGTGTTTTCTTTTTTTTAGTTTGATATCTCTATGGTTAGCAGAGGTGATCTGTGTTCTGCAGAAGTAGTAATGTGATCTTGTTAAAAAGACCAAAGTGAGTTAAGCAAACAATTAACTCGTGAGCTTACACATAGTAAGAGAATTGATCAATTGGGACATCAATAATACTATGAATCAGGTTCAAACTCCCCGGGGAAGAACATCAGGTGTGAGTATGAGTGTGAAGAACGTATGGAGTTGGTGTGGTTTATGAATAGCTTGATCAGCGCTGATTGAGTGAAAGGCAGTGTGTCGATTGGTATTTTGTGTGTGATGCATGTAAAGCATATGAAAATGTGCATTTGTTGGCCATATTGAATGTGTGCATTGCTTTCTCGGGTTCCATTGTTCTATTCAGAATGATAACTGAGTGTCTAAACCAAATCTGTTTTCCTCTTCTCAGCCTGGAAAGCACACACACACACACACACACATGACGACTGTGGCTCAGTAGGAAGAGTAGTTGTCTTGCAATCAGAAGGTTGTGGGTTTGATTCCAGCTTCCTCCTGCCATGTGTCGATGTGCCCCTGGGCAAGGCACTTAACCTCAAGTTGCCTACCGATCTGCATACCATACATTAAAAAAGCATACCATACAATCAAAATAAAAATACGAAGCAACCAGTTGCGTATTAAGTTCAATATTATTGAAATAAGTATCTGGAATGCATAAGGCTTGATTAGGATACAAAGAGTAAAATCAAGACTCAATTGATTTGAATAAGACAATAGTTACTAAAACTAACAACAATAATAGGAAAATAAATACATTTAAAGAACACTAAATTGTTTGGAAAAATACAAATAATCTTTTTAAGAGGACAAAAATGAGCAATCTACCAACAGTGATTATCGTGAGTAAGAACCCAGAGTATGCTTCTAAGATCCCAAAGATTGGGTAATTGGTGTTCTGCAGAGATGTTAAATTAATCCTGTTAAAGGGATTGGAGTCAATAATCTAAAAAGTAGAAATACATTTAAACTGACTCGGCTGACCATCAAACTATTAATCAGGTCAGTGGACCCCCGGGGACATGACAGGGTGTGAAAAAAGGATGAAAAGTGTGGATGAGATGTATGAATGAAAAGGCTTGGATCCGCAGCGTATGGCATATAGATGAATGGATGAATCTCTGAATGATGTATGAACAATGGTGCTTTGCATTTATGTGAGCCGTATGCGATGTCAGACTGAAATCTGCATGTGTGTGTGGCCATTAAAGCAAGTTGCATGTGATGAGAGACTGAAACTGCATGTCTTATTTTGATTACCTTAAATGCTTTCTAAGATTCATTTGCTGTGTTAAAACAACAAATGAGCTATTGTGGTGCGCACCAGAAGCTCTGCTTTGATTTGTTTTATGGTTCCTATGGGTTAAGTGTTGAGTTATGCCCAAGTAAAATATAGATATAGCTGTGTTACTGGTTAAAATTACTGCTTGAATTTTTTATTTGTTTTTTGTTTACTCTTGAGGGATAGACCTAAAGAAACCTATGCATTTGGATTAGAATTAAAGCATACGTTAAAATGGGAAGGAGTTTTTGGTAGAAACTGACTGAAAGCTAGAAAAAAGGAAAAAGGCTCTCTGCAGGCTTAGAGAGATGGAATTTCCGGTTGCAAGTTGTGTGCGCACCTGCACGCACGCCGTATCTTGCTTTCCACCAGCGTATGACGAAAGGAGTGTGCTTGTGTGACACACAGCACCCACACACGAACACGTACACATGCATAGCACACAAACATATAACACACACACGAGCGCAAACACATAAACCAAAGAACAGTTACACACAAATGTGGGGAGCAAAATGCATATATGATGTAAAAGGAAAAGTATGAATGTCAAATGCCGGCATATGTCTGTCTAAATGTCTGTCCATGTGTCTGTGTTGAATGCGTCTGTCATACATGTGGGTTTGTTGTCACTAACATTTGTTTATCCGAGTTTTCTTTTCCTTTGTTCTTTATTTTCGACAATTTATTCGCAAAAGAATGACAGGGTTTTAGGAACTCCTTGGGTGCAGACTTCTTAGTGCTCACAAAGTCCGGACTTATGATTGAACAATTAAATAGTTTAAATTCAAGTGAGCGCGGAGTGGTCTGCAGTTACCTTGGTGTCTAAATTAACTTCACAAACACGCAAGAAAATTGATAGAATATCCATAATTGAAGTAAGAAATAGGTTTTACCTATTTTTTTTTTTCTTTTTTAGTCGAAGCTCAAATGTTGACTGCCTGATGTAGGAAGACTTTTGTGTAAAAACAAAGTAAAGTGTTTATATTTTCTTAACCATCAAAGGACAACTGGAACGTTTAAGTCTTTATGGGGTTTAACTGAATGGTTAAACGAAGAACGTTTCGGAAATGGAGGAAAGTGTTGCACGTCTGTGAAAGTCTGTGTGAAACTCACCATGTGAGTGTGTTGGGAGCAGAGCAGAAGGGGGGCTCCCAGTTCCCCTCCACAGGGACGGAGCTCAAAGGGGGCCGGCCCAGAGCTTCTACTGTCTACTTGTCATGATGTAGGGTTGTTTGGTTTTTGGTTTCGGGGTTTTTCCTTATGTTTTTCACTGTTCAAGTTTTGAATCATGTTTCTGTTTATTTTCCTGGTCATGCTTTTGTTTTGTCAAGTTTGGTTTTTTGGATCAAGTTATGCTTTAGCTTCATGTTTTTCTAGTTTGTTTATTAGAGTCTCTGTTTTTGCCGCAGCCACGTTTTGTTCTGTCAATTAAGTTTATTCGGCTCACCTGTCCAAGTTAATCTGTCCCCTTGCTCCACCTGGTTTTCACGCTATATATTCACACCTGTTCAGTTAGTCATCGCGGAAACATCTTTCACTCTCATGCTCATGTCTTGTTCTAAAACCAAGTCTTGTTTTTTGATCATGCCTGCCCGTTTGTTTTGTTCCTGCCTCCTGTAGTGAGTGAGTTTTCGTTATTAAATCTTTTTCACTTACCATCACGCTGCCTGCTCGTCTGCATTCTGAGGTCCAATTCCAAGTTAACCGTGACAGAACCGTGACACTACTTTTCATTTTACTGTAGTTCATTAATGTTTTACTGAAAAAATGGGTCACATATCATTTTGGTCAGCCTTCTATAAAGAATAATGGAAGTTTAATCATGCAACTTATTACATATTATGGAGAAATTTGATGGAAAAAAATTCTCTAAATGCATAGAATCAGAAATTAATCTTTATCAAGGTATATTCCTTATTTTCTTTGCATATTTCGAGTTCTTAGATTTAACCATAGAAAGCATCAACTTTAAAATATTTTAGTGGGTGGAACAAATTCTTGGATCAGGTTCAAACTGTTTTATTAACCTGAATGTTGGGATAATACAATATGACAGTCTATGCTTTATCCTTGCTTAGTTAGTGTGCAAATGTGTTTTTAGTGTAATATGAGTTTTTTGTTATTTTATTTTGAAGAACAATGTAAAAATCAGAAAGTGAGAGGTGTAACAAACCAAGAGGAGGAAATGACAGAGAATACATCTTGATTTAATGATTAATATCAGACTGACTGGTGAAGAGAAATGACTTGTGATTTAAATTTTATCTATTTAATTAATTTTGGCTGCACGGTGGCGCAGTTGGTAGCACTGTTGCCTTGCAGCAAGAAGGTCCTGGGTTCGATTCCTGGCCGGGGGTCTTTCTGCATGGAGTTTGCATGTTCTCCCCGTGCATGCGTGGGTTCTCACCGGGTACTCCGGCTTCCTCCCACAGTCCAAAGACATGACTGTTAGGTTAATTGGTAACTCTAAATTGCCCTTAGGTGTATGAATGAGTGTGTGCGTGGTTGTTTGTGTGTTGCCCTGCGATGGACTGGCGACCTGTCCAGGGTGTACCCTGCCTCTCGCCCATAGACTGCTGGAGATAGGCACCAGCTCCCCCGCGACCCACTATGGAATAAGCGGTAGAAAATGACTGACTGACTAATTTATTGTAGGAAGAAAAGGATTTTACGAGAGATTTTAGTTGGTCCATGCCAGAATTATTGTTTCTTTAGATTAAACATTAGTGGGACAGAATGATACAATGACTCAATGAAAAAACAAAAAACAAATAAGGAACAGTTAAAAAGGAATATGAATAGTAAGTTACTGGCTTATGATATGTGCTACATCGCCTTATCATTTAAAAATTACAATGGTAATGTTATGGATTTTGCTATTGGGAGAACTTTGCCAATTTTGCCAAGTACCTCAACAAAATTAATATTAGAAAGATGAAATTTAAGCTGTGATCTTTGGTACTGGATGCCAGCTGTTAACTGAAAGGAAACTGACAATACTGGCAGGAGAGACAAATTATCATTTAATTTGATTATTACTGCAGAAGCAGTGGTTAATTAAGTTAGTATGATGGAGATATAACATTATTCACACATACAAGGACACAGAATGTCAATAAACAAGAAAACTTTGAATGCTGAAAACTGACTTCTTCATCTGAAAGCTTGGAGTAACAGGATGAAGTTTATTATAGAATATCAGCGGAAATCTGATACATTAACAAAATAGCAGAAACACTAGCAAACTTAAATTGTCATCTGACCTGTTTAAAAAGGAAGACTACCAGTGGAGAATATGTATCTCTCTGATCAAAGGGGGGTTAAGTCAGAAGTTTATGAGATCGATTTAAGAATAAAATAACACATGAGGTGAGGTCACACACGGTTTTATAAAATTACTAATTTCTCAATGATAATATGCGCACCAGACATACTATTTTTAAATATATCAATTTTCTAGCCATTCATTTAGAATAAGGGAAGCAATTACTGCAGCCACCCAAGAAGTCTCAACAGCTTCCCTTCAACAACTTGGCCGCTGGTCCTCTCATCTTTCGCATCATATGTTCGTTCAGACTTCCTTTCCGTTTTCGCTACTTAACGGTCTCTCAGTTCCTAAGTAAGATTTACTGCAATAACTGGTGATGGATGGCCTGTAAATCGCATTTATCTTCTTAGAAAATTTCTCATCTCATTCATTTACATTATCTTGATTCCCTAGGTCTTCTTGTCAGGACCATCAGTTTCATTCATACATTCTCTTACCTCCTCATCATCACTTAATTGTCCTCCCATCAGATTCAACCTCCAGGGAATGGTTATATTCAACTTCACGCAGCTCACTCGTTATTCGCATGTTTTCGTACGCTCACGCACCGCTGCATGCTTTCGAAAGCTCTCACACCACTTGCATGCCTACGCAGGCTCACTCATCATTCTGATGCCTATGCGGCCCATTCTCCATTCCCATGCCTACATGGGTTTACTCATGCTTATCCATTTAACAGTTTCATGCCATCACGGCTCATTTCATTTATCACTCCCCACAGCCCATTTTTAATTCTTATGCCTACGAAGGCTCACTCACCCGCATCCATTCATCATTTTCATGCCTTTTGGCATGCTACATATCATCACCTACGGGGCTCATTTTCCATTCTTATGCCTACGCAGGCTCACTCATCCGCATCCATTCATCATTTTCATGCCTTCGCAGCACTTTACATATTATTGCTCTCGCAGCTTATTTGCCTTTCTCAGGCCTACGCAGGCCCTCCCACTCCATCACGCTTTCATGTCGCATTCATTCATCTCCCTCTACTCTTAATTTGTCTAACTCATTCCTCTCGCTCATCATTCCATATCTACTTCCTAGCCCGGTACTTCCGGCATTTAACTCTTTCCACTCCAGCTGTCAGTCTTATTACCATTTGATCGCATTTCAGCCTTGGTCTGGCCTCGGCCTTTTGGTGGAAGACAATTCTAATTCTAAGATGTTCATTCAAGTTTATGTCATTCTCAGCATTCATGTCTTCCTCTGGGGTCTGAGCGCCAAACAAATAAACATCCGTTGTGTAACTTCTCTAATTGCGTTTTGTGTTTCTTATTGTGAGTCTCTACAGGATTGAAATAGAGTTATGACGAAAATTTAATCTGGGAGACTCACCCACTCCTCCAGCTTCATCTAACGGCTCCTCCGTGCATCTCTGCTCCATCCAATCAGCATCAAGTCCGCAGTAATCCTCAGCCAATGATACTTCAAGGCTCATTTAAAGTCTCCCATTCATGGATCTCCCAGCTGTCAGCTGAGCTTCGACCCTCCTCCACCCCATCACCTCCATCGGATTCTCAGTTCCCTTACCATCAGGCCTCCTCTCCATCTCCAGTATCAGATCCCGGGAGGAAGACAATTCTAATTCTGAGACGTTCATTCAAGTTTATGTCATTCTCAGCATTCATGTCTTCCTCTGGGGTCTGAGCGCCAATGAAATAAACATCCGTTGTGTAACTTCTCTAATTGCATTTTGTGTTTCTTATTGTGAGTCTCTACAGGATTGAATTACATTGTAGCCAAATGTAGCCAAATGTAGTGGAATAAACAGTCAAAGGAAATAAAAACAGGCAATTCTCTGAGATTGTTTAAAAAAGCATTTTAAAGTGTTTAGAAAACTCTACGTTCATTTTATTTTTGGTGCCCAGATGTTGAGAGTTTATTAAGTTTATATAACTTATTATTGTATTAAATGTGATATTGAATTTTTTTTGGATTGTACATTTTTATGTACACTGCAAGTCATACGTTTGGACAAACCTTCTCATTCAGTGGTTTGTCTCTATTTCTATACCTACCCCTGGGCATTCCTTCAAGACTGTTGGAAAACCATTTCAGGTGATGAACCTCCTGAAGCTAATTAAGAGAATGCCAAGAGTGAGCAAAGCAGGAATAAAAGCAAAGGTGGGCTATTTTGAAGAATTTAAAATATATAAGATGTTTTGAGTTGTTTCACAGTTTTCTGTTTGCTGCATAATTCTATATACTTTTGCTGTCTTCACTATATAGATACAATGCAGAAAGTAGTAAAAATAAGAAAAGCCATTAAATGACAAACATGTGTCCTAACTTTTCACAGGTAGTTTATGTTCTCAGTAGTTCTGTTCTTTGTTTATTTTCTGTTTATGATTTTGGATTTTTAATTCTTGTTACTCTTTTTTAATTTTAAGTTTATATTGTTGGTTTAGTAATGGCTCCAGAAACTCCAGAAGACTCAGGTGGAGGCCTCAACAATCTCCTGGATCAAAGACTACCTGACAAACAGACCACAGTTTGTGAGACTGAAGGGTTATGAGTCTAACCAGGTAGTCAGCAGCACAGGAGCACCACAGGGGACTGTATTCTCACCATTCCTTTTCACTCTGTACACCTCAGACTTCCAGTACAAGACAGACTCCTGTCATCTGCAGAAATACTCAGATGATTCTGCAGTTGTTGGGTGGATCAGAGATGGACAAGAAGCTGAGTACAGGAAGGTGGTGGACCGCTTTGTGGCATGGTCTGGAAACAATCATCTCATTTTGAATGTGACTAAAACAAAGGAGATGATTGTAGATTTTAAGAGAAACAGGAATAAGTCAAAAACTATTTCTATCATGGGAGAAGAAGTGGAGGTGGTGGAGGAGTATAAATACTTTGGTGTTCACCTGGACAACAGACTAGAGTGGAGATGCAACTGTGAAGCCATCTACAAGAAGGGACAGAGCAGACTGTACTTCTTGAGGACACTTAGGTCCTTTGGTGTTTGCAGCAAGATGCTGCATATCTTCTATAAGTCTGTTGTGGAAAGTGTGATCTCTTCTGCCATCATCTGCTGGGGAAGCAGCATCAGAGCCAGGGACTTAAAAAAGCTCAACAAGCTGATAAAGAAGGCTGGTTCTGTTCTGGAGACTCCTCTGTAACCTCTGGAGATCTTTGTGGAAAGACGGATTCTTCATAAAATGAAGAACATTATGGAGAACCCTGAGCATCCTCTTCATGAGACTGTCCTAACACAACAGAGTGTCTTCAGTCAGAGGCTTCTTCAGATCTGCTGTAAGACGGAGCGCTACAGGAGATCCTTCCTGCCCACAGCCATCAGCATCTACAACGGCTCTGTGAAGGAACCTTCATAATGAGCTACAACAACATTTAATTTCCCTTTGGGATTAATAAAGTATTTTTGAATTGAATTGAATTGGATGCAAGTGCTCTGCCTCTCAAAGGTGGAATCTAGCTGGAGTCAGTATGAGAGTTAAAATACCACATGGATACAAGGTGTAAATATATAGACGGTTTCTATCTGTTTCAAAATGAACATATAAGATCCACCTACATAATGGACAGACACAATTGGACTTTCATCACATAGAAATGGCTGAACAAATTACTTCAACTCTCAAACTAGAACGGAACCTGCTTCAGCCTTCTGCAGTGCTTGACAAACGCTCCCTTTTACAGATTACTGAGCTCACCATCACAGAGATGGTGCAGATTTGTTGGCTGCATCCATGATGCAAATCTCCCATTCCACCACATCCCAAAGGTGCTCTATTGGATTGAGATCTGGTGACTGTGGAGGCCTTTTGAGTACAGTGAACTCATCGTCATGTTCAAGAAACCAGCCTGAGATGATTCGTGCTTCATGAGATGGCGCGTTATCCTGCTGGAAGGAACCATCAGAAGATGGGTACACTGTGGTCATAAAGGAATGGACATGGTCAGCAACTATACTCAAGTAGGCTGTGGCGTTGACACGATGCTCAATTGGTACTAAGGGGCCCAAAGTGTGCCAAGAAAATATCTCCCACACCATTAAAACCACCCCCACCAGCCTGAACCGTTGATACAAGCCAGGATGGATCCATGCTTTCATGTTGTTGATGCCAAATTCTGACCCTACCATCCGAATGTCATAGCAGAAATCAAGACTCATCAGACTAGGCAACGTTTTTCCAATGTTCTATTGTCCAATTTTGGTGAGCCTGTGTGAATTGTACCCTCAGTTTCCTGTTCTTAGCTGACAGGAGTGGCACCCGGTGTGGTCTTCTGCTGCTGTAGCCCATCCGCCTCAAGGTTCAATGTGTTGTGCGTTCAGAGATACTCTTCTGCATGCCTTGGTTGTAACGAGTGGTTATTTGAGTTACTGTTGCCTTTCTATCAGCTCAAACCAGCCTGGCCATTATCATCTGACCTCTGGCATCAACAAGGCATTTGCTCTCACAGAACTGCCGCTCAATGGATATTTTCTCTTTTTCGGACCATTCTCTGTAAACCCTAGAGATGGTAGTCAAGTCAAGTTTATTTATATAGCATTTACAGCAACAAGGCATTCAAAGAGCTGTACATGAGGAAAAACATTACAATGATACAGAAAATCAAACAGAAAAACAAATCAAATGACATTAATAATCCTTGGGAGTTTACTGGTAAGAGCTGGTTCTAATCCAATCTTTCGAATAGAGGTAATTAGCTCATAAAGCCCTCTGTGGTAAGGAATTCATCCCGTGCTAGACAAAAAAAATGATAATATTAATCCTTGAGGTCGCTGGTATGAGGCAGTTGTGGTCCAATCATTCAAATAATAGCAGTCATGGGCACTCACTGAAGTCTAAGTAGAGAACATGGGTCACTGGTATAAAATAGTTTTAGTACAAACTTTCAAATACTAATAGTGTTTGGCTTTCACTGGTATGAAATAGTTGTAATACAATCCTTTTAAGAAATCTAAAAATCTATGAGCCACATTTAGGTAAAAATAGGATAAGAAGAAAGACCACATTAGGTAAGAGGAGGAAAAAAAAATCATATTTCACACTTTATCCTTAGCAAGATACAGTTTGAGATTGCAAAAAAAAAAAAAAAAAAAACTCAGCACAAATAAGCAACACATATACAGACAATGTATTGCAGGGATACGGTGAAGGCTGTATGTCAGGGGTGCGTATGTTTATATGAGTGCATGGTAGTACGTGAAAATCCCAGTAGATCAGCAGTTTCTGAAATAATCAGACTAGCCCGTCTGGCACCAACAACCATGCCATGTTCAAAGTCACTTAAATCACCTTTCTTCCCCATTCTGATGCTTGGTTTGAACTGAAGCATATCGTCTTGACCATGTCTGCATGCCTAAATGCATCGAGTTACTGCCATGTGATTAGTTGATTAGAAATTTGCGTTAACGAGCATCTCTCTCTCCCTCTCCCTCTCTCTCTCTCTTTTTAAAAATATATATTTAAAAATCTGGGGATTTTTTGTAAGCTTCCCCTTATCCTGACTAATTTCTTTGTATAATGAGATCATATTGATTATTTGTTAGCTCTCTGCAAACTGTGGCTTTAGCTAAAAGATGCAAATGAGCAAATTTCAGAACAATTATACAAAGCAGCTGAAGTTTGTTTAGAGTTGATCAGATTCTCTATAATTGATGGCATATGTTCACCAAGAAGACTGATTGGTGACCAACAAGGGTATTGCAGCTTTATTTATTTTGGCTTCAACCCATAACCCTACATTTTTTCCTTTTCACAGGGATGTGTAACCTTTTCTATGTCTGTTAGATCATTAATAACTATTACATATTATTTTAAAGACCTAGCTAGTAAATTTGCTTTAAGCTTTACAAAAAAGGGTTTAACCACTTGCCTTATTTTGAAGGAAGGTATCCGTGTTTCATCTCTGCAGCCTGTGGAGACACATGAGCAGTTGCAGCTTGGTTGCAAGTGATGGCAGTCTTGTGCTTCCAAAGCCACTGGGGAAGTCAATATGACAATGTACAACAATCCTTGTCCTGCAGCTCTTCACTGCACATACACAGAGAGGAAACCCACGCACTCATACATATAAAATTAAACATGCAAATTTATGCAGACACACACATATCAATTTTAAAATGCACACACATCCACATAACACAGCAACAAGGATCTCATGCTGTGTGGCTGCACAGCATTTCCTTTTAACCCAACACGCCCAGGTCGGCATCTCTGCCAGAGCCTCATCCTCTCTGGCTGGCTGTATCCAAGCATCCGCGACGCTGCAGAGATTTAGAGGATTGTGAGCAAGAGATGGACACAAGGCTCATTGTGTGGCGAAGATTGCTTCCAAGTAAGAGGAGGAGGTCTCTTCTTCAA
Organism: Girardinichthys multiradiatus; assembly: GCF_021462225.1. NCBI lineage: Eukaryota > Metazoa > Chordata > Actinopteri > Cyprinodontiformes > Goodeidae > Girardinichthys > Girardinichthys multiradiatus. The sequence continues at coordinate 25,280,480 of NC_061796.1, read as the reverse complement.
CCCTTGGAGTTACAATTTCATTCTGAAAACATTTAGAGGGACAGTCTCAGCAGGGTCCCCTGGGCAAACAAAACTCCCCTCTTAATGATGTGCATTTATTTCCACGATCCTTATACTAATAAAGGATTAGCTGATGCAGCCACAAATACCAACTATTAATGCACATGCTGCTAAGCAAACATACCAGTTTATAATCAGAGAAAAGTAGTTCTACGACTCTACAACATACAGGTGACACAGGTTTGATAAACGTTAAAGGTTTTCCATTATCATTTTGATTGCTTGGTGCTCCACTTTAAATTGGATCAAATAAATTAGCTTGACTCCTGACTGCTCTCAGATCAGAAACATCATGGCTGCAACAAATAAAAACATAGGTAAATTTTTGATGACAGAATCAGGTGCCTTTTCAGTTATAAGACTTATGTTGATATGCATTAAGAAATAAGCTGTTTGTTTTTTATTAGTTTGCAATATCTCAATTTAAGGAAATATTAAAGTGCAAAACCTGATGAAACCCAATGGCCTTTGAGAGATAAAGGGTCCCACACATCTCTCTTTCTGTTTTCTAAACAGGGCTAAAACAATAATAATACTCAAAAGTACAGTCAAGAGTACTAAAGCAAAAATTGGCCTAAGGAAAAGTTTCTTCAGCTCTGTGTTTGACAGCTGTGTTATTCCTGTTCAGCGCATTAAACTGAAGACATAATATGGATCACAAACTGGATGCCCTAAACTGAAAAACTGAAAGCATTTATCATCTAAACTGCTGTAACAAAAAGACATGTCAACCCATGGATTGAAAATATTTATTATTATTTGTCTTTTCAGTGCAGACAATCCTAAAAAGAAAAACCCATTCGAAAACCAAACCTGTTGAATGACCCTCATGGAAGCTGTCATAGAGGTGAGAAGGTTTCGGTGTTTTTGTATTATAGATTTTTGTATTGTTTATTTTTTACCACATTTTATTTTTCCTTTGTTTTTGTATTTGACTTTTCTCATCGCAGTAGACAATTGTGTTGATATTTAGTTGTTTCAATCTGATCTGTCTGTTGCCCAGTTGTCTTAGCTGTTTCCAGTGAGTTCATTTTTCTAACATGATATTTATATCCCCTGGTTCCTCCAGTTCACTGCTAGATCCTACTGTTTTCACTCTTCTAGGTTGCTGAGTTCGCTTTTGCTTAGTTCTTGTTTTTGTCTCTCTTATTTGGATTTTGATATTTCCTCTGGACTTTGTCTAAAGAACTTGTTCTGGTCTGTGGTTTTTCTGTTATTAATTGTGTGGCAATGCATGTATGAAACACAATTCTGTTACAAACTGTCATTAACCTTTTGTTTAGGACATAAACATTTCATGGCTGTGGGTTGCCCTCCATTAATGCTTTATAAATATTACTTGCCATCTCATATTAGATTTTTGTGCCAAATAAATTAGTTGGCAGACAATGCATGCCTGTGTTTGTGTTATTGACTGAAATAGGTGAGGCATGAGGGGCTCAAGTGGATTGCTGTTACCATTGCTCTTTCAACTGGAGTCTCATTCATTTCTTATGCAGTCACTTTTACATAGGGTTTCTTTATCAAACATTTTGTCTGGAGAATGTGTTTCATCATACTAGCCCTTAATATAATTAGCAAAATATAGCAGTCAGGCCCATTTGCAACTCTTGTTTTTGCATAAGCTACTAAAATACATTGTACCAGTGATGTTTTTGGTGTTGTAGAGTGAGGATAATTAAAAAATTATTATTAAAAATAAATGGTTAAAGAAAAAAATTGTTCTTTGTAAGAAACAGCCCAGTGAGCATTCTTTGTTGTTAAAATTGTCCATCATTAGCCGCTTTTCCATTGCTTGTAGAAAGCCCTGGGCTTTCGAAAGCTCAGGGCATGTTTCGATACAAACATACCTTGGTAACTTCACTTTCCTGTGGCTTTACTTTCATGGCTAAATGGTCCTGGTCTGAGGTAGGTCTTTTCAGCTTTACACATCTTCTACCTCATATAAATATTTGCTTATGATTAAGCAGCCAATTTATCAATTTCCTGTACTTCTGAACTGACTGTTTTTTTATTCTAATACATTTTTTTTTTATGAAAGACATTTAATGCTGTAGTTATCTGACATGAGTTTACCTGATGATTGAAGAAAAAATAAGTGTGTTCATTAGTGTTTAGTAGTAACTGTAAATGAAGTTGTAAAGCAACAACTCTAGCCAGATACAGGTTGGTAAAGAAAAAAAGCGAAATAATTATATAAACTTTTCCTGCTTATGGATCTAGTGCAACTTAAGGAATAATGCAAGCAATTAATCAACTGTATAACTCCAAAGCATCTATTATTGATCAATTGAAACAAGAAAATTATTTGTTAGCTAATAGTCTTTTAAACGAAGTAAATAAATTTCCAAAAAATTCTGACATATGTGAGAGTCAAGAACAGCTCAATCAACACAGATTTTGCAAATTTCTATTTATAATTTTGGAACAGCGTTGGAAAATACTGCATGTGCCCTGTCCCACAACATGCCAGTAGCTTTGCTAAGCAACATACAGCTTATCAGGTATGATTTCAGTACAACATACACCTTTGCTACCGGCTATGGTGGCTTTTTAAGTCCAAAGAGACGTACGTTTTCTTTAGTTGGTTCAGATCGAGACCAGTTTGTATTCACACCAGAAACGAACCGCACCAGAGTCCATTTGGAAGCGGGTCGAGACCACCTGAAAAAGTGGGTCTTGGTCCGGTTGTTTGGTCTGGACCAGGGTTCGCTTGAGTGTATTCTCACCTGCACAAAAGGTCCCGACCAAGGGGGGAAGCGAACTCTGGTTTGTTTAAAGCGGACCAAAAAGTGGCAAGTGTTAATACACCCTAAGACTAAGCTTAAGCCACAAGCTGGCAGTGTTGCTTGGTCTAAACCTAGACAAAATATATAGGTCTAATTTGGGCTAAGTATGGACATATCATTGACTGATGCCTGAATGAGGTCTGCACATTGCCTCAACATTGAAACAAGGTCTTGTTTAGTAGGAATGGAGTTTTGTCGTTAATTTTACCTAAATGGCCCCTTGATTAAGGTTATGAACCTATAATAAATCTTAATATAAATATGACATCCATCCATACTGACATCTATCCATCCAATTTCTGTACCCAATTGTCCTTGCAGGGTCGCAGGGCAGCTGCTGCCCAACTTCAGTTGTCACTGGTAGAGAGTCGGGGTACAGTCTGGACACATTGCCAATCTCTCACAAGGCAACACAGAGATATACAGGACCAACAACCAAACACACACTCACAGACACACCTCACACAAACCCACACATAACACACACACTTAAGGAAAATTTAGATGCACTAATTAGCCTTACGTGCATATTTTTGGACTGTGGGAGGAAGCTGTTGGACCCGGGAATATATGAGGTGAACATGTACATTTCATACAAAAGGCCATAATTTGTAAGCCTATATTCTCAATGGGTTTACACAAAATACTCATGCATTGTACTATGAAAAATTGATGTAAAACAATTTGTTTTAGAATTAGGCATTGGAAGTTTTTTATAGAGTTGAAAAGCATAAGGAAAAGAAAGGTCTTTGTTGTTTAGCTTGTTCTCTTTACTGAGGTCACTTTCAAAAAGCCCAATTTGTGGGGCTTAAAATGGACATTAGATACTAAAGTTTTGATTTTATACCTTGAAACCCACCAAAGATTGAACATAATCTTTTCTGGTTTTTTTTTTTTTTTATTATTTTATGAATTTTTTATTTCAAAAACATGTCAACCTTTAGTAATTTTTTTACACAAAATGTTTGAATTTCAGCATGAAAAAATGCCAAAAACCATGAAAATGGCTTCACTGTTGTGGACGCAAGATAGCTACAGGGGAGGCATTTATTTCTTATCACTTGGCTTCATTTCTTGCAATAAGTTGAATGCAAAACACAAAATGACCTGAGTTAACCAGATTTAAGAGGAATGTAGCATACCAGAATGCAGTGCCAGATCAAAAATGCAGAAGCCACTGAGAAAAGAGTGCTAAAAGAGACCAAATCACTACATGGAAAGAAACTGGGAATATTATTCAGGATACCAGATTTACACCATGTTATTGCAAAACTATTTCTCAGCCAGCAGAAAAATATTAAGACGCTAGACATTGTGTAAATGTTTGGTTTGTGTAAATACATGCTTCCCTTCACTTCCATCAGTGTACATCTCCAACTGAGATTCCCCTATAAATCAACAAGTTAGGATAAGTTAAATAAGGTGGAGTAGGGGTAAAAAAACCAACAACATTGTATCAGGGGCCTTCTTATTGGTTATCCATGTCAGAAACCTAAAGAGGAACTAAGCCCCAAATCAACCTTTTTGCAGATAAACTGTATAAATTGAGCCTTGAGGTCAATGTGCATTTTTTTTACATTTTCATGTAAACATGTTTTATTCTGCCATATTTGTCCTCTTTGGGTTGAACGGTGGGTACTGCAGTTAAATTTTCCTGTTGTTTCAAAGGGCACAGCTTAGTACATGTCTATGTCTATTTAAGTTCCCTTTGGGATTAATAAAGTATTTTTGAATTGAATTGAATTGAATTGAATTGAATTTGAATTGAATTGAATTGAATGTCACAGCCCCGGATTCGGGTATAAAGTCATGTCCCTTAGGCACATGTCCATCATTCTGTCGTCCATTGCCTCGGCAGCACCAGTTCGGGCATTGCTGAGTCAGCGCCTTGAGCCAGTGCCTCAAACTGATAAGGCTCAGGCCCGCTGGACTCCACAAAGCCTCCCTTACCCTTTGATAGGTTTTGAGTTTAGGTTCCTACTCTGTTTTTCCTACATCATACTGTTGCTGTGATTTCAGTTCATGTTTAGATTCATCATTTCATACTTGTGTTTAGATTACTCCCTTGGATTCCTGTGTTAAATGAATTAGTTTATACATCCTTATAGATCTGGTTCCTCCCTGTTATGGTTCTGTAGTTAGTTTCATTGTTTACTTATTTCTGTTCACATGTTTTGTTGTTCACCCTGGTCTCCCTACTCATCTGTGTTAATTAGACACCTTCCATCAGTTGCCTCTTTTCTCTCTCACACCAGCTGCTCCTGATTCCCCCCCTACTTTGCTTCTGGTGTTCATTGGTCCATTATCTATTCTACTTTAAAACTCTCAGTTTTTCACTATTCTCCACTGGTTCCTCCTGTACACTTCCCTGCTTACCACCTAATCCATGCCTTTTCAGTTCATTGTCATTAAAGAAGCTCTACTACTCACCATGCGGATTCCAGTACTCCGATCTGCACTTTGGTTCAATAAAACTTAACATGACAGTCTTAAACAGATTAACATGAATCCAACATGTGGAAAATTAATAAATGGAGGCATAAAATAATGTATAATAAATATATAATAATGTATAATGGATAGGGGCAGTCCCTTGTGATTGTGTGCAGAATGCATGGAGGGTCAGGCTGTGAGTAAAGCAGAGGTCAGCTGGTGTGCTCATTGAATGTGTGTATGTCTGAAATACATTATTTTCTGCCTCCATTTATTAATTCTCTACAATTTGTTGAAATTATGTTAATCTGTTTAAAGACTGTCATCTTAAGTTATATATACATACAGGGGTTGGACAATGAAACTGAAACACCTGGTTTTAGACCACAATAATTAATTAGTATGGTGTAGGGCCTCCTTTTGTGGCCAATACAGCGTCAATTTGTCTTGGGAATGACATATACAAGTCCTGCACAGTGGTCAGAGGGATTTTAAGCCATTCTTCTTGCAGGATAGTGGCCAGGTCACTACGTGATACTGGTGGAGGAAAACGTTTCCTGACTCGCTCCTCCAAAACACCCCAAAGTGGCTCAATAATATTTAGATATGGTGACAGTGCAGGCCATGGGAGATGTTCAACTTCACTTTCATGTTCATCAAACCAATCTTTCACCAGTCTTGCTGTGTGTATTGGTGCATTGTCATCCTGATACACGGCACCGCCTTCAGGATACAATGTTTGAACCATTGGATGCACATGGTCCTCAAGAATGGTTCGGTAGTCCTTGGCAGTGACGCGCCCATCTAGCACAAGTATTGGGCCAAGGGAATGCCATGATATGGCAGCCCAAACCATCACTGATCCACCCCCATGCTTCACTCTGGGCATGCAACACTCTGGGTAGTACGCTTCTTTGGGGCTTCTCCACACCGTAACTCTCCCAGATTTGGGGAAAACAGTAAAGGTGGACTCATCAGAGAACAAAACATGTTTCACATTGTCCACAGCCCAAGATTTGCGCTCCTTGCACCATTAAAACCGACGTTTGGCATTGGCATGAGTGACCAAAGGTTTGGCTATAGCAGCCTGGCCGTGTATATTGACCCTGTGGAGCTCCCGACGGACAGTTCTGGTGGAAACAGGAGAGTTGAGGTGCACATTTAATTTTGCCATGATTTGGGCAGCCGTGGTTTTATGTTTTTTGGATACAATCCGGGTTAGTACCCGAACATCCCTTTCAGACAGCTTCCTCTTGCGTCCACATTTAATTCTGTTGGATGTGGTTCATCCTTCTTGGTGGTATGCTGACATTGCCCTGGATACCGTGGCTCTTGATGCATCAAAAAGACTTGCTGTCTTGGTCACAGATGCGCTGGCAAGACGTGCACCAACAATTCTCTTTTGAACCCTGGTATGTCACCCATAATGTTGTGTGCATTTCAATATTTTGAGCAAAACTGTGCTCTTACCCTGCTAATTGAACCTTCACACTCTGCTCTTACTGGTGCAATGTGCAATCAATGAAGACTGGCTACCAGGCTGGTCCAATTTAGCAATGAAACCTCCCACACTAAAATGACAGGTGTTTCAGTTTCATTGTCCAACCCCTGCATATATACATTATATACAGGTCCTTCTCAAAATATTAGCATATTGTGATAAAGTTCATTATTTTCCATAATGTAATGATGAAAATTTAACATTCATATATTTTAGATTCATGGCACACTAACTGAAATATTTCAGGTCTTTTATTGTCTTAATACAGATGATTTTGGCATACAGCTCATGAAAACCCAAAATTCCTATCTCACAAAATTAGCATATTTCATCCGACCAATAAAAGAAAAATGTTTTTAATACAAAAAACGTCAACCTTCAAATAATCATGTACAGTTATGCACTCAATACTTGGTCAGGAATTCTTTTGCAGAAATGACTGCTTCAATGCGGCGTGGCATGGAGGCAATCCGCTTGTGGCACTGCTGAGGTCTTATGGAGGCCCAGGATGCTTCGATAGCGGCCTTTAGCTCATCCAGAGTGTTGGGTCTTGAGTCTCTCAACGTTCTCTTCACAATATCCCACAGATTCTCTATGGGGTTCAGGTCAGGAGAGTTGGCAGGCCAATTGAGCACAGTGATACCATGGTCAGTAAACCATTTACCAGTGGTTTTGGCACTGTGAGCAGGTGCCAGGTCGTGCTGAAAAATGAAATCTTCATCTCCATAAAGCTTTTCAGCAGATGGAAGCATGAAGTCCTCCAAAATCTCCTGATAGCTAGCTGCATTGACCCTGCCCTTGACAAAACACAGTGGACCAACACCAGCAGCTGACATGGCACCCCAGACCATCACTGACTGTGGGTACTTGACACTGCACTTCTGGCATTTTGGCATTTCCTTTTCCCCAGTCTTCCTCCAGACTCTGGGACCTTGATTTCCGAATGACATGCAGAATTTGCTTTCATCCGAAAAAAGTACTTTGGACCACTGAGCAACAGTCTAGTGCTGCTTCTCTGTAGCCCAGGTCTGGGGAATGCGGCACCTGTAGCCCATTTCCTGCACACGCCTGTGCACAATGGCTCTGGATGTTTCTACTCCAGACTCAGTCCACTGCTTCCGCAGGTCCCCCAAGGTCTGGAATCGGCCCTTCTCCACAATCTTCCTCAGGGTCCGGTCACCTCTTCTCGTTGTGCAGCGTTTTCTGCCACACTTTTTCCTTCCCACAGACTTCCCACTGAGGTGCCTTGATACAGCATTCTGGGAACAGCCTATTCGTTCAGAAATTTCTTTCTGTGTCTTACCCTCTTGCTTGAGGGTGTCAATAGTGGCCTTCTGGACAGCAGTCAGGTCGGCAGTCTTACCCATGATTGGGGTTTTGAGTGATGAACCAGGCTGGGAGTTTTAAAGGCCTCAGGAATCTTTTGCAGGTGTTTAGAGTTAACTCGTTGATTCAGATGATTAGGTTCATAGCTCGTTTAGAGACCCTTTTAAAGATATGCTAATTTTGTGAGATAGGAATTTTGGGTTTTCATGAGCTGTATGCCAAAATCATCCGTATTAAGACAATAAAAGACCTGAAATATTTCAGTTAGTGTGCAATGAATCTAAAATATATGAATGTTAAATTTTCATCATGACATTATGGAAAATAATGAACTTTATCACAATATGCTAATATTTTGAGAAGGACCTGTATATCTATATATATCTATATATATATATCTATATATATATATATATATAGATATATATACTATTTTTTTTTTTGCCTTCAGAACTGCCTTAATAATCCATTGTGGCATAGATTCCACAAGGTACTGGAAACATTCCTCAGAGAGTTTGGTCCACAATGACATGATAGCATCACACAGATGCTGCTGATTGTCGGCTGCATCAATGATGCTAATCTCCTGTTCCTCGACATCCCAAAGGTGCTCTATTAGATTGAGATCTGGTGACTGTGGAGCTCATTTTAGTACAGTGTACTCATTGTCATGTTCAAGAAACCAGTCTGAGATGATTCGTGCTTTATGACATAAAGCACGAAGTAACCACCAGAAGATGGGTACACTGTGGTCATAAAGGGATGGACATGATCAGCAACAATACTCAGGTAGGCTGAAGCGTTGGCACGATGCTCAATTGGTACTAAGGGGCCCAAAGTGTGCCAAGAAAATATCCCCCACATCATTACACCAACACCCCCAGCCTTAACCGTTGATACAAGGCAGGATGGATCCATGCTTTCAGGTTGGTGATGCCAAATTCTGACCCTACCATCTGAATGTCGCAGCAGAAATCAAGACTCATCAGACCAGACAACGTTTTTCCAATCTTCTATTGTCCAATTTTGGTGAGCCTGTGTGAATTACTGCCTCAGTTTACTGTTCTTAGCTGACAGGAGTGGCACCCGGTGTGGTCTTCTGCTGCTGTGGCCCATCCCCCTCAAAGTTTGACGTGTTGTGCGTTCAGAGATACTCTTCTGCATGCCTTGGTTGTAACAAGTGGTTATTTGAGTTACTGTTGCCTTTCTATTAGCTCGAACCAGTCTGGCCATTCTCCTTTGACCTGTGGCATCAACAAGGCATTTGCGCTCACAGAACTGCCGCTCACTGGATATTTTCTCTTTTTCGGACCATTCTCTGTAAACCCTAGAGATGGTTGTAATGGAAAATTATTTTATTAGTGCTCTAAAGTTTTCTAAAGTGCTATGACCTTCAGTTTACCTGTCTCCTCTGACCTCTGTGTTTTAGTAATTAATAGCAGATGGACTCTAAATCCATTATCAGAAGGTTTATGGTTAACACTCCTTGAAGGGTTATGTCCCGAGGAAAAGTAGATGGGTGCTCTCATAAATAACCTTGTTACCTCTGACCCGGGGAGGGTCTTGAGGCCATATGTCTGAAACTCTTTGAAGTTGAGATAACACTCTCATTTTTGGTATAAATACTTGTGTGTGACTTCTGTTCATTGCTCTGCTCAACTGACTTGCTCAGTGACAGAGTCATTCAAACGCTGACTGCCTTTGAATAAAACTTTTATAAGACAAAGTCCGGTCTTTCTCTTTTAATGAGCTGTCTTCTCTCCCACTTCTCTCCACTACAATTTTAGCATCACGAACAGGATCTAATGTGCCAGAGGAAACCGCAGGAGGGGACACGGACGCCTGGCCAGCCTGAAGACGTTGTCCTCAGTCCACCACCATTTCATAGAGGGGAGTCCTGGTGCCTGCCTGCGGCTTCTGGCCAATTGGATCCGAACTATTTGTCTACAAATATATCTGGGTGAGAAGTTGCTCTGAATTATATAATATATATATTTTTTTATTATTACACGTTAACTATCATCTCCTAACTAATTGATTAGGTTCCGGAGTTGGGAGAAGGAGGACATCAGCTGATTGCCAGGTCACCCTGTTAGGAATACAGGGAGGTTCTTATTGGTAACAATAAGATAAAGCAAAACAAAAGGGTTTTGCAGTTGGTTTTCTGCAATTTTCTACACCTTATAAAGGAGAAAAGCCAGTCGGCAGACGTGCCGCTGAACAGGTAAAAAGAAATGGGTTCCGGAACCTCAAAGGCATCAGCGGTGGTCCTTCTCCAGACTCTGCGATTTATAAAATAATGAAAGAAAAAGATGAGGATTGTTAGGTATTATTTAATCAACTCAGAGGTAAGGAACGACACAGTCAGTTTTACTTGCAGCAAGGGTAGCTCACACTGCAATGCAGACTACAAAGTATTGGCACCCCTCTCTCTTTATTTATACATGCTGGTTCACACACAGTTCAACAAACATTCAGGGTGTGTGTGTGTGTGTGTGTGTGTGTGTGTGTGTGTGTGTGTGTGTGTGGGGTCATAAAAGTTAGGGTTCATGTGTCTTGATTTTGAACAGAGAGGGAAAATGGGACTTGGTTGAGCAGCCCTTAGATGCTGCTGATAAAAGCATAACTCACTCCTGTCCCCATCTCCCTTCCTGTTGCATGTAGGAGGGAAAGGCACTTAGAGCAGACATGAGTGATAAATAATACAAAAGTTTTCAAACCCTAACAGTCCCTCCTTTTTTATCACGAATATAGTCATGATTAAATACATGTAAAAGAAAACACTTTGTGTGAGCACAAACCCACGGACTAGATTATATTGTGGGAAACACTCACACGGCCCCTCCGCCCCTAGGCGACCACCAATCATGGCAGAGTAAAACAATATAATAAATCAAAGAAAATAAAATGTAATAAAAGTAAAATAATTCAAACAAGCCTTGTTCATGTCATCATTGCACTTTTTCTCATTTCACTTTCACAGCAACTTCTCTCGATTTTCTGCTATAAGGTCATTTTATGAAGTACAATCATGAATACACTCAGGCATTGAAGATATATTCATTTACAACATGTCATCATAATCATCTGCTTTTGGGTCCAGTGTTGTGTTGACTTGAATCAATGCTGCATATGCGACTGTGACTGATTGATTTACTATCCTTTTTACCAAGCATTTGCAACCTGGGATTATACATATTGACAAGGTGCACAGGATGATCAGGAATGCTGCTATGGCAAATAAGAAAAACCCAATTCATCCACCCCCTTCGGAGCATCCAGTCTAGCCAACTGGAGCTGGAAGTCGGGTGGTCGTGTGTCATGACATTTTGTAGGTTACGCAGGTTATTCAGCGCCCCTGTTATATTTGAGAAATGTATATTATCTGGGATATATGTGCAACAGGTGTTGTTCAACAAAACGCAAACGCCCCCCGTTTATGCTGTTAGAGTATTCAAAGCCATGCGGTTCTGAATTATCATGGCTCGCATAGCACTCATTTCTGTGTTTTGGCCCTCTTCTACTATTATGGAGTTATTCAAAAACAGCCCTAATCGGTAGCTTAAAGTTTCCACACGCAGCATTAGTTTCCCCACACCTAGCCAAGGAAGGAGAGATAGTGTCACTTTCTCATCTTTTGGCCAAAGCTTAAATTCATCCGGGACATTAGTTCCCCAGATCGTTGTGGTTTAATTTCTATATCTCTCTTTTGCCTTTTGGGGAAGGTGGGTATCATCGTTACCTTACTGAGTATTATAGTGTGATCAGATGTGAAAACTGGCGCACACACCCCATACCAATTCGGGGGTAATATGAAATAAGCATTATTCCCGCTTAACCAAGCTACCCCCTCGACCCAGTATGTTCCATTTTGATTATTACCTTTGGAGACCCATGTGCCTCCACACTGCGTGGTGTTACCCATATAGATAGAAGAATCATTTTCCTTTTCTCTACTCAAACAATCGGGGTGTAATGTGTTTCCGTTGGCATGTGCTTCGAATGGTGTGGCTCTTCCCTTATTACTGATGTGCAGAGGCTGCCATTTCTTGGGGTCACATGTACAGTTACGTGGGTCACATGCATATGCAAGAGAATTGTTGTAATATGTGTATGTTTTGTTGTCTTTACCAACCATTTGGATGCCTTCTCCTCTCGTCAGGTTCTGACCAGGAACAATAAAATATGTACGCTTCGCATACCCCCAGAGTCCTATTGAAAAGGCACATGCTGCTTCTGTGAAACTCGTTTTTCTCACATACACTGTAGGGCCCTGGGAATGAACTGGTATGATAGAACATACATAACAGTCAGACAGGTGCTGCAAAGTATTCACCAGAATGACTGGTTCACCTCCATAGACCTGAAGGACGCATATTTCCACATCACCATCTCAGATGATTGTTTATCTCGGTGTGGAGTTAAACCCTGTCAGTTATGCGACTGCTGGGAATGATATCAGCAGCTCACATGGTTGTTCCGCTGGGACTGCATCACATGAGACGCCTTCAAAGATGGTTCACCCACATGCGCATAGATCCTGTTTGCCAGAAAAGGCACATGATTTCTGTTCGTCCTTCAGTGGGAGCTGACCTCGCCCACCGGGGAAATCTCCGCAATTTGTCAGAGGGAGCAACCCTCAGCAGACCTACGTCACACATCTCAGTGTTCACAGACGCATCACTGTAGGGGTGGGGAGGGGTGTGTCAGTTTCAGGCTGTGGGAGCACAGTGGCCAGACCACATGTCTCTCCACATAAACATGCTGGAGCTCCTAACAGTGTGGAAGGTGACACTGCACTTCGCTCCTCTGCTGTGGGATCAGCATGTTCTGATCCACACAGACAACAGAGTTGCAGCAGCCTATATACTGGTCCTTCTCAAAATATTAGCATATTGTGATAAAGTTCATTATTTTCCACAATGTCATGATGAAAATTTAACATTCATATATTTTAGATTAATTGCACACTAACTGAAATATTTCAGGTCTTTTATTGTCTTAATACGGATGATTTTGGCATACAGCTCATGAAAACCCAAAATTCCTATCTCACAAAATTAGCATATCATTAAAAGGGTCTCTAAACGAGCTATGAACCTAATCATCTGAATCAACGAGTTAACTCTAAACACCTGCAAAAGATTCCTGGGGCCTTTAAAACTCCCAGCCTGGTTCATTACTCAAAACCCCAATCATGGGTAAGACTGCCGACCTGACTGCTGTCCAGAAGGCCACTATTGACACCCTCAAGCAAGAGGGTAAGACACAGAAAGAAATTTCTGAACGAATAGGCTGTTCCCAGAGTGCTGTATCAAGGCACCTCAGTGGGAAGTCTGTGGGAAGGAAAAAGTGTGGCAGAAAACGCTGCACAACGAGAAGAGGTGACCGGACCCTGAGGAAGATTGTGGAGAAGGGCCGATTCCAGACCTTGGGGGACCTGCGGAAGCAGTGGACTGAGTCTGGAGTAGAAACATCCAGAGCCACCGTGCACAGGTGTGTGCAGGAAATGGGCTACAGGTGCCGCATTCCCCAGACCTGGGCTACAGAGAAGCAGCACTGGAATGTTGCTCAGTGGTCCAAAGTACTTTTTTCGGATGAAAGCAAATTCTGCATGTCATTCGGAAATCAAGGTGCCAGAGTCTGGAGGAAGACTGGGGAGAAGGAAATGCCAAAATGCCAGACGTCCAGTGTCAAGTACCCACAGTCAGTGATGGTCTGGGGTGCCGTGTCAGCTGCTGGTGTTGGTCCACTGTGTTTTATCAAGGGCAGGGTCAATGCAGCTAGCTATCAGGAGATTTTGGAGCACTTCATGCTTCCATCTGCTGAAAAGCTTTATGGAGATGAAGATTTCATTTTTCAGCATGACCTGGCACCTGCTCACAGTGCCAAAACCACTGGTAAATGGTTTACTGACCATGGTATCACTGTGCTCAATTGGCCTGCCAACTCTCCTGACCTGAACCCCATAGAGAATCTGTGGGATATTGTGAAGAGAACGTTGAGAGACTCAAGACCCAACACTCTGGATGAGCTAAAGGCCGCTATCGAAGCATCCTGGGCCTCCATAAGACCTCAGCAGTGCCACAGGCTGATTGCCTCCATGCCACGCCGCATTGAAGCAGTCATTTCTGCAAAAGAATTCCCGACCAAGTATTGAGTGCATAACTGTACATGATTATTTGAAGGTTGACGTTTTTTGTATTAAAAACACTTTTCTTTTATTGGTCGGATGAAATATGCTAATTTTGTGAGATAGGAATTTTGGGTTTTCATGAGCTGTATGCCACAATCATCCGTATTAAGACAATAAAAGACCTGAAATATTTCAGTTAGTGTGCAATGAATCTAAAATATATGAATGTTAAATTTTCATCATGACATTATGGAAAATAATGAACTTTATCACAATATGCTAATATTTTGAGAAGGACCTGTAAATTGCCAGGGAGGTGTGCGCTCGGCTCAGCTGCTGAACATTGCCAGGCAGCTGCTGTGCTGGGCGTGAACAAACCTGCGCTCTCAGAGCAGTGTACAGTACAAACCAAAGTTTGGACACACCTTCTCATTCAAAGAGTTTTCTTTATTTTCATGACTATGAATAATGTAGCTTCACACTGAAGGCATCAAAACTATGAATTAACACATGTGGAATTATATACTGAATAAAAAAGTGTGAAACAACTGAAAATATGTCTTATAGTCTAGGTTCTTCAAAGTAGCCACCTTTTGCTTTGATTACTGCTACACACACTCTTGGTATTCTGTTGATGAGCTTCAAGAGGTAGTCACCTGAGATGGTTTTCCAACAGTCTTGAAGGAGTTCCCAGAGATGCTTAGCACTTGTTGGCCCTTTTGCCTTCACTCTGCAGGACCCCATTGCTCTCCTTCTTGGTCAAATAGCCCTTACACAGCCTGGAGGTGTGTTTGGGGTCATTGTCCTGTTGAAAAATAAATGATGGTCCAACTAAACGCAAACGGGATGGAATAGCATGCCGCTGCAAGGTGCTGTGGTAGCCATGCTGGTTCAGTATGCCTTCAATTTTGAATAAATCCAGCAAAGCACCCCCACACCATCACACCTCCTCCTCCATGCTTCACGATGGGAACCAGGCATGTAGAGTCCATCCGTTCACCTCTTCCGCGCCGCACAAAGACATGGTGGTTTGAACCAAAGATCTCAAAGTTGGACTCATCAGACCAAAGCACAGATTTCCACTGGTCTAATGTCCATTCCTTGTGTTCTTTAGCCCAAACAAGTCTCTTATGCTTGTTGCCTGTCCTCAGCAGTGGTTTCTTAGCAGCTATTTTACCATGAATCCCTGATTCACACAGTCTCCTCTTAACAGTTGTTCTAGAGATGTGTCTGCTGCTAGAACTCTGTGTGGCATTGACCTGTTCTGTAATCTGCTGTTAACCTGCGATTTCTGAGGCTAGTGACTTGGATGAACTCATCGTCCACTGCAGAAGTGACTCTTGGTCTTCCTTTCCTGGGGCGGTCCTCATATGAGCCAGTTGCTTTGTAGCGCTTCATGGTTTTTGCGACTGCACTTGGGGACATTTTCAAAGTTTTCCCAATTGTTCGGACTGACTGACCTTTATTTCTTAAAGTAATGATGGCCACTCCTTTTTCTTTATTTAGCTGCTTTTTTCTTGCCATAATACAAATTCTAACAGTCTATTCAGTAGGACTACTAGCTGTGTACTGTATCCACCTCCTGCACAACACAACAGATGGTCCCAACCCCATTTATAAGCCTTGAAATCCCACTTATAAAACCTGACAGGGCACACCTGTGAAGTGAAAACCATTTCAGGTGACTACCTCTTAAAGCTCATCAACAGAATGCCAAGAGTGTGCATAGCAGTAATCAAAGCAAAAGGTGGCTACTTTGAAGAACCTAGTGTTAGGAATTATGATTATTGATTAATTAATCTTGATCAATAATTATAATTAAAAACCATAATTTGACTAAATTAATTTCTAATTAAAGCGTTGCTGCGCGTCCGCAGTTAAACTCCAAGAAAGCGGTCAATCTTCGTCCTTTGTCCTCCTTGGTGAAAAGGAAAAAAAAGTGATCTGACCATCAAAGTCGACTTCGGATAAAACACGGTGGCGGTTCATCTCCTCGAAACTCCGTGTTTTTAGTTACATGTTAAACTCACGTCTTCGATCGGCAAAGTGAAATTTCTGGCCTCCTTGGTCCAGAAACCTCAGTTATGAATTGGGCTAATGTATAACCTGTGTTAGTATAAGACATTGTGTGGCCTGCAGAATTGTTATTGCACAAACTTGGCCTTGAGTGTGATGAAGCAGAAAAATACTGAGAACTGTAGGGATGTGAAAAGATTAACTGGCAGAGTACTCCCTTCTCATATCAGTAGAAAACATGGTGCAGGTGCAGGACAATGACTGTCTAAATATGGTAAAGCCGGAAAAGTGTGTACGTGACTACATGTGAGAAAATATTGTAATCAAGGGCGCTGCCCTTTTTCATGTGTGTTTTAATAAAAGCATTGAGCCCATTGAGAAGCTCAGAAGACATCTCGGTGTGAGCTCTTCCCCTGGGCCCAGGTATTTTGAATTACATACAGCTGTCTCCGTGTGATTTATTCTAATGTGCTGTGAATTCCTCCAGGTTACGGTGAATAAACGAATGCGCAAAAGGCCCCTTTAAAGGGGTACTTCAACAATTTGGTGACGTGGACAAAAACAGGTGTGACAGACGGAATCTTCTGACACCGGGTGCCCATACATCCTAAAAAGGTGAGGTAGAGCCTATTTTGTTAAACTCTCCGATTGAATTTATATATAGGCTAAATTAACCAGGTGTCAGTTGGTTCTGAATGTCATTTTACTCTGCAAAACTAAAAGACTGTGCGTTAACTGGACGTGTTAAAATAGAGTCAGATATAGAATTGCTGACAGTGTCGGCAAAATACGGCAGCTTCAAGGTTAGAGTCCTTATTGAAGGCTGACATAAAAGGTGATCTTGCTGGGTGTGGCGTCCCAACTTATTGATTGATGAATCAATAGGATAAAGCTGGGTTTAAGTCCCGTGTTTTTGGCAAAACACAAAGTATTGACACAGGTTAAAGTCCTGAGATAACTTCATCTGAATTTTTTAAAAACAGGTGACTGATTCATTCAGAAAATGTATGAAGGGTTAGAGGCCCATCCAGCGGTCACACGGAGGAATTACACAAGTGACTGGGAGTGCAGTCAATGTTAAATCATTGAACACACATTCTGAATTAAAAATGCGGTTGGATTTTTGATTATTTGAGGGAAAATAAAATGTAGTTATTGAATATAGGGTGAAGTGGCTTGTAGTGGATTGTTTCTGCATATTTGTGCATATTTCCTGCGTGCGAGTGTCTGTCACAGACAGTTGTGTTGAATTGAGGCAGTACGAGCTGGAATGTGTGTGTGTGTGCGACTGACGCTGGATGATTATTTGGGGTGAAATAAAAGACAAAGTACTAGATATAAGTATCTGTGGTCCGGATTATAGAAGAAATGTGGATGTTAACTGTTTTTGTTGATATTAAACGGGAGTGACTGTGACAAGCGCTGACTGTGTGTGAGACTGGGTTAAGCAGCAGAGAGCTGCCACACCATCGCTGTTTATTAAATACACTGTATTGTCTGGTCAACCTTGCGGTGTTAACAAAGGACAATACAGTGATAAGTGGATTTTATATGCATATTGTGAAACGTTAATTGAACATTTATTTCACAGGATTTTAAACAACATGGAAGAGGAATTTTTTGAAAAATCAGGATGGTTAGATTTAAACACACAAGTAACTAACATGCAAGCACTGGTTCTCCAAACAAGAGGTAAGGAGGAAGCTGATAAAATTAAAAATAAGATAAAAAAAGAGGTAAGACAAACAATGAAGGCGGATGGAATTAATTTGACGGACAAGTGGAATTTAGGTGATTGGTTTAGAAAGAAACTGAACACAGCGAAGAAAAACAGACAGGACACACAAGGTAAGTTGAATGACGCTTCTGTCTGGTCCAAAAGTAAGTACAAGACAAACAAAAATAAATTTGAAAAAGAAGAGCGCTTCTGGGGAGACATACTTTTGATTTACCAAGGAGGAATTCACACAATGCAGCGGAAAGAACCCAGAAAAGGAGACAAGAAGGAGGGGTCAAAATCAGCTCAGGAGACGGGCCCAGACACACCTCCCCCATATAGACCCTCCTCCCCATGCAACTCCCTCACTGGTGCACCCACACCGCCCCCTGGTGGATTGTACCCCATATTGGAAGTAGAAAATGGAACACTTGTACTGCATGGCTTACAGATTCCAGAAGGGGGGGATGAATCTGTCAGTGGAACTTCCGGATTATCTATGTCAGCATCTGCTGGATCATTTCTGGACACAGAAAGAGCAGCCTTTCAGGACAGAGAGGTAAGAGAAAGACAAGAACAACATCAAAGAAGCCTGAGCAAAACAAATCCCTTTCGCTCACCCCCACAACAATCCTCCCAACAAGCTTCTCTAATTTCAGAGGCTGGGGCACGGGGGCCACGCCCAGGCTCTGGCTTACAAGGAGCAGGGACTGATCCGGTGGGATCAGTGGGTTTACTGCTAAGTGGATCCTGGAGGCCAGATAGGGTTTTGTGTCCCAATCCTTTTCTCACACCCACACCTTGTTACACCTCTACCCCAGCTGTAGAGCTGCAGAAAAACAGCCACAGCATACCACAGAAACATGGAGAAGACAGGGCAGATCCGCAGCACAACCATCCTGAGCACGGATCCCCAATACGCAGTCAGACTGTTGGACAGTTAAGGGAACATTTAACCCGCAAAGCTGCAGCTAAACCAGAAGGCTTTAGTTATGCCCCAAAAACCAATTATCCCCTTTTACAGCAACAAGGCTCTGGAGCCACCTGTAGGTATAAACCTTTCTCTCTAGGCGACATTACGGCTCTCTGCGACAAGTTGCCCCCCATAACTGAAGGAGCAGCAGTGTGGCTCCAGACTTTAGACACCCTGACGGCAGGCACCACGCTAGCATTGGGAGATTATAGAGCAGTGGCAGGACGGTGCATGCCACACCACACATGTAGAGAGATTGAAACTGCTGCTTACACTTCAGGAGCCCCGGATTCTGACCTCTTCACCCAGCATGTCCACTGGCTAGGTGATGCATTGAGAACAATGTACCCTGTAACCAGGGGACGCACCATTCCTAAGTTTGAATGGGACCCTAAAATGAACCCCAGGGAATACCTGGACCAGTGCAAATCCATGTGGCAAACTCAGACAGGAACTAACCCAGCTAATGAGGGGGCACAACGAGACTGGTTCAGAGATGCTGTCCTTAAGGGACTGCCCCAACAGGTGAAGGCCAGTATGGACGACAATCCTGACATGCTTGGAGTGGACACTGGAACTTGGGATCGCCATCTGATTCACCACCTGTCCAAAATAAGAGAGGACCATAAGAAAGATGAGGAGGAACTTAAGACCCTGCAGACCCAATTGCTAAAAATGCAGTTAGCCGAAGCAAAGCAGAAAGCAGGAGAAAAGAAGAAAGACAACAAAAGTCCCAAAATAATGTATGAAGGTGCGGTTTCTCAGGGCCCCCAGACTCCTCCCTTTCCTGCCCATCAGGACACGATTGCACGGAAGTCTGCAACCTCTGGTCCTTACCATGCCCAACCAGGCCGGTTCAGGGGCAGGGGCGGGCCAAGGGGCTGTGGATTCCGTGGAGGACCACCGAGGCGATGGGGGGGTGCTGACGTTTGCTACTACTGTGAGGAGCAGGGTAATTGGAGCCGAGAATGTCCATACAACCTTGAGGCATATGGGCATGGGTATGGACCCAGAGGAGGCCCAGGGCGACGCCCGTATCAAGGACGGGGTGGTCCACCACGTGGAGGACAACAGCAGCAACCTTCACTTCAGCTGCCAGCCTGGGATGAACCCAGCTTTGGGCCAGACAACTACTGAGGGCCCCCACAGAACCCCCCGGACAGAGGGACTGAGGACCACTTACTGTTCGTGACAGTGTATGGACAAGCTCTTCCTTTTTTGGTGGACACTGGGGCCACATGCTCAACTATTCAACTAGCCCCTCCTACCACCCTCTCCACAAGGACTACCACTGTCATGGGGTTTTCTGGGGCTAAACAGGTCCTACCTTACACCACACCCCTAAAAACCGAGATAGGGGGACAGACTTTGAACCACAGCTATTTGGTGTCAGCGGACACCCCTGTCAACTTATTAGGCAGAGACATGGTGATTAAAATGGAAGCCACCATTTTATGTGGACCTGATGGACTGTCTGTGCATATGCCCAATGGAACTCAATTAGCCTGTGGCAACAATTCCCGCCTCTCTCATGGACAGTATCTCATACAACTCCTGGCTGACCCTATGGCTGACATACAGGTCCTTCTCAAAATATTAGCATATTGTGATAAAGTTCATTATTTTCCATAATGTAATGATGAAAATTTAACATTCATATATTTTACATTCATTGCACACTAACTGAAATATTTCAGGTCTTTTATTGTCTTAATACGGATGATTTTGGCATACAGCTCATGAAAACCCAAAATTCCTATCTCACAAAATTAGCATATTTCATCCGACCAATAAAAGAAAAGTGTTTTTAATACAAAAAACGTCAACCTTCAAATGATCATGTACAGTTATGCACTCAATACTTGGTCGGGAATCCTTTGGCAGAAATGACTGCTTCATTGCGGGGTGGCATGGAGGCAATCAGCCTGTGGCACTGCTGAGGTCTTATGGAGGCCCAAGATGCTTCGATAGTGGCCTTTAGCTCATCCAGAGTGTTGGGTCTTGAGTCTCTCAATGTTCTCTTCACAATATCCCACAGATTCTCTATGGGGTTCAGGTCAGGAGAGTTGGCAGGCCAATTGAGCACAGTGATACCATGGTCAGTAAACCATTTACCAGTGGTTTTGACACTGTTAGCAGCTGCCAGGTCGTGCTGAAAAATGAAATCTTCATCTCCATAAAGCTTTTCAGCAGATGGAAGCATGAAGTGCTCCAAAATCTCCTGATAGCTAGCTGCATTGACCCTGCCCTTGATAAAACACAGTGGACCAACACCAGCAGCTGACACGGCACCCCAGACCATCACTGATTGTGGGTACTTGACACTGGACTTCTGGCATTTTGGCATTTCCTTCTCCCCAGTTTTCCTCCAGACTCTGGCACCTTGATTTCCGAATGACCTGCAGAATTTGCTTTCATCCGAAAAAAGTACTTTGGACCACTGAGCAACAGTCCAGTGCTACTTCTCTGTAGCCCAGGTCAGGCGCTTCTGCCGCTGTTTCTGGTTCAAAAGTGGCTTGACCTGGGGAATGCGGCACCTGTAGCCCATTTCCTGCACACGCCTGTGCACGGTGGCTCTGGATGTTTCTACTCCAGACTCAGTCCACTGCTTCCGCAGGTCCCCCAAGGTCTGGAATCGGCCCTTCTCCACAATCTTCCTCAGGGTCCGGTCACCTCTTCTCATTGTGCAGCGTTTTCTGCCACACTTTTTCCTTCCCACAGACTTCCCACTGAGGTGCCTTGATACAGCACTCTGGGAACAGCCTATTCGTTCAGAAATTTCTCTCTGTGTCTTACCCTCTTGCTTGAGGGTGTCAATAGTGGCCTTCTGGACAGCAGTCAGGTCGGCAGTCTTACCCATGATTGGGGTTTTGAGTGATGAACCAGGCTGGGAGTTTTAAAGGCCTCAGGAATCTTTTGCAGGTGTTTAGAGTTAACTCGTTGATTCAGATGATTAGGTTCATAGCTCGCTTAGAGACCCTTTTAATGATATGCTAATTTTGTGAGATAGGAATTTTGGGTTTTCATGTGCTATATGCCAAAATCATCCGTATTAAGACAATAAAAGACCTGAAATATTTCAGTTAGTGTACAATGAATCTAAAATATATGAATGTTAAATTTTCATCATTACATTATGGAAAATAATGAACTTTATCACAATATGCTAATATTTTGAGAAGGACCTGTATATTGGGTCCTCCTGCATCCAGAAACCACAGCGAGCGGAGGCATCCTCTCGTCCTTCCTTCAGTGGAAATCCTGGATCTCGACCCTGGCGCCCTACGTCTCTTCCCCTGACCTGCCACAGGTCACCCTCTTCTATGACAGGAATAACTGTGAGTGTTATCAAGAAAGCTTTGCTGAGGAGCTGGAGGGGACTTCCTGGGAGATCTCCACCGCAGACATTTATGTAGCCCCTGAAGGTGTTGTAGCCTCCATGCAGCTGTCTACAGAACAGGAGAACTGGTTTAAAATGTGGTCTGATGGTGTACCCCATTTTTCACTGGCGTTCCACCCTGCTGGGAGGAGTGTTAAAACGCTCCCTAGCTCTCACTGACTGGCATTCTTCATCCACACCCAATCTATCTTATTCCCCCTCATGTAACACCTACCGCATTACTAACATGTCCACAGACGTTGGCACCTTGGAACATGTGCAACTTGAAAGACATCATTTCAGAGAAAAAACAGATCATCCAATGGCTGCAGCTGTACTTCAGAGCATGCCATCTTCACTTTGGGCTGAGGGCCCCATGGACGTGGGACTCATTCAGTGTTCTCCCATCACTTTCCAGCTTAACACTGACCGACCCATTTGCAAATCCCAGTACCCTCACAAACCAGCAGCCGAAAGTGGAATTTCTGACACCATAGAAGGCCTGTGGAACGCTGGGGTGCTGGAACCAGCTGACGGCTCTTCTTGGAACACACCCATCTTACCAGTAGAAAAGAAGGGCACTGGGAAATGGAGAATGGCCCACGACTTGAGAGCTGTAAATGCAGCACTTTCCACTCCTACAGTTCCAGTGCCCAATCCTTATGTTGCTCTTACCAATCTAAACCCCGAACATGCATGATTCACCTGCATCGATCTGGCCAATGCTTTCTTCTGCCTGCCTCTAGCTGAGGAGTGCAGAGATATTTTTGCATTCACATATAAGTCAAACAGGTACCGCTACACTCGTTTGCTGCACGGTTTTGCTCTGTCACCCGGGATATTTAATCAGGTCCTTAAGGACTCCCTCCAAGACTGTCCCCTTCCACCGAACACCACATTGATTCAATATGTGGATGATATTCTTTTGGCGACACCAACTGTTTCTGAATGCTTGGAGGACACGGCTCTGGTGCTCTCACACCTAGCAAATGCTGGGTACAAGGTCAGCAAAGCCAAACTACAAATTTTTCCGGAAACAGGTGGATTTCTTGGGCAGGGTGATCTCCCAGCCCGGGACAGGAATGTCCCCTTCACATCAATCTGCTGTCCTTTCTCATCCAAAACCGGTGCGGGTGAAGGACATGCTTTCCTTCTTGGGAGTCACCGGATACAGCAGGTCATTTATTCCAGGATACACTGACCTAACTGCCCCACTCCGCGACTTAGTGAAGAAACAGGGCATGCGCCATTTGACAGCGCCTCTAGAATGGACAACAGAACCAGAGGAAGCATTTATTGCTCTTAAAACCAGCCTTTCCCAAGCTGCTCACTTGGCACATCCAGACTACACATTGCCCTTTCACCTGGACGTTTCTGTTACAGCACACACCGCGAATGGAGTGCTGTTCCAGAAAAAAGGGGGAGTAAGAACAGTGCTAATGTATATTAGCATAATGCTTGACAACATGGAACAAAGACACCATGAATGTACCAGACATGCAGCAGGGTTGGCAAAAATAATTCAAAAAAACAGCACATGTGGTGATGGGACATCCACTACACATTTTAACATCACATGGAGTAGTGGCATTTGTCAATTCCAAAACTTTCACACTCACCATTGAGACAACAGAGATTGAGTAAGGTGCTGGAGGCATGGCAGACAGAATGACAGAAGGAGAGCCCCATGTATGTGCCGAAAAAGTTGAGGTAAGTGAGAAAATCAGACCAGACCTACAAGGAGAACCACTTAGAGAAGCAAGAAACCTGTACACAGATGGCTGTTGTTTTAGACATGACACAGAGGGTCTGTTAGATCTCAGGGCTGCATTTGATACAGTCGATCACAAAATTCTCTTAGAAAGGCTGGAATATGCTGTAGGGATCAGGGGAACAGCGCTAGGCTGGTTTAAATCTTATCTGTCTGACAGATTCCAGTTTGTTCATGTAAATGACTCCAGGGTTAATTGTGGAGTACCACAGGGCTCAGTACTTGGGCCAATTCTCTTTACTATATACAGGTCCTTCTCAAAATATATAAAACAGTGTCAAAACCACTGGTAAATGGTTTACTGACCATGGTATCACTGTGCTCAATTGGCCTGCCAACTCTCCTGACCTGA
The DNA here is from genome assembly GCF_021462225.1 of Girardinichthys multiradiatus. Taxonomy (NCBI): domain Eukaryota; kingdom Metazoa; phylum Chordata; class Actinopteri; order Cyprinodontiformes; family Goodeidae; genus Girardinichthys; species Girardinichthys multiradiatus. The sequence continues at coordinate 25,256,027 of NC_061796.1, read as the reverse complement.
ACCCCATAGAGAATCTGTAGGATATTGTGAAGAGAACGTTGAGAGACTCAAGACCCAACACTCTGGATGAGCTAAAGGCCACTATCGAAGCATCCTGGGCCTCCATAAGACCTCAGCAGTGCCACAGGCTGATTGCTTCCATGCCACCCCGCAATGAAGCAGTCATTTCTGCCAAAGGATTCCCGACCAAGTATTGAGTGCATAACTGTACATGATTATTTGAAGGTTGACGTTTTTTGTATTAAAAACACTTTTCTTTTTTTGGTCGGATGAAATATGCTAATTTTGTGAGATAGGAATTTTGGGTTTTCATGAGCTGTATGCCAAAATCATCCATATTAAGACAATAAAAGACCTGAAATATTTCAGTTATTGGGCAATTAATCTAAAATATATGAATGTTAAATTTTCATCAAGACATTATGGAAAATAATGAACTTTATCACAATATGCTAATATTTTGAGAAGGACCTGTATATGCTTCCAATAGGTCAAATTATTAGGCAGCATGGGATACATTTTCACTGTTACGCTGATGATACTCAGTTTTACTTATCCATAAATCCTGATGAGCCCAACCTGTTAGATAGACTACAAGCATGTCTTGACGATATAAAAACTTGGATGATGTTAAATTTTTTGCTTCTAAATTCAGACAAGACAGAAGTTGTCATCTTTGGACCGGAGTCTTTAAAAAAGAAACTGCTTAGTCAATCACTTAACCTGGATGGCATTAAATTGACCTCTGATAATAAAGTAAAAAACCTTGGTGTTATTTTTGACCAGGACAATGCAGCAGCAAGAGTTCTGATGAAAATTAAAAAGAGAGATCATATTTCTCCTATTTTAGCTTCCCTTCATTGGCTCCCTGTTCAGTCCAGAATAGAATTTCAAATTATCCTCCTCACATATAAAGCCCTTAATGATCTAGCTCCATCATACATCAGAGATCTGATTGTTCCATATGTTCCTAACAGGGCACTTCGTTCTCAGACTGCAGGTTTACTGGTGGTGCCTAGAGTCTCTAGAAGTAGAATGGGAGGCAGATCCTTTAGTTATCAGGCTCCTCTCCTGTAGAACCAGCTCCCAGCTTTAGTCCGTGAGGCAGACACCCTGTCTACTTTTAAGGCTAGGCTTAAAACTTTCCTTTTTGATAAAGCTTATAGTTAGAGTGGCTTAGTTTATCCTGAGCTATCTTCCTTATTTTTTAGCTCAGTCTCCTTCCCTCCCTGTTGGTTGGAGTAAGGGGGAGTCAGGTTTAGCCTAAACCGGCTCAGTTATGGTTGAGGTGCAAGCACACCCTCCATTTCTGCTACCTGTATGACCCATTCTCTTTTCCAATGGTTATAATCAGTCTGACAGAGGGAGGTATCCCAATCATTGTGGTTTTTAGTATAACAATGACCCTCTGTGGGACCCTTTGTGAGGTGCCTTGAGACGACATTGTTGTAAATAAGCGCCGTTTAACTAAATAATCTGAACTGAAACTATCTGTGTAGTTATGCTGCTATAGGCTTAGGCTGCTGGAGGACATAACGACCACTTTCACCCTCTTCGCTACATTCTCACACTACTCTCCAATTTTGCATTGTTTGCTGTTATTTCAGCTTTTAACCTTGTTCTCTCTTGTCTCTTCCTAGAAGCTACACCTGGCCTGTCTCTGTGTCTGCCTGTGACACCTTTCTGGATAGGGGAATCGTCCGAGCTTCTGCTGGCAACAACTTAATGCTCACCCTCTACCGATGATCCATATAGCCCTGTCTTTTAGTGTTTAACCCTTTCTCTCTCCTAGACATGGAAATTGACTGAGCTTTTACTGTAACTAATTATATGTGCTCTCTTTCAGACTCTAACCTTGAAAACTGGCTCAGAGTTTATCTGTTCGTTTTTTTCTAGGTGAAACGACTAAAGGAGCTACATCCATTAACATTTACTTTTCCTTCCCACAGAAAGTTCTTCTGGATCAGTGCTTCTGTGTTCTTTTTGTGTCTCTACTCTGTTCTCTCAAACCCCCAGTCGGTCGTGGCAGATGGCCGCTCACACTGAGCCTGGTTCTGCTGGGTGTTTCTTCTTGTTAAAAGGGAGTTTTTCCTCTCCGCTGTCGCTACATGCATGCTCAGTATGAGGGATTGCTGCAAAGTCAACGCCAGTGACTGTCCACTGTCTCTACATGCTCATCCGGGAGGAGGGAATGCTGCAAGTCACTGACTGGATGCAATCTGCTGGGTTTCCTTAGATAGAAAAACTTTTTATCCAATTTGAATAAATAACTGAATCTGACTGTACTGTTCAATTGTTAGGATTAATTGGAATGTATGTACCTGACTGTTGTGAAGTGCCTTGAGACAACATGTGTTGTGAATTGGCGCTATATAAATAAAACTGAATTGAATTGAATTACATACAGCTGTCTCCGTGTGATTTATTCTAATGTGTTGTGAATTCCTCCAGGTTATGGTGAATAAACAAACGCGCAAAAGGCCCTTTAAAGGGGTACTTCAACAATTGCCACAATATAAACAATAACTCTATTAGCTAGCCATCTGTGAGAATGCATTTCTTTATGAGGAGCAGTTACAAGTGGCTGCATAAAACACCAGAATTCAATGATAATTAAAACAATAAAAATTTTTAAATTATTTAAGTAATTAATTATTTAAATAACATTTTAGTCTGTTGCCTTTTGTAAATGTATGCAACATAGAAAAAAGGAGAGGTTCTTTATAAATAATAGCTCTTTAAATAGTTATAATCTGGGATGAAAAAATTAATGGGTTTAGCAAAATATAATTATCTTAAGTGATACTTCACACAATTTCATAAACTGTGAAACCAAAGGGCTCAGATTTAATACTCACTGAGACTCGTTTATGCAGTAAAACCTAGATTCAGACCAGGGTTTGTTGTTTGGGGTCCTTTATTCTAGACACTTAAATTTTTTGTTTTCCTCATGTTTTTTGTATTTCTTATTGTCAGAAAACACTTTGTAAATACTCCTTTATATTTACAATGTTTGGTTTTATAAACCAGTGTACACCTGCTTTATTTGACAGTATACTCTGAGGTAAATTAGATTAGTTGCCAAAAGAGCTGAAGCATTAGTTTTTCTAACCAGCAGTAAAACAAATGGATTTCCTTTGTAAAATAAGCTGTCCTTCAGGTTTTACTGAATATCATATAATAATGTTTTATTAAAAGAAGTGAGAGAAATCTCAGAATGTGCAGGAAGGAAGATCTGAACTTGCTTCCCTCCTCATAAGAGGGAGAGTGCCTGACAAACGAGGGACTTAGTGGGGGATGCAGGGGGAGAAGGTTATAGCAGTGGGAGATGATTAGCATATTGCTACAGGGACTTAGTTGCTTTTCTGTACACTCTACACAAAGAGCATGTATGCTTTGTTATTCATAAGTGTGGTTCAAAGAAATACACTTTGAAAAATACATATTAGCTATGTGGGGTTAAGGAAATGTGCTTCAGGTTACATTAAGTTTCAAAACAGCTTCAAATTAACCACTGAAAAGGCCTGGATCCTCAGTTTGAAACTGTTATTCAAATTCAGCTCAGTTCACTTCAAGCTTTTGCTCATTTAAATTGGTTTTCTTGACAACTTTGTAGGGTGAATGTTGTTCTTGGGTAGAACATGTTAATCTAAAACTATTTTGAAGTACACATCTACAGGGGTTGGACAATGAAACTGAAACACCTGTCATTTTAGTGTGGGAGGTTTCATGGCTAAATTGGACCAGCCTGGTAGCCAGTCTTCATTGATTGCACATTGCACCAGTAAGAGCAGAGTGTGAAGGTTCAATTAGCAGGGTAAGAGCATAGTTTTGCTCAAAATATTGAAATGCACACAACATTATGGGTGACATACCAGAGTTCAAAAGAGGACAAATTGTTGGTGCACGTCTTGCTGGCGCATCTGTGACCAAGACAGCAAGTCTTTGTGATGTATCAAGAGCCACGGTATCCAGGGTAATGTCAGCATACCACCAAGAAGGACGAACCACATCCAACAGGATTAACTGTGGACGAAAGAGGAAGCTGGTGCAAGGATCGCAAATCTTGGGCTGTGGACAATGTGAAACATGTATTGTTCTCTGATGAGTCCACCTTTACTGTTTTCCCCACATCCGGGAGAGTTACGGTGTGGAGAAGCCACAAAGAAGCGTACCACCCAGACTGTTGCATGCCCAGAGTGAAGCATGGGGGTGGATCAGTGATGGTTTGGGTTGCCATATCATGGCATTCCCTTGCCCCAATACTTGTGCTAGATGGGCGCGTCACTGCCAAGGACTACCAAACCATTCTTGAGGACCATGTGCATCCAATGGTTCAAACATTGTATCCTGAAGGCGGTGCCGTGTATCAGGATGATAATGCACCAATACACACAGCAAGACTGGTGAAAGATTGGTTTGATGAACATGAAAGTGAAGTTGAACATCTCCCATGGCCTGCACAGTCACCAGATCTAAATATTATTGAGCCACTTTGGGGTGTTTTGGAGGAGCGAGTCAGGAAACGTTTTCCTCCACCAGTATCACGTAGTGACCTGGCCACTATCCTGCAGACAAATTGACGCTGTATTGGCTGCAAAAGGAGGCCCTACACCATACTAATAAATTATTGTGGTCTAAAACCAGGTGTTTCAGTTTCATTGTCCAGCACCTGTATTTCCCAAATGCATTTAATAAGGTGTACATGGAATGAAATCCACTTTCCACCGACTGGATTCTGGGCTGGTCTCTTTAACCTTCCAAAGTTTCAGATTGATGTGTGAGTGTGTGTGAGTGCTCATGAGTCCCCGGCTTTGTTGTTAAGGTGATGGCATAGATTGAGGAAGGAGATTTTGAGAGTTATTTTTTTATATCCACCAAACTACACTGTAGATTATTCTGCCTTCTTTTAGTCTCTGAATGTTGTTTTGGAAGGCACTTGTTTCAGTGTTGCATAATTCTTCCACCGGAGAGAACTGCAGATCTGAATCCAAGTGCTCTCTGATAGTTAGAAATCTGTATTGGGTTCAGGTTTTTCATAAGAGACATTGTTTTGTGCAAAGGTGCACTGAGCACCAAGCTTCATTGCACAATTTAGAAGTTTTATCTCTAGACTTGCATAGTATGTCGATTCTGATGTAGAGGAAACTGGGCTGTTGTGATCACCATGTTTTAAACTACATTTGGTGACAAGCAGATCTAGTGGACAGACCTGATACACCCAGACGAGTAGCAAAGGTAAAGTGAAAACAAATGGGTTAGACTCTTGGGCCTGTATTCACAAAGATTGTGATGCGACCATGCTGGTCATCTCCATACTGCATCTATTTCATATTAATAGAATATTTTATTAACAAAATATTTTTTTATTATTGATAATTGTTGATGATCATTTAGCCTCAGGCCAGTGGTCCCCAACCTTTATATCACAGCGGACCGGGCAACGCTTGACAATTTTACCGCGGCCCGGGGTGTTGAACCGTCATGTTGGTGTGCCCGCTGAGACTCACAAACTCAACAACACGCAGCTGCTCTGTTCTGCATATTTCTGCCGTTTTTTAAGGAGAAATATTATTGTGAGAGCCAAGAGCAGCTCATTCTACAAAGATTTTGCGGCATTCTATTTATACTTTTGCAACGGCGTCGACGAATGCGTGTTACACGCAAGAGACGGCGTTCTCTCCCACAACTTGTTGCTAAGGAACGCCCAGCTGAACAGTGTTGAGAATTAAAATCATGTAATTTCATGTTATTAGTTTAGTTTGCATGTGAGAACATTAAACTGAGATTTAACATGAGTGAGCCTTGGGGAGAGAGTACAGCAGGGGTCAGGGTGAAACAGGGGTTAGAAGGGTCTCGGCAGCTGCAAGCCGTAAAAGCTGGCTGTAGGGACAATAAAGCAATAAATGTCAACTTTTGGCCATGGTATAGATGCCACAAGGGAGTTTGGCTGATTTACAACACCTGATGGAAAAAGGGAAGGCACAGTCAGTAAGCCTTGAAGTCCACAGTATAAAGATGTACCTGGAACTTGAAATGACAGAGACATCTGGGTAAAGACAGCCATGGTTTGCTGAAAATCCATCTCTCACCGTAAGGGCCCTTATATAAATTTTCTATTCTTCATGTAATTTTCTTTCGTTGTGTTATTTTGTATATTCCTTTTGCATTAGAAATCATTGGACTTATTATCTTCCAAATTAAACTAACATTAATCTTAATTTCCTGCTCTTCATCTGTTCTTTCTCACGACATCCAGAATGGGAGAGGTTGAGGCCGCAAGAATATCAGTGATAGCATTATTTTATCTCAACAACAGGTGTGATTTTATAACTTTATACACCATTGATACCGGCGACAATGGCTTGTTAAGTTCAAAGAGACGTTTTGTTCCATTTAAAATGGACCAAAAAGTAGAAGGAGTGAATACACCTGCATCTTTATGAACATACCTTTTGTCCAGCTGCGGCACTCTTTGTTGTCCCATTGTCTGAGAAAAACACAGTCCCGGTCTTCATTTGCCGTCCTCAGCACAAAACTCAGCTGTAATTTCCAATACTTCATCCACAGTTTAGAACTTTTTTTTCGGGAAGACATTGGGCTTAAAAAAACAAATAATCCAACACGAGAAATTATAAAAAAAAAAAAAACACATACACGCTCAGCTGCATAATCGGTTCTGCCCTGTTTGAACTCGATGTGGATTTTTAAAATACGCGCCGTTACGCATGCCCAACTAAAGTTTGGATAGGCCAAATTCCACAAACGACCCCTCCTTTTCATCCTTAGAGCCAGGAGAATAAAGTTATCCCCAAGTCTATGGAGGGAAATTTGTCTTTTTATTATTCAGTCAAAAAAAAAGTATTTTCAACCAAAACAAATATTATTTGATCACACAAAAAATAATTTAAATAATAAAAAAAAAAAAACTGTGATCAAACCTTTTAAAAATGCAAATGATTTATTTTTAAAAGTAAAGGTTTGTCTGCAAAAGACGTAAAAAATCTTTGGTTAAGAATCTCAAACTTTTGGTTTTGAAGCTCCCATTTTTTGTTTGAAGTCAAATTTTGAGTGCTGACAACATGTACATTCGGGGTGGATAAGGAGAAACGATGTAAAATGTAAGAGGAAAGGCAAAACAGATCCTCTGCTGTGTTACTATGCAGGGATTGATACGCTGCATCATTATAAATTATCCAGTTGCTAATTTGTTTCCTTCTGTTCCACTCACAGCAGGTTTGTCATCTGTCCTGATTAAATTATTTTTCTTATATTGCTCGATGTAAGTCACAACAAATTGGCCAATCAATATTAACAATATAAACGACAAATATGTCTGTTAATTAATTTGTCTCCCTTGATCTTTTTTTATTTTCGGAGACTCACCGGGTTCTGTTGTTTTTTTTTTTGAGTATATGTTTGAAGAGTTCGGAGTTTATCATAAACAGCCGCAATATTTAAGCCAGAACATAATATTAGTGTTAGGGTTTTACGACTTTTTATATTGTTTATCACTTGTGTCTGCTCTAAGTGCTTTCTTCCCCCACATGTCATAGACAAAGAGATAAGAGAGAAGGGTGAGTTATGCTATTATCAGCAACATCTAGGGACTGGCACCAATCCTCACTCCTTTCTCTAAAATCAAGAACCCTAACCTTTCTGACCCCACACACACACACACACACACACCCCCACTCTGAATGATGTTTGAACTGTGTGTGACCAAGCATGTATAAATAAAGAGAGAGGGGGCTAATACTTCGTAGTCTGTAGTGCACAGCTACCCTTGCAAGTAAAACTGACTCTGTGTCTTTCCTTACCTCTGAGTTGATTAAATAATACCTATCATTAATTTGGTCCTTCGAGCCGGAGAGTATAAGAACTAAACTGATTTTATCTTTCTTTGCAGTGACTGGCGGATCTCCGGAGACAGCCTGACGTCGAGTTAAGCGCTGCCGCACAGCCGCATCTAGGCCTGGTGGCTGAAAGTCCCAGTGTGTAACGTTCGCATCTGGCCGGTCGATTATTGTCTTGCTCGATGCCGGGCGGGTCCGGGAGATCTGACAGAGTCACCTGAAAGTCAACTCAGAGGTGAGACAGTTTTAAAATACAGTACGTGAGATAAGATTAAGCGCTATAGAAATGAAAGAAGAAAAGTACTTAAAAGTCGCCGTAAGGACACTGCATTGGAAAGGTGTTATTTTGCCGCAAGGAAATAGTGATAAATTTAGGTAGGATCTCGCCGCAAGGAGATCAGAGACGACTAGGCGCCATAAAGTGAACTGGATAATTTGGTTGGTAACATTCCGCCGGAAGGGAATGAAATTAAGTGTTAAATAATAAAGAGATCTCATAAACTGAGCTAGGTCGACCATACATATTGCTGAAGGGACATAAATATGTTAAAATACTAACTGTGTGAGTGCTATATTATTGTTCTTCCTATTTTTATTACACATTAACCATCATCTCCTAAACATCAAAGTGGGGATGATTGTGTTAAATGTGCTTTAATTTGGAAGATAAAATTGGTTTTTTACAGTGTGGAAGTTTGAGTATAAATGAGTAAAAAAAAAAGTTAAAACTTTCCTGAAGGAAGTTTGGTTTGTCTTAAATATTGCGATCAGTCGGAAAAGAAGGTAAAAAAGTGAAAAGGGACATTAGAGAGTCGAAAAGAAAGTTGTTTTAGAAAGGAGTATAGTTCATGTTATGGGGAACGACTGACTGACTGACTGATAATATTTCTTTGTGCAAAATCTGAACCTATACTAAACGTTTTCTTCTGCCTCTCTCACACACAAATACACACATATATGGGATTTGAGTTCAACATCTGCGTTTTTGAGTTTGGATTTTAGAAACCTGCCCTTCTCCATGGCTACTCCGCCAGAGACGCTTCTCCAGCACGGCCTGAAAGAGAGAGATCTGCCTTCCTGTCTGCCTGCTTGTTGAAAATTGCAGTGTGAATTTCCACAAAAAACGAAACTCAGGCCCGAACCCACTGAGATGGATAAAGATCCATGCTGTTTGCAAGAGCCAGAAGAGGGATACACTGGATTTATATTGAAAGCATCTTATGCGGGTAGAAGAGAAACCGGAGCAAAGTTTCTTCTTTCTCCCTCCTGGAGAAGTTAAAGTGGACAAAGAATGATTCAATGTCTCACCAACAGACCTGGGAAGGGCCTGGTTGTTTTTTGAACTGATAGAGGACTGTGTGCCATGACAGTCTGACTCTGGAGCGATTAAGAAACTGATGGGGGTAACGTACAAACACACACACATTTGCATAAATCTTTTCCTATTTTCCACAACGAAGAACGCTTATTAACCGCTGCTCATGTGACGCTTGCTTGACGTTGACAGATATAGCGGGTAAAAATATTATTTTAGGGTTAGAAAAGTATCTTTAAAAGGGTGATAACTTAACTCATTTGATACTTTCCGGTTAATTCTTTTAGAGAAACAAGTTCTCTTTTGTCGTGGAATATTCAGGGTCAATTATTCTAGTTATTAAAAGTTATTAAAAGCAGAGGAAGTTACAACATCTCCAAAACTCAGCAGTAACCATGTGTTTTCTATGTTATTCTCAGGACAGATCTCATGAAGGAGCATTTTTTTAAACCCAGCGCATGCGTAAAACCTGATGAGTTTCTCCTTCAGGCATTATTTTCTGTTGTCAGAGTTTGTATCCCATAAATCTAATGGGTAGAGACCTCATTAAAACAGACTTAGTTCTACTGCAGATGGTCTTCATACAGTCTCTGACACAGTACTTACAGTTTGGTGCAGTTTTGTCCGCAAGTGCTAACTTACTCTTATGGAAAGTACAAATTCATTGTTTTTCACAGCAGCTGCTGGGAAGAGGTTATATTAGTTTTTTTTTCCTTCCCTCTTTTGATTCATGCAGCGTGTTGATTTACACTGTACCTTATATCAGATCCTGACAAAAACTATGAAAGGTTTGGTTCTGCAGTTTCCTTTTTTCTCCCTTTGGGGAAGGAAAGGACCTGATCAGTTCTGTGTTGCATAGGAATATTAAAACACTTGTTTTCTAAGATATAACCAGCTAAAAACTTTTGAAACTTTGAGAGTAATTGGTTTTATTAAAAACATTTTCCTTGGTAAAACAAACCTTTAAAATGAGAATGAAAAATGGGATTATTTAGAAAGAATCTGATTGGACAGTGGTACCACACAAAAAAAATTAAACTAATCTCATGTTTCCTAAAAGACTCTGCATGAAAAGGCCTTCAGAACCGTGGAGTTATTTTCCACCACAGTACCAAGTTTTTTAAGCATGCTTTTTCTTTATTTTAAAACAGATCTGGTTTTTGTTTTGTTTTTGGCTTTTTAGCATAATGTTGTCTGAAGCTTCTTATGAACTGTGTTAGGAGCAAATATGATCTGAGGTAAATTAGGAGCTGTGAACTAATAATTTTAAATCTGATTATTGTCCAAGCAGAAATAATATATTTAGCCAATCCTTCAATCTCTGCAGAAAGTTAACACCATTGTTCAATGCAGTAGTACTCAACTTGTGGTTCCTGGACTCCTGAAGCCCGTAAGCCATAGATTTTGGGTCCATAAAATTACAATATTTAATTAAAGGTAGACCGATTACCTATTAAAACAGATCTAAGCCAATGATGAGTTCCAGTCATTTGGTGGCTTTGAAATGCAATAATACTCAAAATTTCTACTCTGGGGAACACAGATTGGGGTTGAAGAGTTTTGTTTTGGAACCAAGGCTAGGATTCTTTATAACGGAATAAAGACAAGTCAAATCCTTTATTTTAGGAATAGAAAAGAAATAAAGGCTCTCTTAACAGTAAGAGGATGGTCGGCTCAAACTCCAGTCTCCTTGTTTGATTTCTTAGGGTTTAAAGATTAAAGGAATACATATGAGTACAAAGGTACACAAGGTAATTTCAGATTACTAAGAGATCAAATATTGGAACATTTATCAGCATGTGGATTATTAAAGAGGGGTTCTAGTAATAAGTTTTCCCCAACTCTCAAAATTTAAATAGCCCAAATTAAAGAAAATTATGTTTGTTCTTTTTTGAAACACTATGTGGGAAAAAGTCCAGTTTGGAGACAAGCTTCTTATCTTAATTTCTGATTAAGTCAAACACTGCAGTTTTGTTTAGTTTGGGTATAACATGAAAATGTCAACGCCGACTTTTCTAATTTCCCCTCGGGGATCAATAAAGTATCTTTGAATTTGAATTGAATTGAATTAAAATACTTCTTTGCATTTAACCTGAAATTCTGCAATACAGCTGCGATCAAATTGAGCCAAACAAAAAGAGAATTATAACAATAACTCTCAGGATGGTAGTTATTATTACAGAGTTACAGTACAAAGAATTAGCAAAAGGTTTCAGCATCAGTAAATTTGGATTCATTTAAGAGAAAACTGTTGCTGTGCTTCTAAATAGTTTGTGCACTCATCTTAAAAAGGATCCTGAAGATTGTCATAACAAAATTGATCAATTATAGTATTAAAAGATATGGCTGAGAAAACATATTCTGAAAAGAGATTGTTAAAAATTTCTTTTAATTCCTGAAGCTTCAAATTTGGCCATTTGTCTGTCTTTGATGTTTTGTCTTTCTTTGTTGGAATGAATGTTTGTTTATTTGTTGCATGAAACAATAATCCATGTTTAGAATAATGTTTCTAAATCCCAGATTGATTAAAACTTTGAGTTTTCAGGAGAGTTAAGAAGCAGCTTGTTTCTGAGGTAGGTGCATGTTAATAGCTTTGCAGTTTAAGTTACACTAATGTGGGATGGGATGAAGAAACTGTGGGTCCGCCCATAGGCTGCCAATCAGAGGTTAGTTCTGCCTGACTCCGCCCACCTACCAGGTTGGTTCATGCCTTTGCTGTCATGGTAACGCTCAGCACCTCCCTTCCTGAGTTTTAACACTGTTTAAGAGACAATAGAATCAAAATGCTTGTAATGATTGTTGCCTTAATAACATGTTTTTTTGGATGTAGCATGACTTTTAGATTTATGTGTTTTACTATAAAAAGGTTAATGAAATAGTTTAAACTAGTTTGAAGAATATGTTTTGCATACATAATCATTGATGATTTATTAGATTGAAAGTTTCCCTGGTGCCATTAAGCTAGCTGACAGTTCAAGATATGCCAAAGGTAAGGAATATATTTCTGATAAAGAATCAGAGTTAGGATTTCATACTTGGTTGGAATTATTTATTAGATTCAAATTTGTAGGGTTTATGCATCTGAATTACATTAGATGTCCATTAATCTAAAACTTTTCTTCATACAAGACAAATCAGGATGATATGTGACTTATTTCTAAGTGAAATATTGATGAACTGTACGATGACTGAAGTTTGTGTTTTGTTGTGAATGGAACTGAGTTACAGTTAAAACCATCTGGATTTTCTTTATGCTGCTTTTGTTAAATTCATAGTGACACATAGTTATGTCAGAATTCATTTATTTGGTTCTATCTAATGTGATCTTGGTTACAAGAACATTCTTGTTTAAACCTTTTGCTGGATTGTCAACCCCTGCGCCAACAGGGGGGAATGTCAGAATAAAGTAACATGGAGATATTTCCAAGATAAATTTTTTTCCACATCTTTTTGTGAAGGTAGGATGTTGTTACTGTCAAAACCTGTCCACTGTGTTTTCTCAAGTTTCACAGACGGTGACGGCTGCATTACCAGAAACAGCCACTTCCACCCTCCGGTCCTTTATTCTTGGCGACTGGATTCTGCTCAGAGAATTTAGGAGAAAACACAGGAAGTCCAGGGCTGGAATGGCCCATATCAGATTCTACTAGACACCCAGGAAAGCTGCAGGAAAGCTCCAGATCCTCCAGCTTCATCTGGTTTCCAGGACAAGTCATCTTCCAGCTGGATCATCCACGGCTTGAAAGGTTTGAGGACAGCAGACCACCACAAGACAAAGAACTGTAAGCTGATCACTGGCGAGTGATTGAAGAGGTGGTTGAAGAACACTGTTCTTACAAGGGCACAATAATCCCTTGGGCAGTGCAACGTTATTTCAGAATCTACTTAAGGCCATCGCATTGCCTGAAAGTTAGAAATCATAAGGTCATTTGCCTCACTGCGCACACACCACAGTGAGACACACATAGAAGACCTCTACACATTTGCACATAACCTTTCTCTGGATGATGGACTGGCGACGTCTGCAACAGAGAGACAGTCAAACATGCGCCATGATGCTTATTTTCATTAATTTCATAATATTTGGTGACTACTAGGCGCTCCTTTGCCTGGACGGCGAGGGTCAGCCAAATTCTTTTCTCCCACTTTGACAGCGAAACTGACTCTGAGGAGGAAATCTTGGATGCTTTTATCTAACTTTCATGTTTATTGCTTGATATCTATCATTATGGCACAAATTTGAAATGTGTTCATTTCCGCCATTGTAATAATTTGTTTTCTTTGAGGAAAAAACTGTTTGCTTTCAGTATCAGAAGGAAGGAGTTGTAATGGAAATTATTTTATTAAGTGTTCCAAAGTGTATGACCATTGGGTTACCTCACTCCCCTGAACATCTTTTAGTGGAGGAAGCTGTAAAAGCCATTATCAGAAGTTTAATGGTTAAGGCCATTTGTTAGGGTGATGCCTTTGGAAGAGCAGATGTTGTTCCTAGGTAACCTTCTCACCTCTGAACCCGAGAACGGTCTAGGGTCATAAAGCACAAACTCTTTTAAGTGGTGATAACACCCATATACTCTTTAAATACTGTGTGTAAATGTTGACACCACACTAAACCCAAAAGCTGATGATTATGATGACATGTTGTAATTGAATATATCTTCCATGCCTGAGTGTATTCATAATTGTACTTCATAAAATGACCTTGTAGCAGAAAATTGAAAGAAGTTGCTGTTTAAGTGAAGTGAGAAAAAGTGCAATGATGATATGAACAAGGCTTGTTTTAATTCTTTTACTTTTTATTCTTACATTTTGTTTCTTTGCTTTATTATTGTTTTACTCTGCCATGATTGGTGGTCGCCTGGCGGAGGGACCGTGTAAGTCTTTCCCACAAAATAATCTGTTTTCCGTCCTGTGGGTTTGTGCTTACACAGAGTGTTTCATTTTACATGTATTTACTCATGACTTATTTGTGATAAAACAGGGGGGAACTGTTAGGGTTTTACGACTTTTTATATTGTTTATCACTTGTGTCTGCTCTAAGTGCTTTCTTCCCCCACATGTCATAGACAAAGAGATAAGAGAGAAGGGTGAGTTATGCTATTATCAGCAACATCTAGGGACTGGCACCAATCCTCACTCCTTTCTCTAAAATCAAGACACATGAACCCTAACCTTTCTGACCCCACACACACACACACACACCCACTCTGAATGATGTTTGAACTGCGTGTGACCAAGCATGTATAAATAAAGAGAGAGGGGGCTAATACTGCGTAGTCTGTAGTGCACAGCTACCCTTGCAAGTAAAACTGACTCTGTGTCTTTCCTTAACTCTGAGTTGATTAAATAATACCTATCAATTAGCAACATAAAAATAGATTGTTGTAGTAGTTGGCAATCTGTATATTATAGCTTTGCTAGTTTTAAACTTAGTGTCACATAATAAAAAAATAATAATTTCCAATGATTTTACTAAATTTGTTTTTTTTTCCCAAATATTTTAACGATATATAACGTGTTTGATTGCTTAAATTGCTTTTTGATGACACAAAATAATGTTTTTTTTTACTGCAAGAACAAAACCCTCCCCTGGCATATGTTCACATTTAAACTGGTTAAAAGGTTAAAGCATCCACTGTCTTTGTCACCACATAGAAAGCTGCCTAAAATGGTGATTTTTCATTTGCTAAGAAGTGATTTTAGCATCCAGTTTGCAAATGATTTAATCTGCCATATAATATCTTTAGTTTTTTTCCTATTAATTATATTATCAACATCAAAGCTAAGGGAAGAAACTTGTGACATCAGAAACTGAATATGAATTTCTCAGACTGAATCTGTATTTGTGTAATTTGAAATTAAATGCATTGGTTTGAAAATTTATTTCACTAAACTGAAACTGAACATAATGGCTTAAAACTGAATTTGTTTGCTTTGAAAATTGCTTTGCATTGTATTGAGAATTCAGTTTGATTACTTTCACTATCAGGTGTGAAATTCAATTTCAGTTCCAAAATTCAGTTTTTCGTGTCACACATCATGGTCCTTGAAGCCACAGATTAATCAAACACAGATTTACTGATTCACAGATGTCATTCACTATTGCCGTGTCCAAATTCAGGAGTGCATCCTTTGAAGGTCGCATTTGTAGGCCGATAACGTCCTGGATGAGGCTACGAATGCTGTCCAATCTCCAAGGTTCCAACTAATGCGTCCTTCTTTCCCCAGATTTGAAGGATGGGTCCGGTGTATCCTCCGTGTCCCACCATATCCCATGATTCATTGGGAGTCGAAGTAGATTGTTCAAACAGAAGTGGCAAAGACCGCAGGACAGAAAAGCTGTGAATAAAATTGGATATATTGCGCATTCTGTGAAACAACTGAACTTTTACAATGTTTTTAGACGAGAATGTGGTTGTGTAAACCTAAAATATCTGATCAGTTTCTAATGGAAAATTATTTTTAAAATGCTCAGATCTTCCCTTCACCTCTCTCATTTGATTCTGTGTTTTATCACTCAGAGGTGACCTTCCATCTACCTCTCTCCTCTGTGTTTTATTAGTCTTCTGTTATTTAGAGCAGATGGACTCTAAATTCATTATCAGGAGGTTTATGGTTAACACTCCCTCATGTGTATGCCTCAAAGGAGGGTAGATGGATGCCCTCATAAATAACCTTGTTACCTTTGACCAGGGGAGGGTCTGGAGGCCATATGTCTGAAACTCTTTGAAGTTGAGGTAACACCCTAATTTTTATTATAATAATAATAATTATTATTATTATGCTGTCCAAATAAACTGATTTAAACTTTGTTAAAGTTAATATGTTAGTGTTTAAGTTGTTGAAAGCTTTACAAAAAATTAAACAAATAGTTTGTCATCAATGTACAGGGGTTGGACAATGAAACTGAAACACCTGTCATTTTAGTGTGGGAGGTTTCATGGCTAAATTGGACTAGCCTGGTAGCCAATCTTCATTGATTGCACATTGCACCAGTAAGAGCAGAGTGTGAAGGTTCAATTAGCAAGGTAAGAGAACAGTTTTGTATTTCCTATTATTAGTACACCATCACAGCATTTTTCAAAGGCAGTCATTGGTTTTGATTTTGGGGGGGGGAGTAACCTCCCCCTTACTGCATCCAACAGGGAGGGAAGAAGACGGAGGTGAAAAATAAGGAAGATAGCTCAGGATAACCTAATCCGTTCTAACTATAAGCTTTATCAAAAAGGAAAGTTTTAAGCCTAGCCTTAAAAGTAGACAGGGTGTCTGCCTCACGGACTAAAACTGGGAGCTGGTTCCACAAGAGATGAGCCTGATAACTAAAAGATCTGCCTTCCATTCTACTTTTAGAAACTCTAGGAACCACCAGTAAACCTGCAGTCAGGTCTGTTAGATTCCCTCCTGTATTTCTATGGTTCCCTGCTCTTCTGTGCTATTTGTCCTCCATTCTTTAAGTGCCTTGCATTCTCTCTCACCAGCTGCTCCCTGATTTCTCCTGATTAGCTCCCATTGTTCATTGATTCAGTTGGAGTCTTCCATTTTGGTCGCACAGATCATCTGGGCTGTGCAGTTCGACATGCGCAGGTCAGCATTTGTCGCAGCGATGTACATTGAGGCTGACATCATCAGAGCTATAAAAAGCTGAGAAAACAAAGTTTTAACCGCCATTTTACAGCTGTAGTTAACTGCTACGACGTAAAGGGGCAATATCTGGAGAATAAAAGCTCGCCGGCGTGTTTACTTTTCCTCCACACTAGCCATTCCCAGAAGAGCTTGAAAGCTGGAAATATGTCTGATACAAAAAGATCAGAAGATTCATGTCCCGATGGAAGACCCTGAGACGCAGCCAAGAGCAGATGAAGGCCCACAGAGGTTTTGTTTCCAAGGAGACAACGTTCCTCCTTGTTTTCAGTTGACAGCAAAGGTTTCTCATATTTTTGAACAGATGAGACGTTTACCATTATTGTGCTGATCACGGACTCATGACACTCAGTTCCACCCATTTTTCTTCAGACCTACAACCCATCCTCAAGCCGGTGAACACAAGAAATCAACTTCAAAGTAAGTTCGTTCTTTTTAGATTAAATCAGATACAGTGCCTTGCGAAAGTACTTGGCACCCTTGACCTGGTCAACCTCTTGCCACATTTCAGGCTTCAAACATAAAGATATAAAATTCGAATTTTTTGTGAAGAATCAACAACAAGTGGAACACAATCGTGAAGTGGAATGAAATTTATTGGATGAGTCAAACTTGTTCAACAAATAAAAAACTGAAAAGTGGGGCGTGCAATATTATTCGGCCCCCTTGCGTTAATACTTTGTAGCACCACCCTTTGCTGCAATTACAGCTGCAAGTTGCTTGGGGTATGTCTCTATCAGTTTTGCACATCGAGAGACTGAAATTCTTGCCCATTCTTCCTTGCAAAACAGCTCGAGCTCAGTGAGGTTTGATGGAGAGCGTTCGTGAACAGCAGTCTTCATCTCTTTCCACAGATTCTCGATTGGATTCAGGTCTGGATTTTGACTTGGCCATTCCAACACCTGGATACGTTTATTTGTGAACCATTCCATTGTAGATTTGGCTTTATGTTTTGGATCATTGTCTTGTTGGAAGATAAATCTCCATCCCAGTCTCAGATCTCTTGCAGATTCCAACAGGTTTTCTTCCAGAATGGTCCTGTATTTGGCCCCATCCATCTTCCCATCAATTCGGACCATCTTCCCTGTCCCTGCTGACGAAAAGCAGGCCCAAACCATGATGCTGCCACCACCATGTTTGACAGTGGGGATGGTGTGTTCAGGGTGATGAGCTGTGTTGCTTTTATGCCAAACGATTTTGGTTTCATCTGACCAGAGCACCTTCTTCCACATGTTTGGTGTGTCTCCCAGGTGGCTTGTGGCAAACTTTAAACGAGAATTTTTATGGATATCTTTGAGAAATGGCTTTCTTCTTGCCACTCTTCCATAAAGGACAGATTTGTGCAGTGTACAACTGATTGTTGTCCTATGGACAGACTCTCCCACCTCAGCTGTAGATCTCTGGAGTTCATCCAGAGTGATCATGGGCCTCTTGGCTGCATCTCTGATCAGTCTTCTCCTTGTTTGAGATGAAAGTTTAGAGGGACGGCCGGGTCTTGGTAGATTTGCAGTGGTCTGATACTCCTTCCATTTCAATATGATTGCTTGCACAGTGGTCCTTGGGATGTTTAAAGCTTGGGAAATCTTTTTGTATCCAAATCCGTCTTTAAACTTCTCCACAACAGTATCTCGGACCTGCCTGGTGTGTTCCTTGGTCTTCATGATGCTCTCTGCGCTTTGAACAGAACCCTGAGACTATCACAGAGCAGGTGCATTTATATGGAGACTTGATTACACACAGGTGGATTCTATTCATCATCATCAGTCATTTGGGACAACATTGGATCATTCAGAGATCCTCACTGAACTTCTGGAGTGAGTTTGCTGCACTGAAAGTAAAGGGGCCGAATAATATCGCACGCCCCACTTTTCAGTTTTTTATTTGTTAAAAAAGTTTGACACATCCAATAAATTTCATTCCACTTCACGATTGTGTCCCACTTGTTGATTCTTCACAAAAATTTGAATTTTATATCTTTATGTTTTGTTAGGGTTTTTATGACTTTTTATATTGTTTATCACTTGTGTCATGAACCCTAACCTTTCTGACCCAACACACACACACACCCACCTTGAATGTTGTTTGAACTGTGTGTGACCAAGCATGTATAAATAAAGAGGGAGGAGTGTTAATACTTTGTAGTTTTGCACTGCATAGTGTGACCTACCCTAGCTGCAAGTATAACTGACTGTGTCGTTTCCTTACCTCTGTGTTGACTAAATAATACCTATCATTAATTTGGTCCTTCGAGCCGGAGAGTATAAGAACTAAACTGATTTTATCTTTCTTTGCAGTGGCTGGCGGATCTCCGGGAACAGCCTGACGTCGAGTTAAGCTCTGCCGCACAGCCGCATTTAGGCCTGGTGGCTGAAAGTCCCGGTGTGTGACGTTCGCATCTGGCCGGTGGATTATTGTCTTACTCGGCGCCGGGTGACTCTGGAGGTCCGACAGACTCACCTAGAAGTCAACTCCGAGGTGAGACAGTTTTAAAATACAGTACATGAGATAAGAGTAAGCGCTATATAAATGAAAGAAGAAAAGTATTTACAAGTCGTTTGGTAGTGTCTCGCCGAAAGGTGACTGCATTGGAAAGGTGTTATTTCGCCGCAAAGAAATAGTGATAAATTTGGTAGTTATCTCGCCATAACGAGATTAAAAACGACTAGGCGCCGTAAAGTGAACTGGATAATTTGGTTGGTAACATTCCGCCGGAAGGGAATGAAATTAAGTGTTAAATAATAAAGGGAGCTCATAAACTAAACTAGGTTGACCATACATATTGCTGAAGGGACATAAATATGTTAAAATACTAACTGTGTGAGTGTTGTTTTGTGTGTTTGGAAGACTAAGCATTTTGGAAGAATCTTAGTAGGATTCTGCTGGTCTTGTGTTTTCTTTTGCCCAGAATAGAAAGACGTATTGGTGATTCTTGGAGATAAAGGTCGGGTTTAATCCCAGAAAATTAACACCGCTGTGAATTAGTCGCAGTAGAAGGGCGTGTTAATGTCCTCTCCTTGAATCTCATGCCAGTGAACCTCTATCTGGGACATTTATAGTATTGTGAACTAAAATTAAACATCATGGGGAAGAAACAAAGTAAACTAACTAACTTAGAAGGGGATGTAAAGTTTATGGAGAGTTATGTAAAAGAAGCAGGTATGATCTGTTATAGATGGAACAAAAATCATGGTTTCTTGGGTAAACTAAATATTAACAATATCTTAAAATTTCAAAGGGATTTAAAATTAGAAATAATGAATACCAAGAAACCAACAAAAAGGAAAAGAGAAAGGTTGAGTATAAATTTTCAGACAAATGGCTGGAACAAAGTAAATTAAGAAACATTCCGAGGCAAGATAAGGAGGAGAAGCGACAAAAGAAGCTGACAGCTGCAGTCTTGGTGCGCCCTCATGAGGAAACAGTGGTCGCATCCAGACAGCGAGGTGTTCAGCCCCCTGCCGTGCAGGCAGCTGGAGCACAGCAAATTGGAGGAGAGATAGAAGGAGCTGTTCCTAAAACTCCTATAAGTAAGCAAGAAAAATTAAGTAATCCTTCTAAAACAGAAGAACAGAGCTCTTCTAGTGAGTCCTGGTCTCCTAATTCCTGGTGGGACACAGGAGTGCGAACTAGGAGTCAAAATAAGAAAACTACCCCCAGCATATGCCCAGGCGAAGCGTTAATGGCTCACGAACAGAAATTTCATCCATCTGAAATACATTTAGAGGGAGACACATTCCCTCTAGTTGAGGTAGCAAATCCAAACATAGGTGACACTAATCACCGACAGCCACCAACTATTCTAGTATATAGACCATGGACACAGGAAGACAGAACTGCTGCTTTAAAAGGTATCCCATCGATACAAGAAGGCATGGAAGAATTCCTAGATGCTATTACAGAACTCAGAGGAAGTTTTCATCTTAATGGCAGAGAGATGCTCCAGTGTTTTACCCAGCTGTTTGGTCATCGCTGGTGAGGAGTAGCAGGAGGTTTCACTGGATGCGATGACAATGGTGACATACTAGCACATAATTCACTAGATTTAAGGGACGTCTTACGCTTACTCTTTGAAAGAATTCGAAGAGTTTATATACAGACAGCAGATTATGGTAAAATCTCACAATGCAAACAGAAGGAGGAAGAGGACCCACAAGATTTCTTGGATAGGATGAGATGTGTTTTTAGAGCAAACTCTGCTATACCATATGATGAAGCAGAGGCAGGAGCCTATCAGCAACAGTTGAAGAGAGCCTTTTTGCAAGGCCTTAAAATTGAACTCAGACGGTATATAGATAAACACTGGGTTCATCAAAATACAGGAACTGTTACACAAGCTTTAGAGTACGCGGAGCACGCTCATAAAACACAGAGAGATAGGAAGACAGATACGTTTGGAATGCAAGACAGTTTAATGGCTTTGCATCGCTCAGGGGCAAGCGGGCAAAGAGGACGGAGGGGATTTAGAGGTCACAGATGAGGAGGAGGAGGGCCACGACACAGTTACACACAGAGCAATGTGTGTCTGAGGTGTGGAAAAATAGGGCATTATGCTAGAGAATGTAGGACAATTTTACAAAACCCTGGCGCCAGAGATGAAAACTGCTGGATCTGCAATGAGCCAGGACATTTTGCAAGAGAATGTAATGAAAAGCGGGTGTATAACCCCAATTCTACCCAGAATTGACAATTACAGCCACAGCCCCCACCTCCTCCCCCACTAGCAGAGAAAAACAATGGTGAAATGGAGGAGGTTGATATACAAGCAGCACTGGAACGTATAGCACTAAGTAGGACGCAAGATTTGCCATATAAAAACATCATAATAAATGGCAAAGGCTATAGCTGTTTGTGTGATACAGGGGCATGTAGAACTGTGCTAACTAAACCTCCACCCGGAATAAAATATTCTAACACCGCAGTGCATGTTAGATCAGCAGCTGGCACATCAGAGGTACATAGATCAAGATGGTGCCGCAGATGGTCGCCTCGGCGTGTTGGTGCGCATTGTTTTGTTTTGTTTTTTGCTTTAAAACGGTCTTCTGTGATGGTACCCGGAGCTCTCTCACCAGAGAAGAACTCATGAACATCAGGGCTACTACACCAGAGGAGTTATTTCCCACTTTTCTGCCTACTGCTCTGGAACTTTTGGACATTCTGGTCAAAGGTGCGCTCACCTTTGTTCACGCGGTGAAACGCCGGAAGAGAGGGAAACGGGCTGGGGTGCTGGTACGTCTTCGCCAGCATGGACTACGAACACCGTTACCTGGAATATTTCTCTCTAACGTGCGCTCACTTCCCAACAAAATTGAGGAACTACAACTGTTGTTGGGGAAAAACAGAGACTTTTATTCATCGGCAGTTTTGTGCTTCAAGGAGATGTGGCTGTGTGGATTAATACCGGACTCTGCGCTGCAGCTGGCAGGATTCCAGCTCTACAGAGCGGACAGAGACACGGAACTCTCCGGCAAAGCGAAAGGTGGAGGAATCTGTTTTTACCTCAACAGTGGTTGGTGCAACGACGTGACAGTGATTCAGCAGCACTGTTCTCCAGACCTGGAATCCTTCATCATAAACTGTAAGCCTTTCTATTCCCCCCGTGAGTTCGCTTCGTTCATCCTGGTCGGTGTTTATATCCCGCCGCAAGCTAACGTGCAGGTCGTACAGCACATGCTCGCCGACCAGATAATGAGTGTGGAGCGGACCAACCCGGACTCCTTAGTAATCGTCGTTGGCGACTTTAACAAAGGTAATCTCACCCACGAACTCCCCAAATATAGACAGTTTATTAAATGTCCGACCAGAGAAGACAACATTCTGGATCACTGTTACACCACCATCAGAGATGCTTATCACACCGTCCCATGTGCTGCACTGGGCCAATCCGACCACATCATGGTCCACCTGATTCCTGCATACAGGCAGAAACTAAAGCTCTGCAAACCTGTTGTGAGGATGACAAGGAAGTGGAGCAGTGAGGCTGTGGAGAATCTCCAGGCGTTTTTAGGCTGTACAGACTGGGATGTGTTCAGGACTACTACCAACAGTCTGGACGAGTACACAGAGGCTGTGACTTCCTACATCAGCTTCTGTGAGGACAGCTGTGTACCATCATGCACCAGGGTGAGTTACAACAACGACAAACCCTGGTTCACAGCTAAACTCAGAAGGTTAAGACTGGATAAGGAAGAGGCCTTCAGGAGTGGGGACAAAGACATATACAGAGAGGCAAAGTACAAGTTTGGCAAGGCAGTGAAAGAGGCCAAACGACTGTACTCTGAGAAGCTCCAAAACCAGTTCTCAGCCAACGACTCTGCGTCTGTCTGGAAAGGGCTCAAGCAAATCACCAACTACAAGCCGAAAGCCCCCCACTCCATCAACGACCGACGCCTCGCCAACGACCTGAACGAGTTCTACTGCCGCTTTGAAAGACAAAGGGACAGTCCTGCAACCATCCCCCACGACGCTCCCCAACAGCTGCAGCCACAATCCACCACCCCCATCTCCCCAACCTCAACAGGGGCCTTGGCGCCTCCAACCCCCACCCTGAAGTTCCCCCCCCACCAGTCCCCTACCCACGCCGAGGACGGCTCTTTCCATCCAGGAGAGGGACGTAAACAAACTCTTCAGGAGACAGAACCCCCGGAAAGCTGCTGGTCCGGATTCTGTCTCACCAGCCAGCCTGAAGCACTGCGCTGATCAGCTGTCTCTAGTCTTCACAGACATTTTTAACACCTCACTGGAGACATGTCATGTGCCAGCCTGCTTCAAGTCCTCCACCATCGTCCCTGTTCCCAAGAAGCCAAGGACCACAGGGCTTAATGACTTCAGACCCGTCGCCCTGACCTCTGTGGTGATGAAGTCCTTTGAGCGCCTTGTGCTCTCACACCTAAAAGACATCACCGACCCCCTCCTGGACCCCCTGCAGTTTGCCTACAGAGCCAACAGGTCTGTAGATGATGCAGTCAACCTAGCCCTTCACTTCATCCTCCGGCACCTGGACTCCACAGGAACCTATGCCAGGATCCTGTTTGTGGATTTCAGCTCTGCCTTCAACACCATCGTCCCAGTTCTGCTACAGGAGAAGCTCTCCCAGCTGAGTGTGCCCGACTCCACCTGCAGGTGGATCACTGACTTCCTGTCTGACAGGAAGCAGCGCGTGAGACTGGGGAAGCACGTCTCTGACTCCCTGACCATCAGCACCGGTTCCCCCCAAGGCTGTGTTCTCTCTCCTCTGCTCTTCTCCCTGTACACCAACAGCTGCACCTCCAGTCACCAGTCTGTCAAGCTTCTGAAGTTTGCGGACGACACCACCCTGATCGGACTCATCTCTGATGGTGACAGGTCCGCGTATAGATGGGAGGTGGACCATCTGTTGGACTGGTGCAGCCAGAACAACGTTGAGCTCAACGCTCTAAAGACAGTGGAGATGGTTGTGGACTTCAGGCAGAACCCAGCCCCACCTGCCTCCATCACCCTCTGTGACTCCACAATTGACACTGTGGAATCTTTCCGCTTCCTGGGAACCATCATCTCCCAGGATCTCAAGTGGGAGCCAAACATCAGCTCCCTCATCAAGAAAGCCCAGCAGAGGATGTTCTTCCTGCGGCAGCTGAAGAAATTCAACCTGCCAAAGACTATGATGGTGCACTTCTACACAGCCATCATTGAGTCCATCCTCACCTCCTCCATCACCATCTAGTACGCCGCTGCTACAGCCAAGGATAAGGGCAGGCCGCAGCGTGTCATTCGGTCTGCTGAGAAGGTGATTGGCTGCAGTCTACTGTCGCTCCAGGAACTGTACACCTCCAGGACCCTGAAGCGGGCAGGGAAGATTCTGGCTGATCCCTCCCACCCCGGTCACAGACTCTTTGAGACTCTCCCCTCTGGCAGGAGGCTGCGGTCCATCCGGACCAAAACCTCACGCCACAAGAACAGTTTTTTCCCATCTGCCACCAGCCTGGTTAACAAAGCCCGGAAACAACCCTGACACTCTCCCTTTCCCCCACACCCCCCTGTTTTTGCTGACAGGACACTTGTAACCTGCAACTCTGAGTTACATTAACGTTCAGCATGGACTCCTGCTTTACTTGCACTGCCATACTTGCACAATGATCACCTGCACTGTTGTATTGCTCTTGCATTTTATACTGCTCTATACTTACTCTCACTCATTTAAAACTATGCACATATATTTATATTATATTGTAGATATGTTGATACTGTTTAATTTGTATTGTATTGCACCGACTACGCCAAAACAAATTCCTTGTATGTCCAAAAACGTACTTGGCAATAAAGCTTTTCTGATTCTGATCTGATTCTGATTACCTAAGTGCACCAGTAACAATAACAGAACCTGAGACAAAACTTACTTGTCAGGCTCCCGTTCTGATAAGTCAAAAATGTCCAGTAAACCTGTTGGGAAGAGATCTTATGCAAAAGTTGCATATAAATATAGTATCAACAGAAACAGGTATGAAAGCTGTAGTAGAAGAAGATGCCCTAGTCCTAAATGAACTCTCACAGCCGCATTATTACTGGTCCCTCGATCTAGGCCCCACACCAACAGCTCGAGAACTGCTGAGGAGAACCAGAGAAAAACAAACTTTCCAGGAGGCACAGTACATGCTAGACACTGAGCTCCATGTAACCATGAGATATAAAAAAAATACTGCAGGGCCAGATTATCAGTATGATACTGTTTTTCACAGAGAAAATAATCAGACTGTTAATATACAGCATCTGTATGTTGACCCCAATACAGGGAAATCTTCCACCTCAATCATACTGTCAGGAAGACAGCTTCAACAGTTTAAATGCAGTACACCTCATCTGTCATTAACTAAATCTGTGGGGGGTCAGTGGAAATAATTAGAAAACTTTATACAGCATTCTGAAAGAGGGAGATATGAGGCATTAACAAGCTCTGACTGGAAAGTAGATCCTAACACAGGGATCTGGAAACTCACTCTGGGGTGGATAGTCAAAGTCCATCCAAAGACACATTTGGATGAAGCAACATGACAGATACAGGGCCTAGCTGAAAGCAAAGAGAGCAACAGGCACCCTGCCTTAGCTGCTGTCCCACCTGAACTGTGGTCCCAATAATCGACTGATGTAGGACTTATAAAGGGGTTTCCACCATATAAGGTTAAATTAATATCTGAAAAACGGCCAGTAGTTCACCAGTATCCCTTGAAACCAGAAGCTGAAGAGGGTATTAAGCCAGTAATACAGGATATGTTGAAGTCAGGAATATTAAGGGAAGCACCTGATGCTACATGCAACACACCTATCTTTCCAGTGCAGAAAGTCCGCACAGGAAAGTGGAGGATGGTTCAGGATCTTACACCGATAAATAAAATAGTGTGACATGCGATTCTGGACGTCCCAAATCCACATACATTACTGCATTCATTAACTCCAGATAAAAAAATATTTCTCAGTGGTACATCTTAGCAATGCTTTCTTTACAGTACCACTGCATGAAGAGTCACAACATTTATTTGGCTTTCAGTTTAAAGGGAAAAAATACACTTACACCAGACTACCACAAGGCTTCAGTGAAAGTCCACATGTATATACACAAGCCTTAAGATACTCTATCAGCACCTGTGAGGTGCCTGAACATAGTCAAGTCCTGTTGTATGTAGATTATATTCTTATAGCTTCAGACACTCGACAACACTGTGAGGAAGCTACTATAACTGTTTTGAAACATCTCTACCAGACGGGGCACAAAGCCTCTAGGGATAAACTGCAGTTTTGCAAGGAGAAAGTGATTTATTTGGGACATATGTTATCACAACATGGTCGTTCACTCCTAAGTAGTAGAAAAACAGCCATACAAGAAGCCCCAAAACCACGAACTAAACAACAAATGATGTCCTTTCTGGGACTGTGTAATTTTTGCAGAGAATGGCTACCAGACTATGCAGCCATTGTACAACCCTTGCAATCTATGATCTATGGCAAAGACATGACATTAAAAGACAAAATCATATGGACTAAGGAAGGAGAAGTAGCATTCACAGAGCTAAAAAATCTGCTTCAAACAACAGTTACCTTAGCTCTGCCGGATTATAGCCACCCTTTCACACTTTGTGTAGATGCATGTAAGGGTTATATGAAAGCTGTATTAACCCAACCATTTGGCTCCAAAAACAGACCTTTAGCATTTTATTCTAAAAAACTGGACTCTGTGGCATCTGGATTTCCAAATTGTCTGCAGAGCTGCATCGCAGCAGTAGAAGCCGTGCAGCAGACAGCTGAAATTGTGTTGTGCCACCCGCTCACACTGAAAGTTCCTCATTCAGTGTCACTTATATTGCTACAAACTTCACTTCCTTTCTTGACTCATGCAAGGCATATTACGTTGACCTCATTGTTACTTTCACAACCAAATATAACTCTGCAAAGATGTGGTCCACTAAACCCTAGCACATTAATTCCAAAAGCAGAAGATGGAAAACCACATTCTTGTAAAACAAAGGTTGAGGAAGATACAAAACCTAGGCAAGATATCTCTCAGATATCTCTGGAAAACTCACAAATAATCTTTGTAGATGGATCAGCATCAAAAGATGAATATGGAAAAAACAGAGTTGGTCATGCAGTAAGCACTGAAACTAAAATTATAGAATCACAGGCCCTACCCCATACATGCTCAGCACAGACTGCAGAGCTGTATGCTGTTATCAGAGCGTGTGAACTATATGAAGGAAAAATCCTAACCATCTACACAGACAGCCAATATGTATTCGGTTCTGTTCACCATTTTGCTAAAATATGGGAAAATAGAGGGTTTAAAACATCAGCTGGAACAGAATTGACACATTTTAATCTGTTAAAACGACTGCTGTTAGCTATCCAACTACCTGCAAAGAAACCATGGAAACAAAGGGGGACAACTTTGCTGATATTTCTGCTAAAATAGCTTCGAGGCTTCCCCTCACTTTGAAAATGTCAGATCTCTTATTTATAGATACAGATGTGCTGAAAGATTCACAACAATCTGCACCAGCTGCAGAAGTTAAATCTTGGCTGAATAGAGGGGCCATAAAGAAAGATGACATTTATCATTTGGGAAATAAGCCAATATTACCAAATAATTTATACAAGACGGCGGCCCATGCGACACACGGGGTTTCCCATGTGTCGAGAGGGGGAATGATACACTTAGTAAATCTACATTTCCATACCATAAATTTTTCTGACTATGCAAGAAACCTTTGTAGATCATGTATTATTTGCTGCAAACATAATCCACAGGGGAACATGAGACCCAAAAGAGGCCAGTTCCCAGCAGCAATCCATCCCTTTCACACGATACACATGGATTTCATAGAGTTATCATGGTCAGGGGGAAAGAAATATTGTTTAGTGGTCATAGATGCATTTTCGAAGTGGGTTGAGATGTATCCTGCAAAACACTGTGATGAGCTCACAGTGGCGAAGAGTTTAGTGACACATTACTTCCCTACATATGGTATCCCACAAATCATAAGATCAGATAATGGGACTCATTTTGTAAATAATGTAATAGAACTGTGCTCTAAATCATTAGGGTTTCAGTTAAAAAAACATTGTTCTTACCACCGACAATCTGCTGGGCTGGTTGAACGAACAAATGGAACAATAAAAAATAGATTAAGGAAAACAATGGAAGAAACAGGGATGCCATGAATGTCTATCTCTGGTTAAATTATGGATGAGAATAACTCCAAATCAAACTGGTCTCACTCCATTTGAAATAGTAAATGGCAGACCTTTTCCATTGCCATCAGAAATGGATGACAAAGGAAAAGCACAGCAGGAAACATCATTAGCTGAATGGATGAATAAGATGTTACAAACAAAAGACGTACAGTTGTCCAGTAGTCTGCCAGTAAATTCTGCTCCGATTTCACAGGAGAACCTGAGGCCTGGGGACCTGGTCCTGATTAAGACACTTCACAGAAAGGACTGGAGCACCCCTGCTGGAGAGGGCCATACCGTGTTCTTCTGACCACATTGACAGCTCTGAAATTCGCAGAGAGACCATCCTGGATCCACAAGAGCCACTGTAAGCTAATATTACCGTTACAGGAGCCAAACCAACCGACGGGGTAACAGGGGAATGACCGGGTACAAAGGGGTTTGATCCATATGGTCTAACATCTCAAACCGGCGAAGAAAACAACTGACCTGTGCCCAATTTAGCATGGCTTTCTGTGACGTGTGGACAGGACTGATAAGCCTGAGCTTAAACCTGGTAGCAGGGCTCTTTCTCTGTTTAAGACAGGATCCACAGGATGTAACATCACATGAGAAGAGATGGACAAGATGAACACTGGACCCAAAAAGCAGATGATTACGATGACATGTTGTAAATGAATATATCTTCAATGCCTGAGTGTATTCATACTTGTACTTCATAAAATGACCTTATAGCAGAAAATCGAAAGAAGTTGCTGTTTAAGTGAAATGAGAAAAAGTGCAATGATGATATGAACAAGGCTTGTTTTAATTCTTTTATTTTTTTTATTATTACATTTTGTTTCTTTGCTTTATTATATTGTTTCACTCTGCCATGATTGGTGGTTGCCTAGGGCGGATGAACCGTGTAAGTGTGTCCCACAAAATAATCTGTTTTCCGTCCTGTGGATTTGTGCTTACACAGAGTGTTTCATTTTACATGTATTTACTCATGACTTATTTGTGATAAAACAGGGGGGAACTGTTAGGGTTTTTATGACTTTTTATATTGTTTATCACTTGTGTCTGCTCTAAGTGCTTTCTTCCCCCACATGTCATAGACAAAGAGATAAGAGAGAAGGGTGAGTTATGCTGTTATCAGCAACATCTAGCGACTGGCACCAATCCTCACTCCTTTCTCTAAAATCAAGACACATGAACCCTAACCTTTCTGAACCCCCCCCCCCCCCCCCCCCCCCCACACACACACACACACACACACACCTTGAATGTTGTTTGAACTGTGTGTGACCAAGCATGTATAAATAAAGAGGGAGGAGTGTTAATACTTTGTAGTTTTGCACTGTAGAGTGTTACCTACCCTTGCCGCAAATATAACTGACTGTGTCGTTTCCTTACCTCTGAGTTGACTAAATAATACCTATCATATTTGAAGCCTGAAATGTGGCAAAAGGTTGAAAAGTTCAAGGGGGCCGATTGTTAATCAGCCAGGTGTTAAAGCTGAACTTTGGAAGTTTATCCTTTTCAAACAGACTGCAGTCTGGACCTCGTGGCCTGGTCGCTCTGTTTTCCATTCCATAATTTTATTACTCTTGGGGTTTTTCCACGGAGCTCCCGACTTAGAGTTTTATGACCCTTTTGTTTAGCTAAGGTGTGTGCCCTACCCTTGTACCAGCTGATAGTCATGGTCAAGACACACACACAGAGAAAGGCATCACAGCGTAGTGGTTTTTGATCTTCACAAGTTAATCCAAATTGTTATTTTCATTTGTCCATAAACTGCTCTCCACCTACCCTCCCACATATATATATTTTTTTGAATATTAGTATACTATTCTACAATAGTATATTGTAGAATAGTGCATGCTTAGTTAGGTGAACGTTGCTGGACCAGAATAGTTTGATTGTAACAAGGACTATAGGTTTAATAAATTTTCACATAGAGAAAAAGACAGCGTTTGTGTTTATTTTGTGTAAGAGTGATTATCAAGAGACGATTAGAATTCCACCATTTGGTGAAATGGTTGATAACACAGTGACATTTGGTGTGGTTTTGGTTAATAGTTATTAATTATTAATGATAATTTGCTAATGGTAATTATTAAATGCTGTGAGCTCAGTGATCACACCACCAGAATGTATATCTGATCTTTATTCGTAGGAAATGATTTGTGGTAAAATGTATTTCTTCAAATTATAATTTTTGATAAATATTTATAATCAATAATCATAAATCCTAACAGTACATTCTCCACCCTACCTTTGTATTTATACCCTCTGTTTTTTATTGTTCTCCATTGGTTCCCCCTGGCTACTACATGCTCCATGTCTGGTTACCTGTCTGTGTTCCTTGCCTGCTGAAAAGCTTCCAGTTTCATTGTTATTATTATTAAAAAGACTGCAACTCACCATGCAGCCTCAGCACTCTAGTCTGCATGTTGGTTTTATCAGATCTCAACTAAAAATGGCATGGTAGGCAGGTTTGAGATGATAGAGATGCAACAGTAGCACCAGTAAGCTTTTGTTTTGACAGAGGGAAGTGGAATACATTCTCTGAATGTACAGGGGTTGGACAATGAAACTGAAACACCTGTCATTTTAATGTGGGATGTTTCATGTCTAAATTGGACCAGCCTGGTTGCCAGTCTTCATTGATTGTACATTGCACCAGTAAGAGCAGAGTGTGAAGGTTCAATTAGCAGGGTAAGAGCACAGTTTTGCTCAAAATATTGAAATGCACACAACATTATGGGTCACATACCAGAGTTCAAAAGAGGACAAATTGTTGGTGCACGTCTTGCTGGCCCATCTGTGACCAAGACAGCAAGTCTTTTTGATGTATTAAGAGCCACGGTATCCAGGGTAATGTCAGCATACCACCAAGAAGGATGAACCACATCCAACATAATTAACTGTGGATGCAAGAGGAAGCTGTCTGAAAGGGAGTTTCGGGTGCTAACCTGGATTGTATCCAAAAACATAAAACCACGGCTGCCCAAATCACGGCAGAATTAAATGTGCACCAGAACTGTCTGTCGGGAGCTCTACACGGCCGGGCTGCTAAAGCCAAACCTTTGGTCACTCATGCCAATGCCAAACGTCGGTTTCAATGGTGCAAGGAGCGCAAATCTTGGGCTGTGGACAATGTGAAACATGTATTGTTCTCTGATGAATCCACCTTTATTGTTTTCCCCACATCCGAGAGAGTTACAGTGCGGAGAAGCCCCAAAGAAGCGTACCACCCAGACTGTTGCATGCCCAGAGTGAAGCATGGGGGTGGATCAGTGATGGTTTGGGCTGCCATATCATGGCATTCCCTTGGCCCAATACGTGTGCTAGATGGGCGCGTCACTGCCAAGGACTACCAAACCATTCTTGAGGACTATGTGCATCCAATGGTTCAAACATTGTATCCTGAAGGCGGTGCCGTGTATCAGGATGATAATGCACCAATACACACAGCAAGACTGGTGAAAGATTGGTTTGATGAACATGAAAGTGAAGTTGAACATCTCCCATGGCCTGCACAGTCACCAGATCTAAATATTATTGAGCCACTTTGGGTGTTTTGGAGGAGCGAGTCAGGAAACGTTTTCCTCCACCAGTATCACATAGTGACCTGGCCACTATCCTGCAGGAAGAATGGCTTAAAATCCCTCTGACCACTGTGCAGGACTTGTATATGTCATTCCCAAGACAAATTGACGCTGTATTGGCCGCAAAAGGAGGCCCTACACCATACTAATAAATTATTGTGGTCTAAAACCAGGTGTTTCATTGTCCAACCCCTGTAGTACACGTCAAACCCCGAAGCAGATGGGCTACAACAGCTGAAGACTACTGTAACGTTTTAAGTCTAGGCAATCTGACTGTGGCTGCAAAAGCAGTACCAGAAGAATGTCCTTTAAAGGTGCCTGAGAGTTAAATGAAAACAAGAAGCAGCAATTTCAGTTTTGTTGTATGTATTAAAGTGACTCTACAGATACAAAGCTCATTTCAAAGTCCATTAGCACAAGTCCATAGTTCTAGCTCGTCATCTGTAAATCCAGGTGAAGAATCTGGTCCAACAAAAAAAAACCCGACTTAAATGTCAGAAAGATACATTAAGAATTTCATTCAAAATAATCAATTATCTTATACACTGTCTACATAAAGTAAATAAATATTCAATACATGAATAGACGTATGCAAATTACATGCTGTCATTACAATCAATCCACAGAGTCCCATATCTTTTATGTGAATAAATCATGATTTAAATAGTCACTCACAATGTGTTGATCAGAAACATCTTTCAACTAAGGCACCAAACAGCAATTGTGATGCACATATTAAACCTTTGTCTACAATTCGGCTTTCATTATATTTATATCAACCAAAGCTTGTTTTACCTTTTCAACGGAGTGAGGGTGACTTAACTTCATGCACAGCCCGGTGGCTGTTTAACACCATTCCATTGGAGTTCGGAATTTACATTGCCACCAGTTCTGGTAAAACAACGGTTCAGTAAAAAATGACACGGTGCATTTAAGCATGAAACAATGCTGCTACAACATGCTAAAGGACTCACCATGCCATTGGGTTTGTAAGTGCAGATTTGAAAAACGATCTCAGTTTGTTTGAGAGAGGCCAAACAGAGCACGCCACAGCCACAGTGGAGATAGACATGGAAGTCACTTGTGACCCGTGACTTT
The DNA here is from genome assembly GCF_021462225.1 of Girardinichthys multiradiatus. NCBI lineage: Eukaryota > Metazoa > Chordata > Actinopteri > Cyprinodontiformes > Goodeidae > Girardinichthys > Girardinichthys multiradiatus. Next base: position 25,222,824 of record NC_061796.1, on the reverse strand, counting down.
AAGGAAGCTGAAAGGAAGAGGTTGGGCAACACAGGAAGTCAGCCTGTGAAAGTTAAAGTTACCTATCTGACTAAATGCGGGTTGCACTACACTCGATGGCACTCCTATTAGCTACAAACAGGAAACTGAGGCTACAATTCGATAGGCTCGCTAAATTTGAATACTAATATATTTGTTGCCTTGTGCAATGACTCTTAATTTCAGTTGCAACAATCAGATGGTGGCATCAGAATTTGGTGTAAACGACAAGAAAACATGGATCCATCCTGGCTTGGATTAACAGTTCCATTTGGTGTGGCGGTGTAATGGTATGGTAATGTTATCCATTTATGACAACAGTGTAGCCATCTTCTAATGGCTACTATCAACAGTATAATGCACCATGTTACAAAAGTCAGATCATCTCAAACTGATTGTTTGAAAATTACATTGTACTCCAGTGGCCTCCACAGTCACCTGATGTCAATCCAACAGAGCACATTTAGGATGTGCAACAACAAATTCATGTCATGGATGAGCTGCCGACAAATCAGCAGCAACTCTTTCATGCTATCATGTCAATATGGAATGTTTCTGACATCTTGTTAAGGCAATGCCACAAAGAATATAGGTGGTTTCTATTCTGGTACTAGAAAGGTGTACCTAATAAAGTGGTCAGTGAGTGTAGATTTTCATCAAATTTCAGTTAGCCATATTGAATTTAGGACAAGAAGTACAGCCACACCTGATTTAATATGAGGTGTGGGTATAAACCCAATATGTGCTAAAAACAAAAAACGTGAGTAAAACAAAGCTGTAAACTAGCTTTAGCTTATTGCTGAAGCTGACAAATGCACAAAATGCCTTTGCCTGTTTGTGTGAGAATTTACTGTCAATGGCTAATGCATTTATAATCATCGTATTTTGCAGATAATGACAGTTCATATGCTATAGGTTTGAAAGGGAAAAGCTGCTCTTGAAATGCTAGAATTTCTAGTGTTTTGATGCATGTGTATGTGTGAATTCTTGACTAAATGATTTTATCAATAAATATTGGGTAATTTCCTGCATTCAGAGCCATCTTTATAAATAGCTAACACAAAGATAAAAAATGGGCTACATATGAAAAGCTTTTAACACCACAGGATTGGTGGTAACCATAAACGGTTGTCCAATAGTTGTTTGAACCACAGAAGATAAAAAACTGTCTGCTATCTCAGCTGTGACTGAGGAAATAGTAAGATTTGAACTTTGTTGGCGTTACATTAACATATGTTACATAATCTTAACCTACAGCGCATCCAGAAAGTATTCACCTCAGCTCAGTTTTGAGCTTCACAGCAAGGGCTGTACATACTTGCATAAATGTGATTTCTTAGTTTTCTATTTGTAATATATTTGCAACAATCGCAAACAAATGTCTTTCACATTCTCATAATAGGGTATTTTGTGTAGAATTTTGAGGACAGATTAATTTCATACCATTTGAAATATGGCTGTAACATAACTAAATATGAAACAATTATTTCCAGATGCAGTGTAACGTGCATCTTAATGGTGTTTGATGAAGAGGATGGCTGGATCAGTGTGTTAGAGGCTGTAACTCAACACTCGTCTCTTGATGCCCTTTTGGCTCCCACAGAAGATCAGGCAGGATGGGAGATTGCCCTTTGGAGGCTCCATCTCAGGCAAATTGTCAGAGGGCTCGCCCACCTTTTCTATCAATTTACAGACCTTTTGTACCCAGGCAGCTCTGCTCTCATTACTGCAGCCCTGGGTTCACGCACAATCTTTTAGATTAAATTAGCTTAGATGCGCAGCAAAATATCGAAGGGCATTTTGCTGGGGTGAAGCCTCAAGGAAACTGGGAAAGGTCACACATCTGACTTCCTCTCTGAGAGGTACAGGGAGGAGGACAGAAAGAAGAAAAAAATGTCACGTTCAATGGGTTAAAATGGCATTTCATTCCCAGCACTACACCACCACAATGACCAAACTTCATTTTCCTTCAGAAATGTGCTGCCTGGAGCCACCAACTCTTTCAGCTTAATTCATAGAACAGCTGGCTTTTAATAGCCCAGGTACATTACAGCTAAGCACTTCATTAATATTCAGGCCCCAGCTCCTGGCTATTCTTTATTGCAATGAAATGTGTTTTCATTGCCCCAGTAAGAGCACAAACTAGGAGTTTGAACTCTCAGCATAGCATTTCATACCCATAAACATACCCAGCTGGGCTGCTGAAGCCATCACCTATTTTGTGAATAAAGTGCTCACTTTTGACAAGAGGTTTCACATAAAAATGCTGCATTATGCATGCAAATTAGGCATCACCCTCATTCGCTGTTCAATCTTAGTGACGATGACCTTGATGGATGGCGGGTGTTAGAGGAGGAATAATACATCTTCTACAACCTGCAGGAGATATAAAATGATCAATTAAGCTTTAAGATCGTTGGATTCAAGTGAATTGCCAAAATGTGCACGGCATCTATTATAATGTCTATTATTGTACTGCGGGTAAAATAAGTATTGTACATGTTAACATTTTTCTCGATTTAAATATTCACAATGAGACCATTGAAATAATATTCATCTGAGATCTGAGCAAAAATCCAAGTAATCCATACATGCAAACCAAAGCTAATTATTCCACAACTGATGTTTGTAATAAATTGGAACGGTACAGGGAATAAGTAACATGAAGAAAAGCCATAGCAACCCAAGAAACCAGCTGAAATCTGTCAGTATATAGAAAGCATTCCTGCTTCTACTGTGTGTCAATCGGTATCAGCTGGTTTAATTAACTGGAAATGTTCCTCATTACCAAAGTATTGCACAAAGTGGTACAATTGGTAAAAGCAAAGAGACCTTTACAAAAAATGTAGTTTTAGACCAGATGTTACTGAGTGCACTGGAAAAAGTTCATATTTTGTCTTGTTAGCCCACAGATGTTTATCCTAGAAGTCTTGGAGAACATCCAGATATTTTTTGGTAAATATTAGACAAGCCTTTATGTTCTGTGTGGTCAGCAGGCCAACAGTTGCAAAATATACTAATTAACTGTGGAACTTCTTGTTAGAATTATGAATCTGAGAATATTATTTAATATTTAATATTAATATTTAAATATTTAATCAAATAATATTTTGGTCTGTTAAGGGTTGTCTTGTGAATACCAGCCCAGTAAGGCGATGGTATTAGGACAAAATAGAAAGGTGTGAGACGAGCTCTGACATTATTGAACAGCATAAACTATATGGAATGAATTCACACAATTTCTTAAAATACAAGAATTTATGAACAAAAATAAGTCAACTCAAAGTCAAACATATTTCAATCAACAAACTGTTTACTATGCTAAAACAATCCAACTACACAACCAAGCAGAATTAAAGAATAAGGAAGACTAATGGGCTACGTGCAATATAAACAAGTTGATTAAGGATGATTGGAAATCATGACCAAAACAGTGATGCAACATTACCATGCAATGTTTATGTTTGAGAACCAAGGATTATCTTGAAGGATCTGGAAATGAAGTTAAGTTAGTCTTGGAACTATCTTAGACAATAATTGGCATACCTTTAGACAACCACTCACAATGCAAGATCAGATAAAATATTATTTTAATAAAATGTTTTAAATAATGATCTGCTGAATAAAACCAACCTTCTGGATGACCATTTCTCAGCGGTGTCTAATTAGCTGCCTTTATTTATTGAAATAATCTTTGAAGAAATATTATTAAGGGATTTTGGAAAAGAGCCAAACGTTTCTGGAGAAATGGGGCTTAATGGTGTTTACTCAGTTATCAAATTTAGTAAAATGATGTTTTGGGACTATTATTCAATAGCTTGAAAACTAACAACCTTTCTGTTAAATACTCTTTAGTAGCAAGCACGTGTTCTTACCGGTTAGCAGTTGAGCTAACAAAAGGAGCCAATAGCTTAGCACCAGAATCAACACATACCTTTAAAATACCAGGGTTAATAAAAGGGTTAAAATGCATAAGCGCGGACAGTGGGTTATGAGCAATCTTCTGTGTTTAAAATCACCCTTTAAATAAAGTTTGTCTTAACTTTAAAAACATACAAAGAGCACAAACAGATAGCCTGCTAGCACTAAGGTAGCCGAGTTTCACACAAACAAAACTTCATAAAATGAAAAACGTTTAGATCATTTCATCCTAACTGTTAATCTGCAAAAACCTAACCTCATGAACTGTGGTAAGGAATGTTGTCCAAAAGACAAAGTTTGAAGAAGGTATCCACAGTCAACAAGCGTTAGCCACGGTTGACCTCCTTAGCTGTGGGGGGGTTGAAGGTGCTCTGTGAACAAAGGGTTAGCTCCCCGCTAACCCCCAGCTGTGGTTGAAGAACGGCTCGTTGTGTCTGCCAACCACACTGCGTGGCGGTGCGTTCACTGCTAACTTCCTTCCAGACCAGGAGACTGCTCCGCTCGGCTTCATAGAGACCGCTTCTCTGTAGGGAACTTCTCTGGGACAATTTGCTTCTGCAAGCCTCAGAGGAAAAAGTAAGCAACTCTTACTCCTTAATTTCCCCGTTCATGAATGAAAATACCAGATACACAGACAGTATTTCATTCGTACTTATCTTTGCATATGATCGATGATCGTATGGCTTCCTTGGAGCCAGTTGAAGAGTTTATGTCTGTTTGCCAGCAAAGAGACATCAGCGCGCTGGGCCTGTCCTGACCGGTCCCACTAGAGGCCGTGTGGGAAGAGGGCGAATATAGCAACAGGTATGCTTTTATTTGGGTAGTCGCGTCACAGGAAGTCCGCAGTTATCCCGTTTACTGGCTGCGCCGGAAGAAGGTTAATGCACTTTATTTTGAAAGTTCCAGAAGAGTTCGTACCGGAGTTTAATGTTGAAATCCATGGCTGTAGGTCCCAACATTCTAAACTTGTGAATATTCCAGTATTCGCCATTGGAACCATAATGGAAGTGAAAATAACACAATATCAACATAAACCAGCCACAACGAGGTGCTTCTTGTAAGATTTGTGAAAGAGGAGTCAAAATAATAATCAAGAGTTGTCCAATAGCTTTCAGTTTGTATAGTGATGTGAAGAAATATTCACCTCATTAGGGATTTCTTCTGTTTTTGCTTTTATGTCCCACCTATGTTTTATATCATCAAACTAATTTTGATACCAGATAAACATAACCTGACTGCAGTTTTCGAATGATAATCTCATTTGCTAAGGGAAAAAGCTATTCAAACCAACCTGGACCTATGAAAAAAAGTAATTGCCCTCCAGTTAACCTGCTATTAAATTGTGTAAACCAGATTCTGCAGAAAGTCCCACACAGGTGGGGACTGATGTCTTTAGAAAATAATAAAGCTGCCAAACCCTAAGGGTGACATCAGCATCTCACTGATTTAAAAAAACAATTTTTTAGCAAATTACTGCATTAAGGTTTGAAAATATAAAATATTTTGTAAATATATATTGTGAAATTGTTTTCAGTTTAGGTAATAAAAGTAAAAAGCACAGTTTTTTCATAAAATATCAAGTTTTCTATGATCAAATTAAACTGATGGGCCCTAAAGATTATAACATATTACATTTTCTTATATTTTTGAACTTGTAAAAGCTGATGGATCAATCACATTTATTTATGTTGTTTTAGGAAAGTGCAGTTCTTATTTGTGTGTATTTAAAAATAACCAAATGAAAAGCAACATTGAAATTTGATCCCATTTTTGACACAGCAAAAAGGAGAACATAACAAAAGTTACAGACAGTAACTATAATAACCTTTAAGTTAAGAGTTTAAGAGTTTAATCTAACCGAGTACTCTGCCCCTGAGAGAAAATTATCTTATAGTAAATCTTGTCAGAAAATAATTTAGAGATTTTTTAAAAATCTGTTCCATTTTTAATTTTCTCTGTATTATTGAAAAACACAACAGAGGGCAGAATATAGTTTATACCCCTTTAAAAATGTATGTTCTTAGTTCATAGTTTTATATCCTGATTCCATGTTGCAATATACAATGTAGCCCCCTTAGAAATTAAGGTAATCAGACATAGAAGTCTGGATCTGTCATAATTCTCCTGAGTTAACTTAGTGTTTTGAGTTTCTCATCTTTTTCTCTACACTTCCCTATGGAGCTAAATTGGAGCCATAAAGTTTGTTCAAAAGAAAAAAAATTGAACTTGAAAAATAAAAGTTTGTTCCAAAGAAAAACACTTTCAACCTGAAATATTGTTTTGAACCTCCCCCCTAAAAATTTGAAAACTGGAAAAAAGTTTTGCAACTTAAAAAAAAAAGTTTTGCAACTGAAAAAAAAAATTTGCAACTGAAAAAAAAAGTTGTGAAACTGAAAAAAAACAAAAAACTTTTCAAATTCAAGTTTTTTTTTATTTTTTCGCTTCAAACTTCTGGCCCAGTTTTGGGGTGGGGGCGGGGCCTCAAATCACGGGGTGTAGCATCATGACTGACAGCTCAACACTGCGACAGATACTCCCAGCTGTTGGATTCAGGACAGTGGGAACTGGAATTATCTGTAACACATCATTGATATTCTATATGTATGTGATTGGTTTTGAAAGATATCATGCTTCACCGATAGAAGCAGCTTACGTGAATACACGACACAAATCTCAGAGGAGAAAATATGATCTTGACAGATTTGCACAGCATTTTAAGTCCGTGTTGGAGATTTCCCATGCTCCCCATGTAAAGTAGAAGAACCGCCAGACTGAGCGGCAGTAGTAATTGACAGGAGCCCTAGTCGCCATGACCTCATCTTCATCTGCGGGAGCTAGCAGTGATCAGGTAATAATAATTTTACCAAAGAAAACTCACCCATCAGTCCTCAATGACTATATACCTGTTGCCCTGACATCGCACATCATGAAGGTCCTAGAGAGACTCCTGTTGGCCCACCTGAGTAAGCAAACAGTAAACCATCAGGACCCCCTTCAGTTTGCTTATCGCTGTGGAGTTGGAGTTGAAGATGCCATCATACACCTGCTTCAACAAACCCACTGTCATCTGGACAAAGCCAGTAACACTGTGAGGATCATGTTCTTTGATTTCTCCAGTGCATTTAATACATTCCAACATGATTTGCTTTGTCAGAAACTCCAGAAGACTCAGGTGGAGGCCTCAACAATCTCCTGGATCAAAGACTACCTGACAAACAGACCACAGTTTGTGAAACTGAAGGGTTGTCTCATCTGCAGAAATACTAGGATGATTCTGCAGTGGTGGGGTGGATCAGAGATGGACAAGAAGCTGAGTACAGGAAGGTGGTGGACCGCTTTGTGGCATTGTGTGGAAACAATCATCTCATTTTGAACGTGACTAAAACAAAGGAGGTGATTGTAGATTTTAAGAGAAACAGGAATAAGTTAAAAACTATTTCTATCATGGGAGAAGAAGTGGAGGTGGTGGAGGAGTATAAATACCTCAGTGTTCACCTGGACAACAGACTAGAGTGGAGATGCAACTGTGAAGCCATCTACAAGAAGGGACAGAACAGACTGTACTTCTTGAGGAAGCTTAGGTCCTTTGGTGTTTGCAGCAAGATGCTGCATATCTTCTATAAGTTTGTTGTGGAGAGTGTGATCTCTTCTGCCATCATCTGCTGGGGAAGCAGCATCAGAGCCAGGGACTTAAAAAAGCTCAACAAGCTGATAAAAAAGGCTGGCTCTGTTCTGGGGACTCCTCTGGAAACTCTGGAGATCATTGTGGAAAGACGGATTCTTCATAAAATGAAGAACATTATGGAGAACCCTGAGCATCCTCTTCATGAGACTGTCTTACAACAACAGAGTGTCTTCAGTCAGAGGCTTCTTCAGACCTGCTGTAAGACGGAGCGCTACAGGAGATCCGTCCTGCCCACAGCCATCAGCATCTACAACGGCTCTTTGAGGAAACCTTCATAATATGAGCTATAACAACATTTAATTTCCCTTTGGGATTAATAAAGTAGTTTTGAATTGAATTGAATTGAATAAAAAGGCTGATCGTCATTTTGTTGCCCAGGGAAACATTATATATATATATATATATATATATATATATATATATATATATATATATATATATATATATATATATATATATATATATATACAGGGGTTGGACAATGAAACTGAAACACCTGGTTTTAGACCACAATAATTTATTAGTATGGTTTAGGGCCTCCTTTCGCAGCCAATACAGCATCAATTCGTCTTGGGAATGACATATACAAGTCCTGCACAGTGGTCAGAGGGATTTTAAGCCATTCTTCTTGCAGGATAGCGGCCAGGTCACTACGTGATACTGGTGGAGGAAAACGTTTCCTGACTCGCTCCTCCAAAACACCCCAAAGTGGCTCAATAATATTTAGATCTGGTGACTGTGCAGGCCATGGGAGATGTTCAACTTCACTTTCATGTTCATCAAACCAATCTTTCACCAGTCTTGCTGTGTGTATTGGTGCATTGTCATCCTGATACACGGCACCGCCTTCAGGATACAATGTTTGAACCATTGGATGCACATGGTCCTCAAGAATGGTTCGGTAGTCCTTGGCAGTGACGCGCCCATCTAGCACAAGTATTGGGCCAAGGGAATGCCATGATATGGCAGCCCAAACCATCACTGATCCACCCCCATGCTTCACTCTGGGCATGCAACTGTCTGGGTGGTACGCTTCTTAGGGGCTTCTCCACACCGTAACTCTCCCGGATGTGTGGAAAACAGTAAAGGTGGACTCATCAGAGAACAATACATGTTTCACATTGTCCACAGCCCAAGATTTGCGCTCCTTGCACCATTGAAACCGACGTTTGGCATTGCCATGAGTGACCAAAGGTTTGGCTATAGCAGCCCGGCCGTGTATATTGACCCTGTGGAGCTCCTGACGGACAGTTCTGGTGGAAACAGGAGAGTTGAGGTGCACATTTAATTCTGCCGTGATTTGGGCAGCCGTGGTTTTATGTTTTTTGGATACAATCCGGGTTAGCACCCGAACATCCCTTTCAGACAGCTTCCTCTTGCGTCCACAGTTAATCCTGTTGGTTGTGGTTCGTCCTTCTTGGTGGTATGCTGACATTACCCTGGATACCGTGGCTCTTGATACATCACAAAGACTTGCTGTCTTGGTCACAGATGCCGCAGCAAGACGTGCACCAACAATTTGTCCTCTTTTGAACTCTGGTATGTCACCCATAATGTTGTGTGCATTTCAATATTTTGAGCCAAACTGTGCTCTTACCCTGCTAATTGAACCTTCACACTCTGCTCTTACTGGTGCAATGTGCAATCAATGAAGACTGGCTACCAGGCTGGTCCAATTTAGCAATGAAACCTCCCACACTAAAATGACAGGTGTTTCAGTTTCATTGTCCAACCCCTGTATATATGTAGAGAGAGAAACAGACACATTCACTGTTGATACCTGAGCACTGTTGATATATACAGTATATATCTGTCTATCAATCTATAAGTAGTTTTATTACACAAACATTACATACAACAAAGCCAGTTCTATATCAAATTCTCATGGGTCAAATTCAAAGTATTGTATATGTGTTGCTTATTTGTGCTCAAACTAAGAATAAAGTGTGAAATATGATTTTGTCCCCCTCCTCTTACCTAATGTGGTCTTTCTTCTTATCCTCTTTTTATCTACATGTGGTTTCATAGATTTTTAGATTGCTTAGAAGGATTCATAGATTTTTAGATTTCTTAGAGGGATTGTATTACAACTATTTCATACCAGTGAAAGCCAAACATTATTAGTATTTGAAAGTTTGGATTAAACTGTTTTATGTTGCAAAACCTTTTTCCAGTATTAAAATTTTTTTGGGGGGAGTTTCAAAATTCATTTTTCAGGTCCAGTTTTTTTTTTCTTTTGAACAAACTTTAATTTTACAGGTTCACATTTTTTCTTTTGGAAAAACTTTATGGCCCCAATTTAGCTCCACACTTGCCTCTTTGGTTGCTGTTATTCTAATTATTTTTATAAGTTTAGGTTCATGGTCATTCTAGTGTTTAGATACTTATGTTACTTCCCTGGACTTCTCTGCATTTCCTGCTTGTCTATGTTAATTTGTACGTTACCCGTTTTTTCTCCATTGAATCATCTGTCTCACCATGTGGCTTAGATGCTCCTGCTTGCGCTTTGGTCCTGCAAAACCTCAGCACTTCATAACAGAAGTATCCAGTCAAAACCAGGTCCAAGCACTTTGCGGTACCTTGTAGTTGTTCCGGTGGATCTGTCAGCAGGAGGAAGAGGTAAGGACCTTGTACGGAGATGACACTCAGATCCTGCCTTTTTCCCTTTTCCTGGAGGAAATGGAAAATACTTTTGGGGGTTCCAAGCTGGTACCAGGTCAAAATTGCTCCTCTCCACCTCCTCGAGGAAAACCGCCAGCCCACCGCTGAGTATACCAGCATCTTCAGCCTTATTGTTGGAGCCTGTGCTAGCACCCTGCTCTCCCCCCACCTGGGTAAGCATGGCCCCACGCCTTGGCCACAGGTTTGTCCTTCTCCACCGCCTGTCTCAACGTCTCCTGCTGCTTGGCGCAGACAGCGGCTGGCCACTTCTATTCCAGCCTCCAAGGGTCAGGTCTCTGCCTCTGCCTCTGTCTCCTAGGATCTGGCTGCAGTCTACGTGTCCAGGGTGGGCCCAGGCTCTGTCGTACCATGCGACATCATGTGTTCTGATTTCGTGGTCCTCACAAAGGCTTCTGAAAAGCTCTTTGTCTGCTCCATGACAGCCTGTTTGCCAGGCGAAACCCTACCAAGGACATTTAAGCCCTGAACAATATAGCCTTTCGGATCATTTGCGCACTCAATCCCCTCCACCATGTTAAGGTGGAGGGCGGCCAGAGTTCATTGAAAACAGAACAGAAGCAGTAACACCAACCACAGCATCGTCTTTGGAGAGGATCCTGTTATCTATTGAACAAAAGGCTTCAATAACAGAATCGCTCAATGGAAGCAACACAGGCAGTCTGGAACAGTAAAGGAGCGGCAGATGGTGAGCTTCATATTTACAACTCCACAAACATTTCATTGTTGGCAGGAACCATTCAGCCAATAATGAACACACTGTGAATCTTTTTTAAATGGTACCTGGCAATAAAGTTTTTCTGATTCTAAAATGACACCATGATACTGTGGGAGAAGAAAGTTTACTAATTTAAAAATGATGAAGAGACAACTGGTTTCCTCTCAAGAGGAATACATCTTCATTCAAAATCCCAAAGAATCCCAGCCCTCAGTTCCTACAGGGCGTTTTTTATACAGATACAAAACATTGGTGTGTATTTGGGTCCTCTTGACCAATTGAAATCATCATAATCTTTTACGTAAAACTTCTGGCATCCATAACATTGCTTTCTCTACTTTTCTGGGAATACACATTCAGCCAAACATCTGTAAAACATCAGATTGGCCTACGTGACAGTTTACAATAACAATTTCGTCACTTATCTGGATGCTGAATTCCAGTGTCACAGTGACCTGGCTGCAGTCATGAGATTTCCTGGCTGAACTGCACTAACAAGCCCATTAGTCTTTTTCTCTCGCCAAGAACTTTTCCCAAATGTAATGTATTTCCAGAAGGCTTGCATGTTTACTCAGAGTGAACAATTCTTCACAGAATTCATCTTATAATGGTAAAAACAATAATAACACTTTAAGCTTTAAGCCTCAACAATACAATGTAAAGTACAGCAGTACTGTCAGTGTACAGCTTGTATAACAGTGTAAATTTGCTGTCCCTTAAAATAACTCAATACACAGCCGTAAATGTCTACTTGTCTTTATCTAACTGTTTGCGGCTCTCTTGTGCCTCATCTTTGGAAAAGGCTTCATATGGACGACAGCATCCAGACCAAATTGATGCAGTGTGCAGCATATGGTCTGAGTTCTGACAGACTGACCCACCTCCCCTTCAACCTCTGCAGCAATGCTAGCAGCACGTATTCGACAACCTAGGCCATCTTTATGTCAAGCAACAATTCTTTTATTTTTAAACTTTCTTTAATTATTTTTTTCAGATCCCCAGGGTTCTTTGCCATGAGGTGCAATGTTGAACTTCCAGTGACCAGGATGGGAGAATGCAAGAGCCATGACACCAAATCATAAACACCTGGTCCCCATTCAAACTGGAGAACTTGTAAAACTGATGGGTTACATGACACCAGGGTGGGCACAATTTAAAACAGGTTATTACAGCTTTTTTATATTTTTCCCTCCAACATATTTGTTCTTCAGTTGAATTGTACATTAAATATTTCATAATACATTTGGAAATCAGTTATCACACTCTCAGTGTTTAAGCCTTAAAAAAACAGACCTTCAAACGGGTATGTAGATGATTGAGAGCCACTGAATGTTTAAATGTAAATAGAAAAAGCATATGTCTCAGTTGTTGGATATAAAAGTGCATTGAATTAGTAAAAGTTAAGCCAATGAAAAACAATTGTGAGCCTTTTCAAAATGCGCCGAAGATCATGAAGAACACACATAGCCTGTTTTAAACACATTTGATTCACTGTATATTGTTCATGGAATAAAGGTTCTATAAAAAGGTTTTGTTTTTTGTATTAGTTCAGTAAATAATAATGTGATCTAAGAGTCTTATTAACCTATTCCTAGAGTGCACTGTGAAGATTGGAGCAATATAACAGTTTTCTTTTCTGAGGAAAACTTTAAAATTCATGTAAATTCACTTTTTTTAAAGTTTTCAAATCATAATCGCAATCAAGAAATTACATTTAACTATGTCTTTATTAATCCCGAAAGGAAATTAAATAAGTATTTTTGAATTGAATTCACATTTTTTCTACATATCTATTGTCCTCAAAGAATTAAATTATGTTAAGCTTTTCTAAGAGCTACTGGATGGAGCACAGCCTCCCTTACTAATTACCACAGATGAAAAGGTTGCGTGGAACATTTGCATAAGTCAAGGAGAGTCAATTGAAGCTACATGAACTGAAAAAGAGCAGCGGTGAAGAGCAATTTGAAAATTCTTTATCTCCACTTAGAACCCAGTTGGCATACAGCCTTTACTCCTCTCCATAAGCTCTGAGAAATTCATTGAGAAACACCTCAGCTAGGGCACAAAATATGAATTTGATGAACTGACCACTGTGAAACATACCTACTTACCTACCTACCTTCCTTGCAACACATTTTAAAGAAGCTGGGACAGGGTCATGTTTACCACTGTGTTGTCTTTCCTTTCAACAACACCCAATAAGGGTTTGGGAACTGAGGACACTAATTGTTGAAGCTTTGTAGGTGGAACTGTTTTCCATTCTTGCTTGATGTACAACTTCAGTTGTTCAACAGTCTGGGGTCTCCGTTGACACTTCATAATGCTCCACACATTGTCAATGTTAGACAGGTCTGGACTGCAGGCAGGCCAGTCTAGTACCTGTACACTTTTACTACAAAGCCAGGCCTGCTGTAACACATGCAGAATGTGGCTTGGCATTGTCTTGCTGAAATAAGCAGGGACGTCCCTGAAAATGATGTTGCTTGGCTGCATATATTGCTCCAAAAACCTATATGTACCATTAAGCACTGTTGTGTCTTCACAGATGTGCAAGATACCCATGCCATGGGCAACAACACCCCTCCATACCAACACAGATGCTGGCTTTTGAACTTTGTGCTGATAACAATCCAGATAGTCCTTTTCCTTATTGGCCCGGAGGACATAATGTCCAGGATTTCCAAAAACTGTCTCAAATGTGGATTGGAATGTGTTGCAAGCATTAAATTCAAAATGAGTAAATATTTGCAAAAAAAAAAAAACAATAATGTTTATCAGTTTGAGCATTTAATATCTTATTAATGCAGTGTATTCAATAGTGGATAGGTTAAACAAGATTTGCAAATCTTAGTATTGTGTTTATTTGTACATTTTACTTAGCCTTAGCTTCAGCAATATAGCTATATATATATATATATATATATATATATAGTTCAGCGTTTTGTCTGTTTGCAAACCAAGCTCATCGAGAGAATGTCAAGAGTGTGTAAATCAATAAGAAAAGCAATAGGGGTCTATTTTGAGGAATCTAAAATATAAAAAGGTGTTTTGAATCATTTCACGATGTTTTGTGCTCAGTCCAACTCAATCCATGGACCACAGACTGATTTGGAAATTAAAAAGCCGATTTAGATTCACTTACCTTTGGGAATTTCAGTTCTGCATCTCTGTCTTTTATAGTAAATCAGATAAAATACAACAGAAAAATGTTTGCTGCATTGTACTATTAAGGTGGAGACTGTTCCAACCTACCAGTCTAAAGCGGCAAAATACAAACAACCCCAGTTGTCATACAGTCTGTCAGTTGCAAAGAATCTATCTGCCATTTCCACAGCTTCCCATTGACCATTTTAAATTTTAATCTAATTTTAAAATATTTTAAATAGGCTTATGAAATTTGCATATAGCCAAGACTGCATAAACTACAAAAAATGTTTAATGGAATCAAACCTAGGACCAGATCCCAGACACCACCTTGGTTTACTGAGCCACCAGCACATCTGCAGTGGCTTGTGGCAAGAAGATTTCTTCCCCAGCTCTTCCTCCCTCATAATTAGATGTTGGTGTATATATGCATACATAATGCTCAAAGGTCCAAATTGGTTTCTGGATAAGGCCAAAGATCTGTTGAATAAATTTGCTTACAACTTACGACCAAAAAAAAATGGCACTTTATGCCTATAACATTTTAGCTCTGACTCTAAGCAACTCTAATGTCTGACAGTAAAATGCAATGAGCAATCTAACTTAAACATGATTTAAACTTAAACATGATCACATGATTAATTACTTTGAATGCTTCAATAAATAAAAAAGGCCTTAATTTACTCACAAGATTAAACAAAATAAATAAACTGAACCTAAAGTGCAACAGCAGCACCGTCAAAACAACTAAGGTAAAACTTACAAAAAGTAAGTTCACTGTCTACCTTCAGAATCAGAATCAGAATCAGAAAAGCTTTATTGCCAAGTACGTTTTTGGACATACAAGGAATTTGTTTTGGCATAGTCAGTGCAATACAATACAAATTAAACAGTATAAACATATCTACAATATAATATAAATATATGTGCACAGTTTTAAGTGAGTGAGAGTAAGTATAGAGCAGTATAAGATGCAAGAGCAATACAACAGTGCAGATGATCATTGTGCAAGTATGGCAGTGCAAGTAAAGCAGGAGTCCAAGCTGAGCGTTAATGTAACGCATAGAGTTACAGTTTACAAGTGTCCTGTCAGCAAAAAAAGAGGGTGATGGGGGCAGGTGGGGCTGGGTTCTGCCTGAAGTCCACAACCATCTCCACTGTCTTTAGAGCGTTGAGCTCAAGGTTGTTCTGGCTGCACCAGTCCAACAGATGGTCCACCTCCCATCTGTACGCAGACTCGTCACCATCAGAGATGAGTCCGATCAGAGTGGTGTCGTCCGCAAACTTCAGAAGCTTGACAGACTGGTCACTGGAGGTGCAGCTGTCCTCACAGAAGCTGATGTAGGAAGTCAGCCTCTGTGTACTCGTCCAGACTGTTGGTAGTAGTCCTGAACACATCCCAGTCTGTACAGCCTAAACACGCCTGGAGATTCTCCACAGCCTCACTGCTTCACTTCCTTGTCGTCTTCACAACAGGTTTGCAGAGCTTTAGTTTCTGCCTGTATGCAGGAATCAGGTGGACCATGATGTGGTCGGATTGGCCCAGTGCAGCATGTGGGACGGCGTGATAAGCGTCTCTGATGGTGGTGTAACAGTGATCCAGAATGTTGTCCTCTCTTCAACACTGTTTACTTTCAGCACTGTCTACCTTTGGAGAGCCTAACACTAGGACCAAAAAATTTGTGTTATCCTTGCAGTTAGATTTTTTCCCCCAATTTCATTTCTCATAATTGCATATATTGCAAAGCAAACATTCCGTAACTTTAAGTTTTTAATTATATAGTTAATGTAATCATTTTCAACTTTTGAATAGATAAAATACCACATTTTTCATTAATTGTTATAAAATAGTAGCACACATGTTCCATATGAAAGTTTTGAAACATTCCTTTTTGTAAAATAAAAACTTCAGATATAAATTTAAATTTCCAGCTTTCTTTATATTATCTACATTAGTTTTGCAAATTTTAAATTTTTTCCAACTTGCTCACCATTGATAATTAGAATGTTTGACAGCACCTGATATTTCATTCTTTCAGAGTTTCTTGGCTGTGTTCTTCACTCGGTTAGTGGTAACTTGGCTTTACAAAGCTGCTATTATGTTCCAACAACGCGTCACTTAAAACACACTCACGCTTCATCATTTGTTTATAAATGAAGACCTGACTCAGCACATACGGTTGTTTTCAAAAATAGCAGCGAGTTTAAAAAAGTTAGTAAAGATGCTGCTCGATTACTGGTGCATTTAGGGTCTTTGTCTTGTTGAAACACCCATTTTCTTCATCAGCATAAGGCAACATGACCTCTTCAGGTATTTTGATTAATGCAAACAGATCCTTGTTTTGTATGATGCTTGAACCATCATGCTTCACTGTCTTCACAGTTTCATGTGACTTCAATTCAGTGTTTGGGGGTTGTCTGACAAACCTAAAGAGAACTATCTTACTTTCATCAGTCCACAAAATGTTTCTCCATTTCTCTTTAGGCCAGTTGATGTGTTCTTCAGCAAATTGTGTCCTCTTGAGCACGTCTTTTTTTTTTAACAGTGGGACATTGCAGGTGATTCTTGCTGATTGATTAGCTTCACACAGGTATCTTCACCAATAAGTTCAACCCTCCTTTGATCACCCTGGAGTTTTTCATTGGAATATTTGGCATTTGGGCTTAATTTTGATCTATTTGAATGGTAGTGTTTCATTTTTATTCCAACTCTCTCTGGTGTTGATACCCAGTTTAAAGCATTGGAGATCATTTTAGCCAAGCAGCCTATCATTTTCTGCACTTTATATGTTTTTCCCTTTCCAATCAACATCTTAATCAAGGCACGCTGGTCTTCTGAACAATGCCTGGAACAATCCATTTTTGTCAGGTTTACAGAGAGAACTGCATGTCCAACATGTGCTGTCTTTATCCCAAAAAAGGGCCACCTAATTTACACCTGTTTCTTCACAGTATGAATGACCTCAGTAATTGAACTCCACACTGCAATTGTTTTAAATATGCCTCTTTCAAGCAATTATTCAATTACACAGACTCAGGAGAATGCATACAATGAATGTTGGTTTTGTTTGTTTTACTCTACTACACTTACTAGTTAATTATTTGCCATGTTGTAATATGATTTCTACCAAAAACAGTGATTGACTTTATTTTGAACACAATTGTATCGCAACAAAAAGTTAGAAAACGAGCATCTAGCTTTGCTCAGGATTTCTGCTGAGGGGGTCTGTGATGACAGGCTCTGGTTGATCATTTTAATCAAATGAAGCTCTTTGCTTTGCATGCCGTAGTTATTAATGAACAGAATTTTGCCACAGTCAGGTCACTATCAGAAGGAGAGCTGAGCTTTGGCTGAGTTTGTCACAGATTGGCTGACAGACTGCAGGAAACAAGGCTGTTTGACTGATCTTTTACTTTGAACCTAGGTGTAAGGATACACTTATAGGCAGGGGTGAAAGTAGTTTTAAATTCTTGCCAGTACTTAGCAAACAAGTATCTTTGACTGATCTTTTACTTTGAACCTAGGTGTAAGGATACACTTATAGGCAGGGGTGAAAGTAGTTTTTTTTCACCCTTATAGGACACTATAATCTCTGAGGATGTGTTATATTACATCCACAACTCACCAAACAATATCATTTTTCTATGTCAAATTCTGCAATCCAGCCTGCATTTTCTGCACCTTTCTGTGGGTCCAGATTGATGTGCCAGTTGGTCCAGATGTGGACCAGAATTCAGGCTTTCAGAAAGGCTGCGCTACACTAATCCTAAAACTTGGCTATGGCATTCCACACAGCTGTTTAATGCTGGACTGTTTAAGGGAACTCTTTGCATAGCATGCATCCTGAGTTCTGTCTGGACCTTCCCACTGGAGGTTTCTTAAGAGGGGTTTGAACCCATGGCCTACTGGCTGAAGGTACCACGCTTAAAGAAATCACTGAGAGAGGTGAAGAATGATATGTGTTATGGAGTTTAAACAAAAATTCAACATGGAAGACTCAGCACCCCGTCTCGTCCAATCACTCCTCACTGGCTGCTCCAATCAACGGCAGGTCCGCACTCCTCCTCGGCCAATCATCTCCCAGGGCATCAATTTTAAAGACATTCCGCATGGAAGACACCGCTCTTCTGCTGAGCTTCGACGATCAGCTGCGACATGTCCATCTAGTTTCTGGGGACTTGGTGGTTCTTCGCACTGTTCTTAACTTTATTACTTCTCTACAGTCATTTGTCCACCACGGTACCATTCTCTAATCACACCGTCTTCCTCCTTTCTTAATTAATTTTTCTGCAGCTTCTAGAATTATTTTACAAACACATGCATTTATACTATTTACATCCATTCTCATCTGTAATTTTTCAAGATTTTTTTGACTCAAATATTTAAATTTGTTCCAGTCTGCTTTATTAAAATTGAATTTCTTATTTATCTTCATATTCTTATTATATACAGTTAATCCTGTTTTGATCTTATTCTATATGTTTTTTTTTTATCAACATCCCACCCACGTACACCAGCTAATGAATTTGAAACAAAGGTTAAATCAATTACTGACTCTGCTCCTGTTCCTGTTCTTTATTAATTTTTGTTTTAGACATACAACATTTTTTTTCTATCAATTCTTCTAAAACCTGTCCATTTTTATCAGTAGTTTCCCATTCTGTACTATTAGCATTAAAGTGCCCATACCATATTACTTTCTCATCCAGAGCCTCCATCACCTCCATTGATAATGTTTTACATAGATTATAAAAATAATTTTTTCCTTATTTCTACTATATACTCCAAATCTTTACCTTTTCCTAATATATGTTATTCTTTGATAAATATTCCCCATCCTCCTCAATTTCTTTCTTGTCTATCCCTTCTTAAACTATCGTATCCTTTAATAACAAAATCTAATGTTGGTTTTAGCCATGTCTCCTGTATACAAATGACTTCTGGTTTCTCTTCAAGTCCATCTATATAACTTTTCAATTCCTGTTCATTGGTTATTAAACTTCTAGCATTCCACTGTAACATGATCATATATTACCCGTGGGTTTTCTAGTCTCCCCTCTGTTTCCAACCTTTTCTTGATGTTTTCCCATGATCGCTCTTTAAAACCCAGGAATTTTCTTACAATTATTTCAATTTTCTCAGTTGTTTGGCCTGGTCAGTGCAATTAATGAGCTATGCAATGAAACAGTATGAGTTTTTCCACTGACAGTGTGATATTCCCCTCTGTTTGCAGTTTGTTTCTTTCTGTAGTCCTTTGTCCTTTTACACTTTTGACTGCTTCAGCATAGCTCGTGTTTTTGCTCATCTTCACATGTTGAATTTCCTTTCCTTACCTCACATCCTCTGTATGTTACTGTGTTGTCCTCCACAGTAGAATTTTTATTGATTTTCTTTACACGATTCCATCGTGTGATTTTCTCCACAATTTGGACACCTGTGCTTTCCTTTACAAACTGCTGCTATGTATCCATATCAATGGCGTATAATTTACTTGTTTCAGTTCATTTTGGTGTTTCCTGTTACCTCTCTGCACTCCTGCTAATCGGTGTTAATTAGTCACTCTCCCTCAGTATTCCTCAGTCTCCCTTCCACCAGCTGCACCTGATCTCCCTGATTATCCTCCTCAGTTCATTAGTCCATACTCATGTAAGGATTATGATTATTGATTAATTAATATTAATCAAGATTTATAATTTAAAATCATAATTTGGAAAATATTAATTTCTTAACCAAAAATCATCACTTACAAATAGAATTCAGAGATGTCCTCTGGTGTTGTGATTACGGGCTCAAAGCTCTTTAATAATTATTAATTATTAACCAAAACCACAAACTGTCACTGTTTATTCAACCAGTTCACCGAAGCTGGGGATCTTCGACCTTGTTTTGACAGATAAATCACTCTTGCACGAAATAAACACAAACGCTTCTCTTAATTATATATATGAAGATTTATTGAAGCCAAATAATCCTGATATACCATTATTCTGGTCCAAAACCCTTCATCTAACTAACAAGCACTATTCTACACAAAGGGAATAAAAATGCCTACCTAACTATAATAATGGAAGAATAATATACATGCATTTAGTGTCTATGAAGATCAAACCAGCAGTTTTATGGACAAAATGTGTAATTTGCGTTAAATGGAAGAGAAATCCTCCTGGTGTTCTGATGTCAAGCTTGCAGCGATCCAAATCGCCCCAAATCTTGACAAAGGGTCATAAACTCTGAGGCGGGAACTCAATGGAAAAACTCCAGCAACAAAACTGGAACAAGGAGGGGTTAGACCACAAGGTACAGACCGCAGTTGCTTTGAATGAAAAACTTTTAAAAGTATGACTTCTAACTCCCGGCTGATTCAACATCAGCCAGACAAATGAAAACACAGCTCAGCATAAAATACTTCCATCAGTATTGGATGTAACAAGTTAGTACCTTAGATTAACTACTAGTGATTATAAATCACCTTCACTATGCCTCATCCTGCCCCGACCTCTAAATGCACCTATCCGGTTTAATATAAAAAGACCGAAATTACTTTGAGCTTGATTTCTTCTCTCCACCGTTTGAGGATGGATCAGGTCTGACAAAAAAGGAGGGGACGCGGGGATCATGCGTTCGTGATCAAATTATGAAAACAAAACGGTAACTTCTCGTCCGTCCCGAAGGGGAAAAGATGAAAAACTGTTAGTCGACACAAGGAGAAAAACTCATCTCCTTGGAAAATAGAACCTCTGTAGGTTTTCACCTGTGCCGGGTGTGGCGTGGTCTTCGATCGGCAAATAAATCCTCTGATCTTCTCGTATCAGACAGATTTCCAGCTTTCAAGTTCTTCCAGGAATGGCCTTGTGGAGAAAAAGTTTGCCTGCGAGCTTTGTTTCTCCAGATATGCGCCTCTTATGCGCTGTCCTGTGACAGGCAGGAAATGGCAACGAAACTCTCCATCTCAGCCGGTTTATACTCCCAGTGATGTCAGAGCTCCGACGTCTGTTGAGCTGCGTGTGTCAAAATGTGCGACCAAAATGGATGGCCCCAACAATCCACTTCCCTCAGTATTTAAACTCTCTGTGTTTCATTATTTGCCACCAGTTCCTCCTGATATCTACCTGGTATGCTACCTTGTATCTTCACTACATCTTCCCTGCCATGTTTTGTATCCAATCAGTCTGCAAGTATTTTGTTAATTGTTATTATTATACTCCTCTACTCACCATGTGGCTCCCTCCCTCTGCTCTGATCAGATCCAAAACCAGCACACCATTACAGGTTCAAGTTGTGAGACAGAACAGCTTTCCAAAACCTATTTTTTAAAGTTATGTACAATACCATTTCTGATCATACGTCAGACCTTGAAGCAGATGGACTACAGCAGCAGAAGACCATTCTGGTTGCTGTTCCTGTCCTATTAGAACAGGAAACTGAGACTACAAATTACAGAGGCTTACCAAAACCAGACAATAGATTGGAAAACATTATCAAGTCTTTATTTCAATGTTTCCCACATCTTGCTCAATCTATGCCTTAAAAAATTAAGTTAGTTCAGAAGGGAAAGAGGAATCAACTCAGTATATGCAAGGTGTACCTAATAAATTGGCTGGTGAATGTATGTATGATTCCTTTTTTTTTTTATTATTGATAAAACATATTATTTATACAGTGGCTGTCCTGGAATAAACTGTTGCTGTATTAGAGAATATATGATGCATATTAAAAAGAAAAGGGCTGGTGCATCAATATATTTTAGTTTTTTTTTAAATATTTTAATTAAAGGTCATTTTAAGGCAAAATAAACTGCTCCAATTGCAGCTTATATTCTAGTAATCTGTTTAAAAGGGAAAAAAAAGTTGGACAAACATTAAGAGAGTTTTCTATTTATTCTTAATTCTTTTTTAACATAACTTTTGTTACATGTGTTACTTACATTTATAGAGATGTTGAAGTCTCTCAAATAAATCCCCTCCAGTGTAATTCATGAACATCATGTCTGAAAAGCCCCCACGAGAAATAAACGATACACAGATGTAAGTTGCAGCTCAAGAAACAGCTCAAGAAACATTTTCTCATTGGAAGCCGTGACTCATTTGAAAAACAGATGTAAACTAAGAAATATGTGAACTGAAGGGGAAAACAAACATTAAAACCACCAAACAAAAATGAGGAAGGCATTTGGCTGGAAGTGTGTGTATTGAGGATATACAAGAAAATAGTATTTGTTTTTATTCCTTGAAAATGTCACCATGATCGAAGAGAAACTTCAGTCGAAGAAAACTGAAGCTGCAGTAGTTCTAAAGGTTAGCTTGTATTCAGCACGGAGAAAAGCTATGTTTTTAAAAAGGTTAAGCATTTGGAATTTGATCTAACAAACATTCCAGCATTAAGGGACAGTAAACTGAAAAATGAAACAAAGCTTACACTTAAAGGTTTGTACCAATAATAATAGAATCCAGAACTCCTGTATTGACCTTTTAATTTGTTAAAGGTTTTGGAAAGAGATAAAAAAAATAAAAAATACAATTACTGACAAACTCAATAGTGTTCTGCACTGCGGTGCAGCTGTTTGCATTGTTGCCTTGCAGCAAGAAAATCTTGGGTTTACATATCTGCTATTTCAACAATATTTTACTTATTTTACATTTGTAAATACTATTGTGTAGGACATATGTTGTGTAGGTCACCTGTAAACAACAATCAGCCACCCCTTCTCCAGAACAAAGAGGCTGCACACGTGGAATTATGTAGCAAACAATTGTAAAGAAATTTTAAATTTGTTTTATATTTGAAATCCCTTAAATAGCCACCCTTTGCTGTGATGACTGAAATATTAACCTTTAGCAGTCGCTCAATGAACCTCTGGGAAGTTCTTTTAAGACTCTTTGGAAAACCTTACTAGTTTTGTTAGATGATTTCCACAGAAATGAAACCCAGAAACAGGACATTTGCAGAGACATGAGATGCAGTGAAACTGATGAGTTAAAATGGTCTACTGCTACTAGGCAGAAGATGAGAACAACTGAAGAGGACCACCAAATATGGATGATCAAAATCCCACTCCTTCGAATGTTCTAGAACTTCTCGAGCGTGGGTTGGACTCAACACGTTGTACGCATAGTACATGTCCCAGAAGAATATGATGTATGGGTCAGACTGCTCCTAGACCATGATTTGATATATAACACTATGTAAGTGCTAAGTTAGGCATCCCTTTTGGTTCCGGACAAGCTGACTGCATTTAATGGGGCACAAAAGGTCACTTGTATGCATACGAATTGTTAATACACTTTTTTATGATCCAATAGTTCACCGATAACCGATTTTATAATTTTCAAACTGATTTTCTTGGTGCTTTGCAATATTCAATAAAATACTTGTTTTATTGAATTAATTCCTTTTTTCCTTAGCAAGGCTCAGAAAATGTGATTTGTTTTTCCTTGATTATGTCCTGATAACTGAACAGGAGTCTCTGGGGAGAGCAACAATTACAGATGCAGCATATAGGTTAAACAGGTTTATTGAAACACAGGTTACCTCTGAGTTGTGGTTCAGGAGTCTAGTTCTTCCAGGTCGGGGCACTGAGGAGGAGAACTACGTGAGTAGGGATGATAGGAGCAGACAGGATAATAAGATTAGTTGAAGATATCTCTTACTGTGGGATGAAGGAGGTGAGTTAAGCCACGGAGACTGAGGTCGACAGGAGAGGTGGTTGTGCTGAGTGGGTGGTTATCCTTTGTTCTCCTTTCAAGGTGGTGGCGTGTGAGTTTGGAGGGTGGACAGGCAGGCAGGCAAAAGCAGAGAGGAACTAAACATCAGACAGTCTTCTCTTGGCATTTTTTTCACCATCATTTATTGACGAAGGTTTCACGGATATCCTGGCCAGCAGAGCGGCGGCTTTTTATGGGCTATACAGCCGGAGACAGCGGAGAGTGAAGAGAGCCGGCGTGCTCGTGACGCTCTGACAGCAGGGACTATGCGCACCCCTGCCTTCAATCCACCTAACAAATGTACGTTTCTTGGCCAACAAGATGGATGAACTGCTTCTCCTCACCTGCCGCCCTCTGCTTTACCGCAACTGGCTGAGTGAGAACACCCCAGACTGCGCACTTCTGATACCAGGCTTTCAGCTGTTTAGAGCAGACCGCAACAGGGACTTATCAAGTCAAATTCGCAGAGGTGGAATCTGCTTTTATATAAATGAAAGTTGGTGCAGAGATAGCAAAATGTTGAAGAAGACATGTAGTCCTGATCTGGAGTCATTTCTCATAAACTGTAAACCGTTTTATTCACAGTGGGGGTTCTCCTTGGTTGGCGCTTACATACCACCTCAAGGCAGATGCTGAAACACAACTGGCTGACCTAATGACAGACGTGGAGAAAAACATCCAGACTCTCTCATCATTGTTCTTGGAAATTTTAAAAGTGCAAACCTCTCCAATGTACTTTCCAACTACAGACAGCACATTAAAGGCCTGATCTTCAAAAGATTTGGGTGTACAAAACTGCACGCAAACCTGTTTGCGAGTTGGTAATCAGATTGCGCATGCAATATCAGTGGAACTGCGGGTGCAAACCTTTTAGCATGTTTGCCTTCATGAATATGCCAAACATATGATAATGACCCAAACGCACAAATTCATGGGAGGAGGAAATGCAAATGTAATCCCTTACCACCGCAATGTGATTTTCAAAGCCTGAAACTGTTTGCGGGCGCAATTTTTGCGTGTAGATTTAATCATTTGAAATGCAGGTGCTAACTGGGACACAAAAATATCTGCTGTCACTTGGGCCAGAAAGAGGCATAGATAGAATGACAGATGACAGGGAGAGAGAATCTTCTGTACATGTGCCAACAGATTTGGGTTGTCAAAAATAAAAAATATTAAAAATAGATGAGAATAAAGGTTTTATGTAGGATTATCTAATCTCTGATTTGGAGCCAATCACAAACAAAAGCCATAATATTTCTCCTATGGTACAATTCCTTGGAACACCTTATTCAACATCATTCCAGCATAACATTGCTGTCAGTGATCATCTGCTGAACGCACACAAACCTGATCATGGCTAAATGTGCACATACTGAGCCTGTAAGAGCAACTCATGCAAAAGACCACTGTGCTTTGATGTTGATAATATAATTAATAGGAGAGAACCTAAAACATTACAAAAAAACTATTTAAACAATCAAGCACATTGTATATCTTTAAAATATTGGCAAAACAAACAAAATGAATTTAGTAAAATCATTCGAAAAAAAAATTATTTTTACATACATAAATGTTTGATTTAACTTTTTGCAGGACAGTTATGTGACGCTATTTTGATTGATTAATATTGATTGGCCAATTTGTTGCGAGTTACGTTGAGCAAGATAAGATAAATAATCTCATCATGGCAGATGACAAATCTGCTGTGAGTAGCACAACAAAAGTTAACTAACTGTGACAGTCCAGAAAAGCAAGTGTCAAACAGAACAGAAGGAAAAAATCAGCAATTGGATAATTTAAAATGATGCGGCGTAAAAATCCCTCCATATTTCTAGCAACACAGCTGAGGATCTGTTTGCTTTTCCTCTTGTTCCAGCCAGTAGCACACGCAATTTCCTCATTTAAATAGTGTGGTCTGCACCTGTTTTGCACCTGTTATCCATTGCACACACAACCTTTGAAAATCACACACAACACGGCCACTTATTGCACGTGCAATTTATTTATAGAACACGCAAATTAGCACCCGCTATTTGGGATCTTTGAGGATCAGGCCCTAAGTGTCCTTCCAGGGATAATAACACTCTGGAGCACTGCTAAACAACTTTAAAGGATGCATATCAATGCTGTCACCAGGGCTGCTTTGGGACTTTCTGACCACTCTCTGGTCCACCTCATCCCAACCTACAGACAGAAATTAAAAGATCCCAAACCTGTCATTCAGACTGTTAAAAAGTGGACTGATGGACTTCTGCACATACAAAAACAATAAACCTTGGTTCAATTCTCGTCTGAAACAGCTGTGTAGGGTTAAGGAAGAGCCTCACAGCAGTGGAGACTGGGTCCTTTATAAGCAGGCCAGGAACAAAATGACGGAGGATGGAGGATGGGGGAGACAGGGAAAAGATTAGCTTGCCAGAAGGGAACAAGTACTCCTCATTTGGACCTAAGGAAATGTTATGCTATATACATCAGTGACATGATATATGTATATGTTGAACACACCCTTGAGACTGAATAAAACGAGCTGAGAAGCGAAGAGAGGGCAGAGTTGGACTCAGGTTTTCACTGGAGTCTATCTCTCTCACTCTGCACAGAGGCGAACTCAAAGTTGATTGTACTTTGTGTTTATTTCACTCTTTTGAAACCTGTACCCAAATCAACGGACCCGGGGAAGCAGAGACGGCTTCGACAATTGAGGGCTCGTCCGGGATTTGGAAGAATTAGGTGAAAAATTGGGATCACTGATGAGGACCAAAAGACATCAGACACAGGCTAGCCAAGAAAACAGATGATGAAAAAATATAATTCTTATATTTTTATTTATTTGTTTTAATTTAAAGCACCCCAAACTTTTCGACTTTGACCAAAACATATTCAGAAACCTGACTAAATCTGGTTGTTTTCGAATAAAATAAGTACAGATGTTTTAATTATGGACGTGAATTGGACTCATTTTATGAATTCTTTTAAAAACACACAAAACTTTATTTTGCACACACAAGAGAACAAAAACAATAGATATCCAACAAATCAAATGAACTGATTTTTTTTTCTAAAAAAAATAAAAGCAAGGTTGTTTACAAATCTTTAAATGTTTTCGATCTAAGAAAATTTACAAGTCCTCATTCACAAAAAAAGATGTAAATGCTTGCCCTTTCTTAAATATATTGTTTACATTGTTGTTGGGAGTTTAAAAACCAAAAAAAAAAAAGTTTAACAAAAATTTCAATTTGTGTGACTTACAGCTGTCACGGCTCAGATTTGCTTTGGGTTGGTATTATTATTGATACCTTTATTGTGTCAACCTTACATCTATTACAAAGCTATGCTGTACGAGATTTTACAGTCTTTACTGTATTAATCAAGCGTAATTATATATTTATATGCTTTATGTGATTCATCGTTGCTTATTCTTAGGAAGGTCCCAAGGGCCTGGATAGGCATAAGCTGTTGTCAGTCTCCATGGACAGACCAAATGTTATTTGGAAGTTGCTGGCCCTACTGCAGCAAGAACATGGAGAGCAGTATGGGGGTGCTCGACTGATAGTGCACACATTCTTCCATAATAAACCTGCAAGAAGAGAGGACCTTATGGGTTTTACCAAAACCACACAATTTCCTCTACCATTCTGTGGCCACCAGTGGCTTGAGAACATACCAGCTGTGACCATGTACGTGGTGTGGTCAGGGCGAAGAAGCTACCAAATCTAGGAACCTCTTCTAATGACACCCTTAAAGCAGCACAGAACAATTCTCTCATCATGGGAAAACTTTACTTCTACACGTCTGCCATCAGGACCTTCTGCACCTTCATGATCGCATACCAGACAGATGAGCCAATGATGCCATTCCTTGTGGACAATTTAGCAGAATTGATGATGGTAAATATATTCCACTACTGAACATTGTTTCTATTTCTGACTTTAAACATAAATACATGGTATGACAGATACATCATGTTGAAAAAATCTGAAAAAAGAAAGCAGTTTTGACACAATTGACTGCTCAATATGGTTGTAATTCTTTGGGTTACATTTTTGGCTTTTCTCTTCAGTGTATTTTGAGGTGTTTCATCAAGCGTGAAGTGCTTCATGACATCAGTCCACTCCAGTTAGACAGACTGGATTGTTGGTGTCAAAAAGAATTGGGTCCATCCTCAAGAAGTGAAGATTGACTTAGGTGCAGAATCAACTCTAAAGGTAGTGTATCAAGTTATTCTTAAAAATATTACTAGGATCCAGAAAATATATTTACTACATGGCTCACTCTCATTATCCATGTCAGGAACTCCAAAGGCAGAAAAAGACAGGGCAACTTACAGTCTTAGGTTTAAGAGGGACTGCATCAAGGTGATGTCAAATATCCTTCAGAAAGTGCTGTATGAGAGCCCCTTGAAATATCCCACCGTGAGGAAGCTGACCTGTTTGGACACTAGAAAGATGTTCTCTGATCCCTAATTGTGTCAGGCCAATATGAGAAAGCTTGTTCAAAGTTTTCTGCACAATAAGCAGTTGCCAGGAGGTGCTTTAGCCGGTTTGAGAGAATAGAGCAATTTAAGTTTTCTTTCTGCATTCATTACAATGAATGAATGAAGCACTTTGAACTGTTGTCTTAATGAGTGTAGCATTAGAATAGCTGTAATCCATATATACGTGAATATATAAAATTCAAGTAGCTGCAATGTAGCTGAAAAATGTAGAGGGTTTGAAAACTTATGAAATCAAGCATGGATCAGTAGGTTGACACACCCAGTCTGTTATTAGAATTTCCATCATTTGGGCATAATCATATGCTAAACATTCTTTCAACAGTATTCAGTTTACTAGGCTATATATGTTGTGCTGACATAAAAAAGGGTGGTGAATATTTTTTTATGCAAACATACCTGAATTTGGCCCTTTTTCAAACTTATGATCTTAATTTGATTACCTACCTTAATCATTCAATACCACGCAAATAAATGCACATGAAGTAGAGCTTTCTGTCTTAACTAAAGAAATACAACACCGTGCAAACAAAGCAAAACCAGATGTGTGCAAAAGTAGCTGTACAAATTGAGTTTCACAGATTTTGGGCAATCAAGACAGCAAGATGGTTTGCTCTATATTCTCTATTTTCTTAAGAGCTGTGGAGCTCCTGCCTTCTGCAATCCCTCTCCTCTCTCTGGCTGGTCTAGAGCTGCTGCAGGACACTCTTGAAGCCTTCATCCACCTTCCGAATGGCAACTAGGACATTTGGCTCCCGGCCCCCTTTTCACTTGCCTACAAGATAAAGCAGTTATTCATTAAACACATAATCAATGCTTTCTCCAGCACACAATTATCACTCTGTCAACATCACATGTAAACACTTGCTACAAGGGGGGTGAAAACACAGTCGATGAAAATGAACTTTCTAGTAACTCTTGCATTTCAGCTGAAAATGGTAACGCAAACATATGTCACAGCAAACTCACGTACACCGTTAGCGTCATGAAATATGTGCATATAAATAGATATAAATAACATAAATGTGACTAACCTTGGCTGTATTCAATGTCAGTGTCTTCCTCGTCCTGGCACATAGCCTCTAGCAACGCTGTGGCTGAGTCATTTGTTGCTGCAGTCAGTGAATATGCAGGTCTGTGTCCAAGTATGGCATCGAACCGGTCATACTATTGGTTTGCTTGGCAGTGTGACACACTCTGCTAAAACAAAAGCACAAGAGGGTGAAGGAGCACAATAGCAAAATACTTAACTAGTCTTATACCCATTTTGCTGTGTACACAATGTTTATCTCACACTTACGGCTATTCTGGCGTAAATCCTATCAGTTTGTGTCACCGACTTTAAATCCTGCTGAATGTCCTCTGCAAAAACACTCAAAAGACCTTAGGCCTCAATGTCCGTCTACCTATTGTAGGTCCTCGTCCTCTGATCCATTCTCAATCTCGCAGTATAAGCTTAATCTGAATCTCGTGTAAAGTAGAAAACAACACCACCAATACCATGCAGGATTTAAATATGGCGGGTGGTGAGCGGAATTTAGAATACTGTTAGAAGGGGTCCACCAATCATTGCACAGCACAAACCTTTAACAATCCTGGGGAAATCTGAAAAGTCCTTCCCCCAGACCAGGATCAAAGGAACCAATAAAATTGATCCAATGATATGACAGTTCAATGTGGAATTGTGCTTAAGAACCATGGTTTATCTTAAGGAACTTGGAAATTATGATAAATTTGTTTTTCAACTAATTACAAAAATTATTTGTGTGTCTTCAAACAATCAGTCACAATGCAAAATCAGAAGAGTAGATAATTATATAAAAATATGTTAAAGAATTTGCGGGATTAGAAATCAC
This sequence comes from Girardinichthys multiradiatus, assembly GCF_021462225.1. Classification (NCBI taxonomy): domain Eukaryota; kingdom Metazoa; phylum Chordata; class Actinopteri; order Cyprinodontiformes; family Goodeidae; genus Girardinichthys; species Girardinichthys multiradiatus. The sequence continues at coordinate 25,192,609 of NC_061796.1, read as the reverse complement.
CCCTTTTTGAAAAATGAAATAAGACGTTTTTATGCACACATAAACGATCGTGTGGTGTGCAAATAAAGATCCTCTCATTCTAAGAAGTGGAAGAAAATCTAGCAGGCCTTTACCAGCTGCTGTTCTCTCCTTGCTCAGAGGACCTCTTTCTTGACTCAGCCTTTGCTAGAATCTCTAGAACCTAACTTCTTTGAACTTGTCAAATCAAACACGGATGTTGAGATTTCCCACCAAATTTCTACTTGGCCAACACAGGCTTCTCTCGCACTACTTGGGTCCCATAATTTCTCCAAGTTTTATCCCATTTCACCTGTGAGTCCAGGAACCGCAGCCAGCTTGCAATCTTGTAGGCTGACATCCAGTTTGCGATTCTGGTCCCTACATTTCAGTCTGAGTGTTGATAGCTCTGCAGATCCCTTCACATAGGCCGGGCAGCCTTGCAATGGCCAGAACTGTTGCCAACATTTTCCCAATTTCACGATATGCCAGGTAACCGCAAACTCCGAAAAGCAGAAATCCTGTTATCAGAAATCCAATTATGTACACAACTTCCACATCCTCAACTGACATCATTGTCAGACACACAATCCTCCACTTCTGCCAGGAGTCTATTGTGTATCCGGAGAAGAATGTCCTGTCCGGATAAGAGGGCTTCCCCTTACCCTGTCTTCCCGTCGAGAAAATTTGATCAATTGCATTGAGAGAGCAGCTGACCAGATCCATAATTCACGATTCGGGTGATATGCAAAGAGAGGCTCCGAAAGAAGACAAGATACAGAGCAAAAGCAGGGCAGACAGGAGAGGGTGCGGGAGATAGGAGAAAAGCGTCCTCCTTCAACGAGAGCAGAAACGGAAAAAAATAAATAAATAAAAAGGGACAAACCAGTGGTTTCTGACATCCAGAAGAGAGGTGAAGGCAGCCAGTTTGAGTGAAATCTGTCAGAAGGCCAAAGTGGATGGATACGTCTTACTGAAACCAGTCAGAGGAAAGCGCTGAAAGGTTAATGTGAAAGGCATTATTAATTTTAAATTGAATGTAACTAGTGTGTGTTGCCCTGTGATGGACTGGCAACCTGTCCAGGGTGTACCCTGCCTCTCGCCCATAGACTGCTGGAGATAGGCACCAGCTCCCCCGCGACCCACTATGGAATAAGCGGTAGAAAATGACTGACTGACTGACTGAATGTAACAGTAAAACTGATTTACTCTATTTATTAATTAATGCTACTGCCCCTTGGAGTAAGGCTTTGTCACAAGCTTTAACTTGTTAAAATTTTTCAGACTGAGGACAGAAATGACATAGGAGAAGAGTTTGAACTGATTACAAAAAATCAAACCCAATCAGAAGCTTGGTAACACACTGAATAGGACGGAAAACAAGCACTACCCTATGTCGTGTGTGCACTGTTAGAGCGGAGAACACTAAAGCAAACTTAATTAAACAGATAATGCACTATGACCACAAAACCTGTCTGGTGTAAGTGCAATAAAATAGGGAAGAAAAATATGAGCCCCACTGCCATAAATGCTACAATAAAGCAATGAAATCCCATCATCAAAACTTCAATGTGGCATTCTGTGGTCCTGTTGTACATCAAAACCTTCTAGGGGGAATCACCAAACGAGGTGGGAAACTGTAGCTGTTTAGGGACAATTTGGGAACTTTGCCAAGTCCCTAGATGCACACAATTTTACCCAAAATTGTCCCCCGCATGAAATTTATGTTTTTTAACGTCATAGTCAGTGGGCATGGCCAAACCTCTTAGCCACACCCCCAAACGTGAGATAGGCTGAACTGTAAGTCGTAAAGATCTGAAATCTGGAAAGCTCCTCAAACCAAGAAAAAAAGTCTCTTGGGGGTATGCCCTAAAACGCACAGGAAGTCGGCCATTTTGGATCAAAGACAAACTTTTGTCCGTTTGTCACTTTTACTCACCTCGAACTTTGACAAACTCCTCCAAGGGATTTTAAGCTATCGGCTTCATATTTGGTCAATATGCAGTTAAGGCATGGGGGATTAAAAGTTATCAAAATCGTGAGTTTTCGGCCATATTTAGGGGTCGTGGCCGGGGCACGAACTTGGTGTTCGCGCTGAAAGTGAAAAATAAATAACTTTCCCAAAGAAATGCCAAATCACACCAAAGTAGGCATGAAGGAGGACCTTCAGGTTCCCCACGATCCTATGGAGTTATATGCTGACATTATCAAAGCCACGCCCCCTGAGGACAGGAAGTCACTTTTTTTACTGGGAAAGGTTGCTATCTGCCTGTCTACACTCAAACTGCTTCAAAATGTCAGATGACTGATAACTAGTGGCTCTAACTGCGTTTGAAGCATAGTGACTTTTCATAAAAGGGCGTGGCCGTGGTAGCACGGCGAAGTTGGAAGTCACGCCATGGCCATACGTTTGGCTCTAATTTCCACATACATAATCTGATCTGCACCAAATTCAATATGATTGATCCTAGTCCAGTCTCCAACAGAGATATGATGAGATATTTGGTGGCCGTGGCCTAATTCTTCCACAGCGCCCCAGAAGATTTAAAAAAATCAACCCCAAGCCATGTTTTGACTGAGGGTTCTGAAATTTGGTACACACATGTAACTTCTCAGGACCTACAAAAAAGTATCCAGGAGCTTTGCTCCAAACCTCACAGAAAGTCAGCCATTTTGGATTGAAGTTGCCATTTTGACCCTGGTTTTGCCATTTCGAGTTCGCATTTCTGAACGAACTCCTACAGCTTTTAACTTAGAGACTTGAAAATCACTCAGTATTCTCTTAGCGCACTAGGGATCAAAAGTTATCTAAAGTTTATTGATAAATGAAAGTGTGTGGGCGTGGCCAAGCCTCAAAATATGACTTCTTGCCAAAAAAGACGATATTGATATAGCTCCTACAAGGAAAGTCACAGAGACATGAAACCATCTAAGATTGATCTGCCTCTGGCCCCGAATAATATTCACTGATCAGATGCTGACACAATTGAAGCCCCGCCCCCTGAGAACAGGAAGTGACATGTTTCCCTTTTGATGGTCCACATTTGGTGTCCTTCACCTAATCAATGTGAAACTATCCCAAGTGACAGATAACATGATGGCCTAAGACAGTCTAAGGTACTGACTGGTTTGGCTGGAGGGTGTGGCTCTGGCGGCGTGGCAAATTCTGTCATGCCACGTCCATACGTTTGGCTTTAAATTACACATGCATGGTCCAATTCACTCCAAAATGAATATGGTTTATCTTTGTCAGCCCCCAAACAGCTCTGTTGGATTACATTGGAATTTGGATAAACAGTGCCCCCTAGGATACTTCAAGTGCTCTATCTCCCTCATACATTATCAGATCCACTTCAAAAGTAGTATACATCATCAGGGATCAATGCTGAACATGTTGCCACAGTCAATTGATGACTTCATTTCAGCCCCGCCAACTAATAAACAACTGAGTGCAGGTTCCATCTGGGTGGGCGGATTTCCCCCAAATTGTAAATGCTTCTCGCCAGACCAGATCTCTGCATGACCAAAGATCATATGACATGTCGCACACAGTGTCACCTAGTGGCGACATGTGGAATCAAATGGCGGCCTTGTCGGTGGCATGTAGGCGGCTATGCCTGGTTCTTGCGGTCACTGCACAGGCCTTCAATTACTGTGTGTTTCTTTAAAAGGAAAGAGTATTTTTATTGTTATTGATTAGTTATAGTAGTTACATGCACAAAACTAATAAAAAGCTTTGAGGTCCTTGACTATAGAATAGTTTTAAAGTATTTACTGTTTATTTTCTAGGGACTATACATTTGCAAATGTTTGTTAATGCAGCACACACAATTACAATATCATCTTTTTTTTTTCACCGTGTTTTGTCTGGCAGAGTAGTGCTCAGAATTGCTGTCTGAGTGCCAAGAAGAAGCCCAACAGATTCACTTTAACAAGTGGAGCATTATAGCTAATGCTTTAATGCTCTGCTTGATATTTATAAAGAAATTTTATTAGAAACTGCTGTAGCTGGGATTATTTCAATTGTTATGGACACAGAGATGGAAACGAAAAGGAAAAAGTAAGAAAGAGAGGGAGAGGTGGGGCAAAAAGGAAAAAGGAAGAGAAGGAGAATAGAATTAAGGAGAGAAAGCAGGATGAAGTTATTACAAAATAACACGCTGCTTGCTTCTACACCTGCAGAAACATATATAATAACAGCTTTGTTACTAAAAAGTGCAGAGTACAAATAAATGCAAGATGTATTTAGTGGTAACTGCGGCTCAGTATAGAAAATTTCTGTATCTATTACACGCACTTGTGTAAACAAGGTTTCTCCATAAAAATATGCAATATGCAAAAATATCTGCCGAGAGGAAAAAGGCCCCACATTTGATGGGGGCCTATACTGATCCAGGAGAGGGAGCAGCCCAAGACCCAACCTGACACAAAAACAGGCACAAAACAGTCACAATCCCACATTTGCACCCTCATGCGTACACATAAAAACACTCACACAACAATGGACACTGTACAATCACTCACACTCCCCATTCATACTCTATACTTCCAGGTCCAGTTGCTGATACCCCATAGGGGCAACCAGCTCCCAGACCCAAGAGGTGGTCCCTTTCCCTTTGGGGTGGAGACAAATAGATCACACCAGCCCAGTCTAATGCCCGCACGGCCCGAGCGACCCCAGCCCAGATCCCGAACCCCACGTCCCGACCCCAGCCCCCAACGACACCCTTCCCCATCTGGAGAGGGGGCCATGTACAAAAGAGGGGTCTACCTGGTCCAAACGACCCCGACAACCAGAGCCACCACAAAATGACACAGTCCCAACCCCCCCAGTGAATTACGATCTCAACCCCATGAGCCCCCCACCCCCCATGAACCGCAACATGAATCTCCCTAAAGAGCCACCCCCAACCAGGACACAGATTGTGATATAGTAGGAACTCTGACGGTTGTTTGCTAATCAGATATTATCCTTGGACAGCTACTCCGGTCAGAGAGTATGGGCACAGAGAGACTTTCAGCTCACTTTAATAAAGAGTTGGACAGAAGGGTTAATAAACTTACAGTTAAATCAGGAGCGTGTGTGGTGTTTTAGTCAGGGGTACACACGGGCTGGCCGCCATTACCATAAACCTGCACCAACTACGGTAATAACGCCCTTAAGAAGAAGTGACGTCACAGTCTGCTTCGCCAAATTAAGAGCGCCGAAATGTTACAAATGAAACTACAACAGTTAAACTAACTACCAATAAACCCTTTCCGACACAGATATCAAACAGAAGCCCCCGAAACCCAAACGTCATGAACCTCCTCGACACAGGGGCACACCCCCACAAATGAGCTCAGATGACCTTTTATAGGTACAGACCAAATTCTGTTGGTACTACCAAGTACCTATTCACGCAAAATCAAACAGTATCATGTTTTGGTACCTTAAAGCATCATTGTGACACTGAGGGAGTGGAAAAGTCTGCGATTTTCCGTGCCAGACTTGAACACAGCATTGCACACACAAAACGCAATGACGTCAGTCATCTTTGGTTCAGTCCATGAAGCATGCATGGCTGATAGGAAGCGCTCGAAAGTATGCCTCCACTTTTCAAAATGCGATGCAGATTGCACTCGCTGCAAAATTTGTGAAGCAAAGTGAAGGGCCAGCGGCAGGAATACATCTAATTTGAGGAAGCACCTGGTTGAGCACAAAAGGCTAAAGAGTGTACAATTTTCGACAGCCTCAGATCTTTAGCCACAACTCCTGCATTCAGCATCGTTAGCATGTCGGCATTCCTTAGCAACTCGTCTGCAGCTAGCAACATGGGAGAAGAAATGTTTGAAACTTTTGGTGATGGCAACAACAATGATGACGATGCAAGTGAGCACCTTCCATGCTTATGAATTTCAAAGTTCATTATTTTCCATAATGTAATGATGAAAATTTAACATTCATATATTTTAGATTCATTGCACACTAACTGAAATATTTCAGGTCTTTTATTGTCTTAATACGGATGATTTTGGCATACAGCTCATGAAAACCCAAAATTCCTGTCTCACAAAATTAGCATATTTCATCCGACCAATAAAAGAAAAGTGTTTTTAATCCAAAAAACGTCAACCTTCAAATAATCATGTACAGTTATGCACTCAATACTTGGTCGGGAATCCTTTTGCAGAAATGACTGCTTCAATGCGGCGTGGCATGGAGGCAATCAGCCTGTGGCACTGCTGAGGTCTTATGGAGGCCCGGGATGCTTCGATAGTGGCCTTTAGCTCATCCAGAGTGTTGGGTCTTGAGTCTCTCAATGTTCACTTCAAAATATCCCACAGATTCCCTATTGGGTTCAGGTCAGGAGAGTTGGCAGGCCAATTGAGCACAATGATACCATGGTCAGTAAACCATTTACCAGTGGTTTTGGCACTGTGAGCAGGTGCCAGGTCGTGCTGAAAAAATAAATCTTCATCTCCATAAAGCTTTTCAGCAGATGGAAGCATGATGTGCTCCAAAATCTCCTGATAGCTAGCTGCATTGACCCTGCCCTTGATAAAACACAGTGGACCAACACCAGCAGCTGACACGGCACCCCAGACCATCACTGACTGTGGGTACTTGACACTGGACTTCTGGCATTTTGGCATTTCCTTCTCCCCAGTCTTCCTCCAGACTCTGGCACCTTGATTTCCGAATGACATGCAGAATTTGCTTTCATCCGAAAAAAGTACTCTGGACCACTGAGCAACAGTCCAGTGCTGCTTCTCTGTAGCCCAGGTCAGGCGCTTCTGCCGCTGTTTCTGGTTCAAAAGTGGCTTGACCTGGGGAATGCGGCACCTGTAGCCCATTGCCTGCACACGCCTGTGCACGGTGGCTCTGGATGTTTCTACTCCAGACTCAGTCCACTGCTTCCGCAGGTCCCCCAAGGTCTGGAATCGGCCCTTCTCCACAATCTTCCTCAGGGTCTGGTCACCTCTTCTCGTTGTGCAGCGTTTTCTGCCACACTTTTTCCTTCCCACAGACTTCCCACTGAGGTGCCTTGATACAGCACTCTGGGAACAGCCTATTCGTTCAGAAATTTCTTTCTGTGTCTTACCCTCTTGCGTGAGGGTGTCAATAGTGGCCTTCTGGACAGCAGTCAGGTCGGCAGTCTTACCCATGATTGGGGTTTTGAGTGATGAACCAGGCTGGGAGTTTTAAAGGCCTCAGGAATCTTTTGCAGGTGTTTAGAGTTAACTCGTTGATTCAGATGATTAGGTTCATAGCTCGTTTAGAGACCCATTTAATGATATGCTAATTTTGTGAGATAGGAATTTTGGGTTTTCATGAGCTGTATGCCAAAATCATCCGTATTAAGACAATAAAAGACCTGAAATATTTCAGTTAGTGTGCAATGAATCTAAAATATATGAATGTAAAATTTTCATCATGACATTATGGAAAATAATGAACTTTATTACAATATGCTAATATTTTGAGAAGGACCTGTAATGTCAAGCTAAGTTGCGTTGTAGATACAGTATGTATTGGTGATTATAATATTACATGTTGTAATTGGAATTGTGTTACAATTTAATATTTCACACTTGCTGCATTATTAAACCTGTGGACAAAGAGCAATGGTCTCCAGAGTCTTAATGGAGGAAAAGTGTTGAACCTTGCTGCCAGTTCCTCTTTTGCACAGTGTGAAGTGGCAAGCAGAATTAGATTGTGCACATTTGTGTAACCAGGTTACTGCAGTTTTATTAGGTTTTTTTTTTATTTTCCCCCATGTTTCAACAAAAATATAAGATATTTATCTTATTAAAGGTGAAAAATTATTCCACAATTTATCTTGGCCTCAATTTTTACAACACAAATACATAGACTTTTAACTGAGTTTTCTATAATAAACTTGATATGTAAAAGTTATAATTATTTATTTAGCTTTCACAACTGTTGAAATATAATTTTTCACTGCTGTTGACTTATATCAATCAGAAGTAAGCCAAAAAATCATGTCATATGAAAAAACTACAGTACAGACCAAAAGTTTAGACACACCTCATTCAAAGAGATTTCTTTATTTTCATGACTATGAATATTGTAGCTTCACACTGAAGGCATCAAAACTATGAATTAACACATGTGGAATTATATACTGAACAAAAATTGTGAAACAACTGAAAATATGTTTTATATTCTAGGTTCTTCAAAGTAGCCACCTTTTGCTTGATTACTGCTACACACACTCTTGGTATTCTGTTGATGAGCTTCAAGAGGTAGTCACCTGAAATGGTTTTCACTTCACAGGTGTGCCCCTGTCAGATTTAATAAGTGGGATTTCAGGCCTTATAAATGGGGTTGGTACCATCAGTGGTGTTGTGCAGGAGGTGGATACAGTACACAGCTGATAGTTCTACTGAATAGACTGTTAGAATTTGTATTATGGCAAGAAAAAAGCAGCTAGGTAAGTAAAATGACTGGCCATCATTACTTTAAGAAATGAAGGTCAGTCAGTCCGAACAATTGGGAAAACTTTGAAAGTGTCCCCAAGTGCAGTCGCAAAAACCATCAAGCGCTACAAAGAAACTGGATCACATGAGGACCGCCCCAGGAAAGGAAGACCAAGAGTCACCTTTGCTGCGGACGATAAGTTCATCCGAGTCACCAGCCTCAGAAATCGCAAGTTAACAGCAGCTCAGAGTAGAGAACAGGTCAATGCCATACAGAGTTCTAGCAGCAGACACATCTCTAGAACAACTGTTAAGAGGAGACTGTGTGAATCAGTCCTTCATGGTAAAATAGCTGCTAGGAAACCACTGCTGAGGACAGGCAACAAGCAGAAGAGACTTGTTTGGGCTAAAGAACACAAGGAATGGACATTAGACCAGTGGAAATTTGTGCTTTGGTCTGATGAGTCCAAGTTTGAGATCTTTGTTTCCAACCACCGTGTCTTTGTGCGGCGCAGAAGAGGTGAACGGATGGACTCTACATGCCTGGTTCCCATCGTGAAGCATGGAGGAGGAGGTGTGATGGTGTGGGGGTGCTTTACTGGTGACACTGTTGGGATTTATTCAAAATTGAAGGCATATTGAACCAGCATGGCTACCACAGCATCTTGCAGCGGCATGCTATTCCATCCGGTTTGCGTTTAGTTGGACCATAATTTATTTTTCAACAGGACAATGACCCCAAACACCCCTCCGGGCTGTGTAAGGGCTATTTGACCAAGAAGGAGAGTGATGGGGTACTGCACCAGATGACCTGGCCTCCACAGTCACCGGACCTGAACCCAATCGAGATGGTTTGGGGTGAGCTGGACCCCAGAGTGAAGGCAAAAGGGCCAACAAGTGCTAAGCATCTCTGGGAACTCCTTCAAGACTGTTGGAAAACCATTTCAGGTGACTACCTCTTGAAGCTCATCAACAGAATGCCAAGAGTGTGCGGAGCAGTAATCAAAGCAAAAGGTGGCTACTTTGAAGAACCTAGAATATAAGACATATTTTCAGTTGTTTCACACTTTTTTGTTCAGTATATAATTCCACATGTGTTAATTCATAGTTTTGATGTCTTCAGTGTGAAGCTACAATATTCATAGTCATGAAAATAAAAAAAAAACTCTTTGAATGAGAAGGTGTGTCCAAACCTTTGGTCTGTACTGTATTTGCTGTGAGAAAACAGACACATTTTACAAGGTCTAACCCATCTTTGCAAGCATGGTAGGTTAATCAGGTTGCCGCTTTCACCTCTCCACACAGTTTTTCTTTGATGCTGAGGGGGGAAAAGCAGCTTCTAAGCTAACAACAGGGGAGAGAAAAATCCATGATAGGTCACCTATTGGGATTTCAGATGTGCGGCAGTGAGTGAACCTCTCATCCTCAGAGAAAAGAAAAGAAAGAAAAGCAGATTATTGACACACTCACAGGGCTTTTCATGATGATGTGCATTGTCTAGACACAGTCCTAAAATAATTTGAGCTGGTGCAGCTACACGCCAGGTGGGCTGCATATATGAAAAAGGTAAGCAAAAATCCAAAGCACCATGTCCAAGTCAAGAGGGGAGGAAAAACAATATAAAGTAGTTTATTGAACAACACATGCTTTGCCTTCTAAATATAATTAAAAAGACAGCAATTCCAGTCTGAAATGAGTTTTCAGTGGTCTGTAATAAAATTTATATCATGCTTGTATACACTGCAGATTTTATTTCTTCAGGGAGGGGAGATTTTGACTTTTTTTTGTTTGTCATTTTGATTCAGGTGTGTCCATGTAGTTTATCAGATTGCTAAGAGCTATTGCAGCATTTTCCACTAACTTGACGTTTTGACCATAATTATCTCATTTGCATTCACTTACAGCCTATAAAAATAGGCCTAAAAATCCATTGTAACATCCTTGTTTTTTGCATATTGTGTGCAGGAGAGACAGCAAAACTGAAGCCAATCAGAATTTAAATTACCTTCCAAAACAATGTTTAGAAATGAATGGGAAGTATTTGCAGAGGGATTTGTCTGTAACCCTGAAAAAGTGCGTTTTAAAGTAATTACTTCATTCTGTGAGGCTTCAGCACACATTTGCTTTCAGAGTAGTTCTACCTTCCAATAGCCTTATTTATAGTGCAATTTATTTGCCAGAACAGTGGCTTTTAAATAGATTTTAAGAATTCACTCAAGTTTTTCATATTATTGTGCACGATATTGCAACCTGATCGCTTGCTTATTGTGACAGACTTTAACTCTTTCTTTTTTTTTTTTTGCTTTAGCTGATTGTGGGTTGTTCTTTTAGGGTTAGTGTCTGGACAAGAATCAAGTTTTTGCACCACTCCACACAGTAACACTTTAATTCTTTAGGTTTTACAGCTATACTGCTTTGTATTTGATCTTGTGTCTGAAGTATCAAAATTTAACCGTCGGACTGTTTTACATTTGACCATTGTATACTTTAGTATACAAAGGAGTTCATATTGGGCTCAATGAATGCATGGTGCCCAACTCCTGTGGCTGCACAATCAACCTGGCATGTAAGCATTCAACCAACATACAATGCCTTGCATAAGTACTCACACCCCTTAAACCTTTTCAGATTTTATGTTACAGCCACAACATCATTTATTTTTCATCAGAATGTGATAGGTTAACACTAAGTAGCACTTAACAGACTTAAGGGTTTCAACATTTCGTACAAATCTGAGAAGTGTGCTGTGCATATCTAGTAACTGCCTTTAGTCTGATACCCCTAAATAAAATCCAGTACAACCAAATTTCTTCAGAAGCCATCTAAAAAGTAGAATCCATCTGTGTATAACTGTATAACTTAGTGTAACTTGTGTATCTTAGTATAATTACAGCTATTCTCTTTCTCAGAGGTTTGTTAGTGATCATTAGTGAAAAATTTAAAATGCACAGTTTAAATTAGAGTACAGTTGAGGGTTACTGGGGGGTCAGGTCAACCCGTGTAGCACACCAACGTTAACACAGTGGATAAAACTCAAACAAAAATGAAAAACCGCATAAAGAGGGGGAATCAGATGCCACACCGGCCAGATGCTCCCAACTGCGTAGGAAAATACAAACAGAAAACAGTGAAATAAATTGTGGCCAGTTAGAAAAAATAAATCACACTCACCCGTAGACCACTCAGTGGATTCCTCCGCACTCTAGAAAATCTCCTTGTGGCGGAGCTATGTTAGGCCCAGTGCCACCAGCTGATTGTCATCCACTCAATCTTGAAGTCCATTTATAACAACAAGATGATGCTCAAATTTGCAAAAAAGATGGATGAGTACAGTCAAGCTGTGCAAAAGCTAAGTGATGCAAAAAGAGTAGGGCAAGACAAAAAATGCAAAACAACAGGGTTCCTGTCTGGAGCTGAAGCGGTGCCAGGCTAGCAATAGCCCTTCTGGTTTTGCTAATTAAAAACTAACCTGCTCCAAAATGTATTTGATACATAAAACACATGTCAACAGAACTAGTTTATGTGGCATTGAGGCAATACATTTAGCAGACACATAGCAGATACACTACATACCTATCAGGTGACGCCTCCTGCATATCAAAGTCAGAGGAAGTGTTTACCTATAGCAAAACACCAACCTAATACATACTTGAAAGGAGGAGCAAACACCACAGGTTCGACCACATACCAGCTCGAATCTAGGTGGAGAAGCAAAAGACCCACGACCTGATGACCTTTAAAAGTGTAACTAACATAAACAAATGCAAAAAATTAGCTGCTGAATAAGACACAAGAGATAGCTGCAGAGTGAGGTGATGGGTGTAAGCTTTGTATCAGTGGAGAACTCAACATTGTAACAATGCTGGCGGTCATTTAGATTAGGCAGGCTAAATTGTATTGCCAACTGGACAACCAGGCGGCAGATAATTCAAATATCAACTCTGAAATGATCATGACTATGGCCCATATCTTCACTAAAAACTAAGAAAGTAGAGCACATCCCCAGTTCTAAAGTCCTTACACTGGCTTCCTGTATCTCAGAGAACAGACTTTCAAATACATGTTAGTTTATGTCATTGGTTTTCCACCGAAGGAACTCTCATTCTTAACTGGTTCAGTTCACGTGCCTTCGAACTTTGGTGTTTTGTTGAGCACCCATGCGTGTTTCCACCAGTTCTTGTTGCTTCTATTGTCTGCTGCTTCGACCTGCCCACGGGTGACGTTAAGGTTCGCCCGGAAGAACCAATTATGCTGTGGTACCTGAGTTGAACCAGAGTTTGCTCTCTGAAGCCTCTTTCCATCAGTGGAAACATGTGTAACCGGCTTGAAATCATGTTTGGGAACCGAAACAGGCTCCAAACTGCAGTGGTTGAAAAGGGGTATGAGTGTCTTAGTACCAAAACACATTACAAATGTATTGCTCTTGTATCAACCTTCCCAACCAACAGGGTCTTCTGGTCCAAGTCTACTCTGCATCCCAGAATCAGAAGCAAACATGGAGAAGCAGCATTCAGTTCTAATGCAGCACAAATCTGGAACAAACTTTCGGAAAATTGCAAAAATATTATGATTTGGGGTTGTTTGGTTTTTGGTTTTGGGTTTTTTCCTTATGTTTTTCACTGCTCAAGTCTTGAATCATGCTTCTGTTTATTATTTTCCTGTTTATGCTTTTGTTTAATGTTTTTCTAGTTATAGTTCTATTAGTTTGTTTCCTTGGATTTGCGTTCTGTTCAAGCCATGTTTTGCTCCTGTCACATTGTGTTCTCTGATAATAAACTTTATTCAGTTCACCTGCACCTAGTTAATCTGTCTTGCTTCACCTGGTTTACACTCCATATATACACTCCTGTTCAGTTGTTCTTCGCGGAAATATTTTTCATTCTCAAGTCTTTTTTTTTTATCATGCCATGCGTGTCTTGCCTGCCCGTTTGTTTTGTTCCTGCCTCCTGTAGTGAGTGAGGTTTTTGTTATTAAATCTTTTGCACTTACCGTCATGCTGCCTTCTGGTCTGCATTCTGGGGTCCTATATCTCACAAACCATAACAGAATGTTTCCGCCAACCACGGACCCTGCGGACACGTTGAAGGCAGACGCCTTGGATCGCTGGGTTGAACGGCAGAAGGAGGAGGCGATGAGGAATCTGCCAAAACCATAACAAAAAATGCTGAAACCCTGAGTTCTTTTAAATCAATGTTAAAAAACATTTGTTTACAGTTGTTTTTGACTGTTCCACTTGAACTGTTAACTGAAACATCATTAACGTTAGTCTGTAGTCCAATTTTTCTTTACTTTTCTTTGTCATGCCACTGTAGTATAGATTTTTTATGTCACTGCAATGTATTTTTTTCATCATGTAGAGCACTTTAAATTTTCTTGCTGCTGAAATGTGCTATTGAAAATAAACTTAAAAGATGTGTAGTTGATTGTATTTTCAATAGATAAAAGTTTTATTTATAATATATAACCCATCTCACTTTCCTAATGTATTATTATTATTAAAACTCAGTAGTGAAGAGATTACATACCATCTGCATTTAGACATCCTCCATCTATGTGTAAATCTCTGTCGGCGTCACAGATTCAGGGGGTTTTTATAGAACAGATGTGTTGATCACAGCTCCCACACAAACTCTCTTGCCCAGAGAGAAGTAGCTGCTGCAGCAGCACAGAGAGATATGAAGTTAATTAAACTGCCAATCTCTGTAAGCACCGTGACAGCAGAGAAGACAGACCTGTGCCTGGATTAGAATGGAGTGCTGGGTTAGGGTAAGAGCAGAGCAATCTGCAGCGTATCTCAAGTTCTGTTCCTAAACAATATCTAATGGATCTGCCTGTCTGCAGGGATATTGGCTTTTCAGAGTGTGTATTTAGTTAGCAATCATGTATTAAACCCGTTTCTTAGGCCCTCGAGGGAGAATCAATAGAAGAGGATCTGTTATTATAACTGAATCCTGTTAAGCTGGCACTTTCCTTTATTTAAGTTACCTATTACATTTATACTTGAGAGGGATCCTGTGCACAACACCTGTCAAAAAGTATTGAATCCACTCTGTCTGATATTTAGTTTTCTATTGAAAAGAGAAAAATACTGATACAACACAAAACTATTACATTTAACAGGTTAACTTTATAAAACATACCTTAAAATCCTAACAAAACTGTCTATATTACGACCAATGCACTGATGTCTTGGTTTGTTGTCTTTGTTAATTTCTGCAATTTGAATATGCTTTCATGTTGTTTCTGATAAATTGAAGTTCAATTTGTAGTGCCCTCTAGTGGTCATGGATTTAAAGGGGGTAGCTGACCTGAGTTCTTGAAAAAAAGTGGTATCTCTACCTTTAGTGTTTATGGTGCTTAGCCTTTTTACCACAAAACAAAACACTGAAATAAAAAGAAACCCCAAAGTCTGCTAAAAAAAAAATCACTTCTTTTTTTCATGTCACTTTACCTTCCCTGATGTACAAGCACACTATCTATTTCAGTTACTATGAGCAGGCAGAGCATAGGGTAAAACTAAGGATTCACGTGTCTTTGAAAACTAATCAAAATAACAACTAGTTTCAGTGAACCCTATAAATATTTACTTAATCATAACATAAAACACACACATATACCATATAGCAGTAAATTGCAGCTTTTAACTTAAATCATTGGGTTGTCTCTACCACTTTACTAAAAGGAAACTTGAAGCTTCAGTTCAGTTTGGAGCAGGCCTAAATATAGTGCAAATGCGTTCTTTTTCCCGTACCCGGTAAACGTCCCTTGAAATGAATATCCATAAAACTCTGACAACTTCAGCAAAAATCCTGTCAATTCTGTCAAACTTTTCCCCCCCGTGTTCAGTAATCCATGCCACAGTCTCTGCTCTGAGTTAGCTAGTCACTAGCACCGCACCAAAATCCTGTTGCATTAGTCACTGGTTTAGCACCTAATACAGCTCGACTGTCGAGTTGATCACTCACACAGCCCACAATTATCCATCAGGTCTGTAAGAGAGTCCTGTCTGCACACTTTCACCCCATGAAGACGGACATAGTTATCCATTCAGGTCCCACCATCAGGCTGGTGCGGCAATCTCTCTCTCGCTCCCCCTCCAAGTCCTTTTTTTCCCTCTTCTCTGACCGGGTTCGACTCTTTACAAACCTTATCGCAAGTACTTAAAGGGCCTGTGACCAGCTTTTTCCACATATGCAGAAATTGAAAGAAAACATCTAAATATTGAAGGAATTGGGCAGTAACTGACATGATAATAAGTTTAAAAATGCAAGAAGACAATCATGACACAAAATAAGGATATTTCGATGCTAAATTTTGCAAGTCGCCTGGAAATGACGTCTAAGGGGAAGTCTCCGGTCAGTCATTGTGTGAGAGTCAATGATAAACAGTTCAGGTAAAAGCCAAGTTTCATTAAAAACAGCGTTAATATGGTGAAATGGTGCATTGCAGGTGTTTGTAGCAATACTACGATAGCAGCCATTAGTCTACACTATTTTCGTGAAGTGAAGAAGATCAGAACTGCCTGGATCAGAGCTGGAAAACTGACGAGGGACAGATGGGTTGGTCCCACCAAGCATAGCCACCTGTGATTAGAGTACTTTTTGGCAAACTGCTTCAAACAAGAAACCTTTGAATTCACAAGAGAAATTATGTCAGAGGTCGGGTATCTTCCAGACGAAGGAGAATGTTGAAAGCAGTCTATAGCCACGCTGTTCAGTGCATCTTTATCTATACACTGCAGAGTAACCTCTCTCCAGGAAAGGTTTTTTTCATAGCAGCAGCTTTATCGTTGATGTCCTCATGACAGTGACAAATGCTTCTTAGTCTATAGAATTGACTATTTGGTAAACCATGTTTAAGAGCTTTTGGATGAGCACTGCTGGCCAAAAGGAGAGTATTTTTTTTGTGTCTTTTTGATATAATGTAGTGATGAGGCTGCCATTGCATAATTCAACCCACATGTCCAGAAAGACACATGTTTATGGTCAAAGTTAAGCAAAATTTCAGGTCAGGATTCATACCATTGAGAAGATTAACAAACTCAATCAGCTCATCACGGGTACTGTGGAAGATGCAAAAAAACATCATCAAGATATCTAAGCCATTTGAGGATCTTATGGAGAAAAGGATTTCTGTTAATATCAAAAACACAATTGTGTTCACAAATAGGTTTGCCTATTCTGGGGTAAAGGTGAGCCCATTGCTGTCCCTTACATTGTAGAAATACCTCTCTATTAAAAGAGAAATAGTTCAGTTTAAGGACCAATGAAGCCAGCTCGCAAATAAATGTGCTTGGAGGAAGATCTTCCTCAGTACGATCTTTAAGATAATACTCAAGAGCCTCAAGACCTCCATCGTGGGAAATTTAGTGTACAGACTTTCTATATCCAAGGTAGCCAAGATGATATCGTTAGATAGGTCTTTAACTGTGGATAGCTTGATCATGAAATCAGTAGAGTCCTGAATATATGAGGGAAGCCTCTTAACATATGGTTTTACAAAATAATCAACAAAGTTAGATAGTGGTTCTAAAAGAGAATCATTACTGGCTACAATAGGCGGACCTTTAGGTTTAACCAAACCTTTATGTATTTTAGGCAACATATAGAATACAGGAGTGAAAGGATGTTTACAACTGGAGTTTGATGTGTATCTCTGTCTTTTTGAGTCGGATTAGCTTTTTATATTATTAGCTGCTTTTTTCTATATTATTAGCAGCTGGGAACAGGATCCGCTTGGCATTAGCATCAGAGAAAGTAAAAGTCTCAGCTCCTTCAATAGATAGAGCATTGATTTCATCAAAGGACATATTGAATAGATGAAGTTTAAAAAATGACACACCAGGTAGTGTCTTCAAATCTTGAATCATCCCTTGTGTCTACGTCGCCTCCAGTTGTTGCACTCAGTGCCGTATTTACTGTAACCCTGGATTTACACTGTTTCTGCTCAGGTCCAGTCCAGACCTCTGCGAAGCCTGGAGGTGCTCCATACCATACACAGATCGCGCAATAAAAGCCAGTGATAGATGAGGAAGCAAGTCCAAAACAACTCACTCTGCAGAAGTTAAGCCAGTTAAACTGCTTCATTTTTCATTTCATGCCTCCAGGAATTTCCATGTGTTTTGTTTTACAATGGATGAGTACACTGAGTGCAGCAAAGCTATATTTGCTTAATTTGGTTATTTTGATGTTTCATTGCTCAGTTTATAATACCTTAGTTAACTCAGTAACTGATCTAATTGATCCATTGTAAACAACTGCTAAAATATACATGTGTATTTGTAAATATATGTGTGTATTTATTAATATATAGATTTAGTCCATCTTTAGTGAATTATTTAGAAAATCCGGAGTTGTTCTCGTGCTGTTTCCTGGTGGTGTGGTATGATTCATGCATATTGACTCTGGCCATGCTCCGGTATTATTAATTAATTCCAGCCAATTAAATGGCTGTCTGCACGCTGCAGCACTTGTGCTCTGCCATCTGATAACAGCTGACTTTCTTCTCCTGACGCTGCTGCATCTCTGCGATAGTGGCTCAAATATATCTAAAGAAAAATCAGATTCTTTGGCGCTGTCTGTGTTGCTGGCCATTTTAGCAGCAGTAAGTTTACATGCGGGGTTCCCCTGTGACGTCATAAAAGAGCGCAACACAATTGCAAAGAAGTAGTCTGGAAATGCCTTTTTAGTGAAATTTATGACCATATATCTCAACAATTGTTCATTTCGGTGGTATGAATTTACTTTTTAAAATATTTTATCAATGTTCCCTTTCCATAAATGTAATTGGATTTATCGTGGAAATTCGATGTCACAAGCATTTTAAACTACCATTATATGACAACTAAACCACTACAATAACTGCAACAGTTTAAACTGAATCATAAACAACAGTTATATTTCACCTAATGCAAATAATAACATATGAACATACATAAAATTCTAACATATTGCATCCAGCCAATCAATTTTCTATTTATTTTCCAAATGAACTTACTCTTTTTAACTTGTTATTATTTTTAACCATTTATTGATCTCTAACTATGAACCATTAGAATCATAAAGCCCAAATTCCAAGGGGTTACACCCTCCCCCTCCTAACTGTCTGCATGTTCTCATGAAACAACTATAACACCCCAGCTAAGGTAAAATCCAAGGCTAGGACCTAGTATACCAGTTTATTAATTACTCCTTTATGAACAATAGTGATATGCTGGTCTCTAGCCTACCCTGGCTCATCATACTTTAGAAAATGACTGGTTTTGGTTTTCTCTTAGATCCAAGGCTTGGTCTGTATCAGTCTTAGTGGAAGAGGTATGTTTTACCTTTGGCATACTAGTAAGTATCTTACACTCTTCAAAGTCAGAGTAAGAGTAGTGAGAGTCAGAGTGGGAACTCTCAATGTAATCTTCTATTGTCTCCTCTTGTCCCTCTTCAGCACTTGGTTCTAATTCCTCTTCACCCCCAGTCTCTGATTCCTTACTGACTCACCATCATCCTGAACAGATGTAATTTCCTTGTTTTGTTCACGATTACTCTGAGAATAATCTACATCCTCCAAACTGTTGTGCTCAGAGAAAAACCTATGCAGCTACTCAACATAGGGCCTTCGAGTCACTTCATACTCCATATTGGAAGATGAATCAGAGATATCCAGTTCCACTTCGGTTGTTGCTCCACCCGGTCAATACAATCGCTTCTTTGCTTGTTGGCGTGTTGTTGTTGTTTCAGGTGACTTTCCCTGTCCTCTACTTTCCAGTCTCCTCAGAGTCTGGCTAAAAGGTAGGACATAATCTTGGTGTTTGGTTCTCACACTTCCTTTCCCATTTTCCAACTTCACCCAATAGGCTGGTTGGGCAGGCAGCTTCCCAACTACGACATATAACACAGGGATCCAGTGGCTTTCAAGCTTGTGCTTGCCTTTCAACAGTTTCTGAGAGGTACCCTGTCACCAATGTCAATAGTTTACAAACTTACCTGTCGGTCATATGCTCTTTTATTCATCTGAAGTGTCTTGTCTGCTGCTTTGCTGGTAGAAAGTTCTGTCCCCACTTCCATCTAGCGATGTGCCAAAACAACAGGGCAGCCTAGCTTCTCGCCCAAACATCAGCAGATAAGGTGAATATCCCATTGCATTGCATTTTGTACAATTGCAGGTATGGACGACATATGGAGCATGTTGACTCCACAACCTTTTCTTGTCACCCCCCAACGCAGCAAGCATTGACAGCAAAGTTCAATTAATTTGTTTGGTTAGGGGGTCCGCTTGAGGATGATTGGGCATGGTCAGGCATTTTTGCACCCCTAGTATTTTCAACAGTTCTCGGAACAGTCGACTCTCAAAGTCTCTTCCTTGGTCAGAATGTACTCAGCTCGGCAGACCATAATGTACAAATTATTTCTCCACCAAGACTTTGGCTACTTTGAGCGCTTTCTGGTTCCAGGTAAGAAACACTTGGGCATAACATGTAAAATGGTCAGTTACAACCAATATATTGCTGATTCCATGTGAATCTGGCTACATGGAAAGGAAATCTATACACACTAAATCCATGGACCCACTGCTCACAATCTGATGCAGGGATGCAGCCTTTTTGCAAGGGGCCTTCCTCAAAGTAAATTTTTCACTGTCTTTGATGTATTGTTCTGTCTCTGACTATGGAAAGCAAACACATTGGGGATGGACTGTGTGGAGGCGCCCAATTGATCCGCATATCGGGGCAGCATCTCTGACTGCTCTGCAGCGTGTTTTCGTGCAGATAGACTGAACCCCCCTTGTGTGGTATCTGCTCCCACTCTCCCCCCTCCCCAGCCAGATTCCAGGACAGTAAGTCTGCATCCACATCCATCTTACTGGGCCGGTATTGGATGTCAAAGTCATAGGTCGCCAGTGCAGCTATTCAAGCTGATGTACAGGGTAATGCTGTTCAGTGGCACTTACCCTCCTGCTCGCAAAAGATATTGGCCTAAGTCCCTCTGGATGTTCGTAGTACAATACAGCACCAAGCCCTTTTAGGCTGGCGTCTGTGTGTATGTAAGGCCTTCAAGGGTGTGCAAAGGCAAGCACAGGAGCATTTGTAAGGCAAAGACTGATGTGATGGAAAGGATCAATACACGCCTGGCTCTATTGTTCTCCTAAAGGCTCAGACTCTCTGAGGTAGGTCTTTACCTTATTTTTGAGATGGCTCTTTCCTTTCTAGGTATGGGCATCCCTCTGGATGAGATCTGTGAGAAGCCTGACAATTCTGGAGTAGTTTGCCACAAACTGCTGATAATACCAGCAGAATCCCCAAAAAAGATCTCAGTTACTTCAGATCAGTAGGCTGTGGCCAGTTAGTGACTGCCCTCACCTTCTCCAAATCAGTGTTGATGCCATTTGCAAATATTATGTCCCCCATATACTTCAACCTCGGTTGGCAGAACTGACACTTGTCTAGCGACAGTTTCAGCCCAACTTCTTCAAGCCGATCAAAGACTTTTAAGTCAACAACTTTTAAAAGCCTCTTCCAAGGACTTCCCGATAACTATCAGGTCATCCAGGTAAACTAATACCTGGGGCAGATTCATATCTCTGTAAGATTTTATGATTATTGATTATAAAAATAGTAATTTCTCTTGAATAAAGATCAGAGATACACTCTGATGGTGTGATTATCACTTAATAATTTGAATGAGTGAATTATCATTAATAATTGATAATTATTAACCAAACATATGCCAAATGTCACTGCGTTTTAAAGCGTTTCAACTAATGGGATCTAACCTTGACAGATTATCACTCTTACACAAAATAAACACAAACGCTGTCTCTTAATCTATGTGAAAATCTATGTGAAAATGTATTAAACCAATAGTCCCTCTTACAATTCAATTATTCAGCAAAAGGCGTACACTAATAATCAAAAATAAGGATATGTGTTGGAGTGTAGATGGAGATCAAACAAGCAGTTTATGGACAAATGAGAATAACACAAAAATGTGGATGAACTTGGAAAGATGATCAAAAACCACTACGCTGTAAAACCTTTCTGCGTGTGTGCGTCTTGACCGCACCTATCAGCCCGTTAAACGGTAGGGCCACGCCCCTTTGCCACTAACAGCTGATAGCCCCAAATCTCGAAAAAAGAGTCATAAAACTCCAAGGTAAAGTAATGGAACGAACAATGGAGTGGCCAGGCCGTGAAGTTCAGACTGGAGTCTGTTTCGGATGAAAAACTTCCAAAGTTCAGCTTTAACTCCTAGCTGATTGGCAATCAGCAGGACGAACGCATCCAACTTAAGCGCATCTGCTCCTTGCGCTTCCACAGTATTCAGACAGTACATCAAAACAGTTTAGCATAAAACAGTTCAATCAATACTGCACGCAACAAGTTAATACCTTGGATTAACTAATGGTGATCCTAATTCAGATTAACTAAGCCTCACCCTGCCCAGACTTCTAAATACACCTATCCAATTTAATATAAAAACAACAAAATAACTTTGATGTTAATTTCTTCTCACCCTGGCACCAGTCTCTAAGTGTAATCACTTCCTATGAACACACAGCCTGCATATCTATTATGTTTTGGTAACAACTAATAAAACCTTGTTTTAAATCTTTGAACTACTTTTTCTGACTAATTATTCTTAAACGTTTAAGCAAGGCTTGTTATTTTCAGTAACCACAACTTTGACCTTGCGCCTTTAATCTGAAAGGTAGACTCAACAGCTTACTCTTTATTGCAACAATGCTTTCCTAATTGTCGCAATATTATACTGGCTTTGCTGACACTATGCAGTGTTTCAAACCAATAATGATAAAAATAAATAAATAATTTTTATTTTTCAACCTTTCCCTTTAATCTAGAATAACGCCGCTCAAAGTGGCAGCAGGTTAGACTGGCTCTGTTGCTTTTCATTCCGATTAATTCTTTTTGGGAACTCAAATTTTTATGAAATGGATAATAGATATCTTTTTATAAATATCCTCTCTGGTATTGGATGCAGTGCAGCTGGAAGGATTTTCGCTGTTACTTTTTTACTTTTGGAGATTTGGACACATTGTGATGCGTCACTATGGCAACAGGGTTGTTTTTTTACAACTGGGTGCAGCTGATCAATATCTCAAAAGCTCAAACAATACTTCAACTACAACCCCAAATCCCTGATGAAACTGAGGCACTGTGGATGCCGAGCCGGAGCAAGGAGAAGAGAGAGAAGGAGAAAGTTCCATCGATTATGATGGGCAATGTAAGATTGTTGGAAAACAAGTTGGATGAACTCCAAGACCTACAAAGGACCCATCCAGAGTATCGGAATGCAGTATTATGTGTTTCACTGAGACATAGCTGCAGTATCATATACCTGACTTCAGCATCTCTGTGCCAGGCTTTCTGACAATACGAGCAGACAGAGATTTGAAGAAGAGCGGCAAACGCATAGGAGGTTGACTGGCAGTATTTGTGAAAAACAGATGGTGTAATCAAGGAAATGTTACTGTGAAGTGTTGTCTCTGTAGTTCAATTATTGAACTACAGAGACAATAGCGGTAGATTTTCATCCATATTATTTACCCAGAGTTCCCCAGTGTTATTCTGGCAATAGTATACGTTCCACCTTTAGCTGTTACCAACACTGCATGCGATGCCATCAGTTCAGTTGTTGCTAAGCTAAAGACAGAGTAGCCCAATGCGTTTGTGGCAATTGTCAGGTTTAAACAACCTAAAATACTTATAACATCACAAAAAGAAGAGAAAGACAAATAATTAGTTATTTACTCGCTGCGAGGAGAACGGACAGAGATGTGCTTCAGTTACAAATCTCCTACCGCTCTGAAAACCATCTGTCCGCACCTCTCTTTTTATTATCTTTCGGGGGCCCCTAGTTACAAAAAACTTTGCTCTCTAAGGATGGGAAAAACAGCTGCATCGTAAACAGGTCATAAACACCATTATCTTTTAACAACACACGTCCACAGTCTCCCCTTCTTAGGATCAGTGCGTCTTCTGTTCAGCGCAATCAGCCTTCATCTTTATGACCTCCTCAACTGCGGCTGCTTCCTTCTCAGCTCCACGTTTGATGTTTGCCTGCAGACAACACACACATGCTTTACTCACACAAACATCATGAAACGTTATAAAATCAAATAGTCAAATTGAAGAAAAGGAAAAATTATAAGATAAAAGATAAAAACTATATACAATTATTCCAACATTTCCCCACTGCTTATCTTATATTTGCTCATATTCTCATATCACTTAAACAGCCACTTCTTTTAGATTTTTAACTGCAAGATCATTTTTCATGAGCACAAATATAATTACACTCTATTCATATAGAGATGGATCTGGGTATAGGTCAGAAAAGTGGTCAGTCACATCCTCATCATCTTCATCATCCTGATGTTTAAGTATCGGATAGAGTTGGGTAACTCTGTCTTCCATAGGAGAAATAGCTGTGGTGATGAGACGGTTAAGCAGAGAACGAAGGCAGGGAATACAACAACATCCACACAATGTCAAAATTGCAGCAAACACTGCAAAGGAAATTATTACTGATGACACTAAAATTGTATACTTCCCAAACACATCCAGCCAGGAGTCCCACATCGAGGTGTCTACTCCAGAATGCTCCTTCATTTTGCCATTTAGAGATCTCAAACCTTCTATGGCTTTAGTGAGGCTGCCATCAGCAGCAGTGTTGTTAGGTATGAATGTGCAACATTTTTCTCCAAAAATGGCACAAACTCCTCGTTTTTCAGCTAGCAACATGTCCAAAACAATTCTATTCTGGAATGCCATCAGGGAATTTGAAGCCAATTGGTCATGGACAGCTTCAAACCCGCTTTGTGTCCAATTTCCTAGTTTTTGCACATTGTAGTGGATATAGTTGATCCTGTCTACGTTTTTGTTCATCGTACACCACCAACAGATACTTGATTCAAATCCTGCAGCTACTTGATCAGCCAATTTATATTCATCTGGCAACCCGCGAGGTACACCTATAGCATCAATGTAAGTAGGGTCTCCCTCAGCCTGCCAAGCTGCAGCTCTGCGTTTTCTATTATGCCATTCATGTGGGGTTACACTAGATATTCCACGTGTTACCTCATCTACTGACATAGGATATACTGAAACTGGTAATAATAAAGTAATTAGAGCACAGAGTCCTGTTACATTTGAAGGCAATCGATCAAACAACCTGTCGTCACCTCACCACCACCAAATGTCTCCTCTAGAGACTGATTTAAAATACTTATTTACTTTTACAATTTCAGTACACCATACTGCATTGAGATTTCCCAATTTATTGCCTCTGTCATATTTATACATGTGTAGTTTCCTGTGGTGACCCGTTTATGGAATACTGATTTGTTCTTATCTGCTGTGGTTACAGGAAAAACAGAATCCCAGTGCTGACACATTTCATTAGGATTAGTTTGATTCATTACTTCCATCACACAGGGTTGTGGTATCAATGCTGGAATTATTTGTAATAAAGCCTGGGACTCATACACACAACACAATCTCTTTTAGTCATGTTAGCCGCTTACTCTACCATCAATAACCAGTTATTATTTGTTCCTGATACTCCAGTAATAACCTGGAACTAGTCATCTGTGGTTAAGTTTCCTAACATAATTTTTACTCTCTTCGCTTTGTTACCTGGATTGCATTATCAGCTTTATGGAGCTTAAACAACTTCTTTTGATGACTAGCATAAGCAGTGGTGCCCCACTCAGGTGTGCAATTGTTTCCTTCATCAGCTACCATCGTGGATCATGAGGTGTCTCTTCTGTCATTAGTTAAGTACCATTTATAACGTCTATAATCCTGCCCTTTCCTTCCTTGTTTGGTCAAGCTAATGAGTGGGATCAGCACCACAGCTGTGGTATTAGATTTCACGCACACTTGAATGCCACAAGTATAAGAAGTTTGTTTAGTGCACATAGTTAGGTTATCTTGCCTTCCTTGATTTAGCGCTACTTGTTTCATATGACTCATAGCAGGTGTTGTTACATTCTGATTCATCTTGACTGGTTCCCAGAAATACCAGAAAAATAAAAAAATCAATATGAGAAAAAATATAAATACCCAGCAACGGAAAGCATTGTTCATCCATCTAAAAGTAATTTTGGCTGAAATCTTGACTCCTCTAAGTGGTTCCAGTGTCTTAATTTTCTTCACTGACTTTTGGGTCTCTCCAGCCTCTAAATGTCTGGGTCCACCCTATTATCACTGTGTAAATCACTTCCCCTGGCGGAGCTTTCAACCGAAATGACATTTTTACAATGTGTGAGGTGAATCCAGGTTGATCTCTCAGCTATATTTACTGCCGTGGGAGTGGTTAGTAATACCTAATATGGTCTGCCCACTTAAGTGAAATACCAATGTTTCTTTTTTACACTCCTTATTAACACCCAGTCTCCTGGTTCCACTAGTTGGTTTTCCTGCTGGGAAATAGAACATTCCTCATTAGTTTGAATTTGTTTCTGTTGCTTTTCTAACATACTCCTCATATAATCAGCTAGGTTGGCTTCTTCATCTAAATTCACTTATTTTTTAACTGTGGTAAAAATAAGTGGGAGTTATTTGGTCTTCCAAATAACGTTTCATAGGGTGTTAGCCCTGAGGTACTTGTAATGTTTAGTTGGAAATAGTTCTATCCATTTAGAAAATGCATCTATAATGACTAAACATAACTTTTTTTTCCCTTCACTGTGATTCAACACCAATAAAATCCATATGAATTGTTTGAAAAGGGTATTTTGGTTTTGGAAATTGTCCCCTTCATGGTCTTAAATTCCCTTGTGGATTATGTTTTGCACATGTTAAACATGTTTTACAAAAAAACTTTTTTAATAAGAATTAAGAATTAAATCCATATGTTATATAATAATATATCTGTCCTACCATCCCTCCCTGTTGAGACATTGTGAAACACGATGGCTCAATATTGCCGCCCATTTATATAGGTTCTTTGGTAGGACAGGTTTATTATCTGGTCAAATATAGATTTCATCTTTTAATGCAGCTCCATGTTTTTTCCACATTTCTATCTCCTGTAGTGGGCTTTGTTGTTGCATTTCTTTTAACATTGTATCTTTTGTCACCATTGCATATCCTGTTTGTGTCTTCCCTCTCTCATCTTTTTTGGAGAAATCATTCACATACTATTTCGTGATCCTGCAAATCACTTCTAGTTTTTGCTTATTTTTCTGCTAATTCTTGACAATCATGTTGAATTCCATCTTCAGGCGTGGGTAACAATGTTGCTGAGTTTAAAGTGGTGCACCTTTCTATAGTTAAGTGTGGTTGTGACAGTGAAGTAGACATGCAGGACAAATGTCTGGCAGGTGATAGAAATGTCATATTTCTTTGCAGTAATAATGCTGAAACTGCATGGGGAACTCTTAAAGTTTAAAGGTGAAACAACAATATTGTAGCACTGACTTCAACTGCCATTGAGGCTGCAATTACAGCTCTCACACAATATGGTTGCGCACACGCAACACTGTCTAATTTTGAAGAGAAATAGGCTATTGGTTTCATTTTATCTCCATGTTGTTGAACCAGAACTGAAGTCATAAAATGTCCCTTGCAATCTACCATCTGAACAAACGGTTTACTATAATCTGGTAATGCTAAAGAGGTACTGGAAACTAGAACTTGTTTTATATTGGTAAATGCTTCTTCAGCTTCTACATTCGATTTCAGTTCAGACATCATTTTCAGCTCTTCCTCATACATTAGTTTGTTTAATGGAGCTACTATTTCTGCATAATTTGGCACCCAGTTTCTACAATAATTAGTTAGTCCAAGGAAGGACATCATTTGCTTTTTTGTTACTGGTTTTGGAGCTTGTAATATTGCAGTCTTTCTTTCTTCTACAATTGTGCGTCACCCTGCGCTAAGATTGTGGCCTGGTATTTAACCTAATTTTTACACAACTGAAGTTTCTTTTTACTGACTTTGTGTCCCTCTTCTGCTAAATGTTTTAATAATGCTATTGTGTCATTTTTACAGGTCTCCTCATCAGGAGAGGCTGATAGCACATCATCAACATATAGCAAAACCTGACTACCTCCTGGAGGGTCAAACTTGGCCATACTTGCACTCATTACCTGAGAGTATGTAGTTGGACTTTCACAGTAGCCTTGAGGTAGTCTGGTATACGTATATCTTTGTCCCTCAAAGGTGAATGCAAACCAGAACTGACTATCTTTATCTATAGGTACAGAGAAAAATGCATTGCTTATATCAACTACAGTAAATATTCTAGCATCTGGTCTTAGGGAATTTAATAATGTATAAGGATCAGGAACACACGGTGCTCTCTGAACAACTGCATTATTAACTGCCTGTAAGTCTTGTACCATGCGCCATCCTGTTGATGGAGCTTGTTTTTTAACTGGAAAAATGGGGGTGTTACATGGTGAGTCCTCGCATTTTATTATCACCCCTGCAGTTATTAAATCCTTTATTACTGGTTTTATTCCTTCACGTGCATCATGTTTCAAAGGGTATTGTTTAACACTGGGCCTGTATTCAGTTTTTGCTCTAATTTGGACAGGTACTGCTCCTTTTACTAAAGCCACATCAGTAGGGTCTTTTGACCATAACTTATCAAGGACTTCACTCAAGAACTGTTCCTCCTGTTCAGTAAGGAATATTTCTCATTGTTGCTTTGTATGCAAATGTATCCCTTCCTGTACTGTCACTGTCCAGAATAATGGCTTCCTAATTAATCCTGTGGATGCACTAGTTTCTGTATTCATTGTTGTTGCAAACCAGTCTGTGGCATCTTTTCCCCTCTGCACTATTCTTCCTATGTCCTGCCACTTGAGTTCTTTATCCTTAAATAAAGATATGTGTGGAGGTGTCCACATTTTGCAGAGCTTCCTAGTGTCTTCCGCTAACACTGCTTCAGCAACTGACGTACTGTTCCCATCTGCATAAACATAAGTTACCATGACTTTGGTAGGGGTTACTTTAGTTAATGCTTCTTCATAAGTTTTATCTGGTCCAGGAGTATTTTTATACCACATGGTAATATGTAGATCATCTGATGTCATCTGATCTTGTAGTCGAGTAATGACATTTCTTCCTTCTGTTAATAAAGTCACCCCTATGTCTAGGGGTGGCTTATTTGGAACATCCAGTGAATAGTAGTAATAAGGTGGTCCCACTCCTTTTAACACAAAATAATCTCCTTGGCTGAGTTCTGCTTTTCTCTTTACTACAATATGTCCTTCTGAGGTCTGAATTAATGCTAACCCCCGATGTAGTAATCCATCTCGTCCCAATAGATTCACTGGATACTCAGGGAACATTAGAATAGATAGCTGGCATGACTGTCCATTGGGATCTCTTATCCAAACTGGTTCAGATTCACATACTTGTGTCAATTTCCCACTAGCTGACCTTACTGTTATTTGCTGATCACTAAGTCTGGAATTTGGGATTGTTTCTCTACAGGTGGTCCTGCCTGCTCCGGTATCACAAAGAAAAGTAATTGATTTTCCATTCAACAGTAAGGTAACTTCAGGTTTTATGCTATCTAGGGAGAGAAGGTCCTGGAAATTTAGGAGGATATCCTGCCCCTGTGTTTCTGGTTTTATGTTTTCATCAATGTCTGAGGTACTAGGAACAATTTCACTTGTTTTCTGTCCTAGTCATGCTGAATCATTATTTATCCTCTCAGGACAGTCTCTGGCCAGATGTCCTTCTTTCCCACAACACCAGCACCCTGAGGTGTATTGTCTGTAATTTTTCCTCTGCCTACTCCTCCTCTCTGAGGGTTTTGTCCTCTGCCTCTAAATCTTCCTCTTCCTCTGTTGTTTTGATAATAAATCCGTTCTTCTTCTTCTTCTTGCTGAAAAAAGGTGTTGACTATCTTTTTTTGTTTTTTATCCTTCATTACTCTTTCTGCATGGAGGGCATGATTTACATATTCTTCTAGATTTGCTGTGGGGAACCCTATAAAATGTCTCCTTACCCAGGTATTAATTGCATCCCTGGAACCAGCATGTAGTGCATTTTTTAACTGCTGTCGATAAGCTCCTTGCTCGTTTTCATCTTCTTGTAGACCACTATGTATTTTAAACACTTTTGTCAGTCTAATCCTATATTCTTCAAAAGGTTCTTCCTCTTTTTGTTTCACTCTGGCTATTTCTGCGTAGTCAGCTCTGCACCTGTATCTAACTGTAAGCCTATCGATTAATCCCCTCACTCTGTCTGTTAGTTCCTGGTCATTACGTGCAAGTACTGCGTTATTGTGTATAGGGTTCCAATTTCCCCTAACGTGATGCCAGTCAGTTCCTGTGACTGTCATCCATACTTGTTGAACTTCCTCACCATTCAAATGATAAGATCTCCTAAGACTCTCCAAATCTTCTCCACACTGAATGGGATCCTCTCTGGGGGAGGTTACTCCGTCCACACCCTTTTTAACATCCTCCATTGTCCATGTTCTATATACCAAAATAGCAGGAGGTTGATTATCTCCAACGTTTGGATTGGCCACCTGTATCATGGGATATGTTTCTGCTAGACTAGGGTTTTCGTCATGAGATAATTTAGGAGCTGTGGGGACTACTCTTGGGGAGTGAATTAAAGTTGGAGAAAAAGTTCTCCCATACTGTCTAGACCATCTTAGGGAGATCTTATTTGATCTAGTCTGCGGTGGAGTGGGGTATTCAGGTGGTGGATCTGGTAGGGGCAAACCTGGATAAATAGATGAGGTTACAGCTGTTGCATGTGCCTTTGGTTGCTCATCTATCTGTGCTTCCTGCTCTTGCGCTCCTTGTGGTTGTAAAGCTGCATTTCCTGGTTGTCCCCATCGAGCCCCAACACACCCAGTCTCATTATCTTCTGCTCTATGAAACAATAATTGTTTCATACAAATTTCTTCTCCCTTTTCTTTCTCTTCCTCCTTACTCTTCTTTACTCCTTCCTCTATCCTTTTAGCTACTTTTAACCAATAATCTACATCCTCATAACCTTCTTTTTCCATTTTTCTTGGGTCACGTTTTGTTCTTTTAATTATTGCATCCTGTAGATTGACTAATTGTTGAGTTTAATTGACCATCATAATTATATGTGGTTATCCATTTTTCTAAATATTTTAATTTACTCGGATCTTGTGCTTCTATGAACTTCCAATCTTTGCATTGTAATTAGTTTTTTAGTTTATTTTTACTCGCCCCTTTTCTCATTTTCTTTTTTTTTTATTTGGTCCAGTATATAAATACCTAGGGTATTCTAAATGCTGGATTATTCTGCTCAGTAGGGTGACAGAAAAATCTCCTTTTTGTGATACTTCTCACTTCAACTCTTTCGAGTGGAGAATTCTTACCTTTCCATCCACAAAAGTTAGTCACTTACAATCCTACTGCTTTGGTATGAGGCAAAGCCTAGTGGTTTAAATCCTCCATTCATTTCTCACATGCACACATTTTTAAACGTGGAATTTTCTTAATATTTTTGTTTAAATACTTAAACGCGGACTCCACCGTCCTGAAAACACGGAATTTCAGTATTACTTCTTAATACTTAAACAGGACTCCGCCGTCCTACTTTTACCTGTTAGGGCCTAGGATTCACAGGGTTTTATTTCACGCAATGACCCCCAGTCATGCGTCACAGGCGACTGTGGCTCAGTAGGAAGAGTAGTCATCTTGCAATCGGAAGGTTGTGGGTTCGATTCCCGCTTCCTCCTGCTGTATGTTGATGTGCCCCTGGGCAAGGCACTTAACCTCAAGTTGCCTACCGATCTGCGTATCGGTGTATGAATGTGTGAGCGTTAATGCGGGTGATTGGGTGAATGTGACTCTAGTGTAAAGTGCTTTGAGCGGTCTGTATGACTGGAAAGGCGCTATATAAAATTCAGTCCATTTACCATTACACTTTTTAAATCCAAACTCAATTCACCACTTTGTCTTCCTCCTCTCTCTCAGAGTTCCGTCAGCCATCAGACCCCAGCGTGCGGGCCGAGATCCAGTCCCGGAAAGGGTCTGTGAGTCTCCCTGATGAAGACGGCCGTGTGCACGGTCTTTACTGGAATCCACCAACCCGCTGGAATTCTCAGGCGTAATTGGAATCCGGCTCCGAAGGACCAAATTAATGTCAGGTTTAAACAACCTAAAATACTTATAACATCACAAAAAGAAGAGAAAGACAAATAATTAGTTATTTACTCGCTGCGAGGAGAACAGAGAGAGATGTGCTTTAGTTACAAATCTCCTACCGCTCTGAAAACCATCTGTCCGCACCTCTGTTTTTATTATCTTTCGGGGGCCCCTAGTTACAAAAAACGTTGCTCTCTAAGGATGGGAAAAACAGCTGCATCGTAAACAGGTCATAAACACCATTATCTTTTAACAACACACTTCCACAGTCTCCCCATCGTAGGATCAGTGCATCTTCTGTTCAGCGAAATATGCCTTCATCTTTATGACCTCCTCAACTGCGACTGCTTCCTTCTCAGCTCCACTTTTGATGTTTGCCTGCAGAAGACTCACACATCCTTTACTCACACAAACATCAAGAAAGGTCAGTCAGTCATTTTCTACCGCTTATTCCATAGTGGGTCACGGGGAAGCTGGTGCCTATCTCCAGCAGTCTATGGGCGAGAGGCAGGGTACACCCTGGACAGGATCATGAAAGGTTATAAAATCAAATAGTCAAATTGAAGAAAAGGAAAAAATATAAGATAAAAGATAAAAACTATATACAATTATTCCAACAGCAATTTCTGGTTATTTTAACCATACTTCACTCTCTGCTACATTTCCAACGTTTCAACAGTTTGTCCACTGTTCTACCAGAGAAAACAAAATAATTTGTTTTATGCATATGTCAAAGATTCATACATCTCTAAAGCAAGATCTCCTCTTGGCAAATCAGATCACTGTCTTGTTTTTCTCTGCTTGAAATATAAGCCTCTTGTTCAGAGGCAACCTGTAATAAAGAGAACTGTGAGAAGATGGTCAAAGGAAGCTGAAGAAGCCCTGCAAGGTTGCTTTGAAGCTACAGACTAGGATGCACTGTGCCAGCTACATGGAGAGGACATCAATGCCATGACTGAATGTGTAACCGACTATATAAGTCTCTGTGTGGATACCACCATCCCCACCCGAACGATGAGATGCTTCCCCAATAAAAAACCCTGGATCACCAGTGACCTGAAGGACCTGCTTAACAAGACAAAAAGAGCCTTCAGAGAGGGAGACAGGGAATTATTAAGGAGCTTAAGGAACTTCAAGTCAAGATAAGAGAAAGCAAGAAGGTGTACAAGAAGAAGCAAGCTCCAGCAAAACAATGTCAGAGATGTGTGGTTACACAGGGTTACAGGTTTCAAGCAGAAGGAAGATCGGGCCGATGGATGTCTAAACAGAGCCAATGAACTAAACTCTTCCTTCAGTAGGTTCATTTCAGAAACAAGGTTTGTTCAATCTTCCACCTCAGCCATGGACCCTTCTGCTTCTATATGTTTGCCTTGTACCAAATCAGAAGATGCCGATGCTCCCTGTTCCTCCCCCTGCCACCTGTGTCTCAAGAAGTCAGGTGAAGAGACAACTGGAGAGACTGTACCGGAATAAGGCTGCAGGTCCAGATCGTGTCAACCGCAGAGTCCTCAAGGTCTGTGCAGAGCAGCTCTGTGGGATTCTGCAGCACCTCTTCAACCTTAGCCAGACTCAGAAGAAGAAGACCTCTTGTATTTTTCTGGTACCAAAGATATATCACACATCAGTCCTCAATGACAAAGACTTGTTGCCCTGACATCCCACATCATGAAGGTCATAGAGAGACTCCTGTTGGCCCACCTGAGTAAGCAAACAATAAACTATCAGGACCCCCTTCAGTTTGCTTATTGTTGTGGAGTTGGAGTTGAAGATGCCATCATACATCTGCTTCAACAAACCCACTGTCATCTGGACAAAGCCAGCAGCACTGTGAGGATCATGTTCTTTGATTTCTCAAATGCATTTAACACAATTCAACCTGATTTGCTTTGTCAGAAACTCCAAGAGAGTGGAGACCTCAACAATCTCCTAGATCAAAGACTACCCGACAAACAGACCACAGTTTGTGAGACTGAAGGTTTTTGTGTCTAACCAGGTAGCATCACAGGGGACTGTGCTATCACCATTCCTTTTCACTCTGTACACCTCAGACTTCAAGTACAAGACAGACTCCTATCATCTGCAGAAATACTCGGATGATTCTGCAGTTGTGGGTTGGATCAGAGATGGTGGACTGCTTTGTAGCATGGTGTAGAAACAATAATCTCACCTTGAACGTGGATAAAATAAAGGAGATGGTTGTAGATTTTAAGAGAAACCGGAATAGGTCAAACACTATTTCCATCATGGAAGAAGAGCTGAAGTTGGTGGAGGAGTATAAATACCTCTGTGTTCACCTGGACAACTGACTGGAGTGGAGATGCAACTGTGAAGCTGTCTACAAAAGGGACAGAGCAGACTGTACTTCTTGAGGAAGCTTGGGTCCTTCAGTGTATCCAGCATGATGCTGCATATCTTCTATAAGTTTGTTCTGGAGAGTGTGATCTCTTCTGCTATCATCTACTGGGGTAACAGCATTAGAGCCAGGGACTTAAAAAAACTCAACAAGCCAATAAAGAAGGCTGGCTCTGTTCTGGGGACTCCTCTGGAACCTCTTGTGATTATTGTGCAAAGAAGGATACTTCATAAGATGTAGAACATTATGGAGAACCCCGAGCATCGTCTTCATGAGACTGTTGTACAAAAACAGATTGTCTTCAGTCAGAGGCTTCATCAGATCTGCTGTAAGACAGACCGCTACAGGATAACTTTCCCACCCACAGCCATCATCATCTACAAAATCTCTTTGAAGAAACCTGTATATATTGAACTACAACTATAAATTTCCCTCTGGGATAAATAAAGTATTTCTGAATAGTATTGAATCTTGCTATTGACAACGCAACAAGTAAATATAAGGCTAATTAAAACAAAATAATGCCAGCAGTCTCCCAGGTTCCCAGATTCAGTTCAGTTTGTAGCAGGCCTCAATGTAGCACACATGTTTTTTCTTTTTCCCTTACCCAATGAATGTCCCTTGAAATGGATATCCAAAATACCCTGACAGCGTCGGCAAAAATCTTCTTCACAGCAACTAGTCCGGTTCTGTCAGACTTTCTCCCTCCGTGTCCGGTAATCTGTGCTACAGTGTCTGCTCTTGAGTTAGCTAGCCATAAGCACCCCAGCATAACCCTATTGTATTAGTCATGGGTTTAGTACATAATACAGCTCCACTGTCGAGTTGATCACTCACACAGCCCACAATTATCCGTCAGGTTTGCGAAAAAGCCCTGTCTGCACACTTTCACCACATGAAGACAGCCGTAGTTATCCATTCGGGTCTCACCATCACGCTGCTGGTTTACTCCTCATTTGCTGCGGCCATCTTTCTCTCTCGCACCTGTTGTGATTATAAATCTGAGAATATTATTTAATATTAATATTTTAATATTTTATCAAATACTATTTCAGTCTGTTAAGGGTTGTCCTGTGAATACCAGCCCAGTAAGGCGGTGGCATTAGGACAAAATAGAAATGTGTGAGACGAGCTCTGACATTATTGAACAGCATAAACTCTGCACACACATGGAACAAATTCACACAATTTCTTAAAATACAAGAATTTATTAACAAAAATAAGTCAACTCAAAGTCAAACATATTTCAATCAACAAACTCTTTACTATGCTAAAACAATACAACTAAACTACCAAGCAGAATTAAAGAATAAGGAAGACTCATGGGCTATGTACAATATAAACAAGTTGATTAAAGATGATTGAAAACCATAATCGAAAGAGTGAGGTAATATTACCATGCAATGTTATTTATGTTTGAGAACCAAGGATTATCTTGAAGAATCTGGAACTGACGTGAAGTTAGTCTTGGAACTAACTTAGACAACCATTCACAATGCAAGATCAGATAAAATATTATTTTAATAAAATAATGTTTTAAAGAATGATCTGCTGAATACAACCAACCTTCTGGATGACTGATTCTCAACGGTGTCTCATTAAGCTGCCTTAATTTATTGAAATAATATTTAAGGAAATAGTAACATATTTAGGGAGGTATTTTGGAAAAGAACCAAATCTTTCTGGAGAAATGGGGCTTAATGGTGGTTATCAAATTTAGTAAAATAATGTTAGGGAAATATTATTTACTGGATTGAAAACTAACAACCTTTCTCAGTAAATATTCTTTAGCAACAAGCACGTGTCCTTTGCTTTTAGCAGTTAAAGCTAACAAAAGAAGCTGATAGCTTAGCACCAGGATCAAACACACACCTTTAAAAATACCGTCAATAAAAGGGTTAAAATGGATGAGCGCGGACAGCGCGTTATGATCAATCTTCTATGTTTAAAATCACCCCTTTAATTAAAGTTTATCTTAACTTTAAAAACACAAACACAGAACACAACCTGAGCACGTGTGCTGCAGATAGCCTGCTAGCACTAAGATAGCTGAGTTCAAAACAAACAAAAACAAACTTCCTAAAATGAAAAACGTTCAGATCATAAATCTTTCTCAATTACTCTGCCCAAACCCTAACCTCATATGAACCATGCTGAGGAGTTGTCCGGGCGACGAAGTTTGAAGAAACATCCACTTTGAGCGAAGGTTCTCTGGAACACCGTTTGCTTCTGCAGGCCTAAGAGAGAAAGTCAAGCAATGCTTATACCTCAATTTCCCTTTTATTCAATTCAATTCAGTTTATTTATATAGCGCCAATTCACAACACATGTCGTCTCAAGGCACTTCACAAAAGTCAGGTACATACATTCCAATTAATCCTAATCATTGAACAGTGCAATCAGATTTAGTTATTTATTCAAATTGGATAAAAAGTTTTTCTGTCAAAAGAAACCCAGCAGATTGCATCCAGTCAGTGACTTGCAGCATTCCCATCCTCCCAGATGAACATGTAGAGACAGTGGACAGTCACAGGCGTTGACTTTGCAGCAATCCCTCATGCTGAGCATGCATGTAGCGACAGTGGAGGTGAAAAACTACCTTTTAACCAGAAGAAACCTCCAGCAGAACCAGGCTCAGTGTGAGCGGCCATCTGCCACGACCGACTGGGGGTTTGAGAGAACAGAGCAGAAACACAAAGAGAACAAAGAAGCACTGATCCAGGAGTCTTTTCTATGGGAAGGAAAAGTAAATGTTAATGGATGTAGCTCCTTTAGTTGTTTCACCTAGAAAGAAAGAACAGATAAACTCTGAGCCAGTTTTCAAGGTTAGGGTCTGAAAGAGAGCACATAGAGTTAATTACAGTAAAAGCTCAGTCAATTGCTATACCTAGGAGAGAAGGAATACCGGGTACACAAACAGTAATTCATTTGTACTTAATTCAGTGCATATGATCGATGATCGTATGACACCCTTGGATCCAGTTTGAAGAGTTTGTCTGTTTGCCAGCAAAGAGACATTAGCGCGCTGTGCCTCCCCTGTCCCGATGATCACCGGTGTGGAAGAGATCAGACCATTGGAAAGGTGGGGGTTTTATATGGCCAGTGGCATCATGGGAAGTCTGCTGTTACCCCCCTTTTTCCAAATGTTGGAAGTAGGTTAAATGCAATTTATTTTGAAAGTTCCAGAAAAGTTTGTACCACATCTTTCATGTTGTTTCCATGGCTGTGGATCCCAACAATGTGATATTAAACTAATCAATAATAAACAGGAGGGAATTGTTGGAAAAACTTATTCAAGTTATCAATGTTTAGTTTAAATTATGTTTATGTCTGAAATTCTACTATAGTTAAGATGATTTCTAATTCTTATGATTGCTTTTTTATTGTGAAAAAGTGTTAGTGGAAGGTTAAGGAATGCGGTCTGGAGTGGATCACTCCCTGGACATGACAAGCTTATAACATATATGGGAATGACTACTCTTTTAGGTTGAGATCTCTGTAAGAATTGGCTGAACCAATTCCCGCTTTCTGCATGTAGGAATGTGAGAAGGAAGTCACTGTTTGGCAGAAGACTGTCTCACCCTTGCAAGTCAAACTTACTTGGTTCACCTTGTGTCTTTTTTTACACTTGTCTGTTTATCACCTTGCTAACTCTATCACTGATATACCACCATTCTGGTCCAAAAACCTTCACCTAACAAACAAGCACTTTTCTACACAAAGGGGATAAAAAAATGACTACCTACCAATAATAAAAGAAAATGTATGCGCATTGAGTGTCTATGAAGATCAAACCAGCAGTTTTATGGACAAAATGTGCAATTTGGGTAAACTTGGAAAGAGAAGCCCTTCTGGTGTGCTGATGTCTCGATTGCGGTGACCAGCGCCCTTGGACACAACGCCAAGGACACTAGCAGCTGATAGCCCCAAATCTCAAACAAAGAGTCATAAAACTCTGAGGCAGGAACCTCCAGTAATAAAACTGGGACAACAGAGTGGTCAGACCACGAGGCTCAGACCGCAGTTGCTTTGAATGGAAAAACTTTAAAAGTCCAACTTCTAACTCCCCCTGGCTGACTTGGGATCAGCCGGACAAAAACATACACATGCACCTTGCTAATCGCATCCGCGCTCCGCGATTCAGCACACTTGCACAGCAAATCAAAATAGCTCAGCATAAAACACTTCAATCAATATTGCATGCAACAAGTTGATACCTTGGATTAACTACTGGTGATCCTAAATCTCCTTAACTATGCCTCACCCTGCTCAGACCTCTAAATGCACCTATCCGATTTAATAAAAAAAAGAGAACAAAATTAATTTTGCGTTGATTTCTTCTCTCGACCGGTTTAGGATGGGTCAGGTTTGAAGAAAAACGAGGCGGGGATGATCACACGTCCGTGATCAACTCAAAAAAGAAAAAAAACGTTAAACGTCTCATCCGTCCAAAACAGGAAAATATGAAGAACAGTTTAGTCGACTGAATCAATAAGGAGGAAAACCCATCTCCTTGGAAATAAAACCTCTGTGTGGCTTCGATCGATATATGAATCTTCTGACCTTCTTGTATCAGAGATTTTCAGCTTTCAAGCTCTTCCAGGGATGGCAATGTGGAGAAGAAAAGTTCGCCTGCAAGCTTTTGTCTCTCCAGATTTGCGCCACCGATGTGTCGTCCCATGAGACTCGCTGGAAATTGTGGTTTAAAAGTTTGTTTCTTCAGCTTTTATAGCTCTGATGACATCAGCTCCGATGTCCATCACTGCGGCGAAGCCTGTGCTGTGCATGTTCAACTGCGCAGCCTAGTCAGCCCAAATAGATGACCCCAACAGTTTCATTGCTCAGGTTTAAACCATAAAAGCTCAGACTCATGAAAAAACATCAGATGTTCCATTAATTAAGTAAAACTGGAGCCTAATGGCTCACAGGTGTGAGACAGCAGCACGCAGCTCCACCCTCCAACTGAACCTGCTAAAAAAACCAACACAGAGAAGAATACACAGACAGATCCTGACAGAAAAGTCTGTCTAATTGGACATGTTTGACAGCGGAAAAGTAAATTATTGGCTTTTAAGTCTTATAAATATAGCTGCATCCCTTTTACTAACAGTAAATCATGTAAAATACAGCAGAAACTTTGCAAGGAGTTGCACTATGGAGGATGGACCTACTGGTGTAGTGTGCTGCAGGAAAATGTGGAGCACTGTATTGGTTGTTCAGCAACCTTAAGACTGTTGTCAAGCTGAACCTAACTGGAAACTACACTGCTCTAAAAAAATTAAAGGGACACTTTGGACAAGCTACAGCAAATGAAAGATCACCCCACTCTTTGGACTTTGACCTGGGGATTTCCAATAGATGTTGGTCAGCAGACGGAAGAACTCTGACTGGCCTATTAGTGTTAGTCTACAGGCGAACAGCAGCATTCTGGACCAATTGGAGCCGATTGA
Source organism: Girardinichthys multiradiatus (assembly GCF_021462225.1). Lineage (NCBI taxonomy): Eukaryota > Metazoa > Chordata > Actinopteri > Cyprinodontiformes > Goodeidae > Girardinichthys > Girardinichthys multiradiatus. The sequence continues at coordinate 25,153,276 of NC_061796.1, read as the reverse complement.
GGGAAACCTGATTTGCTCCAACCTTAAGTGCATTGCAATAATCCATGTGAAACCATGCATAGCCTTTTCAAGGTCCTTTTGCTCAGAAAGGGTTTGACTTTAGCTAGAAATCCAAGCTGAAAAAAACTGTCTTTGACAACACAGCTATTCTTTGTCAAATTTCAGACACATAACTCCCAAATTCTTCACCACATGTCTACAATATGGAGTCAAAGTACCAAAATCTGGAACAAAATTTGGAAATATTTTAGCTCCAAACAAAATACATTGTTTTACTTTCATTCAGGTGCAGGACATTTTGTGAAAGCCACCCCCAATGTCCTTAAAACCAATCAGTATCGAGTCAATTGGACTTGTGTCGTTGGGGATAATTGACAAAAAGACCTGTAGATTATCTGCATAAAAATGAAACTGGAGGTTGTGTTTGGCTATGACACGTACAGTGAGAACAGTACAAGTCCGAAGCTTAAACCCCGAGGCACACAAGCGGTCAGAGGAATAGTGGAGGATGAGAAGTCATTGATTGTCACTGTAACGAATGAATGTTCGACTTTCTACAGTGGTGCTCTCTCTGAGAGCACCAGTTAGATGCTTGCATGACCCCTCTTTCAATAACTAGTCCAGGTGATGCCTTTCTGGTTTCTTTAATGAGCAGATGAAGATTGCATATATGGTGTGCTTCTAACAAATACACAAGTAAAACACAAATTACAATTTGATATTCACCATTTGCATACCAGTGAGTTACATAACATAGCACAGCCACATGTTGTCTTGTAGGCCTAACTGATAGACCTAAAAGCCTTAACTGAAGCCTTGCTGAAGCTTACCTTACAAGGAACAAGTCTGGGCAAACAGCAGCTGACAAGATTTTTCACAACTTTATCCCTCGTTTTGGTTACCATGATGGGATCCATCACGACCAGGGTAAAAAATTTGAGAACAGTTTGTTCAGCAGGCTCAACCAGTTGGCTGGTACTGGGCACTCACGGACAATGCCTCATCATCCTTAATGTAAGCTACAATCATACTGAGAGCAGGTACTATATCGGGTTGTGGACAGAGTCAATGAGTTGCCTGAGAAGGGCTCCAAGACACTACGTGTACTCCACTGGAATTTGTTACTGCCTGTTAATGAACTGCCCCTTGAGCAGTATATTCTAACTCAAAGGCACAAGAGACAACCACTTAAACAAAAGACAACGAAACAAGAACAGAGAGGGGAAACCTCTGAGTCAGAAAATGAGGAGTACACATATACAAGTATCCTGTGTTACCAGTTAGTGGGAACTCAAAACATTATTCAGCAGCTGCCAGAGCAGAGCCATCCTATTAACACAAGAACTCCCAGGGCTGTCGATTTGATGGTTTTGAAAGTTTAACATGTCATAACTCTGGTTTATTAAAACTCTTATCTTCCTGGCATCCTGACTTTTTCTAAACCTGTGTCTTGTGTATTCCTATGTCTCTATTTAAAAAAAATAACAAAGTAAATCAAAGATCTAAGTATTTGTATCACCAACTATCACAGCCGCTATTTTGACGGCCCTATTATTTACATTGATATTTTTTTCCTGCGGCTGAGTATACGCACGAGCGTTGCCTAGCAACCGCCACTCCAGAACGCAGTCTGAGAAGGAGATTGTTGGCATCCTACAAATGGCTTCCAGAAGGATAATTTCTGCTCAAGAGGCATTGGAAATGCTTCAAATATTACTTGACGCATTATTTCAACGTTGTAAATTGTTAGGTATTAATTAGTCAACTCAGAGGGAAGAAGAAACGAGTCTCTGTTAATCTTGCGCAAGAGGTAGCTCACACTCTGCAGTGCAAATCTACGAAGTGTTGGCACCCTCTCTCTTTATTTATACATGCTGATTCACACACACAGTTCAACAGACAGTTCAGGCATTTAGGGTGTGTGTGTCTGTGTGTGGGGTCAGAAGGGTTTGGGTGCATGTGTTTTGCTTTTAAACAGAGAGGGAGTGGGGACTGGTACAAGCAGCCCCCAGATGTTCCTGATAGTAGCATAACTCACTCCTCTCCCCCATCTCCCTTTCTGTGGCATGTGGGAGTGAAAAGCACTTTGTCCAGACATGAGTGATAAACAATACAAAAGTTTTCAAACCCTAACATAAATGACTAGCCTATGTAACGATTTTATCATTTTAGGCTATAGTTTATAGATTAGTAAACTAATAATATATAAACTACAGCAACAGTGCCACAATCAGCGCAGGTTCAGATCTAGGGAGATGAGCCAGGTGCCCAGTGCCCAACTATAAACCCAGCAATCCAGCTCACTGGCAGGAAAGAAACTAAAAAACAAGGTACTGATAATGGAAAAAGAAATACACAATAAGTTAGGTTATAGATATAGTAGCCCAGCAAATCTATTCCAGCAAACTAAATCCTTAGTCTTGGTTAAAACTAATGGAATGATGTCCTCACCTTTTGAGCTAACAAGATCTACATGACAAGGCTGTCCAGTTTCCCATATAATTTTTGTGCTAGCATTGGAACCTTTGGTATGTGCTATTAGAGTCAATTATGAAATAAGTAGCATCAAAATGTATGAATATTTCAATTCAATTCAGTTTATTTATATAGCACCAATTCACAACACAAGTTGTCTAAAGGCACTTCAAAAAATTCAGGTACATACATTCCAATTAATCCTAACCATTGAACAGTGCAGTCAGATTCAGTTATTTATGCAACTTGGATAAAACGTTTTTCTATCTAAGGAAACCCAGCAGATTGCATCGAGTCAGAGATTTGTAGCAGTCACTCCTCCTGGATAAGCATGTAGTGACAGTGGAGAGGAAAAACTCCCTTTTAACAGGAAGAAACCTCCAGCAGAACCAGGCTCAGTGTGAGCGGCGATCTGCCACGACTGACTGGGGGTTTGAGAGAACAGAGCAGAGACAAAAAATAACACAGAAGCACTGATCCAGAAGTACTTTCTATGGGAAGGAAAAGTAAATGTTAGTGGATAGTGGTAGCTCCTTTAGTCATTTCACCTAGAAAGAAAGAACAGATAAACTTTGAGCCAGTTTTCAAGGATAGAGTCTGAAAGAGAGCACATATAATTAGTTACAGTATACAGTAAAAGCTCAGTCAAATGCTATATCTAGGAGAAAAAGGGTTAAACACTGAAAGACAGGGCCAAGTGGATCATCTGTAGAAGGTGAGCATTAAGTTGTTGCCAGCAGAAGCTTGGACAATGCCCCTCTCCAGAAAGCTGTCACAGGTAGACACAGAGTCAGGCCAGGTGTACAGGTCCTTCTCAAAATATTAGCATATTGTGTTAAAGTTCATTATTTTCCATAATGTCATGATGAAAATTTTACATTCATATATTTTAGATTCATTGCACACTAACTGAAATATTTCAGGTCTTTTATTGTCTTAATATGGATGATTTTGGCATACAGCTCATGAAAACCCAAAATTCCTAACTCACAAAATTAGCCTATTTCATCCTACCAATAAAAGAAAAGTGTTTTTAATACAAAAAACGTCAACCTTCAAATAATCATGTACAGTTATGCACTCAATACTTGGTCGGGAATCCTTTTGCAGAAATGACAGCTTCAATGTGGCGTGGCATGGAGGCAATCAGCCTCTGGCACTGCTGAGGTCTTATGGAGGCCCAGGATGCTTCGATAGCGGCCTTTAGCTCATCCAGAGTGTTGGGTCTTGAGTCTCTCAACGTTCTCTTCACAATATCCCACAGATTCTCTATGGGGTTCAGGTCAGGAGAGTTGGCAGGCCAATTGAGCACAGTGATACCATGGTCAGTAAACCATTTACCAGTGGTTTTGGCACTGCGAGCAGGTGCCAGGTCGTGCTGAAAAATGAAATCTTCATCTCCATAAAGCTTTTCAGCAGATGGAAGCATGAAGTGCTCCACAATCTCCTGATAGCTAGCTGCATTGACCCTGCCCTTGATAAAACACAGTGGACCAACGCCAGCAGCTGACACGGCACCCCAGACCATCACTGACTGTGGGTACTTGACACTGGACTTCTGGCATTTTGGCATTTCCTTCTCCCCAGTCTTCCTCCAGACTCTGGCACCTTGATTTCTGAATGACATGCAGAATTTGCTTTCATCCGAAAAAAGTACTTTGGACAACTGAGCAACAGTCCAGTGCTGCTTCTCTGTAGCCCAGGTCAGGCGCTTCTGCCACTGTTTCTGGTTCAAAAGTGGCTTGACCTGGGGAATGCGGCACATGTAGCCCATTTCCTGCACACACTTGTGCACAGTGGCTCTGGATGTTTCTACTCCAGACTCAGTCCACTGCTTCCGCGGGTCCTCCAAGGTCTGGAATCGGCCCTTCTCCACAATCTTCCTCAGGGTCCGGTCACCTCTTCTCGTTGTGCAGCGTTTTCTGCCACACTTTTCCCTTCCCACAGACTTCCCACTGAGGTGCCTTGATACAGCACTCTGGGAACAGCCTATTCGTTCAGAAATTTCTTTCTGTGTCTTACCCTCTTGCTTGAGGGTGTCAATAGTGGCCTTCTGGACAGCAGTCAGGTCGGCAGTCTTACCCATGATTGGGGTTTTGAGTGATGAACCAGGCTGGGAGTTTTAAAGACCTCAGGAATCTTTTGCAGGTGTTTAGAGTTAACTCGTTGATTCAGATGATTAGGTTCATAGCTCGTTTAGAGACCCTTTTAATGATATGCTAATTTTGTGAGATAGGAATTTTGGGTTTTCATGAGCTGTATGCCAAAATCATCCGTATTAAGACAATAAAAGACCTGAAATATTTCAGTTAGTGTGCAATGAATCTAAAATATATGAATGTTAAATTTTCATCATGACATTATGGAAAATAATTAACTTTATCACAATATGCTAATATTTTGAGAAGGACCTGTAGCTTCTAAAAAGAGAAAAGAGAGAGAACATAAAGATAAAAACTGAAATAACAGCAAATAATGCAAAAATTGAAGAGTAGTGTGAGAATGTAGCAAAGAGGGTGAAAGTGGTCATTTTGTCCTCCAGCAGCCTAAGTGTATAGCAGCATAACTGCAGAGATAGTTTTAGTTTCAGTTCATTTATTTATATATCGCTTATTTACAATAATGTCGTCTCTAGGCATCCCACTTAGCGGGGCCACCGAGGAGGCCAGACCAAACCACCAAGTGACAGAGCCCGGTCACCCCAAAATGGGCCACGTGTAGGGGTACTAAGTAAAATAATAAACTGATAAAGTTTGTCCATCTAGAGTCTACTGATGGCCATTGTTATACTAAAAACCACAAGGATCGGGATACCTCTCTTTGTCAGACTGATTATAACCATTGGAAAAGAGAGAGGGTCATACAGTTAGCAGAAATGGAGGGTGTGTTTGCACCTCAACCATAACTGAGCCGGTTTAGGTTAAACTTGACTCCCCCTTACTCCATCCAACAGGGAGGGAGGAAGGAGGAGGTAAAAAATAAGGAAGATAGCCTAAGCCACTCTAACTATAAGATTTATCAAAAAGGAAAAGTTTAAGCCTAGCCTTAAAAGTAGACAGGGTGTCTGCCTCACGGACTAAAACTGGGAGCTGGTTCCACAGGAGAGGATCCTGATAACTAAAGGATCGGCCTCCCATTCTACTTGTAGAGACTCTAGGAACCACCAGTAAACCTGCAGTCTGAGAACGAAGTGCTCTGTTTGGAACATATGGAACAATCAGATCTCTGATGTATGATGGAGCTAGATCATTAAGGGCTTTATATGTGAGGAGGAGAATTTTAAATTATATTCTGGATTTAACAGGGAGCCAATGAAGGGCAGCTAAATTAGGAGAAATATGATCTCACTTTTTAATTTTCATCAGAACTTTTGCTGCAGCATTTTGAATCAGCTGAAGGCTTTTAACTGCATTTTGTGTACATCCTGATAGTAAAGAATTACAATAGCCCAGCCTTGAAGTAACAAATGCATGGACAGGTTTTTCAGCGTCACTCCTGGATAGGATATTTCTAATTTTGGCAATGTTCCGGAGATGAAAGAAGGAAATCCTAGAAACCTGTTTAATATGGTATTTAAATGACATGTCCTGGTCAAAAATAACACCAAGGTTTTTTACTTTATTACCGGAGGTCAATTTAATGCCATCCAGGTTAAGTGATTGACTAAGCAGTTTCTTTTTTAAAGACTCCGGTCCAAAGACAACTTCTGTCTTGTCCGAATTTAGAAGCAAAAAATTTTTATGTTTTGTGTCGTCAAGACATGCTTGTAGTCTTTCTAACTGGTTGGGCTCATCAGGATTTATGGAAAAGTAAAGCTGAGTATCATCAGCGTAACAGTGAAAATTTATCCTATGCTGTCTGATAATTTGACCTATTATGATTTTAAATAAAAATGTTTTTGTGGAAGATATCTTGCTATCTTTGTTGAAACCAAAAAGATATGTAAATGTTAGGGCTTGTGAGATATAGGACCCCAGAATGCAGACTAGAAGTCAGCATGTCGGTAAGTAAAAAATATTTAATAACAAAAACTCATTCACATCAGGAGGCAGGAACAAATCAACAAACAGGCATGCGACCCAGGCATGGCATGATCAAAAAACAAGACTTGGTTTGGGAAATGTTTCCGCCATGAATGACAGAACAGGTGTGTATTTATGGAGTGTGACCAGGTGAAACAAGAAGACAGATTAATAGGTGCAGGTGATCCGAATTAACAGAACAAAACGTGCCTGGAGCAAAACAGAGACTCTTGAACACAAACTAACAGAAACTAGAAAAACATGAAGCAAAAGCATAACCAGATCCGAAAACCAAACTTGACAAAACATGAACAAGACGACAAAACTAAAGCATGACCAGGAAAATAAACAGAAACATGACTCAAAACTTGATCTGTGAATAAGACCAACAAAAACCCAGAAACCAAAAACCAAACAACCCCAAATCATAACATGTAAGACATTTATTCAAGCTCATAAATGAGATTAGTAGCTTTTCAGAATATCAGGTGGAATAAAAGCGAAGCAACACCACTAAATCTTGACTTCCCCAACATGCATTGATCCAACTCAAATAATGTGAAAGAAGAATATTTACTATATCACAGCACTTACCGAATACCAACCATATATGCATATTACTTTGCTTTAAATAATAGGTATCCAATATCATGGGCCTATCAGTACTATTATGAGACTGGAGCTGGATATGGCTGGAAAAACATATTGCTGAGGTTCAAAAACCAATATCGTTATCTGCCCTAGGTACAGTGCCTTGCGAAAGTATTCGGCACCCCTTGTACTTTTCAACCTTTTGCCACATTTCAGGCTTCAAACATAAAGATATAAAATTCTAATTGTTTGTGAAGAATCAACAACAAGTGGGACACAATCGTGAAGTGGAATGAAATTTATTGGATGTGTCAAACTTTTTTAACAAATAAAAAACTGAAAAGTGGGGCGTGCAATATTATTCGACCCCTTTACTTTCAGTGCAGCAAACTCACTCCAGAAGTTCAGTGAGGATCTCTGAATGATCCAATGTTCTCCTAAATGACTGATGAAGATAAATAGAATCCACCAGTGTGTAATCAAGTCTCCGTATAAATGCACCTGCTCTGTGGTAGTCTCAGGGTTCTGTTCAAAGTGCAGAGAGCATCATGAAGACCAAGGAACACACCAGGCAGGTCCGAGATACTGTTGTGGAGAAGTTTAAAGCCAGATTTGGATACAAAAAGATTTCCCAAGCTTTAAACATCCCAAGGAGAACTGTGCAAGCAATCATATTGAAATGGAAGGATTATCAGAACACTGCAAATCTACCAAGACCCGGCCATCCCTCTAAACTTTCATCTTGAACAAGGAGAAGACTGATCAGAGATACAGCCAAGAGGCCCATGATCACTCTGGATTAACTGCAGATATCTACAGGTGGGAGAGTCTGTCCGTAGGACAACAATCAGTCGTACACTGCACAAATCTGGCCTTTATGGAAGAGTGGCAAGAATAAAGCCATTTCTCAAAGATATCCATAAAAAGTCTCGTTTAAAGTTTGCCACAAGCCACCTGGGAGACACACCAAACATGTGGAAGAAGGTGCTCTGGTCAGATGAAACCCAAATCGAACTGTTTGGCCACAATGCAAAATGATATGTTTGGTGTAAAAGCAACACAGCTCATCACCCTGAACACACCATCCCCACTGTCAAACATGGTGGTGGCAGCATCATGGTCTGGGCTTTCTTTTCGTCAGGAGGGACAGGGAAGATGGTCAAAATTGATGGAAAGATGGATGGGGCCAAATAAAGGACCTGGAAGAAACCCTGTTGGAGTCTGCAAGAGACCTGAGACTGGGATGGAGATTTATCTTCCAACAAGACAATGATCCAAAACATAAAGCCAAATCTACAATGGAATGGTTCACAAATAAACGTATCCAGGTGTTGGAATGTACTCGTACTCGTACTCGTCGTCTTCCGCTTATCCGGGACCAGGTCGCGGGGGCAGCACACTCAGCAGAGACGCCCAGACGTCCCTCTCTCCAGACACCTCCTCCAGCTCCTCCAGGGGGAGCCCAAGGCGTTCCCAGTCCAGCCGAGAGACATAGTTCCTCCAGCGTGTCCTGGGCCGTCCCCTGGGCCTCCTCCCGGTGGGACGTGCCTGGAACACCTCCCGAGGAAGGCGTCCAGGAGGCATCCGGTATAGATGCCCGAGCCACCTCAACTGGCTCCTCTCGATGTGGAGGAGCAGCGGCTCTACTCCGAGCTCCTCACCCTATCTCTAAGGGAGTGCCCGGCCACCCTACGGAGGAAGCTCATTTCAGCCGCTTGTATCCGGGATCTCGTTCTTTCGGTCATGACCCAAAGTTCATGGCCATAGGTGAGGATAGGAACGTACACCGACCGGTAAATTGAGAGCTTTGTTTTTCAGCTCAGCTCTCTCTTCACCACAACGGACCGGCACAGTGCCCCCATTACTGTGGCAGCCGCACCGATCCGTCTGTCAATCTCCCGCTCCATTCTTCCCTCACTCGTGAACAAGACCCCGAGATACTTAAACTCCTCCACTTGAGGCAGGAACTCCCCTCCAACCTGAAGAGGACAAGCCACCCTTTTCCGGTTGAGTACCATGGCCTCGGACTTGGAGGAGCTGATCCTCATCCCAGCCGCTTCACACTCGGCTGCGCACCGCCACAGCGCATGCTGTATGTCTTGGCTAGAGGGGGCCAGCAGGACCACGTCATCCGCAAAAAGAAGATACGAAATCCAGTGGTCCCCAAACCAGACCCCCTCCGGCCCTTGGCTGCTTCTAGAAATCCTGTCCATAAAAGTTATGAACAGGACCGGTGACAAAGGGCAGCCCTGCCAGAGTCCAACATGCACTGGGAACAGGTCCGACTTAGTGCAGGCAATGTGGACCAAACTCCTGCTCCGCTTGTACAGAGACCGTATGGCCCCTAATAAAAGGGCCCCCGATTCCATACTCCTGGAGCACACCCCACAGGGCATCACGAGGGACACAGTCGAATGCCTTCTCCAGGTCCACAAAACACATGTGAACCGGTTGGGCAAACTCCCATGAACCCTCGAGCACCCTGTAGAGGGCATAGAATTGGTCCAGTGTTCCACGGCGGGATGAAAACCACACTGCTCCTCCTAAAGCTGAGGTTCGACTATTGGTCGGACACTCCTCGCCAATACCCTGGCGTAGGCCTTACCATGGAGGCTGAGGAGTGTGATCCCCTTGTAGTTGGAACACACACTCCGGCCCCCCTTCTTATGAAGGGGAACCACCACCCCAGTCTGCCAGTCCAGAGACGCTGTCCCCGCAATGTTGAAGAGGCGTGTCAACCATGACAACCCTACAACATCCAGAGACTTGAGGTACTCAGGGCCGATCTCATCCACCCCCGAAACCTTGCCACCACGGAGCTGTTTAACCACCTTGGTGACTTCAGCCTGGGTGATGAAAGAGTCCAACCCCGAGTCCCCAGCCTCTGTTTCCACCACGGAATGCGTGATGGCAGGATTGAGGAGATCCTCAAAGTACTCCTTCCACCACCCGATAATGTCCTCAGTCGAGGTCAGCAGTCTCCCGCCCCCACTATAAACAGTGTTGGCGAAGCACTGCTTCCCCCTCCTGAGGCGGCGGACGGTTTGCCAGAATCGCTTCGAGGCTAACCGGTAGTCCTTCTCCATGGCCTCACCAAACTCCTCCCAGGCCCGAGTTTTTGCCACTGCCACAGCCCGGGCCGCAGCACGCTTGGCCTCACGGTACCCGTCAGCCGCCTCAGGAGTCCCACAAGCCAACCACAGCCGATAGGACTCCTTCTTCAGCTTGTCAGCATCCCTTACTGCCGGTGTCCACCACCGGGTTCTGGGATTGCAGCCGCGACAGGCACCGCAGACCTTACGGCCACAGCTACGGGCAGCAGCATCGACAATAGATGCGGAGAACATAGTCCACTCGGACTCTATGTCTCCAACATCCCCCGGGATCTGGTCGAAGCTCTCCCGGAGGTGGGAGTTGAATACATCCCTGGCCGAGGGCTCCACCAGGTGTTCCCAGCAGACCCTCACTATGCGCTTGGGCCTGCCAAGTCTGTCCGGCTTTCTCCTCCTCCAGCGGATCCAACTCACCACCAGGTGGTGATCAGTGGACAGCTCAGCCCCTCTCTTCACCCGAATGTCCAAAACATGCGGCCGAAGGTCTGATGATACGACAACAAAGTCGATTATTGACCTCCTGCCTAGGGTGTCCTGGTGCCAAGTGCACTGATGGACACCCTTGTGTTTGAACATGGTGTTCGTTATGGACAATCCGTGACTAGCACATAAGTCCAATAACAAAACACCACTCGGATTCAGATCGGGGAGGCCATTCCTCCCAATCACGCCTCTCCAGGTTTCACTGTCGTTCCCCACGTGGGCGTTGAAGTCCCCCGGCAGAATAATGGAGTCCTCGGGAGGGGCACTATCCAGCACCCCCGACAGGGACGCCAAGAAGGCCGGGTACTCTGCACTACCACTCGGCCCGTAGGCTGAAATGATAGTCAGAGACCTCTCCCCAAACCGAAGGCGCAGGGATACGACCCTCTCATCCACTGGGGTAAACCCCAACACGAGACGGCTGAGCTGGGGGGCAACAAGCAAACCCACACCAGCCCACCGCCTCTCCCCGTGGGCCACTCCAGAGTATAAGAGAGTCCAACCCCTCTCAAGGAGATGGGTTCCAGAGCCCACGCTGTGCGTGGAGGCAAGCCCAACTATTTCTAGTCGATATCTCTCGACCTCCGGCACAAGCTCAGGCTCTTCCCCCCCCAGCGAGGTGACATTCCACGTCCCTAGAGCCAGCCTAAGCATCCGGGGATTGGGCCGCTGAGGTCTTCACCTTCGTCCGCCACCCAATCCTTTTTGCACCGGTCCCTCACGGTTCCCCCTGCAGGTGGTGGGCCCACTGGGGGATGGCCTCGCGTCTCTCTTTCGGGCTTGGCCCGGCCGGGTCCCGCGAGGAGAAACCCGGCCACCAGGCGCTCTCCGACGAGTCCCGACCCCAGGCCTGGCTCCAGGGTGGGACCCCGGCTCCGCCGTACCGGGCAACGTCACGTGCCTTGATATTTTGGTGTTGGAATGGCCAAGTCAAAGTCCAGACCTGAATCCAATCGAGAATCTGTGGAAATGCTGAAGACTGCTGTTCACGAACGCTCTCCATCCAACCTCACTGAGCTCGAGCTGTTTTGCAAGGAAAAATGGGCAAGAATTTCAGTCTCTCAATGTGCAAAACTGATAGAGACATACCCCAAGCGACTTGCAGCTCCAATTGCAGCAAAGGGTGGCAATACAAAGTATTAACCCAAGGGGGCCGAATAAAATTGCACGCCCCACTTTTCAGTTTTTGAGTTGTTAAACAGGTTTGACACATCCAATAGATTTCATTCCACTTCATGATTGTGTCCCACTTGTTGTTGATTCTTCACAAAAAAATTTAATTTAATATCTTTATGTTTGAAGCCTGAAATGTGGCAAGAGGTTGAAAAGTTCAAGGGGGCCGAATACTTTCGCAAGGCAATGTATATATAAGTTTTAGGAATCCTAAAGTTGCCCTCCCCTCATGTGTACTATGGAGTAGTCCATTATTCATGGCTGGGGGAAGACACTTATTAAGACAGTATGGGAGTTATACAATGTTAAAAGTTTGATCAAATAGTGGAGAAGGGGGAAGTTATATGCAACATAGTTATAATTTGAGCCAATCAAGTTTTCCACAGTATTTACAAGTTAAAACTATAACACAGAAATATATATCCCAGGGTATTACTGTGGCATCAGATAAGGATCTGGATGACAAAGTTAGAGAGGCTGCAATAGGCAGAGGTACAGTTTCTAAATTGTATACACTTATTTATTTGTTTTTTTTGCAGTGATATATATACAGCCAAACAACAATAGCAGCTAGATCTTGGAAAACACATATTACCTGAACAGTGGAACTATATAATACAACACACAAATTATTTATCCAAAAGCATGAGATATAACATTTTTCGGATGAAGATCTTGCACTGAACATACATAACCCCATACAAACTATATAAAATTAACCCTCAACTGTCATCACTGTGCTGGCATGGATGTGGAAAGAATGGAACTTTTATACATATGTTGTGGAATGCCCGGATGTAAGGAGGTTTTATGGGAAGGAGTTCAAGATTGTTTGGGCATAATTGTGGGGGAAAAAGTGACTATATGCCCTGAGGTAGACTTGTTGGGAGCAAAGGTGGACAGCAGTGAAAAACAACAATAACATTGGCATCTCTCTCTGCGAAGTGGATCATTTTAATGAACTGGAATGTGCGAAAGGCTGATTGCTTTAATATGAATAATTGGCTAAAAGATTTTATAGAATTAATAATGATGGAACGTGCGGCCTCAGTATTACAACACCACCAGAGAAATGAGCTTACTCTTTATGGATAATGGCCACTTATTAAAAAATATTTAAGTGAAAGGAATGCACCACAAGAATTATTGTGATGATAACCCCAGCATATGTATATGAGTATGACTATATACTGAACTTATACATTTATAGTAAAGAAGTTAAACACTATGGAGGAAAGTAGATATTGTGTGTTTCAAGCAAAGTGATGAATATGGAAACTGGAATTCCTTGTAAAATGTCTCTATATTATGTGTTTATGTATTTTTTGTTTTTCTTTATATGTTGTAAAAATTTAAATGTAAATAAAAAAATATTAAAAAATCCAGCAAACTATTGTGAGAAGCATTCTACCAAGTAAGTATATAAACCAATATATATCAATGTAAAGTTCTAACTATAAAAATGATTTCAAAAATTTGATACAATATATGTGATGTATGGCCGGGATTACACTAACCTAAACAAAAAAACTGTAAACAATTATAGGGAATTATGGACAAAAGTCAGCCATCACCGTCGTCATTGTAAAATTGGCACAATTAATGAAATCCATCTGTTTATACAGTAGAATAGCAGAGTTTCTGGGCCGGCTTTGCCTGACCAGTTAGTTTAATATGACTTGAGGAAAGAAAGTTATATAGAACTGGCTCATCCCATGTATCATATCCTGCATTCAGTCTGACCACATACTGATGTCTGTTTGGATACAGCTTGTCAGTTTAAATTCACTTCAGTCATGCTATAGCTTCATGTGTATTATCTTGACTGACGTGACACTGTATTTCAGCTCCCTAACTGAGGTGACCGAAGTCTCTTGTTCATGCTGTTGACAGCATCTCACTGTGATTTGTAAAAGATTTGCTCTGTAACGCGACTGCTCCGAGCTAAATGTTATTAGTGTTGTCAAGCAAACAAAGATAATCTGCCCTCAGGGGAAATTATGGCTCAGATAGTGATACTGTATAACACACTGATCCCTCTGTGGGTAGTTGTCACTGTGACTTTATCTGTCCTGTGGCCCAAAGCAAAACAGACTGACCGTGTGGCAAGAAGACTCATTAGTTGACTTTACAGTCTGTCATAACACTGACAGCCCCAGGGATCATACCTGATGTTATAGCAAAGAGAACGAAGCAGGTGAGTAGTTTTGTAAAAGCAAGATTAAATCTGTCACATTTTGTTTAGTGTCTAAGTGGAAAATAGCAATTACATTCACAGTTTGTGCCCCTTATCGCACTTCGATTCAGGCATTTTCTTCAAAAGCCATTTCATAAATAACACTGTCTAGGAAATCAAATATTTTAGAACAGAAGATGCTTGGATAGCTTTCTGATCTCCTGCTGTTGTGTGAAAAGCAGAGTGCTTATTTTGAAAAAGAGGGCAATGAAAGTCAGTAAAATACCAATTTGAAGGTCATAACCTTTTGTTGATCTGAGCAGATGGACTGGCTTGTGATCTGAACCTTTCAGATGGAGGGTCGATGTGGGTGATCCTGCGCTGCATAGACAAACAAAAGGGACTCAAACAGAGAATGTTCCACACAGATAAACAGCTGTGTTACAAATGAGTCCAATTATACAGTTACAGAATGAAACATTTGAGGGCTTTTCTTGAGTCAATTGAAACTGAGCATTTTAAACTGCGGCAGGGCTTTAAACCGAGCTAAAGCATCAAAGGAAATTAAAAAAGAAATCCTGCATGAGGGTTATTGGACCTAAAAAATCCAATACACATTGTGGTCTTTTGGATTAAATGTTGTTTAATAAATAAAATGATTTCTACATTTATCTAATATTTTATTGTTAAGTAAATTAACACAACAAAATACACTAAAAGACAAAAACTTAGCACATTATATGGAGAGAGGGTGAAACTCTAGGAGCTTTTATAAAGCATCTACTCCAATAGTATCCAATAACATTTTTAATTATTAAAAGTTATGATAACATCACTATAGCAACCATACTAGTGTGCTAGGAGGGAAGCCACATTTTGCCTTACACAAAAGAAAGTTACCAAAACAAAGTCCAAAACTCAAGAAATGTGAACTGAAGATCATGATGTGGCAATGAACCACTGTTCCATTTAAATTGTAGATCCATAATTGTTTGTTGGTAGAGACACATATGCACATCATAGGTAAATAACAATATAGCAACTGAGTTTTCATTTGGTTTATTTGTTTGCTTGGAATGTGTGTGTGTCTGGACATGTCATTCACTAGGTTGGAAGGCCTCATTTTGGCATTCTCTCCTGTAAATGGTGAACAGACAATAGTTTTGTTTCTTTTGGCACTTCAAAAGATGACTGATTTTAGCTCCAATAGTATACAAGGTTGTCTTGGGGAACTAAAATAATGAAAGCTTTTTTTTTTATAAAAAAAATTGCGTTTTATAAACGCTTACCTCTGCAATTTTGTATATGGTGGGTGTTTTTTGTCTTTGCAGGTGTGCGAAGACAAAACATTCCTCGGGGGTTTGCATAAAATTTCTTGGTCCTGGGATGGTACCAACTAGGAAGTGGATTCAGGGGGTGGTTTGG
The DNA here is from genome assembly GCF_021462225.1 of Girardinichthys multiradiatus. Taxonomy (NCBI): domain Eukaryota; kingdom Metazoa; phylum Chordata; class Actinopteri; order Cyprinodontiformes; family Goodeidae; genus Girardinichthys; species Girardinichthys multiradiatus. The sequence goes on along the minus strand of NC_061796.1, from coordinate 25,137,818 downwards.
CAAGATTATGCTTTATATGTCAATCTTGTAATAATTATTGGTATGAAATTAAAGTAGTTTTAGTTTGTATGAGTTTGTAAGTGCATTGTTGTGTTTGCTCATTATTTAATGTAAATACCGTTGTGGTGTTATAGATCTTCATTTGAAGCAGTCCTAGATATGGTTTCTTCCAATTTAGATTAATTTGTATTTAAGCAGTCTGTCACCCATTGTTTTGTGGATGGTGGTTTGTAACACATCTGGCACCAAAATAAAAAGAAGCTTCCACGGATCATTTTTGGCCTTGTTTATTGCTCCCGTTTGGATCCCACCTCCATGGGTGCTCGACCAATGAAACTAAATAAATACAAAAACAAACCAGGGACATGGAGGAAAAACAATGCAGGCAGGTTTAAATGGGGCAGACAAAAGAAGAATTAAGCAGTAGCATACATATGAACCAACAATGAATATATAGCCTGCTGAGGAGAATTGATGAATGAAGGAAGAAACTGTTGAGACTTATGAGCAGAGTGGAAGCAGCTGAGAGTACAATCAGAAAGAAGAGACAGAGGGAAACAAAGAGAATGAATGGCAGAACAGGAACTAAACACAGACCAGAAAATACTAACAAGAACTAGTTATAAGAACCAAGAGCCATTTGGAGACTAGGAGATTCAAATAATTTAGTTTTTTGATTTGTTTTAATTTTAGAAGGCTCAGAAGAAGATATAATTGGACATTGTTCTGTAATGACATCCAATGAATTACCAATAAAAGAAGAGGTTCTTATACAGATCAAGACTATATATAGCACATTTGGCAACAGCATAACAGTAACTTACCTTTAACTAAGACAAAATGCTGGGCAAGCACAGTTAGCTGCCCTAAATGTAAGTGTGAAGAAATTGCAAGATGTCGTCAAAAGTCAGGACAAGTTATCTCTACATGCATGTTTAAAAACAGAAGTAAAGAATAACTGAAAAGAAACAGGTTTACCATTTATCATACAGCAAAAGGTCACTCAAATTACTATAAACTAATAACCAAATTAATACCCACTTACACGTGTAAAGTGAAAATTAGGGCTGGAGAAAAACAACTTATGCTGACTAGCAAATATTCCAAGCAGTTTTCTGCCCTCCTCAGAATGAATGAATTACTGACCTTTTCACTGAAGCTGTGGTGTCGTCTTTACTGCCCAGGGCGGGACTCGTCACTGGTCGGAAGAGCATGCTTATCTAACCAAGACATCCTAACAGTATTTTACAGGTCTTTACCATAGAGTGTAAAAATAAGACATTATGATTACTCCCACTTTTTTTTCTGATCTGATCAGTTCCCCCTATAGTTGATTTATTGTGGAGAGCAATATTATATACTGTGATTAAGAATTTTTTAACTTTAGATGTTACTATGAGTTTGAACAAATTTAATCAGGTACTAAAATAGTCATCAAACACCTAACTGTTGCTTATAGATGTTGACTCCTTGACCTCAAAATCAGTATTCACACCCTCCCAAACCAAAGCAGAAAAACAAATCTGCCTTCAACAAGTTCTCCTACTCTCTTTGTGCAAAGCCTATTAGTCAAAGCATGTATTTACTGCCTAAATCTAACAAAGAAATCAGTTGCACTGAAAGGAAGCAGCACGTGGGTTAATGGCATCATCTTGTATCCAATTACAGGTTATCCAATTAAACTGGATGGCTCATACTGTTGATGGAGATGTCCCATCTCTGTAAATAAAAATAGGGGGGATGCTATCATTTGGCAGTGTTTAACAAACTGTTTATGTTTAATTATGATTTTAAATTACCAGTACTGAGCAGAGCCAATTCAATTATATGGTGAAGCTATTATTTAACAGACCCCGCAACAAAAGAACCTGCTTTTGTACATTTAAGTTAAAACAGTAACTATAGGTATGTGCATAAAGAACACTAAACCTAATCTTTACTGTTATTTGTTCCAATGACCCAGTTCCTTTCCACTCTACAGAGAAGAGAGTAAATGTGAGTCAACAATAAGGTCACAGGAAACGAGAAAACAGACCTAGTCTGTTGGTCTGACTGAGTTAACAGTCTGACGCCTTCTTCAGGGTTCCAGTGGCTTAAGAAGGCTCCTCTTGATTAGCCCAGATGATCTTTAGCTGTGGCTGTATCTGCCTGTCACACCGTGCAGGAGGAGGTGAGGGAGAAACCACACACACACAACAACACAAACCTGTGCTCAGCTCTGTGGCATGACATCACCCCCCCAACGGACGCCTCCTGGGGGCTGTCCGAAGGTAGACAGGATGGAAGCCTCATACTCAGAGATGAGGGTCGGGTCAAGGATGAAACTGCATGCGAATCTGCATACCCCTCCCTATCCATGAGGTACTGCATTCCATGTCCCCTTCAGCAAGAGTCCACAATGCAATGAACGTCAAATGCAGGATGGCCATTGATTTCCTGGGCAGGTGGAGGGGTCTGGCTGGAGGGTACAAAGAGCTGGCTTGAACTGGCTTGATTTGGGAGACATGGAAATTAGGATGCACAATGAGGTGAGAAGGTAGTTTGAGGTTGACGGAGGTAAGACTGATGATGGATTTGATTTTGAATTGGCCGAGGAATATGGGTGCCAGTTTTTTGGAGTAAACTTTCAGAGGAAAGTTCGTTGATGACAGCCACACCTGTCCAGGGAAGTAAATGGGAGCTGGGATTCTCCTCATGTCAGCATATTTCTTGTTTTGATGAGATGAACCTTGGAGGGCTGTTTTGATTTGATTCCAGACTCAATGACAACGGAGTAGATGGCTGCGGAAGGAAGGCAGGACAAATTATGGGACGGATGATGGTAGGAGTGATGGTTGATAACCTAAGGCAGACTCAAATGGAGACAGACCACATGCTTCAGAGATATGAGAATTATGGGCATACTTAGCCCAAATGGGATGATGACTCCAGAAGGTGGGATTATTGATGCAGAGACATCTGAGTATGTTTTCCATTTCCTGATTTAAATGTTTACACTGACCGTTAGTTTGATGGTAAAAACCAGAAGAGAGCTTGGACTGTGCACCGAGGGCTGAGTAGGAGTCCTTCCAGACTCGAGAGATGAACTGGGGTTCTCAATCAGAAACGATCTCACTAAGGAGTCCATGGATCCTGAAAACATGGTTAATGAGCAGTTTGGCGGCAATAGCAGCTGTTGGGAGTTTGGTGAGAGCAATTAAGTGACAGGCTTTGCAAAAATGATGAAAAGTATGACTGTTTTTTTGTTGGATAGTGACAAACCTGTAACAAAGTCCAGGGCGATGTGAGACCAAGGCCGACTAGGGATGGAAAGAGGTTGTAACAGACCGGCAGGAGCTCTACGAGAGTTTTTGTTGTGAGCACATGTGGAACAGGCTGCACATACTCAACCACATCCCTATTTAGTTTGGGCCACCAGAAATAACGTTGGATGAAGGCAATGGTACGAATGGAACCTGGGTGACCTGAGACAGGAACCATGGCAAGATGGGCTCCAGGTGACTATTGGTGATTCAGCCCAATTAATGTGTGGGTTGTGAGTTTTGAGCCACAGGTGTCCCAAAATTACATGAGCATCTCTTCTGGAAAAAAATAAAGAACAAAATTAGTTCATGATGATTACCTGAAGTAATAAAGCGTAAAGGTTGGGTCTGTTGATAAAACGGTTTCCAGAGCCTGCCCATCACTTCCTCATCACCTCTCTTCCCTGCTCCAATGTGTACATTGAGACCTGCACAAATCACCACTCTCACTTCTGAGGATATTCTACATCACTTCATCGAACTCACTCCAGAATTCCTCCTCATATCACATCCTACCTATGGGGCATAACCACTAACAACATTGAACATCACACCTTCAATTTCTAGCTTCAGACCCATCACCATATCTTACATTATTTTTACCTCCAGAACAGCTCTGACAAACTTCTCCTTCAAGACAACTTCAAAACCATTTATTTTCCAATCCACACCATGGTAGAACAGCTCTCTGTCAGCCAAATTTATAGCCTTTCCTTTCATAATCCCAACATTCAAAGTCCCTTTTCTCAGTCCTAGTCTCTTGCCTTTTTTCTTTGTCTGTCAGTCACCAGCGCCAATGGGGGGCATTGTTAACCAGGTTCTCGACTGATCCAGAATTGAGATCATGTTCTTGACTGGTAGATGGTAGATGTGGCAAATGTTTTATGTCGAATGCTCTTCCTGACACAACCCTCTGAATTTATCCAGGCTTGGGACCGGCACAAATAGGACATAGGACACTGCCCCCCCTTTGAGGCTGTCTTTAGATATACAGGGGTTGGACAATGAAACTGAAACACCTGGTTTTAGACCACAATAATTTATTAGTATGGTGTAGGGCCTCCTTTTGCAGCCAATACAGCGTCAATTCGTCTTGGGAATGACATATACAAGTTCTGCACAGTGGTCAGAGGGATTTTAAGCCATTTTTCTTGCAGGATAGTGGCCAGGTCACTACGTGATACTGGTGGAGGAAAACGTTTCCTGACTCGCTCCTCCAAAACACCCCAAAGTGGCTCAATAATATAATATAAAAGGGAGGACTGCCAGCATATCAGCGGCTGACTGTTTTGCCCCAGTGGTATTACAACCGGCTCTCCTCGAATCTCACGTTTTAAAGTGTTCTTGTCAAGCCAAGCTCTCAGTAACCTTTGCCTCTCTTATGCAGGTATTGCGCTATGCTTCGCTAATTTGGTTTAGAAGAATCTCTGGAATTCCCACGGACTGTGAACTTCACTGGACATCTTACCTGGCTGGCAGTCCGAAAGGATCAATGTACCGCTCCAGCCGCAAATCCTGTCCACCCCTAATTAAAACGTTCTTTGTTCCTGAGTGTTCTCTGCATGTGGGTCAAGTCAATCAAAACTATGACAAAACAGTCAGCCCAGCCGGACCCTGCAGAGGCACTCCACAGAGTAGTGTCGGATCACAGTCAGCAGATAGAGTCTCAGGGAGCTAGCCTCCAGTCGCATCTTGAGCAGCAGCAGCGGTCTAGTCAGCAAATCGATCAGATGGCAACTATATTACAGCGTGTTTGACTCCCATGTCCTCTGCAGCCACCGGAGGCCACCAGACCTCTTCCGCGTGATGTCACTTTTCTGGTGAGTTAGGAAATTGTGGTGGTTTCCTTTTATAATGTGCATTGGTGTCCCCCTCATGACTTTCCCCGTGATGCTAAGATTTCATTTGTTTTAGGGCTTTTGACCGGTAAAGCGCTCCGTTGGGTGGAGTCGCGCTTCACCAACCCCACACGTTTTGGTTGTAATTTCGATCAGTTTGTCTCAGAGTTCAAGCAGGTTTTCAGACCGCTGTTGTCCGCCGATTGTGGGTCATGAAACAACGTAACTGACCCCTGGCTGAGTTTACTATAGATTTTTGCACTGCAGCGGCAGCCTCTGGCTGGAAGGAGAGTTCATGAAAGACAGCCTTTTTCCATGCTCTGGATGAGACTTTAAAAGATGGGTTGGTCTTAGTAGATGAGCCGGAGGAGCTCAACAAATATATAGCCTTGGCGATCCGTTTGGACACCAGGATGAGAGAGAGGAGGCGCACCTGTGTAGAGCGGGTCGTACAAAGAACCACGCTCCTCCGCTGTTCCCACAGCCACTAACTATACTGACCCTGAGCCCATGCAGTTGGGTATGGCGTGGATGTCTCCTGATGAATGGCAGCGCCGTTGTGAGGCTCACCAGTGTTTTTACTGTGGTTCTTCCACTCATGTGGTCTGACTTTGTCCTGCTCGCCCAAAAGAGAGGGGCCTCCGGTAATAGGGGGGCTACCGGGAGGCCAGAACTTACATCTTAAGACCCTTAGATTTACGTTACCTGCCAAGCTAATATTAGATCAGGGCTCTGTGCCTTTAACGGCCCTGTTGGATTCAGGCAGTGATTTGAACCTGATAGATCAGACCTTAGTTACCCAGATTCACTTAGAAGTAGAGCAGTTGCCCATGCCACGCATGGTCCTGGCTCTGGACGGGCAGGCATTGCACCGAATCACCCACTGTATTAAGCCTTTAGAGTTAGTTTTATCTGGAAACCATAGATAACTCATCTCCCTACACATTTTCCCGGTCTCACAAAGCGCCCTGGTCCTGGGTTTCCCCTGGTTGCAGGAACACAATCCCCACCTAAACTGGCCTGAACTCAGCATGTCAACCTGTTCAAGATCAGCTGTTACCCCTAGAACTAACCCTGCAGAGACCATAGCTATTCAACCAGCAGATTTAGCCCGGGTTCCACCCAAATACCATGACCTTCGACAGGTTTTTAGTAAGACCCGAGCATTATCGTTGCCTAGTCACCGCCCTTACAACTGTGCTATTGAGCTTTTGTCTGGGGCCCTGTTACCCAAAAGTCGTTTATTTAGAATCTCTCAGCCTGAACGATTAGTTATGGAGAAATACATAGCTGACTCCCTAGCTGCTGGAATCATTCGCCCCTCGTCTTCACCTATGGGGGCAGGGTTCTTCTTTGTAGGGAAAAAGGATGGCAGTATCCGGCCATGTATTGATTATAGAGGCCTTAATGTCATAACAGTTAAAAACAAATACCCATTACCGTTACTCTCCTCAGCCTTCGAACTTGTACAGGATGCCACCATCTTCACCAAACTAGATCTTAGAAACGCCTATCACCTTGTACGTATCCACCAGGGAGATGAGTGGAAGACCGCCTTCAAGATGCCAGTTGGACACTTTGAGTACCTGGTTATGCCATTCGGCTTATGCAACGCCCCGGCGGTCTTCCAGGCCTTGGTGAATGACGTTTTAAGAGACTATTTGAACACCTTTGTTTTCGTTTATTTTGATGACATTTTAACTTACTCCAGGAACCTGCCTGATCACCGCCGGCATGTCCGCCTGGTTCTCCAACATCTGCTGGAGAATCAACTTTTCATGAAGGCTGAGAAGTGTGACTTTCATCAGGCATCCATCAGCTTCTTGGGGCTAATTCTCGAGGGTGGACAGGTTCGCGCTGATCCGGAGAAGATCAGAGCTGTCTTGGACTGGCCTAGACCTGATTCAAGGAAACAACTGCAGCGATTCATCAGCTTTTCTAACTTCTACCAACGCTTCATACAGAACTACGGCCAGGTGGCCTCCACCAGGGAGATGAGTGGAAGACCGCCTTCAAGACGCCAGTTGGACACTTTGAGTACCTGGTTATGCCATTCGGCTTATGCAACGCCCCGGCGGTCTTCCAGGCCTTGGTGAATGACGTTTTAAGAGACTATTTGAAGACCTTTGTTTTCGTTTATTTTGATGACATTTTAACTTACTCCAGGAACCTGCCTGATCACCGCCGGCATGTCCGCCTGGTTCTCCAACATCTGCTGGAGAATCAACTTTTCATGAAGGCTGAGAAGTGTGACTTTCATCAGGCATCCATCAGCTTCTTGGGGCTAATTCTCGAGGGTGGACAGGTTCGCGCTGATCCGGAGAAGATCAGAGCTGTCTTGGACTGGCCTAGACCTGATTCAAGGAAACAACTGCAGCGATTCATCAGCTTTTCTAACTTCTACCAACGCTTCATACAGAACTACGGCCAGGTGGCCAGACCTTTAACCGCCCTCACTTCGTCCAAGGTACTGTACATCTGGACCACGGAGACTGACGCAGCCTTCTCCTGACTGAAGAACCAATTCTCCCAGGCCCCCATGGTCATCCACCTGGACACCAGTAAGCAGTTTGTTGTGGAGGTGGACGCCTCGGACACCGGAGCAGGGGCGGTACTCTCCCAGCGCTCGGACCTGGATGGGAGACTCCACCCTTGTGCCTTTTTCTCCTGCCGCCTGTCTGAGGCTGAACAGAACTACGACGTGGGCAACAGTGTTGTTGGCCATCAAGCTGGAACTGGAGGAATGGCGTCACTGGCTGGAGGGCGCTGAACATCCCGTACTGGTATGGACAGACCACAAAAACTTGTCTTAAATCCAGTCTGCCAAACGTCTTAACTCACGTCAGTCACGTTGGTCGTTGTTTTTCTCCCGTTTTAATTTGTCTATTTCTTTTAGGCCCAGATCTAAGAACACCAAGCCTGGTGCGCTCTCACGTCAGTTCGATCATGATGATTCAGAAAAAGAAATAGTTCATATTCTAACCCTCAGCTGTACTGTCGGTGCATTAACCTGGGAGATAGAGGAGAGCGTGCGGTGAGCCCTTTCTGATGACCCGGGGCCTGATAACGGACCAGTGGGCTGCCTCTATGTTCCTGTTTCCGTACGATCCCATCTGATTGGCTGGTTCCATTTAGCCAGATTCGCCACTCATCCCGGGGCCAGCCGAACTATAGCCTCGATCACCAGGAGGTACTGGTGGCCTACCTTGCATCGAGACGTGAGGGACTACATTGCTGCTTGTGTGCCTTGCGCCAGGAATAAGACCTCCAACCGACCTCCAACGGGCTTATTACAGCTGCTGAGTACCCCTTCACGGACCTGGTCCCACATCGCCATAGATTTCGTGACAGGCCTACCATGTTCTGGTGGTATAACTGCCATCCTTACCATCATTGATCGCTTCTCAAAGGCTTGTCAGCTCATCCCGCTACGAAAGTTGCCTTCTGCCCTCCAAACGGCAAAACTGCTGGTCAAGCATATGTTCCGGCTGAACGGCATCCCTCAAGAGATCTTATCTCACCGAGGTCCCCAGTTCACCGCCCGGGTTTGGAAGGAATTTTGTGCCGCCCTTGGGGCAAAGGTCTCGCTGACCTCCAGCTACCATCCCCAGTCTAATGGTCAGGTGGAGCGGTTGAATCAGGAACTGGAGTCGGCCTTCAGGTGCGTCACGTCATCAGACCCCACCGAGTGGAGCACCTTTCAACCGTGGGTGGAGTACTCCCACAACTCTCACATCTCGGCTGCTACAGGCTGTACCCCTTTTGAAGCTTCCTTGGGGTACCAGCCGCCCTTGTTTCCTGCCGACAACGAAGAGGCGACCGTACCTACAGTCCAGCACCACATCCGCTGATGCAAGCATATGTGGTCTTCCACCACCAGGGCACTCCAGAGGTCTGCCGCCCTCAATAAACGCAATACTGATCTGCAACGTGTGCCGGCTCCCACCTACCGCCTGGGTCAGAAGGTTTGGCTCTCCGCACGTGACGTCCCACTCAGGTCTATGTCAAAGAAACTGTCTCCCAGGTTTATAGGTCCTTATGTCATCCACTGTTCGTCTCCGCCTGCCTTCCAGTTTCCGCATTCACCCTGTATTCCATGTCTCTCTGATTAAGCCTGTCCCTGCCAGTACGCTCTGCCCCCTCCGCCCACCCGGGACATCCAGGGCCACCCCTCTTATTCGGCCCGCCGGATCCTGGCCTCCCGTCGACAAGGTCGTGGGTGGCAGTACCTCGTCGACTGGGAGGGGTACGGTCCGGAGGAACGCTCCTGGGTGCTAGGTTCCTCCATGTTGGACCCTGCCCTCATCATGCCTCTCTTATGCAGGTATTCCTCTATGCTTCGCTACTTTGGTTTAGAAGAATCTCTGGAATTCCCACGGACCGTGAACTTCACCGGACATCTTACCTGGCTGGCAGTCTGAACGGATCAGTGTACCACTCCAGCCGCGAATGCTGTCCACTCCTCCTCAAAGGATTATTTCCCTGGCTCCTGCAAGAGCAAGAAGAAGACTTACAGGTCTCTGCCTCCTACCCGTCCTCTTCTTCCTCCCCCCAGTCATCCTGGTCGTGTTCATCTTCCTTGTCATCCTAGTCCTCATTCTAATGCTGCTCTTCTTCCTCCACCTTATTTCGTCCTCCTCCTCCTCCTGCTGCTCCTTGTCGGCGTCCTGGTCATCCTCATCCTCCTCTTTCTCTTTCTCCTTCTCCTTCACCCCTTTGCACTTCTCTTCGTCGTTCCATTCGTCCTTGTCGTCCTCCTGTTCATCTTTCCCTTCCTTATCCTCCTCCTGCTGCTACACCTCGTCGTAACCGGTTGTCCTTGTCCGTATCCCCATCCTTCTCCTATTCCTCCTCGCACTCCTGTTTGTTGTCCCGGCTGTCCTTGACTTCCTTGCACTAATTTTTCTCCCTGTTCTTCTTCTTCTTCTCTACCACCACCTCCTCCTCCTCCTGGTACCCCTCAACAGTGTCCCGGCCATGCTCGCAGTGCTTGTGCGTGTCCTCTTCCTTATCTTTCTTGTGTCCCTTCTTGTACATCTCGCCATCCCGGTCCTCGTCTTCGTTGTGGTTACCGTAGACATCCTTTTCCTTCTCTTTCACCCACACCTCCTCGTAACCCTCGTCGTCCTAGTTATCTTCGGCATCCTCGTCCTGATTATAGACATCCTCCTCCTCTGTCTTCTTCTCCTTTTACCCCTCCCCTTTGTTCTGTTTATCCATATCCTCCCGTTCACCTTCCCCATCCACCTCCCGCAGCACGCGTGTACCTGGACCGCGAGGCTGACTCGAACGTGGCGAAAGAAGAGAAGGAGCTCAACGAAAATAGAGGAGAAGGACGAACCAAAAGGGCAAGGGACTATGAAGGTGAAGGCCATGGCAGAGGTTAAGGCGAAGAACGAAGGGAACACAAGGAGGATGATGATGATGATAGAAATAGAGATGATAACCATGATGATTGTGGTGGGGTTGGTGGTGAATGTGGTGACTGCCACCACCATTCCAACGTTATCCTAGCTTTCACGTTGCACGTCCACAGAGCCATGACACCAAGTTGAGGTCCTGTCTGCAGCTTGTCTCTCCGGGATAAATAAATAGCCATTTTTGCTTCTGCCAATAAAAAATTTTAAATCCGAGACTGAAAACTGGTGGCCTTACTCTAATAAACACCATAAATAAAAACCGAATTGATAAAACACACTCCGTGAAGGCTGAAAACTAAAATTTTTTAAAACTCTCTCAGTCTTGAAACTCAATAAAAACATGAAACATGCTCTCAGACATACTGCAAAAAGGACGCTCATTTAAAACCCAGGTTTTATGACTGATAAAAATTAATTGGTCGCAATGGCGCCGTCAAGAATCCGCCACTGGAGATCACCAGTTCGTTATCTTATCGGAGGTTTATAAAGCGTTCTCCACTGTGATTTTTGTCACTTGAATTTTCCTGTCCACACGCTGACTGCTCTCGTGCACAGAGTTCCTTTATGCAAGATTTTAACACAGCATTTCTACACCACTATTTGACCCGCCATGCACAAATCCATCTCTAGATCCGTCTTGCGCAGCAGGGGACCACTGCCTTCCTCAAAGTCCGGGTCCAAAAAGACCTTCGGGAATCGGTCGAAAGGCAGCCATTCCCCCTCGAAGCGCAGCTTCAGAAAGTGCCTTTCCCCGGCCGTCTTCTTGTCTTTTAGCAGATCCAGGAAACGCCAAACCATCCTGGTGGACCGGATCTTTAGCAGGGAACTCACTTGCTCGGTTTCAGTGAAGTCCGGTGCCGCCACCGCCAACAGCTTTCCTACGGTCAATGTCTTGGACTTCTTCAGCACCTCTGAAGAGGTCAGGGACCGTACTCCCACTGAAGTCCAGTCTCGCTTCATGGATTATCGGTTCTGCTAAAAGCCAATGCAGAGAATTATGCGTTTTTGACCTGCGCAATTTAAAAAAACCACACGATTTAGAAACACTTTGATAAAAACGAGGCAGCCCTTTTAACTGTAAAAACCTAAAATCGGTCAAAAACAAAGCAGCATCCAGCCCCAGACCATTAACACGTCTGAAAATTCAGCTGGCCACGTCCCTCCACACAGTATCTGGAGACCCTAGTAAATACTTCTGTAAAAAATGAATACGGAATGAGGCCGTCTTACTGGTCAGGTGGACGAGGCCCTGTCCCCCATCCTCTCTTGGTAAAAACAAAACAGACTGCGGCACCCAATGTAGACCACCCCAAAAGAAGTCCACCATCACAGACTGGATTTTTTACCAGCAGGTCAGGTGGCGGAGCTAAAACAGACAGTTTATGCCACAACTGGGATGCAACCAAGTTATTCAAAACCAGGATTCTGCCTCTGTAGAACATGTGGGAGTGAAGCCAATTTCCACTTTTCTAGCTTGCTGTTCACTCTCTGTTCAACAGTTTCCCAGTTTATTTCCACAGTGGCCTTGTCCCCTAAATAAATACCGAGGTACTTAAAACCGTCCATTCTCCATTGGGGGTTTTGGGGGAGAACTGGAAGCCCTTCAGAACCATTGTTCTTGTTGAACACATCAGACAAGAGCAGTATTGTAGTTAGTGAAAAACTTAAGGACAGCCTGCGGAGATTATCATCGTGGCTAAATGACTCTTGTTTAACTCTCAATACAAAGAGAACAAAGTGTATTTGCTTTTCAATCAAGAAAACGTCATTACAGTCCTTGAATATCCAGATCAATTGGGATCCTATCGAGCAAGTATCACAAGAAAAATATTTAGGAATAATTCTGGATGCTCAGCTAAATTTTAGGAGCCATGTTGATAAAATCAGCAAAACTGTTAGATCAATTAGAAATTGTTTAACACTTCACTGTGCAGAGATGTTTTTGAACTCAATTATTTTCTCACATTTTTCATATGGAGCCACTGTCTGGTCTCAGACTGGTCAAACTATACTCAAACCATTAGCAAGTCTGTATAATCGGGCTTTAAAGGTTTTATATCAAAAGCCAATCAGATTCCATCATTGTCACATTTTGGCCAAATTCAGCATTTTAGACTTTACTAATTTTATAAATTATAATCTTTTAAAATTGATTTTTAAGTGTTTACATGGATTTGCACCTACACCATTAAGCGATTGCATACAGAAACTGCAGGGCAATAGCAGATCTACCAGAGCGGCTTCAGATGGAAATTGTATGGTCCCCTTTCGAAGAACCACTTTTGCTCAAAGTGCTCTGTCCGTGAGAGGAACTGCAGTTTGGAATTCACTTCCTGTTGATTTAAAGTCTGTAACCAGTTTCAGTACGTTCAAAAAACAAACAAAACTCTGGTTATGTCAAAAACAGAATTGTACCCATTTTTGATGTTTTATGTTTCACTGTTTGTTTGTTTGTTTGTTTGTAGATGTTGTCAACATTATGTTGTGCTATTTTAAATGATTATTACTTAAATTTTTAGAGGTACTTTAAAAAAAAAAGCCCATCTAGGGACAAGTGCTGCGAATTAGCTGTTGCTATTGCACTATGACGCAAACATGGGACTGCTGTTTTGTTCAGTTGGTCTATGTCAATGTGTGTCTGTCCCTATCAAAATAAACTTAAATAAATAAGGGCCTCACTTTTTGTCCAGTTCACCATGGCTGCCGACTTGTCAACAACTTCACATAATGTAGTTACATCTTTTTGATCATTCAAAAAAACAACAACATCATCGGCATATGCAGATAAAACTACATTACTGTTAAAACCAGGTAAAACAAAACCATGAACACACGAACAAATTTTCTGGAGGAGGGGTTCCAGGGGGAGCGCGTAGATCATCCCTGAGAGCGCACAGCCAACTCTACACACTCTAAAAGGAGCACACAGACTACCATTGATTTTCAGCACACTCTCAATGTTACTGTACAATACCTGGATCTTGGCAATAAAATCAGCGCCGAACCTGAACCTCTCCATGGTGTTGGGACCCACAGCCATGGATTTCAACATTAAACTCCGGTACGGACTTTGGTATGGGCAAACTTTACTTGAAGGGTGATTTTAAACAGAAGATTGATCATAACGCGCCCTCCGCGCTTATGCATTTTAACCCTTTAACCCTGTTATAACTGAGGTAACGGCGTTCCTAAAAGACATGGCAAGCTGTTGCAGTCCAGAATCAACCCTGTAATTCTATCAAACAAGGTATGAAGATGGTAAATAATTTCCAACACCCTGTATTCTGTTTTAATCTTTTCCTTTCTTATGGTTTTGGACTTCAGAAATTAAGGTTTAAAAGCAGTATTATTATGGTGTGAAAATTATTACATGACTTTTGTTTTTGTTTTATTTTTTCTCTTTAAAACATTTTATTAGTGTTAGTCTCTGCCCAAACTGGCCTCACTCCTGTCCAAACACTAACCTCTGAACCAAAATGAACTGTTGAACTCTGCCTACCTACAGGACCCCAGTGACTCTTTTCACATGGCTGAGGACTGATGTTTAGCCCCAAAGACTGTGGACTTCATCCCATTCTTCGGAACTAAAAGGGACCCACAGCCATGGATTTCAACATTAAACTCAGGTACGGACTTTTCTGGTGCTTTCAAAATAAAGTGCATTAACCTTCTTCCGGCACAGCCAGGAAACGGGATATCTGCGGACTTCCTGTGACGTCACTACAAAAAAATAAAAGCACAGCTGTTGCTACATCCGCCTTCTTCCACACGGCCTTCCAGAGGGACCGGATAGGGGAGAAAAGCGCGCTGATGTCTCTTTGCTGGCCAACAGACATAAACTCTCCAACTGGATCCAAGGAAGCCATCGATCATATGCAAAGATAAGTATGAATGAAATACTGTCTGTGTATCCGGTATTTTCATTCATGAACGGGAAAATTAAGGTGTAAGAGTTGCTTACCTTTTCTCTCCGAGGCCTGCCAAAACTATGTCGCAGGGAAATCCCCAGAGAAGCTGTTTCTACAAGCCGAGTCTGAAGGAAGGACAACGGCCCGCAACGCCGTGTTTACGGTAATGCACAGCTGGTTGACGAACAGAACGGGCCGCCCAGCTACAGCTCCGGAGCTAACCCTTTTGGTCCCAGAGCGAATGCACCTTCAACCCCCGAGGTTAGCTAAAAGCTAATCACTTGTTAACTGTGGACGTTTCTTCAAGCTTCGCCCCCTTGGACAATGTTTCCTCACCATGGTTCATGAGGTTAGGTGTTTTGGGCAGAGACAGATTTAGAATGAAATGATCTAAACGTTTTTCATTTAATGAAGTTTTGTTGGTGTTGAACTCAGCTATCTTGGTGCTAGCAGGCTATCTGTAGCACACATGTTCAGGTTGTGTTCTTTGTGTGTTTTTAAAGTTAAGACAAACTTTACTTGAAGGGTGATTTTAAACAGAAGATTGATCATAACGCGCCCTCCGCGCTTATGCATTTTAACCCTTTTATTAACGGTATTCTAAAGGTATGTGTTGATTCTGGTGCTAAGCTATTAGCTTTTTTTGTTAGCTCAAATGCTAACCGGTAAGAACACATGCTTGCTAGTAAAGAGTATTTAACAGAAAGGTTGTTAGTTTTCAAGCAAGTGAATAATAGTCCCTGAACGTCATTTACTAGATTTGATAACTAAGTAAACAGCATTAGGCCCCATTTCTCCAGAAAGATTTGGTTCTTTTCCAAAATACTCTGTTAATAATATTTCTTCAAATATTATTTCAATAAATAAAAGCAGCTAATTAGACACCGTTGAGAAATGGTCATCCAGAAGGTTGGTTTTATTCAGCAGATCATTATTTAAAACATTATTTTATTAAAATAATATTTTATCTGGGATTCAGATCAGGGAGGCCATTCCTCCCGATCACGCCTCTCCAGGTGTCACTGTCGTTTCCCACGTGGGCGTTGAAGTCCCCCAGCAGAATAATGGAGTCCCCAGGAGGGCCACTATCCAGCACCCCCGACAGGGACACCAAGAAGGCAGGGTACTCTGCACTACCACTCAGCCCGTAGGCTGAAATGATAGTCAGAGACCTCTCCCCAACCCGAAGGCGCAGGGATGCGACCCTCTCATCCACTGGGGTAAACCCCAACACGGGACAGCTGAGCTGGGGGGCAACAAGCAAACCCACCCCAGCCCACCGCCTCTCCCCGTGGGCCACTCCAGAGTAGAACAGAGTCCAACCCCTCTCAAGGAGATGGGTTCAGGAGCCCACGCTGTGCGTGGAGGTGAGCCCGACTATTTCTAGTCAATATCTCTCGACCTCCCACACCAGCTCAGGCTCCTTGCCCCCCAGCGAGGTGACGTTCCACGTCCCTAGAGCCAGCCTAAGCATCCGGGGATCGGGCCGCCGAGGTCTCCACCTTCATCCGCCGTCCAATCCTCTTTGCACCGGTCCCTCACGGTTCCCCCTGCAGGTGGTGGGCCCACTGGGGGATGGTCTCGCGTCTTTCGTTCGGGCTTGGCCCAGCCGGGTCCCGCGAGGAGCAACCCAGCCACCAGGCGCTCTCCAACCAGGCCTGGCTCCAGGGTGGGACCCCGGCTCCGCCGTACTGAGGTTTCTGGACTAGGAAGGCCAGAAATTTTGCTTTGCCGATCGAAGACGTGAGTTTAACACGTAACTAAAAACACGGAGTTCGAGGAAATGAACCGCCACCGTGTTTCATCCCAAGTCGACTTTGATGGTCAGATCGTATTTTTCCTTTTTGCCAAGAAGGCCAAAGGACGAGGACTGACTGCTTTCTTAGAGTTTAACTGTGGACGTGCAGCAACGCTTCAACTCCCCTTTTCCCTCTCACTCGCTGCCCCAGAAGGAAACTTCACCAAGTAAAACCCATCCTTTATTTTTATTTCTTTATTAGAAGGCCTGGGCAGAGTCAGAGGTTGTAGTGCGATGATAATCGCTAGTTAGAATCTAATGTGTTCTGAGTAATATGTGCATGGAACCTTGCTTATTGAACTTTGATGTGCTGTGCTGATGTCTGAAGCTGCTGCGCTCCCAGCTCTGTGCGCGTTTTACCACCTGAGAGCAAGCGCAGGTGTGCTGTGAGACTGGACTGCTGAAATAACCTCATGGTGAAATTCCCCATTTTTCTTTGTCTCCAACCTCACTGCTGGCTAGCTGCCGCCAAAGGTTTTATAACTCTTTGTCTGCTCAGGAGTTGGGGGAGGTTTTATGAGTCAGAATAACTGAGTTACAGTTGGAGCTGCGCTCCCCACTCTCCACTCACCACCACACCCCTTTTTCATATTCTCATTCCTTCTTTTTGCCATAACTGCTGGTTGATTCAATACACACCCACTGCTATTTGCTTTATTTTTGCTTAGTTAGATGTGTTACCCTTGTTATGTAGAATTTTGCATTCTGAGTAGGTGAAGATTAATAAATATTCACATAGATAAAAAAAGAGCGTTTTGTGTTCATTGTGTGCAAAAGTGATTCGTCAGTCAAGATAAGGTTAAAAGTTCCACACGTTTTGGCAGAAACGGTCAATTAAACAGTGACATCTCCGGCAATAGTTATTAATCATTACAGAGTATTTAACAGTTGTAATTGTCAAAGGCGTTGAGCCACAATTACAACACCAGAAACATCTCTGGTCTCGATTCATAAATGAGGATTTTGGTTAAGAAGATGATTTTGTCAGGTTATGATTTTTAATTATAATCATTGATCAATCAATAATCATAACCCCCAACACCCTACATAAGAAGGGTGACCGGAGGGTGTGTTCCAACTACAGGGAGATCACACTCCTCAGCCTCCCTGGTAAGGCCTACGCCAGGGTATTGTAGAGGAGAGTCCGGCCGATAGTCGAACCCCGGCTTCAGGAGGAGCAGTGTGGTTTTTGTCCTGGCTGTGGAACACTGGACCAGCTCTATACCCTCTACAGGGTCCTCGAGGGTTCATGGGAGTTTGCCCAACCGGTCCACATGTGTTTTTTGGACCTGGAGAAAGCATTCGACTGTGTCCCTCGTGATGCCCTGTAGGGGGTGCTCCAGGAGTATGGAATCGGGGGCCCTTTACTAGGGCCTATCTGATCTCTGTATAAGCGGAGCAGGAGTTTGGTTCGCATTGCCGGCACTAAGTTGGACCTGTTCCCGGTGCATGTTGGACTCCGGCAGGGCTGCCCTTTGTCACCGGTCCTGTTCATAACTTTTATGGACAGGATTTCTAGGCACAGCCAAGGACCGGATGGGGTCTGGTTTGGGGACCAGAGGATGTCTCTTCTCCAAGTCCGAGGCCATGGTACTTGACCGGAAAAGGGTGGCTTGTCCTCTTCAGGTTGGAGGGGAGTTCCTGCCTCAAGTGGAGGAGTTTAAGTATCCCGGGGTTTTGTTCACAAGTGATGGAAGAATGGAGCGGGAGATCGACAGACAGATCGGTGCGGTTGCCACAGTAATGGGGGCGCTGTGCCGGTCCGTTGTGGTGAAGAGAGAGCTGAGCCGAAAAGTGAAGCTCTCGATTTACCGGTCAGTCTACGTTCCTACACTCACCTATGGTCATGACCGAAAGAACGAGATCCCGGATACAAGTGGCGGAAATGAGCTTCCTCCGTAGGGTGGCCCGGGCACTCCCTTAGAGATAGGGTGAGGAGCTTGGCCATCCGGGAGGGGCTCGGAGTAGAGCCTCTACTCCTCCAAATCAAGAGGAGCCAGTTGAGGTGGCTCGGGCATCTATACCGGATGCCTCCTGGATGCCTTCCTCGGGAGGTGTTCCAGGCATGTCCCACTGGGAGGAGTCCCAGGGGACGGCCCAGGACACACTGGAGGGACTATGTCTCTCGGCTGGCCCAGGAACGCCTTGGGCTCCCCCCGGAGGAGCTGGAGGAGGTGTCTGGGGAGAGGGACATCTGGGCGTCTCTGCTGAGTCTGCTGCCCCCGCGACCTGGTCCCGGATAAAGCGGAAGACGACGAGTACGACGAGTACGAATATTTTATCTGATCTTGCATTGTGAGTGGTTGTCTAAACGTTTGCTGATTATTGCTTAAGTTGGTTCCAAGATGACTTAACTTCACTTCCAGATTCTTCAAGATAATCCTTGGTTCTCAAACATACCATTGCATGGTAATGTTGCATCACTCCTTTGGTCATGGTTTTCAATCATCTTTAATCAACTTGTTTATATTGTACATAGTCCATTAGTCTTCGTTATTCTTTAATTCTGCTTGGTAGTTTAGTTGGATTGTTTCTTTGGACACAAAGAAGAAGAAGATGAAGAAGTACAACAACAACAAGTACAAGGACAAGAACAAGAACAACCCAAAAGCTAAGATACAGAGGAGACTGTTACACCCAGTTACCTTTCCAGAGATGGCAAAATACAATGATATCCTCACCCGTGCTCGCAGCAGCAGGGCCAGCATCAGCAGCAGCAACAGTCAAGCGAGCTCCTCTGTTGCGGCTCAAGTCGACCCGGCTCCCGATCCACTCATGCTGGGGCTGCATCGGAGGGAACCGACCCCGTGCGCGCTGGCCCTTGGGGCAGACTGAGACGTGCTCTCTGCCTTCCGGGTGTTTTACTCACCCAAGGTGGAGTGCCTGGTGCTTGAGGCTACGGAGAAAGAGGTCGAGCAGCAGCAGGCAGGAGATGCAGAGACAGTGGTCGCCCTGGAGGAGGTTGTGCGCCTTCGTGGGCCTGCTGCTCCTGGCCAGGGTGTTTTGCTCTTGGGGAGAGTCCACGGCCAGCCTGTGGGACGCGGAGAGCGGACGGGCAATTTTGGCAGCTGCAATGCCGCTCAAGCGCTTCTACATGCTCTCAGCTCTGGTGAGGTTTGGTGACCGGAACATGCGAGCCGAGAGGCGAGCTGAGGACAAGAAAGCTGTGGGACACCTGGTCTGCGCTCAACACCCACCATGTACGTACCAAGACCGGAGATCACCGTGGACCGGTACCCTTCAGAGGATTGTTTTGTGTGCGTGTGTGTGTGTGTACTATGGTTCGGGGTGGTCATTTTTGGTGGTCATTTAAAAAAAATTTTTTGTGTGTTTGAGTGTTACCATTGAGTACCATGAGTTGCTTTGGTTCATTTTTCAATGGTTCAATTTTAACATTTTTATTTGTCTCCTATCCTCTCTTCTCCTTTCCTCTCTCGTCTCATCTCGCTTCCTCTCCTCTCATGTCTCGTCTCCTCTCGTCTCCTGTCTCCTCTCCCCATGTCTGCCCTCTTCCAGGACGATGCCCCTTCTGCCAGTACATACCCAGCGGGTCGGGCAAGTACGGGATCAAGCTGTGAATGGCCTGCGATACCAAGTTCAGCTACACATGGAGGATTAGCGTGTACACGGGCAAGCCACTGGGCGCCCAAGGCTCAGAGTGTGATTTGGGGATGAGTGTGTGCAAACGTTTGCTCTGGGAGGCTTCTGCTGCTGCAGTGCCGGAGGGTTTGCACTAAGTTGCCCCAGTGTCTGTTTTTTTTATTTTTTTTATATATTTTTTTTATTATTATTTGGGAGTTTTCTCTGTTTATTTCGTGGTCTTGGGAGCTGACAGGACTGAGTCGACCCTAACCAATACAACTGATCTGAGTAAAAAAGTCTCAATGCCTTGTACCATGTACCATGTTTCAGTGACCTTGTGTGTGAATAAAAAAATAAAAAGTAATCATCATCAAGATCGCAGGTGGATACATTTGAGTTCACACCTTCCAGCCGTGATGGCCGAATTCGGTGTCAAGCCCGAACTCACGTCCCCCGAGGTGCTGACGAGAGCCTTTCTAGCGGCGATGTTCTACAAATCCAAAAAGGAAAACCTGCTTCCGCTACCCGGAGAGAAACAGGAACATGATGACCCGTACCAGTGGGCCTACATGCTCTTGGATGGAAAGGTTCTTCGACACATTTTGACGTCGGGTGGCTTTGACCCCCATCTGACGTCGAGTGAGGTACAAAGGAGATCCTTACTCTTGGTGTTTTTACACATAATCAACGTAGACGCCCGTTACTCTATACATGTTCTGGGTCAGCAACGAGTCAAATAGAACACTTAGGTCTACATGATCCAGGAAGGAAGGATTCGTTAGAAGCTGGAGGTCAAGCCACGCTAATCGAAAGCGTTGTGGACAGCCATCTAATCTTACCCGAGGTCCTGTTCAAGGTCCTTGTGGGCCTCACGATGCATGCAGTGCGAAAGGTAAAACTTGTCTCATCTAACGTCGTGGGACAACCAGTGCCTGGCAATCCTGGAAATTAAACATGTCGAGTGCTCCTTGTACCACATGGGTGCAGGAAAGTGGGCTGAGGTGTCCCTTGGACCAGAGTGTTCCCACGGCTTGCATTATCAGTTTTGTGTCTTTTCTTTAGTTTTTTCTTTAGTTTTTTAATGTTTTAATCAATAGCCTCTGAGTGGAGAGTGGGAAGTGCTCTGAGCATGTGTCATGACATTCCCTTGTACCACATATCTTTGTGTGACCTTGCATATGATTTTATTCCAAAGAAACGAGAATAAAAACGGATTCCCATACCCCCCATATACCGGATTTCATATTGTTGTGTCATTTCACACACACACACACACACACCCAAAGCATATATAAAAAGAGCAAGGTTGGCCTCATGTCAGATGTAATTTTCACTCTGCTGAAGAAAAGGACAGACCACAAACCTTTACGATGGATGGAGCAGATGAATTTCTCAAGTTGCCTGCATATACCGGATCAGAGGAGACCATATTATATCCTGACTCCTCTGGAAGCTACAATATGGGTCCGTACCACACTTCGAGCGAGTTTCTTAAATTAAGTACCTTGCAAGGAGAGATCGAAGAGGAAGGGGAGAGTGTTGTTGATAGCAATACAGGACCAGTGGATGAGGCTGATTCAGAGGCTTCTGGCAACTCGCAACTTCCAGCTTCACAGGAGCAGGATGAAGTCAATGGATAGATGTCTTCCGCGCTCATATGTACAGTGAGAACCGCCTTACTTCATCTGCTCAACATTACCTGTCTGAAATTTTACAACGAAAGCTGCAGTGTGTATAAATCACTCCAACCAAAATCAACACCAATGCTTGAATGCTGTGAGTGAGGATTATTATCAACTCCACAATGACCACGTCATGCATCGGCTCGAAATTCACAGCTCATTCCCGCTATCCAGAATCTTACGGGATGTAAGCTCTTCATGGAGGACAGCATAGAAGGCGCCAGTTCTAGAACAATATGTCAGCGCATGTACCCAGTGGAAAGCAGTCTGATATGGACGGTGGTTTTCCGCTTCCAGCACATCCCAGTGGGCTTTGTCCTACCCGGACTGGTCGTCCTTATCTGCTAATGTATCATCATCTCCAGGTTCTCCCTAGGTGCCAAGGGCCAGGTGCTGAAGAAGATAGCTCTAAAGATGACGATTATCCTCATCGTTTGCTTCTTCAACTGCTGGCTGCCCTACTGCATGTGAAATTTTCCTCCACACAGCCATTCTTGGAACAGCTTGAAAGCTGGAATTCTGTTTGATAAAAGAAGGTCAGAAGATTCATATACCGATCGAAGACCCCGCCAAAACTCCGACGCAGGTGGAAACCCATTAAGGTTTTATTTCCAAGGAGACCCCTTGTTGATTCAGTCAACTGCAACGGTTCTTCATATTTTCTCCTCTTTGGACGGATGAGAAGTTTACAGTTTTTTGAGTTGATCACGGATGCATGATTCTCCCTCCTGTTCTTCTTCAGACCAATGACCGATCCTCAACCAGTGGAGAGAAGAAATCAACGTCAAAGTAATTTCGTAATTTTTTTATATTAAATTGGATAGGTGCATTTAGAGGTCTGGGCAGGATGAGGCATAGTTAAGGTGATTTAGACTCACCAGTAGTTAATCTAAGGTATCAACTTGTTGCATGCAATACTGTTTGAAGTGTTTAATGCTGAGATGTTTTGGTTTGCTACGGAAGGGTGCTAAATCGCACAGCACGGATGCAATCAGCACGGTGCATGTGTTTTGTCTGGCTGATCCTAAATCAGCCAGGTGTTGGACTTTTCCAGTCAAAGCAGCTGCGGTTTGGGCCTCGTGACCTGACCACTCCTTTGTCTCAGTTTTATTACTGGAGTTTTCCATTGAGTTCCCGCCTCAGACTTTTATGACCCTTTGTTCAAGATTTGAGGCAAACAGCTGCCAGTGGCAAAGGGCGCAGCCCACTGTCTACCTGCCGATCGGCGAAAATTGAGATATTAGCACACCAGGGGGGCTTCTCTTTCAAGTTAACCCAAATTGAACATTTTGTCCATAAAACTGCTGGTTAATTCAATTCAATTCAGTTTATTTATATAGCGCCAATTCACAACACATGTCGTCTCAAGGCACTTCAAAAAAGTGAGGTACATACATTCCAATTAATCCTAATCATTGAACAGTGCAGTCAGATTCAGTTATTTATTCAAATTGGATAAAAAGTTTTTCTGTCTAAGGAAAGGAAACCTGGCAGATTGCATCCAGTCAGTGACTTGCAGCATTCCCTCCTCCCGGATGAGCATGTAGAGACAGTGGACAGTCACTGGCATTGACTTTTCAGCAATCCCTCATACTGAGCATGCATGTAGCGACAGTGGAGAGGAAAAACTCCCTTTTAACAGGAAGAAACCTCCACCAGAACCAGGCTCAGTGTGAGCGGCCATCTGCCACGACTGACTGAGGGTTTGAGAGAACAGAGCAGAGACACAAAAAGAACACAGAAGCACTGATCCAGAAGCACTTTCTATGGGAAGGAAAAGTAAATGTAAATGGATGTAGCTCCTTTAGCCGTTTCACCTAGAAAGAAAGAACAGATAAACTCTGAGCCAGTTTTCAAGGGTAGAGTCTGAAAGCACATAGAGTTAGTCACAGTAAAAGCTCAGTCAATTGCCATGTCTAGGAGAGAGAAAGGGTTAAACACTGAAAGACAGGGCCATGTGGATCATCGGTAGAGGGTGAGCATTAAGCTGTTGCCAGCAGAAGCTTGGACGATGCACCTCTCCAGAAAGGTGTCACAGGTAGACACAGAGTCAGGCCAGGTGTAGCTTCTAGGAAGAGAAAAGAGAGAGAACAAAGTTAAAAGCTGAAATAACAGCAAATAATGCAAATGGAGAGTAGTGTGAGAATGTAGCGAAGAGGGTGAAAGTGGTCATTATGTCCTCCAGCAGCCTAAGCCTATAGCTGCATAACTACAGAGATGGCTCAGGATAACCTACGCCACTCTAACTATAAGCTTTATCAAAAAGGAAGGTTTTAAGCCTAGCCTTAAAAGTAGACAATTTGTCCATCTAGAGCCCACTGATGGCCATTGTTATACTAAAAACCACAACGATTGGGATACCTCTCTCTGTCAGATTGACCATAACCATTGGAAAAGAGAGGGGGTCACAGAGGTAGCAGAAATGGAGAGTGTGTTTCCACCTCAACCATAACTGAGCCAGTTTAGGCTAAAGCTGATTCCCCCTTACTCCATCCAACAGGGAGGGAAGAAGACGGAGGTAAAAAATAAGGAAGATAGCTCAGGATAAACTAACCCACTCTAACTATAAGCTTTATCAAAAAGGAAAGTTTTAAGCCTAGCCTTAAAAGTAGACAGGGTGTCTGCTGTTGAGGTACGAAAACTTTACTGGCCGTCAGTTAATTCTTACATTACTCCTCACCTCTCCCCAACTCTTTTATTTGGCACCCAAAGGACAATCCTCAGTCAGAGATCAGTTGTACGCTTCCACAAGTTTATAAAAAACCAATCTGAATTCAGAGAGGGGACACACACTCACACTGGTACCTAGAAACGTCTGTGTGTTGTCCGTTTTGGAGGGGCCACAAATACCTTTATATACCCCTTGCTGCTATGCAGTACACATACACAATCATTGTATCTGTGGATATCTGCCCAGCAACCATATAACCTCATATCCAAATAAGGAGTACTTCTGTTAAATCATAACCTGAAAAATATACAGAAACATCAAAATGTAATATAAAATATAAAATGTTTGCCAAACGGTGTCTTCTGGGGGGAAGGAAGTTCCACCACTCCCAGTGAGAGAAACACAACCATTCCGCCTCTTCTTCTGTCTTTGGGTTCAGTGTGGTGTCAACATTTACACACAGTATTTAAAGAGTATGTGGGTGTTATCTCCACTTAAAAGAGTTTATGCTTTATGACCCTGAACCGTCCTCGGGTCAGGGGTAACAACGTTATCTATGAGTAGACCCAGCTGCTTCTGGTTTTGACAGCTTCCTCCACTAACACAGATGTTCTGCAAAAAGAAAGGTAACCTAAAGGTCATACACTTTGGAACACCTTAGAGCACTTAATACAAGAATTTACATTAGAACTCCTTTCTTCTGGTACTGAAAACAAATTATCACAACGGCGGAAATGAACACATTTCAAATTTGTACCATAATGATAGATATCAAGCAATAAACATGAAAGTTGGATAAAAGCATCCGAGATTTCCTCCTCAGAGTCAGTTTCGCTGTCAAAGTGGGAGAAAAGAATTTAGCTGACCCTTGCTGTCCAGGCAAAGGAGCCTAATAGCCACCAAATGTTAAGAAATTAAGGAGAATAAGCATGTTTGACTGTCTCTCTGTTGCAGACGTCGCCAGTCCATCATCCAGGGAATGGTTATGTGCAGAGGTCTTCCCTCTCACTGTGGTGTGTGTGTGCAGTGAGGCAAATAACCTTATGATTTCTAACTTTCAGGCAATGCAATGGCCTTAAGTAGATTCTGAAATAACGTTGCACTGCCCAAGAGATTATTGTGCCCTTGTAAGAACAGTGTTCTTCAACCACCTCTTCAATCACTCGCCAGTGATCCGCTTACAGTTCTTTGTCTTGTGGTGGTCCGCTGTCCTCACACCTTTCAGGCCGTGGATGATCCAGTTGGAAGATGACTTGTGTCAGGTTTAACCAACCTAACAATATTATAACAACACAAAAAGAAAAGAGAGTTCCTTTTACTCGCTTTGCGAGGAGAGACAGTCAAGATTTGCTCAGTTACAGATCTCGCACCGCTCTGAAGCCTATCCGACCGCTTCCTCTTTTTATTGTCTTTCGGGGGTCCCTAGTTTACAAAAACATTGTTCTCTAAAGGATGGGGGAAAACAACAACTGCATTGTAAACAGGTCATAAACAGCTTTATACATTAACAACACATTTCCACAGTCTCCTACAACTGGTAGGGTCAGTTGTGACTTTTGTCGAGTGTAATCAGCCTTCATCTTTATGACCTCCTCAACTGGACTGCTTCCTTCTCTGCTAGTTCAGCTCCATTTATGATCTTTGCCTGCAGATAAACTCACACATCCTTTACTCACACATACATCATGAAAGGTTATAAGATCAAATAGTCAAGTTAAAGAATAGGAGAAAATATAAGATAAATCTATATTCAATTATTCCAACAACTTGTGTCCTGGAAGCCAGATGAAGCTGGGGAGCCTTCCTGCAGCTTTCCTGGGTGTCTAGTAGGATCTGATATGGGCCTTTCCAGCGCCTGTGGCTTCCGGTGTTTTATCCTAGATTCTCTGATCAGAATCCAGTCGCCAGGGATAAAGGACTGGATGGTGGAAGTGGCTGTTTCTGGTAATGCAGCCTTCACTGTCTGTGAAACTTGAGAAAACACAGTGGACAGGTTTTGACAGTAAAACAACATCCTATCTTCCCACAAAGATGTGGAAGAAAATGATCTTGGCAATAACTCCATGTTACTTTATTCTGACACTTCCCACCTTTTGGCGCAGGGTCAACCCCTGCGACAATCCAGCAAAAAGTTTAAACAAGAATGTTCTAGTAATCAAGATCACATTACATAGAACCAAAGAAATAAATTCTGACATAACTATGTGTCTCTATGAATTTAATGAGAACAACAGAAATAAAATCCAGATGTTTATAACTGGAACTCAGTTCCATTAACAGCAAAACACAAACTTCAGTCGTTGTACAGTACATCAATATTTCACTTAGAAATAACTCTCCTGAAAACTCAAAGTTTTAATCAATCTGGGATTTAGAAACATTATTCTAAACATGGATTATTGTTTCATGCAATATATATAACAAACATTAATTCCAACAAAACAAAGACAAAACATCAAAGACAAACAAATGGCCAAATTTGAAGCTTCAAGAATTAAAAGACATTTTTAACAATCTCTTTTCAGAATATGTTTTCTCAGCCATATCTTTTAATGCTATAATTGATCAATTTTGTTATGACAATCTTCAGAATCCTTTTTAAAGATGAGTGCACAAACTATTTAGAAGCACAGCAACAGTTTTCTCTTAAATTAATCCAAATTCACTGATGCTGAAACAATTTGCCAATTCTTTGTACTGTAACTCTGTAATAATAACTACAATCCTGAGAGTTATTGTTATGATTCTCTTTTTGTTTTGCTCAATTTTGATCGCAGCTGCATTCAAGAATTTCTCTGCTCAGGTTAAATGCAAAGAAGTATTTTAAGCCGGCGTTGACATTTTATGGTATACCCGAACAAAACAAAAACTGCAGTGTTTGACTTAATCAGAAATTGAGATAAGAAACTTGACTCCAAACTGGACTTTTTCCACATAGTGTTTCAAAGGGAAGACACACATAATTTTCCTTAATTTGGCCATTTAAATTTTGAGAGTTGGGGAGAAAATCATTACTAGAACCCCTCTTTAATAATCCAAATGCTGATACATGTTCCAATATTTTATTTTAGTAATCTGAAATTACCTTGTGTACCTTTCTACTCCCATGTATTGTTTTAATCTTTAAACCCTAAGAAATCAAACAAGGAAGCTTTATTTATTTTCTTTTCCTAAAATGAAGGATTTTACTTGTCTTGATTCCGTTATAAAAATCCTAACCTTGGTTCCAAAACAAAACTCTTCAACCCCAATCTGTGTCCCCCAGAGTAGAAATTTTGAGTATTATTGCATTTCAAAGCCACCAAATGACTGGAACTCATCATTGGCTTAGATCTATTTTAATAGGTAATCAGTCTACCTTTAATTAAGTATTATAATTTTATGGACCCAAAATCTATGGCTCATGGGCTTCAGGAGTCCAGAAACCACAGGTTGAGTACTCCTGCATTGAACAATGATGGCTCTCTGCAGATTGAAGAGAGGATTGGCTAAATATCCCCACACCTGTTAGTATACAGGTCCTTCTCAAAATATTAGCATATTGTGATAAAGTTCATTATTTTCCATAATGTCATGATGAACATTTTACATTCATATATTTTAGATTCATTGCACACTAACTGAAATATTTCAGGTCTTTTATTGTCTTAATACGGATGATTTTTGCATACAGCTCATGAAAACCCAAAATTCCTATCTCACAAAATTAGCATATCATTAAAAGGGTCTCTAAACGAGCTATGAACCTAATCATCTGAATCAACGAGTTAACTCTAAACACCTGCAAAAGATTCCTGAGGCCTTTAAAACTCCCAGCCTGGTTCATCACTCAAAACCCCAATCATGGGTAAGACTGCCGACCTGACTGCTGTCCAGAAGGCCACTATTGACACCCTCAAGCAAGAGGGTAAGACACAGAAAGAAATTTCTGAACGAATAGGCTGTTCCCAGAGTGCTGTATCAAGGCACCTCAGTGGGAAGTCTGTGGGAAGGAAAAAGTGTGGCAGAAAATGCTGCACAACGAGAAGAGGTGACCGGACTCTGAGGAAGATTGTGGAGAAGGGCCGATTCCAGACCTTGGGGGACCTGTGGAAGCAGTGGACTGAGTCTGGAGTAGAAACATCCAGAGCCACCATGCACAGGCGTGTGCAGGAAATGGGCTACAGGTGCCGCATTCCCCAGGTCAAGCCACTTTTGAACCAGAAACAGCGGCAGAAGCGCCTGACCTGGGCTACAGAGAAGCAGCACTGGACTGTTGCTCAGTGGTCCAAAGTACTTTTTTCGGATGAAAGCAAATTCTGCATGTCATTCGGAAATCAAGGTGCCAGAGTCTGGAGGAAGACTGGGGAGAAGGAAATGCCAAAATGCCAGAAGTCCAGTGTCAAGTACCCACAGTCAGTGATGGTCTGGGGTGCCGTGTCAGCTGCTGGTGTTGGTCCACTGTGTTTTATCAAGGGCAGGGTCAATGCAGCTAGCTATCAGGAGATTTTGGAGCACTTCATGCTTCCATCTGCTGAAAAGCTTTATGGAGATGAAGATTTCATTTTTCAGCGTGACCTGGCACCTGCTCACAGTGCCAAAACCACTGGTAAATGGTTTACTGACCATGGTATCACTGTGCTCAATTGGCCTGCCAACTCTCCTGACCTGAACCCCATAGAGAATCTGTGGGATATTGTGAAGAGAACGTTGAGAAACTCAAGACCCAACACTCTGGATGAGCTAAAGGCCACTATTGAAGCATCCTGGGCCTCCATAAGACCTCAGCTGTGCCACAGGCTGATTGCCTCCATGCCACGCCGCATTGAAGCAGTCATTTCTGCCAAAGGATTCCCGACCAAGTATTGAGTGCATAACTGTACATGATTATTTGAAGGTTGACGTTTTTTGTATTAAAAACACTTTTCTTTTATTGGTCGGATGAAATATGCTAATTTTGTGAGATAGGAATTTTGGGTTTTCATGAGCTGTATGCCAAAATCATCCATATTAAGACAATAAAAGACCTGAAATATTTCAGTTATTGGGCAATGAATCTAAAATATATGAATGTTAAATTTTCATCATGACATTATGGAAAATAATGAACTTTATCACAATATGCTAATATTTTGAGAAGGACCTGTATTATTTCTCCTTGGACAATAATCAGATTTAAAAATTATTAGTTCAAAGCTCCTAATTTACCTCAGATCATATTTGCTCCTAACCCAGTTCATAAGCAGCTTCAGACAAACATTATGCTAAAAAGCCAAAAACAAAACAAAAATACAGATCTGTTTTAATATAAAGAAAAAGCATGCTTTAAAAAACTTGGTACTGTGGTGGAAAATAACTCCACGGTTCTGAAGGCCTTTTCTATGCAGAGTCTTTTATGGAACATAAGATTAGTTTAATTTTTGTGTGGTACCACTGTCCAATCAGAATCTTTCTTACCTTCAAAAATAACCCAATTTTTCCCATTTTCATTTTAAAGGTTTGTTTTACCAAGGAAAATGTGTTTAACAAAACCAATTACTCTCAAAAGTTTTAAAAGTTTTAGCTGGTGATATCTTAGAAGACAACAAGTGTTTTAATATTTCTGTGCAGCACAGAACTGATTAGGTTTCCTTTCCTTCCCCAAAGGGAAAGAAACTGCAGAACCAAGCCTTTCATAGTTTTTTTCAGGATCTGATATAAGGTACAGTGTAAATCAACACGCTGCATGAATCAGAAGAGGGAAGAAAAACCTAATATAACCTCTTCCCAGCAGCTGCTGTGAAAAACAATGAATTTGTACTTTCCACAAGCGTCAGTTAGCACTTGCAGACATAAACTGCACCAAACTGTAAATACTGTGTCAGAAACTGTATGAAGACCATCTGCAGTAAAACTAAGCCTGTTTTAATGAGATCTCTACCCATTAGTTTTACGGGATACAAACTCTGACAACAGAAAATAATGCCTGAAGGAGAAGCCCATCAGGTTTTACGCATGTGCTGGGTTTTAAAAATGCTCCTTCATGAGATCTGTCCTGAGAATAACATAGAAACACATGGTTACTGCTGAGTTTTGGAGATGTAACTTCCTCTGCTTTTTAATAACTTTTAATAACTATAATAATTGACCCTGAATATTCCACGACGAAAGCGAACTTGCTTCTCTAAAAGAATTAACTGGAAAGTATCAAATGAGTTAAGTTATCACCCTTTTGAAGATACTTTTCTCACCCTAAAATAATATTTTAACCCGCTATATCTGTCAACGTCAAGCAAGCGTCACATGAGCAGCGGTTAATAAGCGTTCTTCATTGCAGAAAATAGGAAAAGATTTATGCAAATGTGTGTGTGTTTGTACGTTACCCCCATCAGTTTCTTAATCGCTCCAGAGTCAGACTGTCAGGCACACAATCCTTTATCAGTCCAAAAAACAACCCAGGCCCTTCAGGTCTGTTGGTGAGACATTCAATCCTTCTTGTCCACTTTTAACTTCTCCAGGAGGGAGAAAGAACTTTGCTCCGGCCTGTTTCTCTGCATAAGATGTGCTTCCAATATAAATCCAGTGTATCGCTCTTCTGGCTCTGCAGCAGCATGGATTGTTGTCCATTTCAGTGGGTTTGGGCCAGATTACTTCTGAGTTTCGTTCTGTGGAAACTCGCACTGTGATTTACAGCAGACAGGCTTTCTCTTTCGGGCCGTGCTGGAGAAGTGTCGAGTAGCCATGGGAAGGGCAGATTACTAAAGTCCAGACTCAAAAACGCAGATGTTGCACTCAAATCCCATACATGTATGTATGTGTGTGTGTGTTTGTGAGAGAGGCAGATGAAAAGTTTAGTATAGGTTCAGATTTTGCACACAGAAATATTATCAGTCAGTCAGTCAGTTGTCCACCATAACATGCACTATACTCCTTTCTTTTCCGACTGATCGCAATATTAAGACAAACGAAACTTCCTGCAGGAAAGTTTTAACTCTTTAACACCTTAATTGATGCACTCTGTGCTTTTTAATCTTTTTCTTATGTTTCTTATTTTTCTCATCTCCATCCATCAACTGTTTTACTTGAAACTATTTAACTTATTTACCCTAAAACTTCCACTCTGTGAAAAACCAAACTTATCTTCCCAAATTAAAGCATATTTAACACAATCGCAGAGGGCCTTGAACCCTTCCACTCAGCGGGACTTTTCAATCTCTCCTGGTCCGACCGCTGTGATGCCAAACCCAGTTTGACACCTAGGAATCAACCCTCCGTTGACTCCCTGGAATTCCTTTTACTTAATCTTATTATTACAGTTTCACCATTTAAGTATCTCAACTGTCTTCCCTCACCTGCCAGTTCAGGGTCTCGGGGTCCTATCCCTGGCCACTTTGAGGCATCCCAATCCCTCGGGGAGGCTCTTCTTAACCCCAGCCTAAATACTCCAGTCCTCATCAGGACTGAGTTTGGATTGCCAAATCCGGAACTTATTTACTGGCCACTTTGAGGCGTCCCAATCCCTCGGGGAGGCTCTTACTAACCCCAGCCTAAACATCCCAGTCCTCGTCAGGACTGAGTTTGGATTGCCAAATCCGGAACTTATTTGCTTCAACACCGTCACCATTTAAGTATCTTCGGTGAAAAGTATGTTACAGCCTCAACATTCAAGTATCTCGGCTAAACTTTATCTTTTCTCAATCAACAAATATTTTTACGCAATATATAATTTCTTTACCGTAAGCCATTATTTCAACCAATTAATATTTTGCCCAAAACTGACCAAGACTGTAAATTTAAGAGAAAACAGATATCTATTCCACAACACCACCTACACTATTAGCAGGCAAAAGGAGAATAAATATAGATCTCCTTACCATTTTGGTTTTGGGTCGACCCTGCGGTGTTGTAGAACGACGTCTGCCTCGTAGTCAATTAATTATCCTTTAGTTAGTGCCAATCCGGGTCACGGCACCAATTGTTGAGGTAGGAAAACTTTACTGGCCGTCAGTTAATTCTTACATTACTCCTCACCTCTCCCCGACTCTTTTATTTGGCACCCAAAGGACAATCCTCAGTCAGAGATCAGTTTTACGCTTCCACAAGTTTATAAAAAACCAATCTGAATTCAGAGAGGGGACACACACTCACACTGGTACCTAGAAACGTCTGTGTGTTGTCCGTTTTTGAGGGGCCACAAATACCTTTATATACCCCTCGCTGCTATGCAGTACACATACACAATCATTGTATCTGTGGATATCTCCCCAGCAACCATATAACCTCATATCCAAATAAGGAGTACTTCTGGTTCTTCTCTTATAACAAACTTATCGTGTCTGGCCCAATTTATGACCTTGCCCTCTCTGTGCGCTGTTCTCCCCTGTCTTCTTCTCCCCCATCAGTGATTCCTTGTTCTTCACTAATTTATGACTTTGGACTTTCTACTTCCCTCCCCAAGGACCTTGCACTTTCTATGCTTCACTCCCTAAGCTTGACCCCCCCTATGCTCTATGTACACATGCCAGTTACACACAGAGATAGGTAATATTACACACATAAATAGTTTATATTCTACACTGCCTCACAGACTAAAACTGGGAGCTGGTTCCACAGGAGAGGAGCCTGATAACTAAAGGATCTGCCTCCCATTCTTCTTCTAGAGACTCTAGGAACTACCAGTAAACCTGCAGTCTGAGAACGGAGTGTTCTGTTAGGAACTTATGGAACAATCAGATCTTTGATGTATGATGGTGCAAAATCATTAAGGGCTTTATATGTGAGGAGGATAATTTTTAATTATATTCTGGATTTAACAGGGAGCCAATGAAGGGAAGCTAAAGTAGGGGAAATATGATCTCTCTTTTTAATTTTCATCAGAACTCTTGGTGCAGCATTTTGAATCAGCTGAAGGCTTTTAACTGCATTTTGTGTACATCCTGATAGTAACGAATTACAATAGTCCAGCCTTGAAGTAACAAATGCGTGGACTAGTTTTTCAGCGTCACTCCTGGATAGGATCTTTCTAATTTTGGCAATGTTCCGGAGATGAAAGAAGGAAATCCTAGAAACCTGTTTAATATGGGATTTAAATGACATGTCCTGGTCAAAAATAACATCAAGGTTTTTTACTTTATTATCGGAGGTCAATTTAATGCCATCCAGGTTAAATGACTGACTAAGCAGTTCTTTTTTAAAGACTCTGATCCAAAGACGACAACTTCTGTCTTGTCTGAATTTAGAAGCAGAAAATTTAAATCCAAGTTTTTATGTCTTGAAGACCTGCTTGTAGTCTATCTAACTGGTTGGGCTCATCAGGATTCATGGATAACTAAAGCTGAGTGTCATCAGCGTAACAGTGAAAATTTATTCTATGCTGCCTGATAATTTTACCTATTGGAAGCATATGTAAGGATTATGATTATTGATTAATTAATATTCATCAAGAATTATAATTTAAAATCATAATTTGAATTTCTTTTTATTTCTTAACCAAAAATCATTACTTACGAATAGAAATCAGAGATATCCTCTGGTGTTGTGATTATGGGCTCAAAGCTCTTTAATAATTACAAATTATTAACCACAAACTGTCACTGTTTATTCAACCACTTCACCGAAGGTGGGGAACATCGACCTTGTTTTGACAGATAAATCACTCTTGCACGAAATAAACACAAACGCTTCTCTTAATTATATATATGAACATTTATTGAAGCCTAATAATCTTGATATACCATTATTCTGGTCCAAAAACCTTCACCTAACTAACAAGCACCATTCTACACAAAGGGAATAAAAACGACTACCTAACAATAATAATAAAAGAAAAACATATATGCACATTTAGTGTCTATGAAGATCAAACCAGCAGTTTTATGGACAAAATGTGTGATTTGGGTTAAATGGAAAGAAATCCTCCTGTTGTGCTGATGTCCTGATTGCAGCGATCAGCTGATAAAACAGTGGGGCCACGCCCTTTAGCCACAACCAGCTGACCACCCAAAAATCTTGACCAAGAGTAATAAACTCTGAGGCGGGAACTCAGTGGAAAATCTCCAGCAATAAAACTGGAACGAGTGGTCAGGCGAGGCCCAGACCGCAGTTGCTTTGAATGAAAACGTTTAAAAGTCCAACTTCTAACTTCTGGCGGATTTGGGATCAGCCGGACAAAACATTAACCATGCACAACTTAGTAGTGCTTGTGCATCAAATCAAGACACAGCTCAGCATAACATAATTCAATCGGTATTGCATGCAACAAGTTAATACCTTAGATTAACTACTGGTGATTCTAAATCACCTTAACTGCCTCATCCTGCCCAGACCTCTAAATGCACCTATCCTGTTTAATATGAAAAGAACAAAAGTACTTTGAGGTGGATTTCTGCTCTCCACCGGTCGAGGAGGGATCAGGTCTGAAGAAAAAGGAGGGGAGGGGGACCACGCCTACGTGATCAAATTAAAGAAAAAAAACGGTAATTTATCATCCGTCCAGGAGGGGAAAAGATGAACCGTTAGTCGACTGCATTACACAAGGAGGAAAACTCATCTCCTTGGACAAAAAACCTCTGTGGGTTTCCACCTGCGCCAGGTGTCGGTGTGGTCTTCAATCGGTAAATAAATCTCCTGATCTTCTCGTATTAGACAGATTCCCAGCTTTCAAGCTCTTCTGGGAATGGCGTTGTGGAGCAAAGCTTTTGTCTCTCCAGATATGCACCTCCGTTGCGCTGTCCTGTGAGACAGGCGGGAAATGGCAATGAAACTCTGCATCTCAGCCGGTTTATTCTCCCAGTGACGTCAGAGCTGTGACGTCTGTTAAGCTGCGTGTGTCAAAATGTGCAACCAAAATGGATGGCCCCAACACATATACAGTATATAGTAAAGAGAATTGGCCCAACTGGACTGGCGAACTGTCCTGGGTGTACCCTGCCTCTCGCCCATAGACTGCTCGAGATAGGCACCAGCTCCCCCGTGACCTACTATGGAATAAGCGGTAGAAAATGACTGACTGACTGACTGATGAACAAACTGGAATCTGTCAGACAAATAAGATTTAAGCCAGCCTAGCGCTGTTCCCCTGATCCCTACAGCATATTCCAGCCTTTCTAAAAGAATATTGTGATCGACAGTATCAAATGCAGGACTGAAATCTAACAGAACCAGAACAGACACAAGTCCATTATCAGAGGCCATAAGAATATCATTAGTGAATTTCAGCAGAGCTGTTTCAGTGCTATGATGAGCTCAGAAGTCTGACTGAAACTCTTCAAACAGGTCATTGCTGTGTAAATGCTCACACATTTAATTAGCAACTATTTTCTCAAGAATTTTAGATAAGAATTGAATATTGGATATAGGTCTGTAATTTGTTAAGTGATCTCGATCAAGCGAAGGTTTCTTAAGCAAAGATTTAATTACAGCTACCATAAAAGCTTATGGTACATATCCATTTACTAAGGATAAATTAATCATATCTAAAATGGGGCTGGTAATCAGAGGGAACACTTCCTTAAATAATTTGATTGGGATTGGGTCTAACATACAAGTTGAAGGTTTAAATGAAGCTAATATTTCTAATAACTCAGGAAGCTCCACAGGATCAAAGCAGTCCAACCACAGATCAGGCTCTACAGTTACTTCTAATGTTGTCTCACTTGCTGAGGATGAAGTAATCATCTTCGGGAGTATGTAAAAGATTTTATTTTTGATAGAATCAATTTTATTTTGGAAGAATCCCATAAAGTCATGACTGCTGAGAGCTAAGGGAATGGATGGCTCAACAGAGCTATGACTCTGTGTAAGTTTAGCAACTGTACTAAAGAGAAACGTAGAATTATTCTTGTTCTCTTCTATTAATAATGAGAAATAAGCTGTTCTAGCTTGGTGAAGTGTCTTTTTATACAACAGTAGGCTATATTTCCAGAATAAGTAAGAATCCTCTAGGTATGTAGAGCGCCATTTTCTCTCCAATTTTCTAACATTGTGCTTTAAAGTACGCAGCTATGAATTAAACCAGGGAGCTAGCCTCCTATGAATAATTACCTTCTTTTTCAAGGGGGCTTCATTGTCTAATGCACCATGCAATGATGAAGTAACACTATGAACAAGAGAATCAATTTGGAGAGGGGGAAGAAACTAAATGATTGCCTTCCACTGTGTTTTTCTGTGATAATGAGGAAATTAAAAGTGGAACAGATTCTTTAAAGGTTGTTACAACATTGTCTGATAATGATCTACTATAATGACATTTTCTTTCAGGTGTGGAGTACTCGGTTAAATTAAACTCAAAGGTTATTAGAAAATGGTCAGACAGGACAGGGTTATAAGAAAATATTGTTATGTCTTTACACTCAATGCAATATGTCAGCACAAGGTCCAGAGAATGAAGACAAAGGTGGGAAGGTTTGTTAATGTTTTGAGCAAAGCCAATTGAGTCTAAGTTAGCATTAAAGGCTATCTAAAAATTGAGAGTAAGGGCCTGGTGGATGGTACAAAACAGCAAACAGAAGTGGTTTAATGCTTTGCAATTTGGATGAGGAAAACTAAGGATTAAATATTCAAAAGAGTTGTAGCTATTGATAATAAATCGGACTGGAAGATGGTTGCTACTCCTCCACCTCGCCCAGTATTTTGAGGAATATGAAAATTTAAATAATTAGTAGGAGTTGACTCATTTATAGTAACATAATCCTCTTGCTGCAGCCAGGTTTCTGTGAGGCAAAATAAATCAATGATTGTCACAAATCAGGTCACGAACTAGCAAAGTCTTTGAAGAGAGAGATCTTATGTTCAGTAAGCCACGTTTAATTGTTTTATTTTTCTTTTTAGTCTGAGTTTATTGTTATAAGATTTTCCTGTCTTCCTCCGTTTAGATTATTTATTAATCTATTCTATTTTGGCCGTGGGCGAGACACTGTCTTAATAGGGTAATGGGTGGATAGCAGTACAGAAGCTGCAGAGGAGTGTTAAACTATGACCCTGCTTCCTGGTCTGAATCCTGTGTTGTCAGAAGTTTGGAGAACTAATAAATTCGGCCAGATTCCTAGAAAGAAGAGCCGCTCCATCAAAAGTGGGATGGATGCCGTCTCTCCGGATCAGACCAGGTTTTCCCCAAAATGTTCGCCAATTATCAATGTAGCCCACATCGTTTTCTAGACACCAGCTAGACAGCCAGCGGTTGAATGACAGCATGCAACTAAACATGTTGTCACTGGTCAGATTGGGGAGGGGACCAGAGAAAATTATGGAGTCCGACATTGTTTTGGCAAACTTACACACCGAAGCAACACTAACTTTGGTGACCTCCGATTGACGTAACCCGGTGTCATTACTGTCAGCGTGAATTACAATCTTACTGTATTTACGTTTATCCTTAGCCAGCAGTTTCAGGTAGGATTTGATGTCACCCGTTCTGGCCCCTTGCAGACATTTGACTACGGTTGCTGGTGTCTCTAGTGCCACGTTTCTGACTATGAAGCTGCCAATTACCAGAGTTGGCTTCTCAGCGGGTGTGTCGCTGAGCGGGAAAAATCTGTTAGAAATGCAGATGGGTTGGTGGTGACCTGTGGGCTGGGATCTAGGACTATGCTTTCTATGTACCATCACCCAGCCACCCTGAGGCACCGGCTGCATGGGCTCTCATTCAAAGAGTTGTCTTTATTTTCATGACTATGAATATTGTAGCTTCACACCGAAGGCATCAAAACTATGAATTAACACGTGGAATTATATACTGAACAAAAAAGTGTGAAACAACTGAAAATATGTCTTATATTCTAGGTTCTTCAAAGTAGCCACCTTTTGCTTTGATTACTGCTACGCACACTCTTGGAATTCTGTTGATGAACTTCAAGAGGTAGTCACCTGAAATGGTTTTCACTTCACAGGTGTGCCCTGTCAGGTTTAACAAGTGGGATTTCAAGCCTTATAAATGGTATTGGGACCATCAGTTGTGTTGTGCAGGAGGTGGATACAGTACACAGCTGATACTCCTACTGAATAGACTGTTAGAATTTGTGTTATGGCAAGAAAAAAGCAGCTAAGTAAAGAAAAACGAGTGGCCATCATTACCTTAAAAACTGAGGGTCAGTCAGTCCGAACAATTGGGAAAACTTTGAAAGCGTCCCCAAGTGCAGTTGCAAAAACCATCAATCGCTACAAAGAGACTGGCTCACATGAGGACCGCCCCAAGAAAGGAAGACCAAGAGTCACCTCTGCTGCGGATGATGAATTAATCCGAGTCACCAGCCTCAGAAATTGCAGGTTAACAGCAGCTCAGATTAGAGAACACGTCAATGCCACACAGAGTTCTACCAGCAGATACATCTCTAGAATAACTGTTAAGAGGAGACTGTGTGAATTAGGCCTTCATGGTAAAATAGCTGCTAGGAAACCACTGCTGAGGACAGGCAACAAGCAGAAGAGACTTGTTTGGGCTAAAGAACACAAGGAATGGACATTAGACCAGTGAAAATCTGTGCTTTGGCCTGATGAGTCCAAGTTTGAGATCTTTGGTTCCAACCACCGTGTCTTTGTGCGGCACAGAAGAGGTGAACGGATGGACTCTACATGCCTGGTTCCCACCGTGAAGGATGGAGGAGGAGGTGTGATGGTGTGGGGGTGCTTTGCTGGTGATACTGTTGGGGATTTATTCAAAATTGAAGGCATACTGAACCAGCATGGGTACAACAGCATCTTGTAGCGGCATGCTATTCCATCTGGTTTGCGTTTAGTTAGTTACACACCTCCAGGCTGTGTAAGGGCTATTTGACCAAGAAGGAGAGTGATGTGCTGCGCCAGATGACCTGACCTCCACAGTCACCGGACCTGAACCCAAACGAGATGGTTTGGGGTGAGCTGGACCGCTGAATGAAGGCAAAAGGGCCAACAAGTGCTAAGGATCTCTGGGAACTCCTTCAAGACTGTTGGAAAACCATTTCAGGTGACTACCTCTTGAAGCTCTTCAACAGAATGTCAAGAGTGTGCGGAGCAGTAATCAAAGCAAAAGGTGGCTACTTTGAAGAACCTAGAATATAAGACATATTTTCAGTTGTTTCACACTTTTTTGTTCAGTATATAATTCCACATGTGTTAATTCATAGTTTTGATGCCTTCAGTGTGAAGCTACAATATTCATAGTCATGAAAATAAAGACAACTCTTTGAATGAGAAGGTGTGTCCAAACTTTTGGTCTGTACTTTATACATATATGTACTTTATACATATATACCTACAGGGGTTGGACAATGAAACTGAAACACCTGGTTTTAGACCACAATAATTTATTAGTATGGTGTAGGGCCTCCTTTTGCGACCAATACAGCGTAAATTTGTCTTGGGAATGACATATACAAGTCCTGCACAGTGGTCAGAGGGATTTTAAGCCATTCTTCTTGCAGGATAGTGGCCAGGTCACTACGTGATACTGGTGGAGGAAAACGTTTCCTGACTCGCTCCTCCAAAACACCCCAAAGTGGCTCAATCATATTTAGATCTGGTGACTGTGCAGGCCATGGGAGATGTTCAACTTCACTTTCATGTTCATCAAACCAATCTTTCACCAGTCTTGCTGTGTGTTTTGGTGCATTGTCATCCTGATACACGGCACCGCCTTCAGGATACAATGTTTGAACCATTGGATGAAGATGGTCCTCAAGAATGGTTCGGTAGTCCTTGGCAGTGACACGCCCATCTAGCACAAGTATTGGGCCAAGGGAATGCCATGATATGGCAGCCCAAACCATCACTGATCCACCCCCATGCTTCACTCTAGGCATGCAACAGTCTGGATGGTACGCTTCTTTGGGGCTTCTCCACACCGTAACTCTCCCGGATTGGAGAAAACAGTAAAGGTGGACTCATCAGAGAACAATACATGTTTCACATTGTCCACAGCCCAAGATTTGTGCTCCTTGCACCATTGAAACCGACGTTTGTCATTGGCATGAGTGACCAAAGGTTTGGCTATAGCAGCCCAGCCGTGTATATTGACCCTGTGGTGATCCCGACGGACAGTTCTGGTGGAAACAGGAGAGTTGAGGTGCACATTTAATTCTGCCGTGATTTGGGCAGCTGTGGTTTTATGTTTTTTGGATACAATCCGGGTTAGCACCCAAACATCCCTTACAGACAGCATCCACTTGCGTCCACAGTTAATCCTGTTGGATGTGGTTCGTCCTTCTTGGTGGTATGCTGACATTACCCTGGATACCGTGGCTCTTGATACATCACAAAGACTTGATGTCTTGGTCACAGATGCGCCCTCAAGACATGCACCAACAATTTGTCCTCTTTTGAACTCTGGTATGTCACCCATATTGTTGTGTGCATTTCAATATTTTGAGCAAAACTGTGCTCTTACCCTGCTAATTGAACCTTCACACTCTGCTCTTACTGGTGCAATGTGCAATCAATGAAGACTGGCTACCAGGCTGGTCCAATTTAGCCATGAAACCTCCCACACTAAAATGACAGATGTTTCAGTTTCATTGTCCAACCCCCGTATATATATATATGTTAAAAAAAATAAAGGGAACACTCAAATAACACATCCTAGATCTGAATGAATGAAATATTCTCATTGAATACTGTGTTCTGTACAAAGTTGAATGTGCTGACAACAAAATCACACAAAAATCATTAATGGAAATCAAATTTATTAACCAATGGAGGCCTGGATTTGGAATCACACACAAAATTAAAGTGGAAAAACATGCAGAAGGATATTGCAGGCAGCAGATCGCTCTCCACGGTCTCTCCAGACTCTGTCACATCTGTCACATGTGCTCAGTGTGAACCTGGTTTCATCTGTGAAGAGCACAGGGTGGCAGTAGTCAATTTGCCAATCCTGGTGTTCTCTGGCAAATGCCAAGCATCCTGCACGGTGTTGAGCTGTGAGCACAACACACATTTGAGGACGTTGGGTCCTCATACCATCCTCATGGAGTCGGTTTCTAACCATTTGTGCAGACACATGCACATTTGTGGCCTGCTGGAGGTCATTTTGCAAGGCTCTGGCAGTGCTCCTCCTGTTCCTCTTTGCACAAAAGCGGAGGTAGCGGCCCTGATGCTGAGTTGTTCCCCTCCTATGGCCTCCTCCACATCTCCTGGTGTACTGGCCTGTCTCCTGGTAGCGCCTCCATGCTCTGGACACTACGCTGACAGACACAGCAAACCTTCTTTTCACAGCTCGCATTGATGTGCCATCCTGGATGACCTGCACTACCTGAGCCACTTGTGTGGGTTGTAGACTCTGTCTCATGCTACCATGAGTGTGAAAGCACCACCAACATTCAAAAGTGACCAAAACATCAGCCACAAAGCATAGGTACTGAGAAGTAGTCTGTGGTCCCCACCTGCAGAACCACTCCTTTATTGAGTGTGTCTTGCTAATCGCCAAAGATTTCCCCCTGTTGTCTATTCCATTTGCACAACATGTGAAATTGATTGTCAACCAGTGTTGCTTCCTAAGTGGACAGTTTCATTTCAAAGAAGTTTGATTTACTACATTTAGCGTGGTTTTGGTTAGTAATTATCAATTATTAATGATAATTACCTTATTGTAATTATTAAGGGCTTTGAGCCCATAATCACAACACCAGAGGACATCTCTGATTTCTATTCATAAGTTGTGACTTTTAGTTAAGAAATAATGTTTCTAAGTTGTGGTTTTTAATTATAATTTTTATAAATTAATCAATAATCATAATCCTTACACTACTTTTGTACAAATATTAAAAAATATATTTTTATTATACCTGGGCCTTTGTATATCTTGAAAACTGCAATTGTGCGTTTTTGTTACATTTCCTCCCAATTGTTTGCCTCCTTAATAGCACTGTCTCCTGATGCAGTGCCTCTTTTCCACTGAAGATCCGTCGACTTTGAACTGCGCAGCTCATTCCCGCTATCCAGAATCTGCTGACACGACAAAGCCTAAAAGCAAAGGATCAGAGTGTGAAAACAATATTGGAGACAGTCTTACCTCCATCCCAGAGGGGTTGGGTGGACCCCAGCTATGTTTTATTTATTCATGTTCTTTTGTCTCTATGTCTTGGTTTTGGGGAACTGTCTCGCGCCTCCCGTGATATCTGCCTCGTGCTGTACAAGCGCTGAGTCGGGACTGCAAGAGGGTTAAAGGTAAAAGGTTTTAATGTCCTTGTCAATAATTTTTTTTTTTTAAATCAATAAAGCATAACAGTAAGACTTAAAAAGTCTTGAGATCTTCAAACAAGCAGAAGGTGTTTCATCAAAACCAGCAATCCGACCAAAACTGAGCCCTGTGGGACCACACACAAGAGAGGAGCAGAGGACACATGTTCACCAAGGCAGACACAGAAGATACTCTCGGCTAAGTAGGACTTCAAGCAGTCCAGAGCTGTACCACTGATGCCACCCCACTGCTCCAAATAATAATAAAGAAGCACCAGTACTTCATTGTTTTGAGGCAAAGGTTGAGGAAGCATCCATAGCCAACACAAAGGTGGAATCAGGAAGTTGAGGATCAGATTGATCATGCGCAACAAGATTCAGAACCTCCAGATGAGACTCCAGTAGCATTGCATTCAGGGGTGAGTGATAACGGAAGGCAAGAACTGAACAATCCCAAGAAAAAGACAGGCCTTTTAATAATCACTTTAAACGGCCTGTCATCTTGGGACTCCAACATGCTTCACCCCAGTTTATGCAAATTAAACTTTTACCAGTGTCACTCGTTAGCCTATAGAAAAGTGCAGCTGATGTGGGTGAACCCATTTCAAGTTTACCAGCTTTTATTTGTGCTGGGTTACTCGACATTAGACAGTTAAAATTGGTATTACACTAAAGGGGCTGTGTAGGACAGATTGCATTGACTTACCTAATGTTGGCACCCAGTCAAGGGTTATAACATTAAAGGCCAGTAAGAATTTTTCTGGAACTTTCAAAATAAATCACATTGACCTACTTCCAACACAGCAAGGAACAGGAACAAGAGGGGTAACAGCTGACCTCTCGTGACGCCATTGTTTGAATAAAAAGCCCGCGTTCCAACAAACCGAGCTCTTCCACGCAGGTCCCCAGCGGAGCTGGAAGGAGAGATAGCTAATGTCTCCTTGCTGGCAAGCTGACATAACTCTTCAACTTGGATCCAGAGTGACTATGATCACATGCAACAAAGTTAAGTAATGATTTGCTGTTCGAGTATCCGACATTCATTCATATATAGGGTGTGAAAAGATAAGCTTGACTTGGCTTTTCTTCTGAGGCCTCCAGAAGCAGCCCTAATCAAAGCAGATTTCCCCCACAGCCTGGAAAAGGAGGCCGGGACCGCCTTCTTGCATCTACGTCCAGGTAGTGAGAGATACCGCGGCCACTAAAGGAGTCTAACATGCATTTCTCATACGGTTCGGCCGGGCCAGCTAATGCCCTTCCGCACAGCTATGCAGGTTAGCTGCAAATTAACCCTTTGTGTACCCACACGTGGATGTTTTCCTCAACGCCCAGGACAACTTTTCTTCAGCTCGGTTCACGTAAGAGATAGTGTTTGGGCAGAGAAGATTAGTTTA
This sequence comes from Girardinichthys multiradiatus, assembly GCF_021462225.1. Classification (NCBI taxonomy): domain Eukaryota; kingdom Metazoa; phylum Chordata; class Actinopteri; order Cyprinodontiformes; family Goodeidae; genus Girardinichthys; species Girardinichthys multiradiatus. The sequence goes on along the minus strand of NC_061796.1, from coordinate 25,094,115 downwards.
GAGTTAAATAATCTAAATAATGTTCGTTTAATGACGTATGTATTTGTGTTGAGAAAGTCAGCTAAGGATGTGTTCTGTGTTGTGTTTTTAAGTTCAGACAAACTTTATTTAAAGGGTGGTTTTTTAACACAGAAGATCGGCCATTATGCATTTCAACCCTTTTATTAGCACTATTTTAAAGGTATGTGTTTGATTCTGATGACAAGCTATACGTTTCTTTTGTTAGCTCCAGCCGCTAATAGCTAAGAACACGTGCTTGCCCACTTTATGGTTCAGCTGAAGATCATTTACCCAGAAAGGTTGTTAGTTTCCAATCTAGGAAATAATATTTCCCTAAATATTGTTTTACTAAACCTGATAACTAATTAACACCATTAAGACCATTTTATCCAAAAGGTTTGGTTCTTATTCAAAATAATATTTCCTTAAATATTCTTTTAATATTTCCATAATAATGTTTCTATACATTTTTCTAATAAATAATGGCAGCTAATTAAACATCATTAAGACCCATTTCTCCAGAAAGGTTTGGTTCTTATTCAAAATATTATTTCCTTAAATATTATTTTAATATGTCCTTAATATGTCTTTAATTACTAATTTAATGAATAAAGGCAGCTAATTAAACACCGTTGAAAATTAGTCATCCAGAAAGTTGGTTTTATTCAGCAAATCATTCTTTAAAATGTTATTTTATTAAAATATTGTTTTATCTGATCTTGCATTGTAAATGGTTGTTTAAAGATATACCAATTATTGCCTAAGTGGGTTCCAAGACTAACTTAACTTCATTTCCAGATTCTTCAAGATAATCCTTGGCTCTCAGACATAAGTATTGCATGATAATGTTGCATCACTCTTTCAGTCATGATTTTCAACCATCTTTGATCAACTTGTTTATATTGTACATAGCCCATTAGTCTTCCTCATTTTTTAATTCTGCTTGGTAGGTAGTTGGATTGTTTTAACATAGCAAAGAGTTTGTTGATTGAAATATGTTTGACTTTGAGTTGACTTATTTTTGTTAATATTTTCTTGTATTTTAAGAAATTCCATGTGTGTGCAGAGTTTTGCTGTTCAATAATGTCAGAGCTTGGCTCATCCCTTTCAATTTTGTCCTAATACCATCGCCTTACTGGGCTGGTATTCGCAGGACAACCCTTAACAGACCGAAATGTTATTTAATAAAATATTAAAGTATTAATATTTAATTCTATATTTATATTCATAATCACAACACTAATATCTTGTTTTTTTCATTTATCTTTAAACTAGTAAGGCCATTTTGATCACTCCAAATTAGAAACGTTTGTTCATAAGTGTTGTGATGTCGGCATGGCATCTAATTTTGCAGGGGAGTGTGTAATATACAAATGTAATAAGAGTAATATGTGCTTGTTTCGTTAGTGAACTGTCATGGAGTGACATTTTGGACTTGTTGGTTTATTTTGTAATTTTGATTCTCCTTATGGCTCTTTGTTTATTTCTTAAGTTATTGTTTCTATGTCCCCCTCTAGTTTCTCTGTTTACTTTAGTTCATAGTTATTCTAGTTCTTTATTTCCTCCTCGGATTTATTCTCTTGCTTAGTTTGTGTTTTCTGTTTCAGTCCTTTCACCCATCCTCAGCCTTTGTATTTGTTTCACCTGTTCCTTGTCACACCTGTTCCCTGTTTCTTTGATTACCTGCCTTTTGTTCCCCTCTCTGTGCTCTATGTATATTAGTTGTTCTGTTTGTTTAGTTCCTCGCTGGTTCCTTGTTTCTATGTCGGTGATGTCTATGCTTCATTTATGCTACGTTTCTATGCTACGTTTCTATGTCTATGCTTTGTTCATGCTTCGTTTATGCTACGCTTTGGATACCTATGCTTCGTTTGGACTATGCTATGCCTTGCTATGAGTACCTGCAGGTTTGCGCAAGTTTTGATCTAGTCCTTGTTTCATCCCTGCAGTGTGTTTTGTTTCCTTTTGGACTTTTATGAATAAACAAGGAAGTAACTATGATGCGGCTACTTTGTTCTTGTCTGCGCTTTGGTCCGACCCACAGTCCTTCCCCGACATGAACCCCATGTGACATTCCTTATACCTGTGAAAATGAATAACATCAGTTCATATATAAAAGACGATATTAAGATATATTAAGACGATCAGTGATTTGTTAATTATGTCTGAGGAATGATTCAGGTCAGACTGGTGATTACTGCAGGGATTAGGAGGGGGGTTCCCCATGCATTAAAATAAATAAATAAATCACATGATACTTTTTTACATGTCTGAGATATTGTTTTCACAAGCAGCAAATACTTGCAAATACGCAATAGTGTTTGCGGAAAATCTGATTTTAGATGACATAATAGATGTAATAAATCAGGCAAAAAAAAACAAAAAACTTTTTTTTGGTCATTGAACATCATTTGATGTATAAAACTGTGTTCCATGACCAGAAAAACATCAATTTTTTCACCGTTCACTTTTGCACAGCACATGCGTTATCAGGAATTACCGGCAACCTTTACAAGCTCAAGGATGCAGCAGGTTGGAGTAGCTCTGATACTTTTGATTCTGATTCATTCTTTTTTTGGGAACTATTCCTCTTGTGATGGATACAGTTGTTTTGTTTTTTTTTGTTTTTTTTTATTTGGACAACTGTCTTCTCCGGTGTCAGATGCTGTGCAGCTTGGAGGATGTTTCCTGATACTTTCTATTTTTGGACATTTGTTATGATGCATTGCCATGGCAACGGGGTTGTTTCTTACAACCGGGAGCAGCTGATTAATATCTCAAAAGCTCAAATAATACTTACCAGAGAATTATTGAGGCGTTTACAGAAGCAACTTAAAGTCAAGATAAGAGACAGCAAGGAGGTGTACAAGAAGAAGCTGGAGAGCAAGCTCCAGCAAAACAATATCAGAGATGTGTGGGCAGGGATGAAGAAGGTCACAGGCTTCAGGCAGAGGGATGATCGGACCGATGAAGGTCTGGACAGAGCCAATGAACTGAACACATTCTTCAATAGGTTCAGTTCAGAAACAAGCTTTGCATCCTCCTTTCCTGCTCACAGCCAAACAGACATTCCACCCTCCTTTGACCCACAGGACCCACAGCTGTCCAGTAACACCTAAAATTCTTTATCTTCCACCTCAGCCCTAGACCCTTCTGCTTCTACATGTTTGCCTTCAACCATATCAGAGGATGCTGATGCTTCCTTTGCTTCCCCCTTCCACCTGTGTGTCTCAAGAAGTCAGGTGAAGATGCAACTGGAGAGACTGAATCGGAATAAGGCTGCAGGTCCAGATCGTGTCAGCCCTAGAATCCTGAAGGCCTGTGCAGAGCAGCTCTGTGGGATTCTGCAGCACCTCTTCAACCTTAGCCTGGCCCAGAAGAAGGTTCCGGTGTTGTGGAAGACCTCCTGTCTTGTTCCGGTACCAAAGAAAACTCGTCCATCAGTCCTCAATGACTATAGACCTGTTGCCCTGACATCCCACATCATTAAGGTCCTAGAGAGACTCCTGTTGGCCCACCTGAGTAAGCAAACAGTAAACCATCAGGACCCCTTCAGTTTGCTTTTCGCTGTGGAGTTGGAGTTGAAGATGCCATCATACACCTGCTTCAACAAACCCACTGTCATCTGGACAAAGCCAGCAGCACTGTGAGGATCATGTTCTTTGATTTCTCCAGTGCATTTAATACAATCCAACCTGATTTGCTTTGTCAGAAACTCCAGAAGACTCAGGTGGAGGCCTCAACAATCTCCTGGATCAAAGACTACCTGACAAACAGACTGAAGGGTTATGAGTCTAACCAGGTAGTCAGCAGCACAGGAGCACCACAGGGGACTGTATTCTCACCATTCCTTTTCACTCTGTACACCTCAGACTTCCAGTACAAGACAGACTCCTGTCATCTGCAGAAATACACGGATGATTCTGCAGTCGTGGGGTGGATCAGAGATGGACAAGAAGCTGAGTACAGGAAGGTGGTGGACCGCTTTGTGGCCTGGTGTGGAAACAATCATCTCATTTTGAACGTGACTAAAACAAAGGAGATGATTGTAGATTTTAAGAGAAACAGGAATAAGTCAAAAACTATTTCTATCATGGGAGAAGAAGTGGAGGTGGTGGAGGAGTATAAATACCTCGGTGTTCACCTGGACAACAGACTAGAGTGGAGATGCAACTGTGAAGCCATCTACAAGAAGAGACAGAGCAGACTGTACTTCTTGAGGAAGCTTAGGTCCTTTGGTGTTTGCAGCAAGATGATGCATATTTTCTATAAGTCTGTTGAGGAAAGTGTGATCTCTTCTGCCATCATCTGCTGGGGAAGCAGCATCAGAGCCAAGGACTTATAAAAGCTCATCAAGCTAATAAAGAAGGCTGGCTCTGTTCTGGAGACTCCTCTGGAACCTCTGGAGATCATTGTGGAAAGACGGATTCTTCATAAAATGAAGAACATTATGGAGAACCTTGAACATCCTCTTCATGAGACTGTCTTACAACAACAGTGTCTTCAGTCAGAGGCTTCTTCAGACCTGCTGTAAGACGGAGCCCTACAAGATATCCTTCCTGCCCACAGCCATCAGCATCTACAACGGCTCTTTGAAGAAACCTTCATAACGAGCTACAACAACATTTAATTTCCCTTTGGGATTAATAAAGTATTTTTGAATTTAATTGAATTGTAACATTTTGTGTAACAATTTATATTATTCATACATTATTGTGCAGAGTAAGCACACACATATCCATTAATTACAAAGAGTTTGTAAAAAGTATTTTTCATTGCTGTTTTTCCAGGCACAAAATGATCAATTGACTTCATTTTAGTATAGTCATATCACCAGCACAGATGACGCTATGAAAGAGTCCAGCTGAAAAAATTTCCCCAATCTAACTTGGAAGCTGATTGCTAAAAAAGAATTTGCGCATATATCAGACAAGTTAAAAAGTATCAAGCATCTCATGCAATATATTTGCTGAAAATACAGCAAGAATCACTATTGCTGTTTTTGTTTTGTCTTTGTGAGAATACAAATTGATTTCTCCTTTAACACATTTTCCGCAATGCTTTGTGATATTGGGCTATATAAACAAAATCTGACTTGACGTTTTTGTATTATTTGCCGTAGATGTTCTGTGACCAACAGTATTGTATTGTTAGACTTGTCTTTCCTGAGTGAAAATCCCCATAATTGTGCATGTGCTTGCATTTTCAATTGAGAATGCTTTATTTTTGAGAAGCAGCGCAAATAGACAGGTCGAGAACGAGTTTAGCTGCAAAAGATACAACAAAGTGCCATGCATATATGGTTCATTGTAGTTGCTCCCCCAAGCAGAAATGCGTCGCTTCACTTTGTACTCCACACACTGAATGTATTATTCAACAGTTCACAGAGAGCAGTTGCTCTCTGAATGGCACTGAGAGGTCAATGGCTCATGGAGCACCATTACCATCTCAAGCTCTGACTGACTGTGTGCATATGTTTGAAAGAGAAAGAAAGAAGTAGACATAAAAGAAAAGTGCAGACTTTGACATTTAAAAACACCTTTTGAACAATGCTAGGTGAAAGCCTGATCAACAGAGGGACTACACCTTGTCACACTTTGGAATAGCATTGAACTGGCTTTGCTGAAATGTATGGAAGCTTTGTTTTGAAACTGCATTTCGGAGACAAACTGCATTTTCTAAGACAACAGCATATGCAAATTGGCATGTACTGTTTATTACTGTTTAAGTGAAAGGCATTATTATGATTTATTTATGCAGCATTTGTCGGGAGTGTAGACTGGCCCTCGATCCAACTGACGTGTTTCTGTAGCTCACATTGCTGATTAAATTACGGCCAGATCTGATTGAGAGGTGTCAGAATAGAGGGAATTGCAGTTTTTTGTGCTGCCATACACTTGTCAGTGTGGTCTGTTTCAACAGGATGACAGGGCCTTTCACTACACAAAAATGTTTCAGGAAGGGTTTGATAAGCTCAACAACTTTAAGATGTTGAGTTAGCCCCCGAATTTTCCAGATCTCAATTCACTTAAACATCTGTAGGATGTGTATCAATGGAGGCCCTACCTCACAACTTCCAGAACTTAAAGGACCCGCTGACAAAATCTTGATGGCAGACGCCACAGCCCATTGCCATTCCTTGTTTGTTTATGGCTGGGTTAGAACAAAAAGAAAGTCAACCTGCTACTAGACAGGTGCCTGTCCATGTACAGTAAATTGGCTATTGATGCGAAAATGGTCAACATTTTACATACCACTAGCTGCCTGTCCCTTACTCGTGGGTAGTCAACCTAGTTAGCATGTTAACTTTACCAAAATAATGAATATCTTTAGGTCAGCTCCAGCTGTAGTTCGAAAGAGTTATGCTCAGTGGATCTTCCGTAGGGGCACGGAAGACCTGCATCCCACTCTGATTTCCAATGTTCCTGAATGCAACATTACTGTCCAACTACAAAAAAAAAACGCTGATTCATTAATCATGAATCAGCCATGATAGCATTTAAAATGCTGTCATCACATTAAGAATCGTCAGGGGTTAAGGTTATAAGGTGTTTTCTACTACTTCTACTGTCAGGTACTACTATCTGACACTCTCAGAAGTGGCAGAACAAGAGAATGAGTGGCCTGCAGAAATATTCAGTGATTTGCCACAGTGGTAGGTGAAGAAAAAAGAGTGTTTCAGGCCTTGCATGTCACACTCAGGGAATGCACCAATGCACCTTAAACTGATGTTACTTCCATGGTAAAAACCTAGAAATTATTCTGCATAGTATGCAAAATTTTTAAACTTTTATTGTTGAAGTACAATAAAGACAAATTCTGTCCTCTATTGCATTGCTACACCTCTCTTACACATACTTACACTAAACATAAAGTCTTATCACCATCATAATTTGAATATACACTGCTCAAAAAAATAAAAGGAACACTTAAACAACACAATATAAATCCAAGTAAATCAAACTTCTTTGAAATCAAACTATCCAGTTAGGAAGCAACACTGATTGACAATCAGTTTCACAGCTGTTGTGCAAATGGAATAGACAACAGGGGGAAATCTTTGGTGATTAGCAAGACACACTCAATAAAGAAGTGGTTCTGCAGGTGAGGACCACAGACCACTTCTCAGTACCTATGCTTTCTGGCTGATGTTTTGGTCACTTTTGAATGTTGGTGGTGCTTTCACACTCATGGTAGCATGACACGGACTCTACAACCCACACAAGTGGCTCAGGTAGTGCAGCTCATTCAGGATGGCACATCAATGCGAGCTGTGGCAAGAAGGTTTGCTGTGTCTGTCAGCGTAGTGTCCAGAGCCTGGAGGCGCTACCAGGAGACAGGCCAGTACACCAGGAGACGTGGAGGAGGCCGTAGGAGGGCAACAACCCAGCAGCAGGACTGCTACCTCCGCCTTTGTACAAGGAGGAACAGGAGGAGCACTGCCAGAGCCTTGCAAAATGACCTCCAGCAGGCCACAAATGTGCATGTGTCTGCACAAACTGTTAGAAACCGACTCCATGAGGATGGTATGAGGGCCCGACGTCCACAAATGTGTGTTGTGCTCACAGCCAAACGCCGTGCAGGACGTTTGGCATTTGCCAGAGAACACCAGGATTGGCAAATTTGCCACTGGCGCCCTGTGCTCTTCACAGATGAAAGCAGGTTCACACTGAGACCATGTGACAGAGTCTGGAGACACTGTGGAGAGTGATCTGCTGCCTGCAACATCCTTCAGCATGACCAGTTTGGCAGTGGGTCAGTAATGGTGAGGGGTGGCATTTCTCATGTACCAGAGGTAGCCTGACTGCCATTAGGTACCGAGATGAGATCCTCAGACCCCTTGTGAGACCATATGCTGGTGCGGTTGGCCCTGGGTTCCTCCTAATGCAGTACAATACTGGACCTCATGTGGCTGGAGTGTGTCAGCAGTCCCTGCAAGATGAAGACATTGAAGCTATGGACTGGCCCGCCCATTCCCCAGACCTGAATCCGATTGAGCACATCTGGGACATCATGTCTCGCTCCATCCAACAACATCACTTTGCACCTCAGACTGTCCAGGAGTTGGCAGGTGCTTTAGTCCAGGTCTGGGAGGAGATCCCTCAGGAGACCATCTGCCGTCTCATCAGGAGCATGCCCAGGCATTGTAGGGAGGTCATACAGGCACGTGGAGGGCTCACACAATACTGCGCCTCATTGTAACTTATTTTAAGGACATTACATCAAAGTCGGATCAGCCTGTAGTGTGTTTTTCCACTTTAATTTTGTGTGTGACTCCAAACAGGCCTTCGTTGGTTAATAAATTTGATTTCCATTGATGATTTTTGTGTGATTTTGTTGTCAGCACATTCAACTTTGTACAGAACAAAGTATTCAATGAGAATATTTCATTCATTCAGATATAGGATGTTTTATTTGAGTGTTCCCTTTATTTTTTTGAGCAGTGTATATTTTACAGGTTCTCATGCTACGGTAGCCATTAAAGAGTGTTGCTGCGGGCAGAATCAAATCCCCGCTTCTTCCGCTCTGTTCTTCAACGCCCCTTAAGCGGAAGGCTGTACCACCTGAGAACCTACCAAAAAAGCGTCCTCTCCTTGAGTTTCCATCTTTTCAGGAGTTTGAAGCCAATGTCAGCTTTGTAGATCCTGATGACCCCACCTACCTCCCAAGCATGTCTAAATCTGTTGACACCACCAATGAGTAGTAAGTTGACTTTGCATGTTATAGATTCTCCTTAATTTTACATAATACTAATAATGATTTTCTCAACATGTATATTCTCACATAATTATTTATTTGCTGATGTGAGAATATCTACAAGTGATATTGTACAGGGAGAATCAACACCCATCTGCTTTGTGTTGTGGTCTGCAAAAATTATCACGATAATGTATATTATCCCTCTTATCACATGGTTACTAGGCAAAATGATAATAATAATAGTGCTTGGATTGCCAATACTAATTTTGGCTGATTCTGGATTCATTTGGTCCAAACCACTTTACAGCACACAGCATATTGCAAAATTGTCTAACTTTCCTTTATTAGAACATTTTAACCAAGATACAACCAGCTTTTCAATAATCATGTCAAACAAACAACAGCAGTGACAGGTTAAGAAACATTTTGTCTTTTTGTTCACTTAACTTCAGGTGCAGTATTAAAATAAAGTCAAAAAATGCATACATAGATAAAAGAAATCTTGGTGTATAGCATTTGTGGGTAATTTGGGTAATAGAAAAAAAGTAATAATTCGGGGTGGATCGGATCACGTGAAAACGGCCCATTTCTAAGCATTGCCGATAAATCAGGAAATGCAGGGAATCTACATCTGTCAGACGCTGTCTACTACACAGATTCTTCTTTCACCCAGACTAACAAGGTTTTTTAAAATAATGAAATAATCCAAAAAAGTCTAGTCAGATTTTGTTTACATAGCCCAATATCACAGAGCACAGCCACAGAGGAAGGACCCCACCATGCAGATTGGATAGATATGCAATAGATCTGTGCCACTCCCAAAGTTCTGATTTTTTTCCCTTGCTAAAATATTACTCTACTTACATTTCAGTTTCTCGGACCAGTGAATCTTACAATGCTACAATGCTACAAAAGTCTGCAGTCAGTCTGCAGACTGTGGCTAAAGTCTGCAGACACAAAATGAACCTGGATTGAAGCTCTAACTATGTTTATTTAATCTGAGATCCTCTCCAAATGCAACAGTATATTTCAGTCTACATGAGATACTAACAACTTCACCTACTGGTATAATATAAAGATCTGATTGAATATGTGAAACAAACAATGATGAAAGTTTTTCAACAGGTGATGCTCATCCAGAAGGAAGACAGTGTTCCTAGGAAATGCAGCTCATTCATTAACAATACATTTTTCTCCTATAGGTGGACGTTTTGCTGACTAATCATAGGCTGGATTTATGAAACATTATGTGCACACACCAAGGCCAAGGTTCTGACTGACTTATGAACCTCACTGACCTGACAATGATAACATGACACCCAACAGACAATACCTTTAAGGTGGACCCCACTAAGACCACTTTATTGATTCTTGGTGAATAAAAAAATAATTGAAGTGTCCAAAACAGACCTAGTGGAAACAAAAGGGGTTATGAGGAAACAATGTGCATTTTAAGAATAATAGAAGTCAAATTATGTTCAATTTTTTGCAAATAAAATTACTCTGACAGAGAAATAAGTTGTGTGTGAATGTGTGTGAATGGGAATGACTGATTTCATTGTAATGCATCTTTGAGGGACCTTAAAAGCGCTAATATGTCTGATGTTCTGATGATCATTGACAAACTTATATCTTGATAAGATTTCCAGAATTTTTTCCGAAAAATCATATAAAGATGGCAAAGGTTCTACCTGTATTGAAAATACTGATAACCATAAGAAAGTTCATAGACCCGTCTTCAATTTTTCACAATTCTTTTACAAACAGGGTATTTAAACTTTCATGTGGCCAAATGTCTGTGTTTGACTTTCTGTTTTTGTGAAATAAATGTCTGTTTCATGTTATGTAAAAATTAGAGACCTCAACAGTACCATAATAATATTAGGTCAGTTCTCTATGGTAAAACAAAAGGATTTTAACAGACGTTTAGACTTTTTCCAGTCAGGTTCAAAATGATCGAATTACACTCGAACTTAACACAAGATTAAATTAACCTTAACAGAATTATTGGACTGGACTGAAATAGAAAAAACTTGAGTTAATTGAAACAAACTTTAGTTACTTGAACTAAATACAAAGCTGACTGAAACTGTATGTTGTATCTATAAAACTGGGTAAGACAAACTAAGATTATAAGATATAATATTCCCTTCATTTTTTGTGTTCATCAGTGAATGAGTTTTTATTTTTAATAAGAACTAAACCAAACATTATTTAAAATAATAGCAACTACCAAAAATATTGATCTCATTTTTAAATGTAATAAGGACATATAAAATATGATAAAAAAGAATAATAAGAATTTGGAAAAACAGAGGCTTTAAACCTCTGCAGGAACAGCACTGACACTGTCAAAGGTAGATCATCATACAGGAATCTGGAAGCTCACTCTAGGGTAGACAGTCAAAGTCCATCCAAGGACACATTTACATTGGGCAGAGGGACAAATACAGGGCTTAGCTGAGAGCAAAGAGAGCAACATGCATCCTGCCCTAGCTGCTGTCCCACCTGAACTGTGGTCACAATCCTCAACTGATGTAGGGCTTATAAAGGGGTTCCCACCATACAAGGTTAAAACTAATATCTCAAAAAAAGGCCATTAGTCCGCCAATACCCCTTCAAGCCAGAAGCTGAAGAAGGTATTAAGTCAGTAATACAAGATATGTTGAAGTCAGGAATATTAAGAGAAGCACCTGACGATACATGCAAGGCATATCACACTGACATCGCTATTATTATCACAGCCAAACATAACTCTAAAAAGATGTGCCCTTTAAATCCAAGTACTCTAATACCTACCGCGGAAGATGGAAAACCCCATTCTTATAAAGCAAAAGTTGAAGAAGACACAAAACCCAGACAAGACATTTCTCAAACCCTTATACCAGATTCATGTGTTGTGTTTGTAGATGGCTCAGCATCTAAAGATGAATATGGAAAGAATAGAGTTGGTTATGCAGTAACAACCATCGATAGGATAATAGAAGCTAAATCTCTACCCAATACATGCTCAGCCCAAACAGCAAAATTATTTGCTATAGTAAGAGCATGTGAATTACATGAGGGACAAATACTTACTATATACACAGACAGCCAATACGTTTTCGGATAAGTACATCACCATGCTAAGATTTGGCAAAATAGAGGTATTAAAACATCATCAGGAACAGAATTAACACATTTTAATCTTTTGAAGAGATTATTATCGGTAATACAGCTACCTGGTAAAATAGTATTATGTAAATGTAAGGCTCACCAAACAGATTCTAGCACGGAAACAAAGGGGAAAACCTTTGCAGACATAACTGCAAAGAAAGCTGCAACAGAACCCCTAAACACTAAAAATGTCAGATCTGCTATTTATACACACAGACGTGCTGAAAGACGCCCAACAGTCAGCACCCAAGACAGAAATAAAGGCCTGGCTAAAGAGAGGAGCACAGAAAAAAGATGACATCTATCAGATAGAAGATAAACCAATCCTCCCAAAAGATTTATACAACACAGCAACTACAGTGACACATTGGGAAGACCCACGTGTCAAGGGGGGAATATGTCACATCTGGTAAAGCATTAATCCTACACTATACATTTTTCTGACTATGCAAAGAATTTTTGCAGATCATGCATAATTTGTTGCAAACACGAGGAAAGAAATATTGCCTAGTTGTAATAGATTAACCTAGTGACACATTTCTTCCCCACATATGGTATCCCACAGATTATAAGGTCAGATAATGGAACTCATTTTGTAAATAAATTAATAGAACTAAGTTCTAAAGCATTAGGGTTTCAGTTAAAGATTAAGGAAAACAATGGAAGAAACAGGGAGGCCATGGCCCGAATGCCTATCCCTGATTAAATCATGGATGAGAATAACTCCAAATCAAACTGGTCTTACTCCATTTACCACCTACTGTACATCATTGTATAACTCCACCCACTATATTCTGAGCCTGAGATCACGTGACACCAAGTTGCTGATATAAATTTGTATTCTCAAAGAAATAGTACATGGCAGACCGTTTTCTCTGCCCTCTGACATGAATGAAATAGAGAAAGCACAACAGGAAACTTCATTAGCTGAGTGGATGAATAAAATGTTGCAAACAAAAGAAACACAAATGTCCAATGGTCTGCCGATAATCTCTGCTCCTATCCCACAGAACGACCTGAGGCCTGGACACCTGGTCCTGATTAAGACACTCCACAGGAAGGATTGGAGCACCCCCTGCTGGAAAGGGCCGTTTCGAGTACTCCTGACAATGCCCACAGCTCTGAAAATAGCAGAGAGGCATTCCTGGATCCATAAAAGCCACAGTAAGCCAGTTTTGCCGTTACAGGAGCCAGATCAACCGACGGGGTAGCAGAAGGAAGTCCGGGTTCAAAGGAGATGGAGGACCCATAGGGCCCAGCGTCTCAAACCGGTGAAGAAAACAGCTGATCTGCGCCCAACTTATAAAATGGCTCTCTGTAACATGTGGACAGGACTGATAAGCCTGAGCTTAATTCTGGTAGCAGGACTCTTTCTCTGTCTAAAGCAGGATCCACAGGAGGTGATACCGCACCAGAAGAGATGGACATCTGATGGAATGCATCTCAGACCACTGACGGAAGAACATGACGCACATCCATTCCTACAGAATTTCTGGTATCGGTCACGGTGGCACATGCAACACTGAACTAGGTAGAAATGCACGAAAATGAAGGGGACGATTATGATGACATGTTGTAAATAAATCACATCAAAAGCCTGAGTGTACTCATACATTGTATTTCATAAAATGACCTTACAGCAGAAAATCGAAAGAAGTTGTTGCTTAAGTGAAATGAGAAAAAGTACAATGATGACAAACAGGCCAGATTTTTAAATTCTTTTATTTTTATGTTTTCAAGTATTATTCTTTTATTTTTATGATTTCAAGTATCATTCTTTTATTTTTATGATTTCAAGTATTAATCAACATTTAACTTTTAATGGTCGCCGAGGGTGGCGGGGCCGTATGAGTATTTCCCACAAAATATAATCTGTTTACCGTCCGTGGGTTTTCGCTCATACAGAGTATTTTTCTTATTCGTTTTTATATTAAATGTTTTTACTTGTGATAAAAGGAGGGACTGTTGGATGGGTGCGAGGACTTGTTATCACTCATGTAAAAACTTTGTGTTGCAAGGCACCTGCACTCCGCTTTGTTTTCTGCTCTGGTATGCCTTCCTCCCTGTGTGTGTGAGATCATCGTTATCTCCGTGAGAACCAGCCTCCTTTCAGTCTCACACACACACACATATACACCCTGTCTGAAATGTCTGTTGAACTGTGTATATAAATAAAGACAGTGTCAAAACTTTGTAGCTGCACTGCAAAGTGGGCTTCCCTTGTCACAAGTAAAACTGACTCTGTATCGTTCTTACCTCTGAGTTGACTAAATAATACCTAACAGTACTGGAGTCAAATCTTTGTATGTCTTTACAAACCTGGTAATAAAGCTGATTCTGATTTCAATTGTAGGACTTCTTTATAAGACATTCAAAATGTGCCAATCTGCACAGCATACAATCAATATAATGAAAAGAAATCAAACTAAATTGTATCCTTTTATCTCCAACTGGAGGAATCTTATTGAAAAAAAGAATTGGCACTGAAAATCAATTATCAATAAAAACTATATCAACAAATGTGCAAAAGAAATCAAACATCAATAAAAACTATATAAACAAAAGTGCAAGAACAATTAGCAATAAAAACTAAATAAACAAAATTGGTGACCACAGGAATTTCTTGCCAGCTGAAATTTTCCTTTGAGCATTCGATTTGGTATTAATCATTACGTTCCAGACGGTGCTTGCACTAAAAAACAGGTTCAATAGAGTCAGTGTTAACCATACTTTTTGTGGTGTCAAGTCTAGGTCCTGGAGGCTGCCTCTGGGTAAATGTAGGAGCTTGTGTCTCAATGTCAGGCTCACCTGGAGAGTGCCACTTGTCCTTATTGTTATCACCAGGTGTAGAGGTAGCGTGACTTGCCTATCAGGAGAGTTGTTTACCTCTCTTTGTTGGCTTGGATGAGCTGGTCCTTTGTCTTGGGACAGAAGCTACCTTGCGTTTCATGGTCCTTGAGGCACTATGTGTCACAGTTTTTGCTGCTTTGACCCACATGCAGAACACACTCAGGAGGCAAAAAAGGTTTAACAGGTTTATTGTGAGAATATGTTTTCTGGAATCTGAAACCAGGAGCACATCAACTGTGCAGGAAGGAGGACAGGAGGGTTAGGACAAGTCTGAGATGATTATGAAGATATTGATGGATCTGATGCCTGCAGTTGATGAGAGGATGAACCGCCACAAGGGAAGCCATGTGGGTCTGGGAGTGGAGAGTCAGTCTGATAGTTGTGATCTTGATCCAGAGTTATCAACTGCTTGTTGGGTGTAAGTTCCAAGAGGGTAATCAGACCGGCGCAGGATGTGGTTGATGGTGAGCACGGTGGAGTGTGAGTAGGGTTCGCTTACTTGTCCTTGAGGGTGTCCTCGTCCGAGAGGGTGTCTGAATCAGAGGAGGAGGCTTGGAATCAGATGGTGAACTAGAGGAGAGTACTTATGGGCATCCTGAGGAGGAGCACAAACAAGGGTAAGAATCTTCTAGAAAAAAGTTTGCAAGGTCTTCAGAGGGCTAAAGTTTTACCACTGTTGGTTAACACTCAGGTGTCTAAGAACTGACAACAAGCTCATCTTATACTGCTCAGGAGATGAGGGTTGATAGGGAACACCTGTCACAACTCATGTACCCATGCTCTGGCCCCATCTGAAGGAGAACAAAGGAAGCAGCAGGCAGAAAGGAGACAAAGTCTCCCAGACCCTGACACTATGTAGCTCATACTCCTCATCTTCATTTTCTACACCATTGTCGCTGCAGAAACAGAAAGATATATGCTGAAGACTAAATTTATCTAAATGACATGCTAAAAATGAAGTTGCATCTGACACTGAGTTATAATAAGCTTAGGAACACAGTGGTAACAATGTAATGACACATCATGTTTATTTTGTAACCATGATAGTTTGCAGAATAGGGGAAGAAGCTGGCCTGATGATCCTGCCTCCTCCTGGCTGTAAAAATTCACATAATAAATTATTTTCTACTGTGCATAAAATAAAATAGAATAACATACAAAAGCAATTATGTAATTCTGTAACAGGCCTTGAACCAGTTCCACAAACAAACCTTGCAGTCCTTTGTTCTAAAAGGGGATGGGGGGGTGGGGGGGGGGGGGGGGGGGGTTCATTAGTCGGTTTCCTGATTACTAGATAATTTATTTATTTCCTAATGTACACATAAAATAACAAACAAAAGCAACAATGTAATGCTGTAACAGTAAAGTGGGGGCTAATATAACTGGTTTAATCAATCACGAATAAAAATGCTCACTCTCCACACAATAGTAATTACAAATGTGACAAAACAGTAAAGCATTGTTGAAATAGCTGAGATGTAATATAAAGTTGCTGGAAAGAAAAAGTAACACTATAACGTACTAGTGAACCAGGTCCTGAAGAAGACGTTTCTCATCTTCATCCACTTCAATATCCACGCTGCTGTCCAAAGAATCTTCTACTTCCAAAATGTTCGTTTTACTCTTCTGCAACAATATGTTAAAATTCACGGAAAAAACACAAAACAACAAGCAAGCTATGTGCATAGCAGTATGTAAAGCAAGCTGTGCTTAAAACAAAAGTTACTACCACTTTCATAACCTCAGTTATGCACGGGAATTACGTGACCAGGAAACGTCATACGAAGGCCCTGCAAAAGTAAGATTTTCTACTTTTCAGTGGTACCAAAAAAGACGGGGTGGGGGAAAAAGCATGTGTTTCCTGCAGAATTTTACATGTAGACTGAGATGTGCTTGAAGGACCCGTAAGCATCATATTGTGTGATTTAAAGTGCTGTAATACCAAAACTATTTGTGAAAAACAAATTTATAAAGAGTACTACCATCTGCTGGAGTGAAAGTGTATTGCAGTTTTCTTTACAACTTCCCCATACGTCATTAGGCTGATTTAAATAAATGGTCCATTGCTCCTCTAGGCAATAGAACACAAATGTATGAGTAGGCCTGGGGCAATAAACTGAAAATTTACAGACACCAAAATCTACGACAACGACTGACGTCATTTTCCCTATGTCAGTATTTTCTGTGTTTTTAAAAAAATGAAAAGAAAAGTCGTTTTTTCGTTTTTAGCTGTGTATGGGTGGGCTATGCTCATGTCCCTTTTAAGATGCTGCGCTACGTGTACAGTCTGTAGTCACGTGACTTCACCCCAACCAGTCTGTAACAAGAAGTGAAAGAGATGGTGAGGTTGAGAAAATGGAGGAAATGTAAAATATTGAAGCGGCAGGGGAGGTAGAGCTGGTCAAGGAGGAAGAGAAGCAACTCATTCCTCAAATAAATGCATTAGCAATCGTTTGGCAACATTTTGGGTACAGCAAGGACAATGTTAAACACAAAAAATGTCAATTGTAAACTGTTCCAAAAGACTGTGGCGATAAGTCAAGGCAATACATCCAACCACTTCCACCAGGTGACCTGCTCAATGTATCATGATTTTGATTTTAGGCCATATCGCCCAGCCCTACGTATGAGATTCTCTGGGATTCATGTTACCCAAGTAAAACAAATCCAGGGCTTTCAGTGGAAACTGGGCTAATGTGATCACATCATCTCCAACATGGCTGTCTAAACCTTATACATTTGCTTTCAATTTTGGGTGTAATAAAGTATCAAATTTGGTTATTCCAAGCAAATTCCCTCCATCTCTGTGAGTGGGTTGTATAAATTTGTGTTTTCCACATGCCATTTCATTTCTCTTCTAAAATCACTTCATTAATTTCCTTTTCGCAAAGAAAAGTTGAATGATTCAATGGTTGTATGAAACTTTTATACAAGTTGACAACTTCTTAGATGTAGAACCACCATAGGTCTGTACAAATAATAATTGGAATAATTTCCTTCCACTCTAGCTTACTTTGTTTGTTGAAGTAATCCCTTAATTGTGGATTCCTAAATGGGTCCTGGTTCCTGAATTTACCATGATAACTGAACTAGAGACCCTGGAGCCAGCAACAATTATGGAGGCAAGATGAAGGTTCAACAGGTTTATTGAAATACTGATTTGCTCAATGATGCGGCACAGGAATCTGGTTTCTCCAGGTTGGGGCACTGAAGAAGAGAAGGTGGTGAGTAGGGATGACCGGAGTGGGTGTGATAATAGGCCTGGTTGTAATGGTTGCTTACTGTTGGGTGAAGGTGTGGGTTGTCCAGAGGATGTGAGTAACGTCACGGAGACGTGGTGGGCAGGAGAGGTGATTGTGTGGAGTGGATGGTTCTCCTTTGTCCTCCTTTCCATGTTGGAGACTTTTTTTGTGAGTGAGTATTCCTCTTGAGGTGGGAGGTTTCCATAGGCTGGAGGAGGCTGTTGGAGAAAGCCAGCTGCTTTAATCAGCAGCTGGCTAGGACACAGGACATCTGACAAGAAACCTCAGGATCTGGTCTGATCACTCTGAGATAGAGAGCAGAGAAAGGGTAAGCAACAAGATCACAAGAAGCAATAAAACAAGGTAAGCTCTGTAGGTCTGATTACCACTCAGGTGAGTTAACAATCTGACGCCTTCTCCAGGGACTCTGTGAGTATATGAATGCTCCCTTGATGAGCCTGTTGCACCCTGCAGGAGGAAGTGAAAGAGAGAGAGCAGGAACACACCAGCACACCACACAAACCGGTGCTCAGCTCCGTGACATGACAGAGTTGATACATGTCTTTCATTTCCTGATAACTAATCATTTCCCCTTTTTTAATTATGCTGAATATAGCTGTCATGCCCCTTTCTGCCCATTGCTTAAATGTGTCATCATCTGTCGCTGGTACAAATTTATCATCCCATCTAGCATACCTCAGTAAGCCAATTCATGTTCCTATTTTGTGTTCTCTGCTGATATTATACCAGGTTATAGGAGTAAATTCTGTGATTGGATCTAGCTCCAGTTTTTTTCCCCAAACACTGAGGAATATTCTTCTCCCCTAATATCAGTTAAATGGGATGTTTATTTCATGATATATCAATACTTTTCCAATGAGTTATACACTGTGGGTTACACCAGTATACTAGAGGACTCACATGTACTGCCTTATAATATTCCCTTAGGTATGGGAGTGCTCTCCCTCCTTTTGTTTAGGTAACTGAAGGGTTGAGTATTGTATTCACAGCCGTTTACCTTATATAAATCTTGAGATTTGTTTATCCCGCTTGAACTGTCTTTGGAATTTCCACCGCATGAGATTGAAATAAGTATAGAAGACATGGTAAAATGTAAATTGTTATCACATTAATCCTATCATAAAATCCCAATGGGTATGAGGACCCTCTATCTATGTTATGTTTTGTTCCATGTCCTCTTAATTGTTTTTATATAGATTTGATACATTTTTGGTATTTTTATTTCTTAATATTTTATTATGCTGGCTTCCCATTTTATCTTATATTCTCTGAGTTCTTGAGTTGAAGTGTAATTAAACATAAGGACCTTGGTCTTATGCAAATTAAATTTTTAGCCAGAATATTTGTCAAACAGTTCCAATATTCCCACTTAAATAGGCAAAGGTGTACACAGGATCCTTTCTGCAAACATGCTTATTATATGTTTATGTCCGCTAATATTTACTCCTAATATTGTTCCGTCTGATTACCAGTGCCAAATGTTCCATAAATAGCACAAATAATGTAGAGCGAAGTGAACAACCTCATCTCGTTGCTTTTATTACTGCAAATCTTTCAGATAAGGATCCATTTACATTTACTCGTGCCTTAGCCATGTTATAGATTGCCTTAATGCTGTTAATTATTTACACATTTAAGCTGAATCCTTCTAATGTTAGACATTAGAAACGAGTTTCCCACTTAAAAGAGCTTTTAGTGCATTCCAAACTATAGCAGGATCTACTTTTCCATAATTGTTTTCCTTTAAATAAATGTTATTGTCCTCCTAATTTGATGTACTACAGCCTTACTGTTTAATATTCCGTTGTTTATTCTCCACATCATGTCTTTCATTCTTTTGCTCACTTGAACTTTTAAATATATTGCATCATCAGACATATCAGATACACTAACCTACAGGTTCCACAAAGTATTGACTCAGGGGTGCTGAATACTTTTGCACAATGCCCCTTTCAGTTTTTTATTTGTAAAAAAAAAAAAAAAACAGAAATCATGTGTAGTTTTCTTTCCACTTAACAACTGTATACCACTTTGTTGGTCTTTCACATAAAATTCCCAAAAAATATATTTATGTTTGTCTGGTTGTAATGTAACGATAAGTGGAAAAGTCCAAGGGGTATGAGCAGCACACTGCCAAGCCTGCCCAACCACCTCGTTGCCAGCAGCCCCAGCCCGCCGGCCCATGAGAGAGAAAAAAAAACTAATATAGTAAACATGTGCCAGCTGGATACCAACACCCAGGCCGACCAACCGCTCCAGTCTGAGCACAACCCGCCAGCTACCCCAATGCAGGTACAAGATGCACTCCCGGCATCCCACCCACCCAACTCCGACCACAGCCCGGCAGTTATGGACTTGGACAAGAAAAAACAGGCACTCGCGGTGTCGCTGGCGCTCGAAGGGGGAGCCAGAGGGACTGCTTTGGAATTATCAGTGGATGGTCTGAATAAAGACAACGGTATGGAAACCTCGCTCGTTAAATTGGTCAGGGTATTCTGAAGAGAAAAAAAAAAGAAGTACAAGATGATGTGGCCTGATACTATGTTGCCATTTAAACTCCTTGATATGGCTTGTCTCGAGGAGAATAGGCAGCTTGCTCTCACAGTGTGCACGGATTAAACATTTGCGTCTATGAAGTCTGGATTGAAGCATATTTTTGGAGGAAAAACCAGCAGAGTAAGCAATGGCAATCAGACTGACCAACTGCCCGACACAGAGCGGAAAGCCCTAGCCATAGTAACGTACAAATTCCCATGTACCATTTGGCAGAAGACTGTCCGCTCCGGAGAAACGAAGTAAAGTTGACACAAGTCCTTGTTGTCACAGAAGAGATGTCTACTAAAGAGAAGCATAAAGTTCTCTTGAAACTTCAGAAGCAGTTTGGTCATACCTTTGCACAGAGGAGACTCATTCTCAATTCAGGAAATACTGACCAAGACTTCCCAGTCATTTTGCTAAAGATCGTTTGCGATTTTGACATGTCAGAGATACAGGAGGACCAAGCCCAAGCCTGCTGGTGGTTTGCCCTTAGCCTCAGAGGACAATGAGATGGTGGCAACGGATTTAAACAAATTAGAACCTGGCGCAATGTACCTTCACACGTTTCAGGGCTGGAAACATTGTGAGGACCAAGAAACCCTCTGAGATCATCAACTCGTTAATTTTCTCATTTTCTCGTAGATAAGTGTCCAAAGGGCCCCCAAACAGATCTACCGGAGAATGGTGGAGAGTTCAACAATGAGGAAATTAATGGAGAGACAAAACAAGACATTCACTGAGATCCTCCTGAAAGTGAACAGGGAAAACGGGAGTGATTGGCAAACTGCTCTAGACTGGGCTCTTATGCCCATAAAACAGTGAGATCAATGTGTATATTTATACTCCACATCAGCTTGTATTTGGTCACAGTCCTAACATCCCTTCTGTTTTTGGCTGAGGGTCTGAGTGTGTGAGAGCGCTTGTGTATACAAGGTTTCTCCATAAAAATATGCAATAGTGAGTGTGAGGAGCCACAGACGTGCACCCAGCCCCTGACACTGAGAACCACAAGTACACTAGCAGGCAGAGACACAAACCACCAACAGATAGTGTGGCGGGGAGGAAATACACATTTGATGGGGGACTTAACTGATCCAGGAGAGGGAGCAGTCCAATACCCAACCTGACACAAAAAACAGGCACACACAGTAACAATCACACATTCCCACCCTCAGGTGTACACACAAAAACACTCACACCCACGCACCCAATGCATAGGCAAACAACAATGGACGTTGTACACTCACTCACACTCCCTATACATAAGCTATACTCCCAGGTCCAGGTGCCGATACTCCATAGGTACAACCAGCCCCTGGACCCGGTGGGTGGACCCCTTCCCTCAGGGGGTGGAGACAGGCAGACCACCCCAGCATCTGAACCGGGGCTGGTGCCTGAACCTGAGAGACCCTGACCCCTTCGCCCCGACCCCAGGCCCCAACGACCCCATCCTCATCCTTAGAGGGGGCCATGTACAAAATTCAATTCAATTCAAATTCAATTCAAATATACTTTATTGATCCCTGAGGGGAAATTAGAATTCCAGTACAACCCATCCAAACATACATCATGACACAAGACAATGGGGGATGGGTCACTGAGGCTTTGCTGCCCACTCACAGGCGCTGCCCTTGCTAGATGAGAAAAGAGGCCACATTAGGTAAGTAGAGGGGGAACAAAAATCATATTTCACACTTTATCCCTAGCAGGATACAGTTTGAGATTGCAAAAAACCTCAGCACAAAGAAGCAACAAATTTACAAAACAACATCATGCTGGGAACGGTGAAGGTGGTGTGAGGGGTGCATATGTTTATCTTGAGCATGTGTGTGTGTGCAAGTGAGTGTGTGCAAGTAAGTCCATGAAGCACTGTCACAGAGGCCATTGTCCTTGATGGTTCGTTGGAATGTACATCAACCGGCCAAGTTCTGAGCAGGTCCACAGGTGTCCTCAGGGAAGGGAGGGGGCAGAGGGAGCAGAGCGTCATGTTTACATAACTTCCAGGAGAAGTTGAAGATAGCCAGCCATCAAGGCCGCGCAGGGGAGCCAGATTCAGAAAAACAATAATTATTTGGGTTAGGACCTTGGTGATGATCAAGTCCAAAATATGTCCCTGTTTGTGCGTTTGCTGTTTAACATGTTGAGTCAAACCAAACTTTCTAAGAGTGTCATATAGATCTATTGCACTTCTGTCTTCAGGATTGTCAATATGAATGTTGAAGTCTCCCACAATAATTAAACAGTCATAATCAACACATATCACAGCTAAAAGCTCATTAAATCACAACAATTTTTAGTTTGGACTTGTTTTTGCCTGTAAATATTCAAGAACACAGTTCGGAACGGGCTCTTTACCTTAATAAAATTTGCCCAGAAATACCTTTTTACACTTTAACGAGCCTTTAAACAAAGTGGCCACACTGCCACCTTTTCTTTGCTGTCTGCTTTCACAAAGAAAATTGTAGTTCGGTGGCGTCGACTATCAGAATGGGAGCTTCATTAAATTCATGTGACCATGTTTCTGTTAAAAACATAACATCAAGATCGTGGTCAGTAATGAAGTCATTGATTAAAAATTATTTTCCTGACAGAGATCTAGTGTTCATTAAGGCCAGTTTTTATGCCTTAGCGGCTGATATTAACTCTGTGTCTGGTTGTACCTGACAGTTTATGGCTTTTAAGTTTGATTGTTTATTACTGTCTCTTATCCTTTTAGCTTTGTTCTTTCTGTCATGTATAAGCACATAGCGATTTTACAGCTATCTTCCAATAGGGGCCCAAGTTTTTCAGGGAAATTATCATTTATAATGGAGTTACCACTGGGTCCCGGACTGTGTCACAGAGAGATTTGAAGGTCTTGATTTGAAGGAGATAGATTAGGAGGTGGTGGGGATCTGCAGCTTCTTAAAGATGCGGGTTTAGTAGCAGGGCCTCGGCCATAGGGGGGGTTTGAATAGAGAAGATGTCAGAGTCATTTTTGGGTTCCAACCTTAAAAACTTAAAATACCGGGCTCAGTGGAGAGAGGGCAGAATTCTGTGCGGTCTGGGTCGGTATAGAATCCCCCATATCAATGTTGACAAAAAAAAAATGTGTGTGATGGTGCATCACAAACTGCTCATAAGTACTAGGATTTTTTCCTACTCAGGTGAGGTCAAATGGCTAAACATTTAACCTGACCCTCTTTAGCCGACTGCACACAACTTCATGACCTAAACAGACGACGTCTAAGATTTGACCTGCTGGATCAGGCTCCCACTAACATAGTGGGACTAACCTCTGCAGAACTTCACTTAACCATTTCAGTTTCACCAATATCTCACAAGAATAATATGGCTTCAACAAATTAACAAATTACCCCTCCTTGAACCGTCACCTTAACGTGGTGGAGGGGTTTGAGTGCTCAAATGATCCTAGAGGCTATGTTGTCTGGGGCCTAAATGCCCCTGGTAGGGTCTCCCATGGCAAACAGGTTCTAGGTGATGGGTCAGACAAAGAATGGTTCAAGAACCCCTCATGAAGAACACAATATCGAGGCACGTGACGTCGCCCGGTACGGCGGAGCCGGGGTTCCACCCTGGAGCCAGGCCTGGGGTCGGGACTCGTCGGAGAGCGCCTGGTGGCCGGGTTGCTCCTTGCGGGACCCGGCCGGGCCAAGCCCGAACGAGAGACGCGAAGCCATCCCCCAGTGGGCCCACCACCTGCAGGGGGAACCGTGAGGGACCGGTGCAAAGAGGATTGGGTGGCGGATGAAGGTGGAGACCTCAACGGCCCGATCCCCGGATGCTTAGGCTGGCTCTAGGGACGTGGAATGTCACCTCGCTGGGGGGGAAGGAGCCTGAGCTTGTGCGGGAGGTCGAGAGATATCGACTAGAAATAGTCGGGCTCGCCTCCACGCACAGCGTGGGCTCTGGAACCCATCTCCTTGAGAGGGGTTGGACTCTCTTCTACTCTGGAGTGGCCCACGGGGAGAGGCGGCGGGCTGGTGTGGGTTTGCTTGTTGCCCCCCAGCTCAGCCGTCTCGTGTTGGGGTTTACCCCAGTGGATGAGAGGGTCGTATCCCTGCGCCTTCGGGTTGGGGAGAGGTCTCTGACTATCATTTCAGCCTACGGGCCGAGTGGTAGTGCAGAGTACCCTGCCTTCTTGGCGTCCCTGTCGGGGGTGCTGGATAGTGCCCCTCCCGGGGACTCCATTATTCTGCTGGGGGACTTCAACGCCCACGTGGGGAACGACAGTGACACCTGGAGAGGCGTGATCGGGAGGAATGGCCTCCCCGATCTGAATCCGAGTGGTGTTTTGTTATTGCACTTCTGTGCTAGTCACGGATTGTCCATAACGAACACCATGTTCAAACATAAGGGTGTCCATCAGTGCACTTGGCACCAGGACACCCTAGGCAGGAGGTCGATGATCGACTTTGTTGTCGTATCATCAGACCTTCGGCCGCATGTTTTGGACACTCGGGTGAAGAGAGGGGCTGAGCTGTCCACTGATCATCACCTGGTGGTGAGTTGGATCCGCTGGAGGAGGAGAAAGCCGGACAGACTCGGCAGGCCCAAGCGCATAGTGAGGGTCTGCTGGGAACGCCTGGCGGAGCCCTCGGCCAGGGATGTATTCAACTCCCACCTCCGGGAGAGCTTCGACCAGATCCCGGGGGATGTTGGAGACATAGAGTCCGAGTGGACCATGTTCTCTGCATCTATTGTCGATGCTGCTGCCGGTAGCTGCGGCCGTAAGGTCTGCGGTGCCTGTCGCGGCGGCAATCCCAGAACCCGGTGGTGGACACCGGCAGTAAGGGATGCTGTTAAGCTGAAGAAGGAGTCCTATCGGCTGTGGTTGGCTTGTGGGACTCCTGAGGCGGCTGACGGGTACCGTGAGGCCAAGCGTGCTGCGGCCCGGGCTGTGGCAGAGGCAAAAACCCGGGCCTGGGAAGAGTTCGGTGAGGCCATGGAGAAGGACTACCGGTTGGCCTCGAAGCGATTCTGGCAAACCGTCCGGCGCCTCAGGAGGGGGAAGCAGTTCTTTGCCAACACTGTTTATAGTGGGGGCGGGAGACTGCTGACCTCGACTGAGGACATTATCGGGCAGTGGAAGGAGTACTTCGAGGATCTCCTCAATCCTGCCATCACGCATTCCGTGGTGGAAACAGAGGCTGGGGACTCGGGGTTGGATTCTTTCATCACCCAGGCTGAAGTCACCGAGGTGGTTAAAAAGCTCCGCGGTGGCAAGGCAAGGCAAGTACCTCAAGTGTCTGGATGTTGTAGGGCTGTCATGGTTGACACGCCTCTTCAACATTGCGTGGCGGTCGGGGACAGTGCCTCTGGACTGGCAGACTGGGGTGGTGGTCCCCCCAGAAGGGGGACCGGAGGGTGTGTTCCAACTACAGGGGGATCACACTCCTCAACCTCCCTGGTAAGGCCTACGCCAGGGTATTGGAGAGGAGAGTCCGACCGATAGTCGAACCTCGGCTTCAGGAGGAACAGTGTGGTTTTCGTCCCGGCCGTGGAACACTGGACCAGCTCTATACCCTCTACAGGGTGCTCGAGGGTTCATGGGAGTTTGCCCAACCGGTTCACATGTGTTTTGTGGACCTGGAGAAGGCATTCGACTGTGTCCCTCGTGATGCCCTGTGGGGGGTGCTCCAGGAGTATGGAATCAGGGGCCCTTTATTAGGGTCCATCCAGTCCCTGTACGAGCGGAGCAGGAGTTTGGTCCGCATTGCCGGCACTAAGTCGGACCTGTTCCCAGTGCATGTTGGACTCCGGCAGGGCTGCCCTTTGTCGCCGGTCCTGTTCATAACTTTTATGGACAGGATTTCTAGACGCAGCCAAGGGCCGGAGGGGGTCTGGTTTGGGGACCAGTGGATTTCGTCTCTTCTTTTTGCAGATGACGTGGTCCTGCTGGCCCCCTCTAGCCAAGACCTACAGCATGCGCTGTGGCGGTTCGCAGCCGAGTGTGAAGCGGCTGGGATGGGGATCAGCTCCTCCAAGTCCGAGGCCATGGTACTCGACCGGAAAAGGGTGGCTTGTCCTCTTCAGGTTGGAGGGGAGTTCCTGCCTCAAGTATCTCGGGGTCTTGTTCACGAGTGAGGGAAGAATGGAGCGGGAGATCGACGACGGATCGGTGCAGCTGCCACAGTAATGGGGGCGCTGTGCCCGTCCATTGTGGTGAAGAGAGAGCTGAGCCGAAAAGCAAAGCTCTCAATTTACTGGTCGGTCTACGTTCCTACCCTCACCTATGGCCATGAACTTTGGGTCATGACCGAAAGAACGAGATCACGGATACAAGCGGCTGAAATGAGCTTCCTCCGTAGGGTGGCCAGGCACTCCCTTAGAGATAGGGTGAGGAGCTCGGCCATCCGGGAGGAGCTCGGAGTAGAGCCGCTGCTCCTCCACATTGAGAGGAGCCAGTTGAGGTGGCTCGGGCATCTATACCGGACGCCTTCCTCGGGAGGTGTTCCAGGCACGTCCCACCGGGAGGAGGCCCAGGGGACGGCCCAGGACACGCTGGAGGGACTATGTCTCTCGGCTGGCCTGGGAACGCCTTGGGCTCCCCCTGGAGGAGCTGGAGGAGGTCTCTGGAGAGAGGGACGTCTGGGCGTCTCTGCTGAGTCTGCTGCCCCCGCGACCCGGTCCTGGATAAGCGGAAGATGACGAACGAACGAACGAAATTAACAGGACACAGTTATCTGGACAACACAGCCAATAAGCATTGCAGCATAATAGCTTTCTGCCATAAAAATGGCAAGGAGGAGAGCAACAACCATAATAGCAAAGGATTTTATCAGAGAATTCGAAACGCGTCCTTTCATTTCTGTCAACATTACATTTTAGGAATTTCTTAGAGAGCTGGTTATCCTGTTTTTTTTTTTTGGGTCTATGGTCCACAACAATAGGAAGACTGAGCTGACTGAGAAGCCATGCAGGTCACCCAGATTGGTATGTTGTGTTATTTGCAGTGATTTTGCATATGTGAGATGAGCATTTTGTAAGTGTTTAGGAGAGAAATTAATTCTCTGTGGTGTCTTTAGGTTCTAAGACTGTATTCCTATTTTAATCGACCATTTTTTTACCAATGCATGTAATGTAATAATGTAAACAAACAACATAGGAGCAACGGTGGTGTTTACACCAAGACCCTAAACTGTTCTTTATGAATATAAATATAGAAAAATTGGCAGAGAATCATAATTGAACTTAATGTTTTAATACAGTAACACAGAAATGATTGTAAACAGACAGTATTTACTGGATGACATAACTGCTAGAAAAGGCACAGCACTGCTTTTCCCAGCTATTACAGTTCCATGCCAACTTGCCTCTTTGTTTTTTCCTACTTAATTTTCATTCAGTGGTAAAACAGGACAGATTGTTAACACCTGCAGATATGCTCGCAGCATGCTTTTCTGTGTAAGATGGATTTCTGGTGCACCTCTAAGCTAAAGGAGTGCTGCTTTGGCAACATGAGATGTGACTGATAATTAGTGGTTTGTGTATATTCACACTATTCTTTAATGTTCCCACAACACTTGGCAACACAACATTTTGGCAAAATGAAAACAATCCTAACCCCTCCATTCATCACTCCAGCAAAATAGGTTTTGTCCTAGTGTAGCACTTGTGCTGTATTCTACTAAAGATTCGCGTTACTAAGACCTAGGTTCTGAGGACTAAGAAGGAGTATGATTGGTAGTGCAACTGACTGATTTATCAATAACAGCAACAGAAAATAACCCAAAATAAAATAGAGCTCTTTCCTTCAAAAATAAAAACAAAATGATAATTACAGTGCACTACAAGAACAGGGATTAAATTGTTTCCAAACTCCAGTCTCTTTGTTCCATGCTTCTTATACTAGTAAGAGTCCTTTATGTTTCCTGTAATGTTCTTTGTCTCCCATGTACACTACCCAGGTAGGTATAAGTGTGTGTGCATTTCCTTAGCTGGGAAATCCTGATTTGTTCCAAGGCGACTTCACTGAGAATCCCTTCAGCAGCTGGCCAGTCTACTAGCAGTCCGTGGATCTGGCTCGCCATCACGTCATTCACTGGTTCGAAGGGTCTCCAAAAACCAGTTGGCACATATTGTGCAAAATGACAGATAAAACGTTCTTAATCACTGAAATCCATCTCAAATCACTATAAATAAATATCATATTCAATTGCTTAATCAAGTTAAATTATTTTTAACTTGTAAACAGAGATAATCTCCCCATGAAATTATTTTAACAGTCTAAACTATGAATTTTCACAAATCTTCGCTCATCATGAAATTAAAACATTCTACAGGTAACACAATACAATCTTTTTAACTTGCACCCTATTTAAGCAACAATTGAAATAATAACTTGAACATAACTAAATAACATCATGAATTCAAAATGTAAAGTTCAAAAATACTCCAACTGTTCTCAATTGACATTCACCCATGCTATATTATGCCAATATTAGCAACTTATTAGCTGAAGGCGTAGCAAGCCTTCGGCCCCCCCACTTTACGGCCCTGGCTGGCCATGATCTGGTCCCCACAGATATTCACATGGGCTGGACCCGATTGTGCTGAGAGGCTGTGATGGATCTCTCTCTCTCTCCCTCTAGCGCTCTCGCTGTTTAGAGACAGACAGGCACAAACAAGACGTTTGTGTCTCTTGAAACCTGGCAGCATCCGCAAAAACATGCGCAGCGTTATATATATACTTATGTGCGCAATGAAATCGGAAGCGCAAAAAAACACCCCTGTCCAGTTAACGATTGCCTCAATGAATGTGCAATACCGGACATTACAGCGCAAAGTAATCAAATTCTGGGAAGAGAGAATGCCAATATGTTTGTATAACACCTGCAGTGTTATTAACTCACCAAAACTGCAAATAGTTCATTATTAGTCTGTTATTTGCAACAGAACCTCACAGTGCGTAGCGATGGCAGGTCACTATGTGAAGAAAATGCAGGCAGATGAAAAGAACAGCAATGGCCTTCTCTGTTCATGTGAACATCTTTGAAATAACTAAAGAATAAAAAAATCAGGACCTGTGGCAGCCTTTCAGAGTCATTGTTTCGTTTTCTGAATGCATAGCCAGTCAGAAATGGCCATCACATAATCGCTCATGACCCACAAACCATTTTTAATGAATGGAGAACTTCTATTTTACTTCTTCTTTTATTAAAGACAATTGGTTAATATGAAAAAAAGAAAAAAAACAGTTGTTTTGTCAGCAGGAGTTCTGCAAAAACTGTTCAACAACATAACGACAAAACAGAAGACAATTTTTAAATTTTATTTTATAATTTTCTTTATTTTAATAAAAAAAATTACATCTCACAAATCAGATTTACAATGAAAACACCCCTGTTTATCATTATTTTAGCCGTTTGTGTATCAATGTATTAAATTGTCGGGATTATTTGTGATGTAATAATAGTCTATAACATGAACATATTTGCCCACCATTATTATTTCCCGGGCTATATTTGATCTCAGTTCAGTGATGTGCGGTGAAGTCCATGACTGGTGAAGCCCTGAATCCTCTACAGTCGGATGTACAAATATACAAACCCAATACAGAAACTGATATTTAATTGTTTTTAACTCAGTTAAAACTGTTGGTTTAAAAGCTTTTAACTACTGTATGCTTAAATGAATTATATACTGTTTAACAATATGACAGCAAGAAAAACTAAATATTTCATATAAGGTGAAATTTGATTATCTAAAATAATTTTTTATTTTCCGCTTCTCCTGCGGCTCCTGGATGGGTTGCAGGAGGAACTGTGACCCGATCCAGAGGCTGCAGGTTCAGCAGAACTGGAGCAAAACCACAAAGGAGTGTCTTCGGCCATGGACTATGAGGGAAGTCGTCCACTCCTGACGGTGGATCCTCCTGTGGACTCACTGAGAACCACATCTGGCCTGGCGCTGCGTGTTTTCCTGTGTAGCAAACAGTTGCCCTCTGCTCTAGATGCTTGAAGCAGGCAGGAGGTTGTTGTGCTGCGTAATTATGATCCAGCTGCTGATGTTTTTCCTTCTGTTATATTCTGCTCCTGCTTTTCTGGATAGTTAGTTTGTTAAGCTGTGTCGTCACTGTTTACAGCAGCAGGTTTGTCATGTCAGCCTCCACCCTGATGCGATTATTTATCCTCCCTGTTCATTTGCGCAGGGTGCCTGACTCCGTATTTACGTACTCGAAGCCTATACGCTTCTCTTTACACTTTCCTCTTACGAATCTGGGGTTACATAACCCCAGATTCTATGAGAATAGGCACAGCCCTTTAAGGTCTGGGGTTTACTGGTTCCTAAAGGCTGAAGAAAAAAACGTCTTCTTTGGGAATCACTTGTCCGGTCTCATCATTTATACTGAGACTGGGGTGTGCCCCACTCAGCAAGTAGCAGGAGGAATAAACATGGTGTTGAAAATACATAAACAAAGACTCTAAAGGGCAATTTTTAAAGAGGGAACAGGAGGAAGGAGGGTTCTGGAATTAAGGCCCCAATATATCAAGACCCTAGAAACGCCCCTTAAGTACGCACCAACAATATAGTGTGACAAAATTGAGTGTGTACGACGCAACACACCCACGGCCCCCTCACCTCTAAAATGAATCCGGCGCCGCTGCATATCATTGATATCACTCACTGGAGTTTCCACAGTAAATAACAAATATCTATCTGCGTCAATGTTAGCGACTCGCACTGCAATATTTCGCAATGCTCTTGCAAAATGTATCCTTTCGTCTCTCTTTTCCTTTTAACTTTTGACTGTGCTCTGTATTTCAATGCTCCCGTGCTTGCTCAGACGCACACTAGCGGGCTCAGGCCTGCTGTTTCTACAGGTGCTCCAGAGGATCAACAGAAAGGACTAGTGCAGTGTTAACCCTGTGTTAACCATACATTTAAGTGTGTGGGTTACACCAGCATCATACACCATATATGGTAGGGATGAGCATTTTCACGATCTGGCTCAAAATATATGGTTATGACAAATATCTTTGTCTACACCCTTTTAGAATGTGTGATATTTGTTCATTTTATTTGTTCAGTTCATTTTCAGTGTGACATCAAGCTACAGAAATAAAAGATAAATTTACTTTATGGTACATGGTTAAAACATATATTTTTATTCAAAAAAATATTCTCATATCAATTTTAAACCGATTTAACATTGCTTCTATTATGTAGTATAACTGTCGTTGTTTTGCGCATGACTGTTTCCAAAAGGAATGAAGAGTAAATGTTTACATACAGGCCCTTAGGTGTGACTGAGTGTGTGCTTGATTGTTTGTCCTGTGTTTGTGTCTGTGTTGCCCTGTGATGGCCTCGCCACCTGTTCAGGGTGTACCCCGCCTCCCGCCCATAGACTGCTGGAGATAGGCACCAGCTTCCCCGCAACCCAGTATGGAAGAAGTGGTAGAAAACAACTGACTGTTTACTCCTGGAATAAAATCAGCATCTGCAGACACAAAAACAATTGTGAACAGATTACTGTATGTATGATGTTTGGGCTAATTTGTTGTTTCACCCTGAAGCAAACATGTAAATCAGACATTGAAGATTTGTGCAATCAAACACACAAATCACTATAAAATTTCTTGAAAAATCAGTCAAATCAATGAATCAGATTGCAGTGACCTCTTAGCATGGTCTGCTCATGGTCTATTAAACAATCTTAAAGTGATTAAGTGTCAAAAAAAAAGGACATACAGTAAGTATGCTGTATGCTTCAAAACAGTCTAAAATAAACTGTTTAAAAACTTGAGTCTGGTGCATAAAAACATTAAATTCAATACATTTGAGGAGTAAGCATTTGAAAACATCCGAACAAATCAGTAACACTAAGGATATGCACCTTACAGCAGATCTAATAGGTGTTCTTTATCCCATTTCAGTCACAGAACAAATCCCAGCAGTGTTGATGCCATGGGAAATAACAGCATGTGAGCCTCACTGTGGCAGCAAAGCTATGCCTTAATTGACTGACCAAATCCCATCAGTCAGTTACTGCTACCTAAATACAAACACCCTGTGGGAGGAAACCAAGAGATTATCTCCTCCACCAACCATCCGCATTAATGCTGACCTCTACAGGCTCCCTGAGGGAGAGTTCTGCCATTGTTGTCATTGATCTCTCACCACACACCATCAATACACTTCTGTCTCAGTGGTACACAGCTATGTGAGGTAATGTACTGGAAATCACCAACGTGCTTGTACATGCACATGTAGTTAACCGTGCTGGTTTTGTCAATATGTTAAAATGACGGCCCTGTAAAATCGACAGTCAGCAACATTAGTGACCATTTCCATGCTGGAACCACAAAGAAGACAATTAGTTTGTTTCATGAATATCGATCTAAGATGGAATGTCAAAAATGGCACTCAGAAATAGTCAATTTTTATGTTTCTCAAGTAAATAACTTGTGATATACTGAATTTCATAGTTGTACGAAAACATTATACAAAACAAGATTGGCACAAACAAGTACTTTCACTTGGACGATTGTTAAATGGATTGCGTTTTTTGCATTCGTGTTCAGTATAAGGTCACTTGTCATTGTGAATAATAATTCTATTCAAAACAAGAGTGCACAATGAAGCTGTTTCAAAGTAATAAGGTCTTGGGTTCAAATCTCGGCCAGGGCGTTTCTTTGAGAAGTTTGCATGTTTTCTTGTTCATACGTGAGTATGGTGATGCTGCCATCATCCAAACACATACATATCAGGTTCAATGGTCACTCGAAAATGTAACTGAATGCGTAATGCATGGTGGTTTATCCTGTTCACAGGCATAAGCAAACTACATAAGCCCCAGCTTTGGGTCTCCAAACCAACAGGGCCTCCTATAAATATTTGAATTTTAACACAGAAATAGAGTGAGAATACCATTAAATTTGAATGAATGGTTTTAGCATATATTAATTGAAAAAATAATTAACTGTTTAAAACCTTCAGGTATGATTTGAGGGAATTGGCATGTTTACTTTGTAAAAGTGCAAAGAATAATCTTTGTTGTTTGATTGTGTTAACATAGTTACAAGCTATGCTATGAGTTTAATCTATTCTTTGTGTCGTGCTGGTAATGTTTTTAACACAGGCCCCAAATTAAATTCTGCCCAATAGAACCTTGGGCCAGCCCTGATCAGTGATCATAGTAGCTGCTTGGTCCTGTGCCTCAAGCCTTTCAAGCCAGTCTGACAAGCTTTGGGCTAGGATCTTAAGCAGAGCATTGTCATGTTGCTCAGGTTTAGCTACAACAGTTGATCTGCCATACAGTTTTTAGAAGCACTTTCTTAAGAGATCTGGCCCACCTTTCTCAGGAGAATGCCCAAGTCTGCTATTCCTACTGTCTCTTTATGTTCACCATCTCTCAACTAAGCAGTAGCATTATCAAGTCTAACATGGGTGGGGTGCTTCAATTGCCTAGCCTGTGACTTATTTTCATCCAGAGTTGAATCTGGAGCAGCCTTGCACGGAGTTGTCGGATCCTTTAAAAATTAGCCATTTCCAATCATGACGGACAATCATGCTTGTAATCTAGCTGAATTACAAAATCAGCACAAGTGGGAAACTATATAAAATTAACTAATAATATAGACAAAAAAACGATGACACCAACATAAAGACAATCACAATGGCATGTTTGTTAAACCTAAGATTCATTACACTTCACAATAAACAAGAAGCTCATGCTTATAACCATCAGCTTGAGATCGTAAACCAAAAATTCCTTAAACCATGCCAACGCATGAGAGAACTCATAAAAACAAACTTGCACAAAGTGACAAAGGTGATTGAATGGGGAATCCCAAATGTACATGAACAAGGCAATAAGGAATAGATGTACTCACCTGGATTTACTCATTGGTGGTGAGCCAAGTCTTTCAGGACCGTCACTTAACATTGTTAGTATCAGGTCGTGAATGCTAGATAGTGGAAGGACATCATTCATGGGGTAGGACCACATTGAGGGTCTGAATGAGATTAAAGTAGATCGCTCAGTCTAGCCACGTGGTGGGCACGGACATAGAAGCCGTGGCGGCTGCTCTTCTACTATGGCGGCTGCTCTTCTACTATGTGCAGTAGGTCATTGTTAGAGTTTTCTTAAAGTTACCTATGTCTCCTAACAGGAACATAGAAAAAAAATATGTAATCTGCTTATTAAATACCTTAACAGAAGTTTTACTGCTGCACGCAAACAAGATTAGGTTTCATCACACCCCACTGACCACACTGCTCAATCCAGTTAAAGTCATTTTAGGTTGACACATAAATTTACTGTTACACTGAGGTTTGTGCTCAGCCTTATGTAACAAGGCTGAGCTTAGAGTATACAATGACGTGTGTGCCTTTGTTCGGGGTTCCACCTTCTACAGGTCCTTCTCAAAATATTAGCATATTGTGATAAAGTTCATTATTTTCCATAATGTCATGATGAAAATTTAACATTCATATATTTTAGATTCATTGCACACTAACTGAAATA
This sequence comes from Girardinichthys multiradiatus, assembly GCF_021462225.1. NCBI lineage: Eukaryota > Metazoa > Chordata > Actinopteri > Cyprinodontiformes > Goodeidae > Girardinichthys > Girardinichthys multiradiatus. Next base: position 25,059,135 of record NC_061796.1, on the reverse strand, counting down.
TTTCAGGTCTTTTATTGTCTTAATACGGATGATTTTGGCATACAGCTCATGAAAACCCAAAATTCCTCTCTCACAAAATTAGCATATTTCATCCGACCAATAAAAGAAAAGTGTTTTTAATACAAAAAACATCAACCTTCAAATAATCATGTACAGTTATGCACTCAATACTTGGTCAGGAATCCTTTGGCAGAAATGACTGCTTCAATGCGGCGTGGCATGGAGGCAATCAGCCTGTGGCACTGCTGAGGTCTTATGGAGGCCCAGGATGCTTCGATAGCGGCCTTTAGCTCATCCAGAGTGTTGGGTCTTGAGTCTCTCAACGTTCTCTTCACAATATCCAATAAATTCTCTGTGGGGTTCAGGTCAGGAGAGTTGGCAGGCCAATTGAGCACAGTGATACCATGGTCAGTAAAACATTTACCAGTGGTTTGGCACTGTGAGCAGGTGCCAGGTCATGCTGAAAAATGAAATCTTCATCTCCATAAAGCTTTTCAGCAGATGGAAGCATGAAGTGCTCCAAAATCTCCTGATAGCTAGCTGCATTGACCCTGCCCTTGATAAAACACAGTGGACCAACACCAGCAGCTGACACAGCACCCCAGACCATCACTGACTGTGGGTACTTGACACTGGACTTCTGGCATTTTGGCATTTCCTTCTCCCCAGTCTTCCTCCAGACTCTGGCACCTTGATTTCCGAATGACATGCAGTATTTGCTTTCATCCGAAAAAGTACTTTGGACCACTGAGCAACAGTCCAGTGCTGCTTCTCTGTAGCCCAGGTCAGGCGCTTCTGCCGCTGTTTCTGGTTCAAAAGTGGCTTGACCTGGGGAATGCGGCACCTGTAGCCCATTTCCTGCACACGCCTGTGCATGGTGGCTCTGGATGTTTCTACTCCAGACTCAGTCCACTGCTTCCGCAGGTCCCCCAAGGTCTGGAATCGGCCCTTCTCCACAATCTTCCTCAGGGTCCGGTCACCTCTTCTCGTTGTGCAGCGTTTTCTGCCACACTTTTTCCTTCCCACAGACTTCCCACTGAGGTGCCTTGATACAGCACTCTGGGAACAGCCTATTCGTTCAGAAATTTCTTTCTGGGTCTTACCCTCTTGCTTGAGGGTGTCAATAGTGGCCTTCTGGACAGCAGTCAGGTCGGCAGTCTTACCCATGATTGGGGTTTTGAGTGATGAACCAGGCTGGGAGTTTTAAAGGCCTCAGGAATCTTTTGCAGGTGTTTAGAGTTAACTCGTTGATTCAGATGATTAGGTTCATAGCTCGTTTAGAGACCCTTTTAATGATATGCTAATTTTGTGAGATAGGAATTTTGGGTTTTCATGAGCTGTATGCCAAAATCATCCGTATTAAGACAATAAAAGACCTGAAATATTTCAGTTAGTGTGCAATGAATCTAAAATATATGAATGTTAAATTTTCATCATGACATTATGGAAAATAATGAACTTTATCACAATATGCTAATATTTTGAGAAGGACCTGTATATCAATCTTAGGAGTAGGATTGGGCCTGGGTATCGTGGTTGTGCTATTTTTCTGCTTCTCTAAATAAAATATTCCAAATTTGATTACAGAGTTGTAGTATGTCATTTATAGTTTAAAGGGTTAATGGAATCTCTTTGCCTGGAAAGAAGGACTTGAGTAACTGTGCAGAGCTGTGGTACCGATGCCTGCGGAAAACAACAGGCATCGGAAAACCACTTCGATTAGAGACAGTCTCCTCAGGGCCTCTCTGACTCCAGTTACTTTTCTCCAGAAGCTCAGGAAAAAAAAAATTAAAAGGAGATTGTTTTTAATTGCCCCTTTTTGCATAAACAATGAACTATTCAGACAACCGATCATATTCAACTTTGGTTGTTTTCGATCTACGGATTTGCTAACATCAGATCATAGTCACCTTTTGATCTAAGTTTGAAGAATTAGTCCATCATGCCAGCAAGTCGGACATTCATGCCCGTTTCCTCAACCGTCTGTCTCTCTGGGAGAGTATCATTGGTAGAGAACGAGGTGGAATTTTGTCAGTAGCTCCATGACATCACTAGGGTTCTAGCTGGGACTTCTTCTTGGGCTGGACTAAGGGTAGGTTAAAAACTATATATTATCCATGTTTGGCTGGGGCACAAAAATCTTAAGGCTCTGTTGAAAAAGCTCAGTGGTTCTGCAGAGAACTGAGTCATGTAAACTGTTACCAAGTCAATCACCCATAAAAAAAAAAAGTGGCAATTATAAGCAGTTTCTTGCTTTGAATTGAAGCAGGATGTGTTGCTTAAAAGCTAGCTGTAAAACTTTTATAAAGATTTTCAATCTGGGACTTAAAAGAGAACACATCCATCCTTCCGTTTGTCCGAGATGAGGTTGCGGTTGTTGGACCATTTGTTGCTGAATGTTGGATCATTTGCACGCTGCTGGAGCTGGTATGCCTTCCAGCGTCAGCTGCCATTATGCATTCCAGGATAGGCTGCTACCACAATTCCCAGCAGGAATTGCAGCTGCTACCACAACTCCCAGCAAGAATTGCGTCGCAGCTCTGATGTCACAGTGGACTATATAAGGGCACCGGAGACGCCCACCATTGCTTTTCACGCTGGAAACTGAACCGGTATCTGGCAACTGAAGCGCATCATTCTGGAGAAGAAAATCCCACGTGGACTTTCATTCATTCTCCAGCAACAAATGGTCCAACATTCCCCCCTAGGTTCAAAGGGTGAGATAAATTGCAGTCTTTGAAGCTACTGGGATCATTATGTCCTTAGCTGAACAATCAGTGATCCGTAGCAAAGCAAAACAAACAGCAAAACTGTCTCTGTGTTCCTCAAAAGCCTATGATTCGGCAGGATAGAGGTTAGCCTGGGCAGGACTAAACTCTGACTAACTCATACCTTTCTATGTCGTTCAATGAGAAAATACAAAACAATACATTCACATCATCATTACGTTCTTTTGGTCATCAGCTTTGTTATCCCTGAGACAACGTGAAACAACAATAAAAGGAAAACCTAAAAACGAAAACAAAACAAAATAACCAAATAATGGGGTCATACCTTAGTCATCCAATTCCAGTCAGCCACGGGAATCAGCCTGTGTCATTGGCATAGGTGGCGCTATGAACCATGGGAAAATAAATGTGAGGGAGTCAATCCTGGTTTGTAACCGACTATATGATGTATCTTGACAAAACCAACGTTTAAATCAGGTTTAGGCTTAAACACATTAGCTCTTTCAAATGATGATAGGGTTTAACATAACTCCTGTCTCTAAACTGTCTAGATACGACAAGAGAGAGAAAAACTATTGAATTGCACTACTTAGGCTGTAAGCCAGGTGTGTTTGTGGAGGTTGCAAGGTGTTTGCCGTTGTACACTTAGGATTTTCTCTACTAAGTTCAGCAGAACAAGGCAAGTACAGGGGTTGGACAATGAAACTGAAACACCTGTCATTTAATGTGAGAGGTTTCATGGCTAAATTGGACCAGCCTGGTAGCCAGTCTTCATTGATTGCACATTGCACCAGTAAGAGCAGAGTGTGAAGGTTCAATTAGCAGGGTAAGAGCACAGTTTTGCTCAAAATATTGAAATGCACACAACATTATGGGTGACATACCAGAGTTCAAAAGAGGACAAATTGTTGGTGCACGTCTTGCTGGCGCATCTGTGACCAAGACAGCAAGTCTTTGTGATGTATCAAGAGCCACGGTATTCAGGGTAATGTCAGCATACCACCAAGACGGACGAACCACATCCAACAGGATTAACTGTGGACGCAAGAGGAAGCTGTCTGAAAGGGATGTTCGGGTGCTAACCTTTGCCAAACCTTTGGTCACTCATGCCAATGCCAAACGTCGGTTTCAATGGTGCAAGGAGCGCAAATCTTGTATTGTTCTCTGATGAGTCCACCTTTACTGTTTTCCCCACATCCGGGAGAGTTACGGTGTGGAGAAGCCCCAAAGAAGCGTACCACCCAGACTGTTGCATGCCTAGAGTGAAGCATGGGGGTGGATCAGTGATGGTTGGGGCTGCCATATCATGGCATTCCCTTGGCCCAATACTTGTGCTAGATGGGCGCGTCACTGTCAAGGACTACCGAACCATTCTTGAGGACCATGTGCATCCAATGGTTCAAACATTGTATCCTGAAGACGGTGCCGTGTATCAGGATGACAATGCACCAATACACACAGCAAGACTGGTGAAAGATTGGTTTGATGAACATGAAAGTGAAGTTGAACATCTCCCATGGCCTGCACAGTCACCAGATCTAAATATTATTCAGCCACTTTGGGGTGTTTTCAGGAAACGTTTTCCTCCACCAGTATCACGTAGTGACCTGGCCACTATCCTGCAAGAAGAATGGCTTAAAATCCCTCTGACCACTGTGCAGGACTTGTATATGTCATTCCCAAGACGAATTGATGTTGTATTGGCCGCAAAAGGAAGCCCCACACCATACTCATAAATTACTGTGGTCTAAAACCAGGTGTTTCAGTTTCATTGTCCAACCCCTGTAGGTATCTGTGCCTTGGTAGGGCTGTCTACAGATAAACCAACCTCTCTTAATAAGATTTTGCATGAAATCTCTGGCAACGTGTGTGTCCATTAAATCATTCTTAATCACTTCTGTGAGGGTCTGCTGTGCAGGCAGAGTTTTGGAAAAGTATCGTGTCAACTTATAGTTCAACACTGTGTCCTAGAAGGTAGTTATATTTTTTACCGTTTTTAGTTTTTAGTAATTAGTCCATGTTAGTTTGGTTTATGAAACATGCACCTATTTAAACTAGTCTCTGGTCTCTCCTTTCCTGGACATGGAGACATGCTCTGTTCTTGGGGAGGAGAGTTCGATGTAGAACTTCATCTGGTTCAGTAAAAGAGCAGCAGCACGGATGACGGTGTCAATCTTTTCTGACAAGCATCCAACCCACTTAACCCTTTATGACCTACCGTAGAACAATCTTGCCAGAGCATATTTTTACATTTGTACATGCTGTAGAGCCAATTTTTGGAGCATTTCAATTTGTTATACATCAATACAACCCTTACCTCCTAAATTTTTATATTATGTATATAATAATTTCATAATAACTAAGTAGATTGCTAAAAAGTCCAATTAACCACCAGAAAAAGTTTAATCGTTTCTTTTTTTTGCACATATTTTCCTAAATACAGAAATATCATAGCTGTATCCCTCAAAAATTGCAATATAAAAAAGTTGCACAAAACCCTTTCAAACCACAGGAAATTTATTTGTAGTGTGTCCATAACTTCATTTTTGAAATACACAAAATTTTATCAACAGAGACCAAAACGAGTATAAAATGTACATTGCAAACAGTTTGAGAAAAGATAATATGCACATCAAAATAAATTATTTAGAGAAGTGTAATTAAATATTTAAGTGTGCCAGATACCTATGAGCACACATATATGTTCATGAGACAATCTTCAATCAATAAAAAGTGCAAAAAACAACGAAAATGAAAGCGAAAGTGCGAGCAAAGTTTACTATGAAAAAACTACAACTTCTGGGTAAAAAAAGACCACTCCCGGGAAAAATACCCAGGAAATGACATCTCTCCCAGTTGTTGCGGGCATTGGTGTGAAATAAAACCATGTGATAGTTCATACACCAATGTCATTACACATATTCCGATGTAGGAAGTGTACACTGCGGTTTGGATTTTAATGTTTTTTGGGGTTTTTTTGCAATTTGTTACTGGATTTCTGCATCAGTTTCTTGAAAATAAAAACCGTGCTGTGGGACACGTGGTGAGTAGAATATTTAAGTTGAACTTTCTGGTTTCATTTGCAAAAAAAAGTATTGTTCTAGCTTATTTGGTTGCAATTCTACAGGCGTTTAAAAATAGATATGCAAATGGAAGCGCCGGCGCTCCCACCGGTCATAAAAAGTTAATGAAGCTGTATGTCACAGTTAGGAGGAATTTGTTACCTCCAGCTAATTTTGGAGCTGGTTCAACCTGGTTGGTCTGAAGGTGGAACCAAAGTAATGTAAACCCCCTTCGCTGAAGCGGAGGTTGACTGAGTGGCTGGGATGGTTGAAACTGGCAGCAGGTTAAGCATCCTTGGATGTAGACCTGAGTGTCGTGAGACTTTGGAGGCCAGTACGACATCTGTTGGAGGGTGTGGAGTGTGGTTTTGTAGCTACTATGGCCCCTTACAGGAGAGTAATGGGTGTAGGATAATGTGACCCCCCTTTGGTCTGTTGGAACAATGTTGAAAACATGGGAGAGCTGTTTGATGCCAATCTGCACACTGGAGGTGCACACTCTGTCTGTCTTAAGGAGAGGGCGGAGCCCGTCTGCTAAAAGAAGTGTGTGGCTGTGTTGGGACCACAGCCATGGTTACAACATGAAAGGCCAGTACAGACTTTCCTGGAACTTCCAAAATAAATTGCAATAACTAAGTTAAGTACTGAGGAATTACTGTTGAAAGAATCTGGTATTCATTCATAAAAGGAGTAAATTAAGGTATAAGCATTGCTTACTTTCTCTCTGAGACCTGCAGAAGCAAACTGTCCCAGAGAAGTCCCCAGTATAGCCGCATCACCGTGGTTACGGTAACGTGCAATTTGGCCGGCCGATAGAAAAGCCGCCACTCCCCACAGCTAAGGAGGTTAGCTGTAGCTAACCGTTTAAAGACTGTGGACGTTTCTTCAAACTTCGCCGCCTTGGACAACATTCCTCACCACAGTTCATGAGGGGAAGTGTTTGGGCAGAATAATACAGAAGGTATTTAGATTGAACCCCTCCTTGAACCACCACCTTAACGTGGTGGAGGGGTTTGAGTGCTCAAATGATCCTAGAGGCTATATTGTCTGGGGCCTAAATGCCCCTGGTAGGGTCTCCCATGGCAAACAGGCTCTAGGTGATGGGTCAGACAAAGAGTGGTTCAAGAATCCCTCATGAAGAACAAAATATCGAGGCACGTGACGTCGCCCGGTACGGCGGAGCCGGGGTCCCACCCTGGAGCCAGGCCTGGGGTCGGGACTCGTCGGAGAGCGCCTGGTGGCCGGGTTGCTCCTCGCGGGACCCGGCCGGGCCAAGCCCGAACGAGAGACGCGAGACCATCCCCCAGTGGGCCCACCACCTGCAGGGGGAACCGTGAGGGACCAGTGCAAAGAGGATTGGGTGGCGGACAAAGGTGGAGACCTCAGCGGCCCAATCCCCGGATGCTTAGGCTGGCTCATGCTTGTGCGGGAGGTCGTGGGATATCGACTAGAAATAGTCAGGCTCGCCTCCACGCACAGCGTGGTCTCTGGAACCCATCTCCTTGAGAGGGGTTGGACTCTGTTCTACTCTGGAGTGGCCCATGGGGAGAGGCGGCGGGCTGGTGTGGGTTTGCTTGTTGCCCCCCAGCTCAGCCGTCTCGTGTTGGGGTTTACCCCAGTGAATGAGAGGGTCGTATCCCTGCGCCTTCGGGTTGGGGAGAGGTCTCTGACTATCATTTCAGCCTACGGGCCGAGTGGCAGTGCAGAGTACCCGGCCTTCTTGGCGTCCCTGTCGGGGGTGCTGGATAGTGCCCCTCCCGGGGACTCCATTATTCTGCTGGGGGACTTCAACGCCCACGTGGGGAACGACAGTGACACCTGGAGAGGCGTGATCGGGAGGAATGGCCTCCCCGATCTGAATCCGAGTGGTGTTTTGTTATTGGACTTCTGTGCTAGTCACGGATTGTCCATAACGAACACCATGTTCAAACATAAGGGTGTCCATCAGTGGACTTGGCACCAGGACACCCTAGGCAGGAGGTCGATGATCGACTTTGTTGTTGTATCATCAGACCTTCGGCCGCATGTTTTGGACACTCGGGTGAAGAGAGGGGCTGAGCTGTCCACTGATCATCACCTGGTGGTGAGTTGGATCAGCTGGAGGAGGAGAAAGCCGGACAGACTTGGCAGGCCCAAGCGCATAGTGAGGGTCTGCTGGGAACGCCTGGCAGAGCCCTCGGCCAGGGATGTATTCAACTCCCACCTCCGGGAGAGCTTCGACCAGATCCCGGGGGATGTTGGAGACATAGAGTCCGAGTGGACCATGTTCTCCGCATCTATTGTCGATGCTGCTGCCGGTAGCTGCGGCCATAAGGTCTGCGGTGCCTGTCGCGGCGGCAATCCCAGAACCCGGTCGTGGACACCGGCAGTAAGGGATGCTGTTAAGCTGAAGAAGGAGTCCTATCGGCTGTGGTTGGCTTGTGGGACTCCTGAGGCGGCTGACGGGTACCGTGAGGCCAAGCGTGCTGCGGCCCGGGCTGTGGCAGAGGCAAAAACTCGGGCCTGGGAGGAGTTCGGTGAGGCCATGGAGAAGGACTACCGTTTGGCCTCGAAGCGATTCTGGCAAACCGTCCGTCGCCTCAGGAGGGGGAAGCAGTGCTTCGCCAACACTGTTTATAGTGGGGGCGGGAGACTGCTGACCTCGACTGAGGACATTATCGGGCGGTGGAAGGAGTACTTCGAGGATCTCCTCAATCCTGCCATCACGCATTCCGTGGTGGAAACAGAGGCTGGGGACTCGGGGTTGGACTCTTTCATCACTCAGGTTGAAGTCACCGAGGTGGTTAAAAAGCTCCACGGTGGCAAGGCTTCGGGGGTGGATGAGATCCGCCCTGAGTACCTCAAGTCTCTGGATGTTGTAAGGCTGTCATGGTTGACACGTCTCTTCAACGTTGCGTGGCGGTCGGGGACAGTGCCTCTGGACTGGCAGACTGGGGTGGTGGTCCCCCTTCATAAGAAGGGTGACCAGAGGGTGTGTTCCAACTACAGGGGGATCACACTCCTCAGCCTCAGTGTGGTTTTCGTCCCAGCCGTGGAACACTGGACCAGCTCTATACCCTCTACAGGGTGCTCGAGGGTTCATGGGAGTTTGCCCAACCGGTTCACATGTGTTTTGTGGACCTGGAGAAGGCATTCGACTGTGTCCCTCGTGATGCCCTGTGGGGGGTGCTCCAGGAGTATGGAATCGGGGGACCTTTACTAGGGGCCATCCGGTCCCTGTACGAGCAGAGCAGGAGTTTGGTCCGCATTGCTGGCACTAAGTCGGACCTGTTCCCAGTGCATGTTGGACTCCGGCAGGGCTGCCCTTTGTCACCGGTCCTGTTCATAACTTTTATGGACAGGATTTCTAGACGCAGCCAAGGGCCGGAGGGGGTTGGGTTTGGGGACCAGTGGATTTCGTCTCTTCTTTTTGCAGATGACGTGGTCCTGCTGGCCCCCTCTAGCCAAGACCTACAGCATGCGCTTCATCCATTAAAGAGCCAGCGTTACATGGTGTCTGGTTAGACAAGTAAGCATCTAAGATTTATTTGATATTAGGACAGAATTATTGATTAGGAGGTGTTTTACAGAGAGATATTTGATCGTTTGTCTTAGTGTTTAAGTGTTTTTTAAATATTTATTTTGTTTAGACTGATGATAATCATGTTTTGCTGCTTTGACAGAAGCAGCACAGTGATTTCATAGTTATCAAAATTGTAACCAGTCAGCCTCTAAACTAGACTTGCTAACAGTTTGCCTGTGTAAGAGGTCTGTTAGCTCAGAGGTAAATCAGGGGGTATCCCGGCATTCTATTCTGAATCTGCAAGAAAGGAAAATGTTTGTTTATATAAAGAAAAACTATCAAAATGACAAACTCCGACTAAATTGGGAAAAAAAAAAAAACAATTACTCAACTGAAGAAATTATTATCCATGGCTAGATATTACTTTCTAACCTTCACTGCTGAGGCATAGATTAAAGCCCGTGTGATTGTTGAGTAGTGGAGAGGTCATGGATATAACATGTTTTTTTTTAGGCTCGGTCTTTGTGCTTTCATTAAAGCATGGGTTTAAATAATCTTTGACCTTGGTTGTGTATAATTCATCTTAAATTACACAGTCAATGTGAGGTATGTATAGCACCAATGGCTTTTGATGTATATTCTACACCAGAGTGCAACTATCCTGCAGCTTTTAAAAGCACCCCTTCTCCAGAACACCTGTATCAAATAAATGGCTCCGCAGAGCGGAATGACATGATGATGAGGGAATTTAGCCATTTGATTTATTTGTGTTGCAGGAGAGTACAACCCCAAATCCAGTGTAGTTGGGACAAAGACAAGATATTTAATGTTCAAATTAATAAACTTTTTTTTTTTTTTTGCAAATATTTACACATTTTCAATTTGATGTTTGCAAAGATGCTTAACAAGCAAGGATGGGGCAAGGTACACCACTTTGTGAACAACTGCGTGAGCAAATGCATTTGCAAGGAACTTAGACAGTACATCCCATTATATCATCAAAAGATTCAGAGCATCTAGACATCTCTGCACGTAAGCACCAAGGCTGAAAACCAACATTGAATGGCTGGGACCTTTGATCTCTAAGGAGGAACTGCATTAAAAACCAACATAATTTCGTAATGGATATTACCACGTGGTCTCAGGAACACCTCAGAAAACTATTATCAATTATTACAATTTGTCATTACATCTACAAGTGCAAGTTAAAACTCTACCATGCAAAGCAAAGCCATATATCAGCAACACCCCAAAACACCAGCGGCTTCTCTGGACCCGAGCTCACCTGAAATGGACTGACAAAATAAGATAGACTTTATTGATCTCACAATGGATAAATTAATTGCATTAAATGCAAAGTGGAAACGTGTGCTGAGTAGAAATTTCTTATTCTTTTTGGAAATCCTGGACATCATGTCCTCCAGGCCAAAGAGGAAAAGGACTATCTGCAAAGTTCAAAAGCCAGCTTTTATGATGGTATGGGGGTGTCTTAGTGCCCATGGCATGGGTCAGTGCTGAAAGGTACATACAGGTTTTAGAGCATCACCTGCTGCCATCCAAATAATTTTTTTTTTTCAGTGCCAAGCCACATTCTGCATGTGTTCCAACAGCATGGCTTCGTGGTAAAAGAGTGCAGGTACAGGATAGGCCTGCCTGCAGTCCAGACCTGTATACAACTGAAAATGTGTGGAGCATTATGAAGCCCAAAATACAACAACAAAGACCGTGGACTGTTGAGCAGCTAAAGTTATATAAATGCAAGAATGGGAGAGAATTTCACCTACAAAGCTTCAACAGGTAGTGTCCTCAGTTCCCAAACACTTATTGAGTGTTATTAAAAGGAAAGGTGATGTAATACAGTGGTAAACTGTCCAGCTTTTATAGAACGTGTTGCAAGCATCAAATTCATATCAGTTTGAACATTAAATAACTTGTCTTTGTATTGTATTCAAATGCTTATAGGTTGAACATGATTTGCAAACCATTCTATTCTGTTTTATTTACATTACAACTTCATTTGAATTGGGGTTGTAGCTCTCAGGGACTGGACTTAAAGGACTGTACTGAACACACTTTACCAACATCTAGCAGTCATGCCCATGCCCAGCTATGACTAGTTTTACTTATTAGCATACTTGGTACCTACATTTATATTTACTGCTTGTGTGATATTCTAATTATAAATATCTACTTGATGCAGAACCTGTTTGTCAGCAAAAAACCCAAATAATGTATTTCTTTAATTTTGCTGTACAACAATTCACGCAATCATGGTTCAACTTGGGGAAGTTTAAACCCTATATGGACATTAAGAAAAAGTGCTTCTCAGCACTACTTACAGCTTGCAGCAAGTTTTATGTAATTTGCTGAACATGCTGTGCTCAGACACTATAGTCATTGTTCATGATGGTGACATGCTTTATTTTTGTGCAAAACTTTTCTGTTTTTCTCCAGCCATTGTGTCTCAATGAATGGCCTGAAAGCTAAGCTATTATGACTGTGGAGTTAAGCACTATTGTTGATGTATTTTTAATGACTTTTCCAATTATATCTGCAATACAGCACATTAGAATTAATCCACAAGAGTAGGATGATTGGAGCATCATTTGTTTGCAGCGTACAGTGATTTCTGAGCCATGATTAGAGAGAATGTCTACCCTAAAAAAAATCAGAACTCAGGTAGGGATGAAATAATTTTTGAGTCATAAAGAAACTTGGTTATTTTGAGGAGTGGGCCTGGCTTGTTTAAACATTTTAAAAGGAAATGTCTGAGTGTGCAGGCTTGTGTCAGTTAAATCCTGGCATGGATATTAATCACTGACTGTGGGCAGACACAGATCAATGTGAAAATGCCTTTATTGGGAACATTTGTAAGTCAAAGTCCAGAAGTCAAAGACTGTACGTCAGCTTGCTTGCTGGATCACTGGCAGATTTACAGCTTTTAATTGTAGCCTTTGTCATAAATGCTTTAATGGAAAATGCCCAAAGACCCTTTTCTAAAAGCTAAGTTTGCCTGTCAGTTGTTTTTCTGTCAAAATATGCAACTTCAGAGTTCATGTCAAAAGCTTTCTGTTAAAGGACCTTATTATTATTTTTTTGATTATTTTTTCAAATAGTAATCTGAAAAGTGTGGCATACATCTCACATTCAGTTCTCTTAAATCAGTACATTGTAAAACACTATCTTTTGGGTCATGTCTATACCCATCTAAGGAATTATATTTTTACCCTCTTTTAATTTAAAAATAGCAGAAACTCCATCAGATTGGATGAAGAGTTCTAGTGGACATCAATTTACAAGTGTTGCCAGAGATTCTCAATTGGATTTAGGTCTGAACTTTTACTGGGTCATTCTAACACATTAATAAGCTTTGATCTAAACCATTTCATTGCTTACCTGCTGAAAGGTGAACCTCCACACCAGTCTTCAATCTTTTTCTCTAACAGGTTTTCAGCTGGGTTTTTAAATACTGTATATACTGTAAGACTGTTTTGGTCAGCAGTGATTCTGACCTTGGAACCCTGCAATAGATGCCATTTATAGTCTTATTCTCACTGTTGAATCATGAACACTGATCATTACGGAGGGAAGAGGGCCCTGCAGTGTTTTAGATGCTCTCAATTCTTTGGTGAACTGCTGGCTGAGTTAATAATGTGCTCTTGGAGTACGTTGGTAAGCCAGTCACCCCTGGAAAGCTTCACTAGTGTTTTCTCTATTTGTGGATAGTGATTCTCATTGCGGTTCTCTGAAGTTCCAAAGCATTGTAACCCATACCAGACCATAGATGTCAGTAACATTGTTTCTCACATGTTCTTTGATCTTTTTTTTTAGGCCAGTCCATAATATGCTGAGATTGCTAGTCTGCTTTAGGTTGTTTTTAAGTTATTTCTTATTTTTAAAGGTTGATCAGTAACCGGCGACTGAAAGTGAACATAAACCATTTAGTAGGTATGTGGCAAGTACCAGGAAATAAAATGTTATATTTTTCGCTGGAAATTGTTGACATTTGAGGTTCATCTAGGATTTAATTATAAACAGTTATAATGCAATACTGATGATAAGAGCACTTTAAATTTCCTTGCACATAAAAAATACACATTTTCCTAGGATTGTCTTTTCATGTAAACCTAACTTTGTGGACTGCAAATTCTTTAAATTTGTTATGCAGACACCTCTGCAGGAGGAGAGATCACAGTTCCACAGTTTGGATGCAGTTTCCCAAAAGCTCTGCCATCCTCTACTCCCCTGTCTACATATCTACTACTTTATATAAATATTTGTTTATGATTAGACAGTCAATTCTGTACTGTTTTTTAAATTCTAATAAGATTTTTACTAAAGACATTTAGTGATGTAGATATCTAGCATGAGTTAATATGTGTTTACTAAGTATTGTAAACGAATCATGTAGTTGTAAAGCAACAACTCTGGCTTGATGCAGGTTGGTAAAAAATTAAATTTAAAACAATGATTTAAACGTCTCCTGCTTATGGATCCAGTGCAACTTCAGGAAAAATGGAATTAATTATTCAACTGTGTAACTCTAAAGCTGCTCATCATCTACTATCATTTATCAGTTAAAACAACAACTAATTTATTAGCTAAGAATCTTTTAAAAGTAGTAAATGGGTAATGCCATCTGCTGGACTGAAGGTGTATTGCAGTTTTCTTCACAACGTCCTTATACATCATTAGGCTGATTTAAATAATTGATCCGTGACCTTTCAGAACAACGGAAACAGAACATACACAATTTTCAGGGATTCCTTTTACCTGGGTAAAACAAGTCCTGGGGCTGTAGTGTCAACTTGTTTAGACTATTTTATTTCCCTTTTTTGGGTAAGTGGCTATATTTGGTCACCTCCCCACATTACTGATGTCATTGCAGCACTGCCCAAATTTTGAGAACCATGTAATGTGTAGTGGAATTTTCTTATCAAAGTGTGAGAGAAGTTGACTCACAACAAGAGAAAATCCGGACTTTGTCTTTATAAGTTTTATTCAAAGGCATTAAGCATTTGAAGACCCTGTCAATGAGGTTAGTCAGTGAAGCAGAGCCCCAATCAACATTTACACACAGTATTTATACCAAACATGACAGTGTTATCTCAACTTCAAAGAGTCTGTGTTTTATAGCCCTAGACCCTCCTCGGGTTCAGAGGTGACAAAGTTATCTAGGAACAAACCATCGGCTCTTCCTGAGGCATCACCCTAAATGATGGGTTTTAACCATTAAACTTCTGATGATGACTTTTACAGCTTCCTCCTCTAACACAGATGTTCTGAGGAGTGAGGTAACCTAAAGGTCATACACTTTGGAGCACTTAATAAAATAATTTCCATTACAACTCCTTTCTTCTGATTACAAGATAATCACAACTAAAGGAAAATTCTTCAAAACCATCACCCCTCTCAGCTAACAGATAATCCAAAGCCATCCTATTTTGCAAACTCATCGTTCTAAGAGCTTGCTGCTCCTTGGTCAGAACAGTTAACCCTTCTTCTCTAATAATGGGCTGATTAATTATAAGTTGTGACTGTAGGTAGTAAGTGAGCTAGATAACATACTCCAGACCAATTAGCAGGCAGATACAGATATGATCTATTTCCACACATCCAAACCATGTTCTTAGGACATGAGTACCCAGCTCTACTAGGAAAAGTAACAAGAACCCTGGTTAATTTACCTGCCTGGTTATACAATTGACTTCCATTCGGTAAGGCTGTAAGATCAAGAGTTAACACAAAGGGATCTGGGACCAAAGATCCTGAAATGGTATAAGCAGCAGTTCTGATAGGACATGACTCAAATTTATGTCTGTTGATTAAAGCACATGAAACAGATATAATAGTTTTGCAACCTTCTGTCTTCCCAAGGAAATAAGGTGTGTTTTCCTCCTGTGCGATACAAATATCTGTACCTATATCTGGATATCCAATTTATTCCTATTACCCCAAAATCCATAAAGAATTCTTGTAGTAGCATATATTAAATTAGGCTCACTAGAAAATCTACTAACATTTCTGCTTTGCCTTACAATATAATTCCTCACCCAAAGAAAAACAACCTCCACCAGCTGGTTATGTTGCCTATCTGGAAAGAATGTAGTATCAATAGGAACAGGTACTAAAAATGGTTGATCATTAATAGCATGTGGAATAAAACAACAAACATAGCAACTGTCATTTCTTATCTTCCTCACGGTTGATGCATCAGTTGCCACCAGACATTATCAGCATGATCATGGTAGTCAGAAAAGTGATGAATCTCTCTTCGAATCCGCTGATGAGTATTATTAGCATAATTCCTCAGATTAGCCACACATTGTCTTTGCTGTACCTTTTCCCAAATGAACACAGGCATAATAAAAATACTTGCAATACCAATCATTAGCATCAGAACAGACCATCTTCCATATAGCTGCATCGTGACCTTGAAGTGGAATGTCCTTTCTTCTGGTACTGAAAGCAAACAGTTTTTTTGTGTGTTTTTTTTCAAAGAAAACAAATCATAAACAAAATTTAAAAATCCTGCTGCCTCTCCTGAGTGGCTTCTGCACTTCAAGCTGCCCTGTTACCAGTCGGGTACAGGTGGGCGGTCGTAGGAAGCTCCTCTAGAAATATGTTTAGAAACAGGAACTCTAACCTGCTGGAAGTTAGGCTTCCATAGTCCAACTAAACAACGGTGGGAATGAACACATTTCAAATTTGTAATTATACCATAATGATAGATATCAAGCAATAAACATGAAAGTTAGATAAAAGCATCCGAGATTTCCTCGTCAGAGTCAGTTTCGCTGTCAAAGTGGGAGAAAAGAATTTGGCTGACCCTTGCTGTCCAGGCAAAGGAGTGCCTAGTAGCCACCAAATGTTAAGAAATTAAGGAGAATAAGCATCATGGCGCATGTTTGACTGTCTCTGTGTTGCAGACGTCGCCAGTCCATCATCCAGAGAAACGTTATGTGCAATGTGTAGAGGTCTTCCCTGTATGTTTCCTATGTGTCTCTCACTGTGGTGTGTGTGCAGTGAGGCAAATGACCTTATGATTTCTAACTTTCAGGCAATGCGATGGCCTTAAGTAGATTCTGAAATAACGTTGCACTGCCCAAGGGATTATTGTGCCCTCGTAAGAACAGTGTTCTTCAACCACCTCTTCAATCACTCGCCAGTGATCAGCTTACAGTTCTTTGTCTTGTGGTGGTCTGCTGTCCTCACACCTTTCAGGCCGTGGATGATCCAGTTGGAAGATGACTTGTGTCCTGGAAGCGAGATGAAGCTGGAGGAGCTGGAGCTTTCCTGCAGCTTTCCTGGGTGACTAGTAGGATCTGATATGGGCCATTCCAGCGCATGGACTTCCAGTGTTTTCTCCTAGATTCTCCAACCAGAATCCAGTCGCCAGGAATAAAGGACTGGAGAGTGGAAGTGGCTGTTCCTGGTAATGCAGCCTTCACCGTCTGTGAAACTTGAGAAAACACAGTGGACAGGTTTTGACAGTAAAACAACATCCTATCTTCACACAAAGATGTGGAAGAAAATGATCTTGGCAATATCCCCATGCCCAAATTAGGAGACCTGCCACACAGCACTTTAAAATGACTGAGATTTGCCTGTGTCCTTTGTCTCAATCTCATATAAGTATCATATCATATCAATTCAAAGTCCCATTCTGAAGCCTAAGTGCTTAACTACATGAACTTCATCAAAACATCCAACAAAATCAAAAGAATTGATCTTCTGACTTCACCTGGTATACTAGCAGTGACCATCAGCTAAATATTCTGAATATCAAAAGGGTGACATGATGTTTGTGGAAGGTCTAATTACAGGTCAATATTTCCATAGTTTCAGAATACCCAAAGAGAATTTCAAAAATAGTCTAATCGGTGGAGATGTAAAATTTCCCAAAAGAATCAACAGCATACTTTCAGAGAGGTTTTCAGAATGTGGTCTTAGGAAGCTATGCACCATTTATATAAACAAAGTACAACGTCTCTCTCGCATTGTCACTAAGTCCTCACTGGAGGTCTGAGCTACCCTTTTTCCCATGAGTGCTAAAACCTTTGGAACCCCATGTTACTTTATTCTGACATTCCCCTCTCCTGGCGCAGGGTCCAACCCATGCGACAATCCAGCAAAAGGTTTGTACAAAAATGTTCTAGTAACCAAGATCACATTATATAGAACCAAAGAAATGAATTCTGACATAACTATGTGTCACTATGAATTTAACGAAAGCCACATAAAGAAAATTCAGATGTTTTTAACTGCCATTCAGTTCCATTAACAACAAAACACAAACTTTAGTTATTCAGTTCATCAATGTCTCACTTAGAAATAAGTCACATATCATCCTGATTTGTCTTGTATGAAGATGAGTATTAGATTAATGGACATCTAATGTAATTCGGATGCATAAACCCTACAAATTGAATCTAATAAATAATTCCCACCAAGTATGAAGTCATGACTCAGATTCTTTATCAAAAATATATTCCTTACTTTTGGCATATCTTGAACTGTCAGTTAGCTTAATGGCACCAGGGAAAAATTTCAATCTAATAAGTCACCAATGATTCTGCATTCAAAACAAATTTTTCAAACTAGTTTAAACTATTTCATTAACCTTTTAATAGTAAAACACATAAATCTAAAAGTCATGCTACATCCAAAAAAAACATGTTTTTAAGGCAACAATCACTACAAGCATTTTCATTTTGATTCTATTGTCTCTTAAACAGTGTTAAAACTCAGGAAGGGAGGTGCTGAGCGTTACCATGAAAGCAAAGGCATGAACCAACCTGGTAGGTGGGCGGAGTCAGGCAGAACTAACCTCTGATTGACAGCCTATGGGCGGACCCACAGTTTCTTCATTCCAACCCATCTTATTGTACCTTGAACTGCAAAACTGTTAACATGCACCTACCTCAGAAACAAGCTGCTTCTTAACTCTTCTGAAAATTCCAAGTTTTAATCAATCTAGGATTTAGAAACATTATTCTAAACATAGATTATTGTGTCATGCAACATATAAACATACATTCATTCCAACAAAACAAAGACAAAACATCAAAGACAGACAAATTACCAAATTTGAAGCTTCAACAATTCAAAGAAATTTTTAACAATCTCTTTTCAAGATATATTTCCTCAGCCATATCTATTAATGCTATAATTGATCAATTTTGTTATGACAATCTTCAGGATCCTTTTTAAGATGAGTGCACATAGTCCAAAGAGATCTCAAACTATTTAGAAGCATAGCAACAGTTTTCATTAACATGAATCCAAATTTACTGATGCTGAAACAATTTGCTAATTCTTTGTACTGTAACTCTATAATAATAACTACAATCCTGAGGGTTATTGTTATAATTCTCTTTTTGTTTGGCTCAATTTGATTGCAGCTGTATTCCAGAATTTCTCTGCTCAGGTTAAATGCAAAGAAGTATTTTAAGCTGGCGTTGACATTTTTATGGTATACCCAAACAAAACAAAAACTTCAGTGTTTGACTTAATCAGAAGTTAAGATAAGAAGCTTGACTCCAAGCTGGACTTTTTTCCACATAGTGTTTCAAAAGGAGAACAAACATCATTTTCTTTAATTTGGCTATTTAAATTTTGAGAGTTGGGGAGAAACTTATTCCTAGAACCCTTCTTTTACAATCCAAATGCTGATAAATGTTACAATATTTTATCTCTTAGTAATCTGAAATTACCTTGTGTACCTTTGTACTCCTAGGTATTCTTTTAATCTTTAAACCCTAAGAAATCAAACAAGGAGACTGGAGTTTGAGCCGACATCCTCTTACTGTTAAGAGGGCTTTTATTTCTTTTGTCTTTTTTTTTCCCAAAATAAAGGATTTTACTTGTCTTTATTCCGTTATAAAAATTCTAACCTTGGTTCCAAAACAAAACTCTTCAACCCCAATCTGTGTTCCCCAGAATAGAAATTTTGAGTATTATTGCATTTCAAAGCCACCAAATGACTGGAACCCATCATTGGCTTAGATCTGTTTTAATAGGTAATCGGTCTACTTTTAATTAAGTATTATAATTTTATGGACCCAAAATCTATGGCTTACGGGCTTCAGGAGTCCAGGAACCACAGGTTGAGTACTACTACATTGAACAATGATGTTAACTTTCTGCAGATTGAAGAGAGGATTGACTAAATATCCCCAGACCTGTTAGTGTATTATTTCTGCTTGGACAATAATCAGATTTAAAAATCTCTAGTTCACAACTCCTAATTTACCTCAGATCATATTTGCTCCTAACCCATTTCATAAGAAGCTTCAGACAAACATTATGCTAAAAAGCCAAAAACAAACAAAAACACAGATCTGTTTTAAAATAAAGAAAAAGCATGCTTAAAAAAATTTGGTACTGCGGTGGGAAATAACTCCACGGTTCTGAAGGTCTTTTCTATGCAGAGTCTTTTAGGAAACATGAGATTAGTTTAATTTTGTGTGGTACCACTGTCCAATCAGATTCTTTCTTACCTTCAAAAATCACCCAATTTTTCTCATTAAAGGTTTGTTTTGCCAAGGAAAATGTGTTTAACAAAACCAATTACTCTCAAAAGTTTTAAATGTTTTAGCCAGTGTTTTAATATTTCTGTGCAGCACAGAACTGATTAGGTCTCCTTTCCTTCCCCAAAGGGAGAAAGAAGAACCTGCAGAACCAAGCCTTTCATAGTTTTTATCAGGATCTGATATGAGGTACAGTGTAAATCAACACGCTGCATGAATCAGAAGAGGGAAGGAAAAAACTAATATAACCTCTTCCCAGCAGCTGCTGTGAAAACAATTAATTTGTACTTTCCATAAGCGTCAGTTAGCACTTGCGGACAAGAACTGCACCCCACTGTAAGTACTGTGTCAGAGACTGTATGAAGACCATCTGCAGTAAAACTAAGCCTGTTTTAATGAGGTCTCTACCCATTAGTGCAACACTTTAGAGGAACAGAAAAACCTTCCCGAACTGTTTCACCCGAAGCAGAGACAGAATGAACATATCGACCACTCAGTTTTGACTGCTCTTTGATACATTTAGCTGATAAAACAGAGTGTGTCGCTCCTAAATCTACAAGAAAATAAATTTCTTCACCCATCACCATCATAGAAAACATTCTTTTAAAAGCAGGGTTCTGTGTATGGAGATATGTGCCCGGTAAAACTATGGAGGCACCTTCTAAGTGTAACATGGCCTCTGTGTTGGACCACTTGTTTGCTGAATATTGGACCATTTGCATGTTGCTGGATGCCACCAGGCCTCCTGGTGTTTTCTGCCATTTTGTGTCCAGGGCAGTCCGCTCCTGCAGAGTGCCGTCTGGCGCTGCGGCTGATGTTGCGGGGCGTCCCAAGTCTGACGTCACAAGACGCTATATAACAGGGCCTCCATTTTGAACACTTGCTTTTCAGCTGGAGACCGGGTTCGGTTACCAACATCTGAAGCATCACCTGGAGAAGAGTCCCGAGTGGATCTCATTTATTCTCTCTCGTTGGCCAACGAACACTTCATAACTGAGGTTTCTGGAATTGGAAGGCCAGAAATTTTCCTTTGCCAATCGAAGACGTGAGTTTAACACGTAACTAAAAACACGGAGTTTCGAGGAGACAACCCGCCACCGTGTTTCATCCGAAGTCGACTTTGATGGTCAGATCATAATTTTTCTTTTCGCCAAGGAGGACAGAGGACAAAGATTGACCGCTATTCCTGAAGTTAATTGTGGACGCATAATTGACTTCCAACTCCCCCGCCCCCCTTCCTCGCTCGACCCCGCTCAGAAGAAAGCCGACAACAAGTAATACCCATCCTTTAATCTTTTTATTTCTTTATTAGGAATAGCCGGGCAGGGTAGAGGAGATTTTTAGTGTAGTTAGAATCTAATGTGTTCTGAATGATATGTGCATGTAACCTTGTTATTGAAACTTTGATGTGCTGTGTTGACATTTGGAAGCCACTGCGCTCCCAGCTCTGTGCGTGTTTTGTGGGGTATTTACCATCTGAGAGCCAGCGCAGGTGCGCTGTGAGACTGAACTGCTAAAATAACCTCATGGTGAAATTCCCCATTTTATTTGTCTTCAACCTCACTGCTTGCTAGCTTGCCGCTAAAAGTTTTATAACTCTTTGTCTGCTCAAGAGTTGGGGGAGGTTTTATGACTGAGTATCACTGAGTTACAGTGGAGCTGCGCCCCACCGCCCCTCACCACCACCCCCTTGTCATATTGTTATTTTTGCCATAACTGCTGGTTGGTTCCATACGCACCCACTGCTGTTTTGCTTTATTTCTGCTTAGTTAGATATTTTACCCCTTTTATGTAGAACTTTGCATGTTGAGTAGGTGAAGATTATTAAATCGGAAGAACGGATAGTATCAGGAGGTGATTTGATAAATATTCACATATATGGTAACAGAAGGCATTCTGTGTTTATTTTGTACAAGAGTGATTCATCAGTCAAGATAAGGTTAAAGTTCCACACATTTTGGCAGAAACGGTCGATTAAACAGTGACATCTCTGGTAATAGTTATTAATTATTACGGAGTATTTAACGGTTGTAATTGTCAAAGGCGTTGAGCCACAATTACAACACCAGAAGACATCTCTGGTCTCGATTCATAAATGAGGATTTTGGTTAAGAAATTGATTTTGTCAAATTATGATTTTTAATTATAATTATTGATCAAGATTAATCAATCAATAATCATAACTCCCAACATCTTGTGTTTTATAGCCCTAGACCCTCCTTGGGTTCAGAGGTGACAAAGTTATCTAGGAACAAACCATCGGCTCTTCCTGAGGCATCACCCTAAAATGATGGGTTTTAACCATTAAACTTCTGATGATGGCTTTTACAGCTTCCTCCTCTAACACAGATGTTCTGAGGAGTGAGGTAACCTAAAGGTTATACACTTTGGAGCACTTAATAAAATAATTTCCATTACAAATGTCACCCAGTCAATAAGCTGACATCCAACTTTGTCACAGAATGCGCCACCGCAATGTTCGACCAATCAGTGGGGTCTGTGATGCTACAAGCTCTGTCTGGCTCCTTAAAATGGGGTTTTCCTGCTCAATTTTCTCCCAAACTAATGGTCGGTTCTCAAATATCAATGATGGTAAGCTGTTGAAACTCGCATTATATGATCAAGTAGTTGTAGTAAATAATTGTAGATGTGCAATTTGAGTTAGACATGTGGAGTTATGGTATAAAATACGTGCCATATTTGATCAAGTAAAGTAAACTAGAGATTAGATAATTATGACTGTATCTGATACATCTTGTTAGTAATTTGACTTTTTTGACAAAACACACAATATAACCTAAAAATATTTAGAACTTAAAATATAACAATCTTGCCAAACGTTTGTAGAATATTATGCTGTGATTCAGTGAGAAATCCACTTCTTAAAGTAATTATATAGGTATAAATGGTGAACATAAATGATTTCTCTCAGTTTTATTACCATTTCACTCTTCACAAATACCTAAATTGCATATGTTTATCCAATCCAGCTTTATTTGTAAAGCACTTTAAATTGTCACAAGGACCAAAGTGCTGCATAGAAAACATGAGGCATTAAAATTTGACACAAAAACATAAAATAAAAAAGGCATTATATAATAAAAACAATACATAAAAAACTAAAAAGCATAAGAATGATACATGGTCACCAAGGCTAACACCTGAAGTAAGCGGATCTCAAGCGCCGGTTAAACTCCCTGGGTGCTTCGCTTTTCTTTTGCTGGATAGCAAAAGCTGGATAGCAAAAGCACTGAGCGTTGCGGAGGCCTGGTCTGTGTATACCGAATATTCTTCCCTTAAAGCTTCATAGAGGGTCAAATAACGGTCTCCAGGGGAAATGGTCTCCATGAACACATGGAGGCTCCTGGATGTTGTCTTCCAGATGAGCTTAAACTTTTCCTGTGCTGATGGGCAGTACAAATCTAAAAGACAGCGTTCAACTTCCCTAAGATAATCATCAATGTTTGACTCTGCATTATAAGGGTCGAAACGCTCTATGTCTTTGGCAAGAGACTCAAGCTGGCGGGTGTGCAATCCACTCTCAGGGATTGGTGCTGGCCCATCTGAGTCATCATCTGAGAGTTCACTCCTACTACATCCATGGTGTGTCAGTGCATCATGCTTCACCCTCAGAGGAGGCAGTGGAGGCTGCTCAGGGTACCACGGTGGGCCCGCTGCTCCCTGGACTCGGGTCCTGGGCCGCGGTTGAGGGCGGTATGAACCACCTGAGTCCCAGGAACGGCTCTCCTGTCACCTTGGCAGTGGTGAGGGATCACAGAGGAGGATACTGCAAGTCCAGTTTGAAGGATGCCCGCCTCTAAACCTTGAACTATTTACTCGTACTGGATCCACGGCCAGGTATTGTTCATGGCTGCCTACTACAGTGGGGTGGGACACCGTACCACTGAACCTAGTCTGACTATTCACACCTGTTCTGGACTCGGTGGATGTATGGGGAACCCCACGAGCCTGGAAAGGTAATCTCTGGAGAGCAGCTTCTACTTTCTCCAGATCTGACTTGCAGGTTCTCTCAGGGTATCACAGGTATGGCTCACCTTCAAAGGTTTCAACTTGTGAGGTGGGTTTCTTTTCATCCCCCCCCCCCATTCCTCCAAGGATGGGGGAGTGGCTTGGCTACACTCAGCTGTCTCCAAACTATTTTCAAGTTCTGTTAGTTCACCCTTAAGGACAACCACTGTCTGCAAAGTATCATTCAGCTCAAACTGCAGTTTAACACGCTGGTCAATTTCCAACATTAACCTTCGCTGATACAAAAGAGTGAGCTGTCCTAAAACATCTGCAACCCATCTGTCTTTTGGTGGGTTCTTAATGCCTTGGAGTAACTCCTGAATCCTCGCTTCACATTGCTCAAAGCTATAATCATTGATACCTTCACGCTCCTCTGGGGATAACAGAATCAATGACCCAATCGCTTCTTGTGCCTGCATTCCACTGGAGTCCACCTGACACACATCTCCAGCTGCAGTCTGGGATGTTTTCTCCATCTTTGGCCAAAATGTACAGTAACAAACAAAGCTGTTCAGCTCTGACGACCGCTAAATCAATCAACAGTAATACAAACAATATAGACTGTTCAGTTATGTATGATTGCTAAAGTCAGTTAGCAGCAACAAAAACAGACTAAACTGTTCAGTGATGAATGATGTACTTAAAATGGGTGCACAGGTTTGACTATTCAAACGATAGCTTACACTGTGCTTTACTGAAAATAATGCAGCAAACAAACAAAAGATATATATATATATATATATATTTTTTTTTTAGAGAAACAAAATTTAAAACAAAAAAGGAATAAGCACAGTAAAACATTCAAGCACTATTTCTAGCTTGAAATGAAGGTTAGTAGTGCCCACTATGGATCACTTACCTTCTAGCTGGGACTACAAAGTCAGACAACTAAGTTAGTTTTATGAGTCACACCAAACATGCTTCACACAACAAAACCCAGCAAAAATGCTTAAATTTTAGAGCAGGAGGGCGTGGCACTGATGGTGTAGGGGGGAAAGCGCGCGACCATATGCAGAGGCTATACAGGTCCTTCTCAAAACATTAGCATATTGTGATAAAGTGATAAAGTTCATTATTTTCCATAATGTCATGATGAAAATTTAACATTCATATATTTTACATTCATTGCACACTAACTGAAATATTTCAGGTCTTTTATTGTCTTAATACGGATGATTTTGGCATACAGCTCATGAAAACCCAAAATTCCTATCTCACAAAATTAGCATATTTCATCCGACCAATAAAAGAAAAGTGTTTTTAATACAAAAAACGTCAACCTTCAAATAATCATGTACAGTTATGCACTCAATACTTGGTCGGGAATCCTTTTGCAGAAATAACTGCTTCAATGCGGCGTGGCATGGAGGCAATCAGCCTGTGGCACTGCTGAGGTCTTATGGAGGCCCAGGATGCTTCGATAGCGGCCTTTAGCTCATCCAGAGTGTTGGGTCTTGAGTCTCTCAACGTTCTCTTCACAATATCCCACAGATTCTCTATGGGGTTTAGGTCAGGAGAGTTGGCAGGCCAATTGAGCACAGTGATACCATGGTCAGTAAACCATTTACCAGTGGTTTTGGCACTGTGAGCAGGTGCCAGGTCATGCCGAAAAATGAAATCTTCATCTCCATAAAGCTTTTCAGCAGATGGAAGCATGAAGTGCTCCAAAATCTCCTGATAGCTAGCTGCATTGACCCGGCCCTTGATAAAACACAGTGGACCAACACCAGCAGCTGACACGGCACCCCAGACCATCACTGACTGTGGGTACTTGACAATGGACTTCTGGCATTTTGGCATTTCCTTCTCCCCAGTCTTCCTCCAGACTCTGGCACCTTGATTTCCGAATGACATACAGAATTTGCTTTCATCCGAAAAAAGTACTTTGGACCACTGAGCAACAGTCCAGTGCTGCTTCTCTGTAGCCCAGGTCAGGCGCTTCTGCCGCTTTTTCTGGTTCAAAAGTGGCTTGACCTGGGGAATGCGGCACCTGTAGCCCATTTCCTGCACACGCCTGTGGCTCTGGATGTTTCTACTCCAGACTCAGTCCACTGCTTCCGCAGGTCCCCCAAGGTCTGGAATCGGCCCTTCTCCGCAATCTTCCTCAGGGTCCGGTCACGTCTTCTCGTTGTGCAGCGTTTTCTGCCACACTTTTTCCTTCCCACAGACTTCCCACTGAGGTGCCTTGATACAGCACTCTGGGAACAGCCTATTCGTTCAGAAATTTCTTTCTGTGTCTTACCCTCTTGCTTGAGGGTGTCAATAGTGGCCTTCTGGACAACAGTCAAGTCGGCAGTCTTACCCATGATTGGGGTTTTGAGTGATGAACCAGGCTGGGAGTTTTAAAGGCCTCAGGAATCTTTTGCAGGTGTTTAGAGTTAACTCGTTGATTCAGATGATTAGGTTCATAGCTCGTTTAGAGACCCTTTTAATGATATGCTAATTTTGTGAGATAGGAATTTTGTGTTTTCATGAGCTGTATGCCAAAATCATCCGTATTAAGACAATAAAAGGCCTGAAATATTTCAGTTAGTGTGCAATGAATCTAAAATATATGAATGTTAAATTTTCATCATGACATTATGGAAAATAATTAACTTTATCACAATATGCAAATTTTTTGAGAAGGACCTGTAGTCCTCAAAGAGGCTGTCCAGGGTTCAAGTCCCAGACCTGGCGACATTTGCCAAATGTCTCCACCTCTCTCTACCCCTCTTTCCTGTCTGCCTACTGTCAAAAAATTAAAAAAAATAAAGGCCACTATTGCCAAAAAAAATATCTTTAAAAAAAAAACTTTTTTAGAGCAGAAGTGGTAATGAATTATCAATAACTTTAACTTTCAGCTCATGTTATGCCCTTTGATCATAGGTGATGGAATTATCTGCCTGTGTTTATGAACTAAATGATTAAATCAAAGTAGGAAATTTCCTTGGTTGGAACTGCAATTCTCACTAGTGACCACCGGATGGCACTGGATGCAGGTCTGCAATGGGGGAAATCCAGCTGCAACTGCACTTTTACTTAATGCCCACTAGATGTAAGTGTTGCTCTCTACCCGACTGAGGGTGTTGGTCACAGCTGTAGTTACACCCAACGGACACCAGAGGCAGATAGGAAGCCTCCAACTGTGGCAGGAATCTGGTTGCTGTGGTAACAGCAGATTGTACCTAACAGACACCAGAGGCAGATAGGATGCATTCCTACCCTTACAGGAATTAAATTGCTATGCTTATCACAGCTGGTTTCGCTGCAGCTGATGTTCCACGCATAGCAGGGCTGGCCGGCAGGAAATTAACTTTAAGTCTTACACCATAAGCTATACCAAACTTCCATCTTTCATCCACAAAAGCACCTCTGAAAGATTATTATTACTCCTCTGCAGTAGAATTGAGAAAACGTCTAGTCAAGATATCCTATGGCTTTAAGCACCCTTGCAAAACTCAAAAATCTCACAATAAAGCTCTTAAGTTCCAAGGAGATCACAGTTGTTCACTCTGTGAAACAGTGATGTGTGTCCTTTTAAGGCCCGTCTTCTGGACGCTAAATATGTCAGAATTATGATTATTGATTAAT
Organism: Girardinichthys multiradiatus; assembly: GCF_021462225.1. NCBI lineage: Eukaryota > Metazoa > Chordata > Actinopteri > Cyprinodontiformes > Goodeidae > Girardinichthys > Girardinichthys multiradiatus. The sequence continues at coordinate 25,031,708 of NC_061796.1, read as the reverse complement.
TAATATTTATCAAGAATTATGATTTAAAATCATAAATTGAAAAAAAGTAATTTCTTAACCAAAAAATTATTACTTACAAATCAAAATCAGAGATGTCCTCTGGTGTTGTAATTATGGCTCAAGGCCCTTGATAATTACAATTATTAAATTCTCAGTAATAATTGATAACTATTACTACCGCTTCACCGAAGGTGGGGGAACTTAGACCTTATTTTGACAGACAAATCACTCTTGCTCAAAATAAACACAAACGCGTTCTCTTTATCTACGTGAATATTTATTAAATCAACAGCCTTGATGCACCTCACTATTCTGATTTAATAATCTTCACCTAATCAAGCATGCAAAAATTCTACACAAAAGGGGTGAAATAACTAACTAAACAAGATAAAACAGCATTGAGTGTGTATGAAGTCAAACCAGCTGTTATGGCAAAAACAATAGAAAATATAGTACTGAGCAGAGCTTTGGGAGCGGCTTCCACCAGGCTGCAGTCATAAAACTCCCAAAGTTGGAGCTCAGTGAAACACAAAGGGTCATAAAACTTTTAGGCAGCAACCAATGGAACAACACGAAGAGTGAAGACAAAGGAATAGTGAGTATCCCACCATGTTGTTCTAGCAGTCCAACTTTAAGTTCATCTGAGTCTGCGCTCAGGTGTTCAAACACAGTGAGACACACACAGCTTCAAAGCGCAGCGGCTTTCGGAGTCCAACAGCAATCAAAGTTTCAATAAGACATAGCATGCACACATTGGACTATAAGTAGCGATTCTAAATCACTCTAAAATCCTACACTATCCTGCCCAAGCTATTTCTAATAGAAATAAAAACAAAACAGGATTACTTGGTGTCGTCTTCTCTGGAGCAGGGGCAGAGGGGGAGTTTATTATGCATCCGTAACAAACTCAAAGACGGCCAGCCTTCCTCCTTTGGCAAAAGGGGAAAAATATGATGGACCGTCAGCAGTCGACTGGAACAAAAAAAACAAAGAAGAAAATTTTGTCTCCTTGGAAAACCTCCGTGGGTTTTTCTTGGGTTACGTCTTAAATCCACACCTTCGATTGGCAAAGTAAAGTCTACTGGTCTTCTCATCCCAGAAAACTCTTCTCATAATTTTTGGCCAGTGGGGAGAATTAATGAAACCCATGTGTGAGTTTATTCTCTAGAATGATGCACCTACGTTGTGTGGTAATCGCGTCTCGGTTTCCAGCGGGATAAAAGCAATGGTGGGGCGTCTTCCGTGTCCTTATATAGCCCACTGTGACATCAGAGCTGTGATGCCCCTTTCTATCTACTGCATTTCCTGCTCGGAGTTGTGCTACCAGACCAAACTGGGGTACATAATAGCAGATGACACTGGTAGGTATAGTAACAAATGGTCCAACACACCGAAGGTTCGATTTTCCAGGTATAATCTGAACCAATCCATTGGCTTATCCCTGATGCCTACCCACTGCTCCAAACATTAGAGTAAAATTTTGTGGTCAAACGAAATCAAAAGCAGCAGTTTAAACCAAAAAGAGAAGAACCACACAGTCACCAGAATCTATAGCTAAAAATATATCATTAAAAGCCTTTAAAAGAGCCAATTCAGTGCTGTGTAATGATTTAAAACCAAATTGGAAAATCTCTAAAACATCCTGCTCTTCCATCAACTGATCATAAACCACCTTCTCAGTAATTATGCATGATGAGGATGAACTATCACATGGTTTTCTTGCACACCAATGCCTGCAACAACCGTGAGAGATGTCATTTTCCTGGTCTTTTTTCCAGAGAGTTGTAGTTTTTTCACGGTGCACTTCGCTCGCACTGTCTCTTTCGTCTCGTCTTTTAGTATTTATTTCTCTTTTACAAACACACACAGGAGATACTCAACACACACTTACACACCCGCACACACATTTATGGAGCTGAAAAAAGCAGGACGTGCAAACTGTATTTTACCTCGCTCGAAGCTGACGAGCTTAGTACATATTCGGCCAACAATGAAGATGAAGCTGATTTTATTGAAGACATAGATCTTTCCCATGACATCATGTATGTACATGTTTATGAAATATTAGTTGTTTCTGAGTAGGAGAAAACTAGAGAAAAATACAATTGAAAGAATTTCACTGTGTTTCGCATCATTATTATACAATGCGCATTATGAACACATCAATCACACTGTACATTTTTCTGTGCACAGTGTTGATGATGTGGAGGAGGAAGAACAAACCACCTGCTTCCCTGAAGCACCCAGTGCTCTGGAGAGAGGCAGAGGGAAAAGGAGAAGTCAGCCTTCAGGAAACAGTAGCTGCAGCAGTCGTTCCACTGGCAAGCGATTGTGGATAGGAACTGTGACAAAGGCTTTCACAGCTGCACTGGTCAAATTAAAAGCAAATTTTTTCCTGTGCCTTTGATTGTAGTATTGTAAATTGTTATTTGTAAATAGTTTTTCAATTTAATTGCACAAATGGAAATAGTTTATTTTGATGTTATCTTTTCTCAGATTGTTCACAATGTACATTTTATTTCCCTTTTTGTATCTGTTTTTAAAAATGTGTGTATTTCAAAATTGAAATGCTCCACAAAATGGCTCTACAGCATATCAAAAAGTTAAAATATGCTCTGGCAAACCTTTTCACACGTAGGTCATAAAGGGTTAAAGAAAGATCAGTGGGCGGGTGAGTCATGTGGTCAATAAGCTATCAACATATATTTTTGTTTTGCTTAATAGTTCAGATCATTGCTTTTTTATGTTCTTAACATACGTATGTATGTGTGTATATGTATGTATAAGTGTGTGTGTATATATATATATATATATATATATATATATATATATATATATATATATATATATATATATATATATATATATATATATATATATATATATATATATATATATATATGTATATATATATATATATAATATATAAAGTGCTGTAAACATTTGGTGTGACCACCCTTTGCCTTCAAAACAGCAACAATTCTTCCAGGTACATTTGCACACACTTGTTAAAGGAACTCGTCTGGTAGGTTGTTTTGTTTCAAACATCTTGGAGAACTAACCACAGATATTCTGTTCTGGGATGTAGGCTTTCTCACATCCATCTGTCTCTTCATGTAATCCCAGACACACTCCATGATGTTGGGATCAGGGCTCTGTGGGGGCCATACCAGTAAGTCTTGTTCTTCTTTACGCTGGAGATAGTTCTTAATGCCTTTGGCTGTATGTTTGGGTTCGCTCACTTAGCATTTTGTAAATTGATAAAAATAAACAATCATCATTTATATTTATGAAAGCATTCTATGTTTACAACATTTTTTTCACACCTGGCCGAAACCTTTGTACAGTACTGTATATGTATTTTCCCAATTATATGATGCATAATGGTGAATAAAAAGACCATGAAAAAGAGGAAGGATGTCTGTTCTCTGCTGGAGCTTTAAGGGATGACAGCATTGACAGACATGTTTAGGGTAAGGTATATACTAAGGGATGGGGTGGGCAATAATTCAATATCAAAATATATCTCAATATAATTTTATGCAATAACGGGGATATGATTTTTCAACAGATTTCCAATATTTCCAATTTCCGATATAAATTATAGTCTATAATTACAGCATTTGTCAATGCCTGACATTACATTCTGGAGCAGCCAATTAGAAGCAGAATATAAAGAGCCGCAACACATTGGGTACGTAAGAGATGACATACACCACAGAGACAGAACCGTGCCCAGCAGAAGTAGGCTGTGTTCAGTACGCTAGGCTAAGCTTCAATGCGGTAAGCTTTGGCAACAAAATGAGTGCCCATGACCGCAATACAAATGTACTGAACGAGAAAGCGGACAGTATAGTTAATAAGAAAGGAAAGACTTATTTGTTGGTGTGGAAGTGGTTCGGCTAGCTAAGATCTGATAAACAGCAGGTTTCAGTGTGCTGCATAATGTGTTGGAGAGTTGTGCCAACTAGCAGTGGGAACACATCAAACCTGTTCCACCTTCTAAATAGATTACACTCGATAGAATATTACTAAGGTGGAAAACACAGGCTTCAGGAAAATGATGTAAGTCATTGACCACAGATACAAGCTTTCCGGTTGGAAATATATTTCATGCACAGCCACATCTGCACTTTATAGTGAAGTTAGAGAAAGGGTGGAGGACCAACTGAAGAAAACTGTTGAATTTTGCGACCACAGCTGACCTATGGTCAAGACGAACATTGGAACCAGTGCACTTTATTGACCAAGACTGGAAACTTGTCAGGTTATGCCTCCAGATGGCGTACTTTGTGGATCACACGAACAAAGCTATTCCAGCTGGACTTATGGATGTGCTGATCTTCTGGGGACTCAACGACAATCGCCAGGTCTCCATCACCACAGATAGCGGGACCAATATCGTCAAAGCCACTGAGTTGAACAAGAATACATTGCTTTAGGCATCAACTAACTCCACTATTGGTTAGTTATACAAAGTTAAAATACATTTGAGTGTTATGTTATTTTGTTTATGGTATGAGGATTTATTGCTAAAATCATTGCAGTAACAAATCAATGATATGCTTCACACACAATAGACCCAACCTAAACAAAGCTTATCATAGAAGTGCCTGTATGTTTTGTGATAGCTTTTTTTTATTACATTACATTCATTTAGCTTACGTTTTTATCCAAAGCGACTATTCTTTATATTTTTTTCAAATTCTTTAAATATTTAAACAATTTTACTATGTGCAATTTATGCTTGGTATATAGTTGTTACATGCCATTTAATAAGGATGTTATTAGCTATGTGTTATACTGTGGATTTAAAGCTGTACACTACTTTACATTGTAGCAAAGAGTCATTTATTCAATGTTGTCACATGAAAAGATGAAAAACATGTGAGGGGTGTACTCACTTTTGTGTACTTAGTTGGTGTACAATTTTGATTAGGTGATTTCATTTAAGTCATTTTATAGGCTATTCATTTAGGCCTTCATATTTCTATGGAATATACATACAGACATTCTCTCATTTAAATTCAAAGGTGTTTTACTGGCATGGAAACAGGTGTTTAATTTGCAAAATCAGATGTAATCAATCAAATATACTTAAGCAAAAGAATTGTGATTTTTCTCTAATAATAATAATAAAAAAAATGTTAAAATATAAATAAAAATGCTATATATTGCAATATTGTTTCTATCTGTGTCTACAGAGAAAGTTAACCAAGACAAGCAAGTACACAGAGCAGTTGGGGTCTGTAAAAAGGTGGGCACTGCCTTCTCCTACTCTTGTAAAAAGAAAAGGGACCTTGCAGCTGCTCAGTAGGAGTTTCACTTGCCAAGCACAAGCTCATCAGTGAAACACCAACAAGATGGGGCTCCCTTCAGCAAATAGTAAAACTGGTTATGGAGCAGAAAAGGGCCATCACAGAAGTCCATTCAAAGCACAAGGAGACCAGGGGCCTCATGCACAAAAGAGTGTGCAGCTTTCATACTAAAAGTTGTGGTAGGGAGAAATTCTGAAAAACTTGCGCTACATAAAAAAATTTAGATATATGAAACTGTGCGTAGACATGTCACCGCACACGTAGCTTTCATACATCCCAATTTGGGGTGGATATTTCAGTCTGTCCTGTCATCATCCATCTCAGTGTGGTTTGGCTCATCCACAAAACAGGACAGGTCCAGACTGCAACGAATAATCAGGACTGCAGAGAGAATAATCAGGGCTGACCTTCCCTCCATCCAGGACTTATACAGGTCTAGGGTCAGGAAAAGAGCTGCAAAAATCTCTGCAGACCCCACACACCCTGCACATAAACTGTTTAGAGTTTTACCCTCAGGCCGTCGCTACAGAGCACTGTTCACTAAAACCAGCCACCACAGAGACAGTTACATCCCCCAGGCTGTTTCTCTGAACATTTAATAGAGTACCAAACAACAGCATACAGATGTTGCAAATGCAACTTTTTATATATATGTGTATATATGTATATTCTATATATGTATATTCTTCAATGCAAAAAACAAAAACCAGCAAAGTGTACTGGAGTAAAATTCCTTGTTTGTATGTACGAACTTGGCAATAAAGCTGATTCTGATTCTGATCTGACGTAGCTGCACATGGCACTAGGACCGCCCAGTCCCCACCTCTAAATACACATGCAAAGTAATATAAATAGTTGGAAGGCAACCATCACGTGTCCAAATAATCATGGCTAAGAGAGACTGTCTACACACCATGAGGATGCTTGTAGTCATTTACAGCAAACCAAAAACAACTTGAATGACATCAGTGACTCAAACTTGACTGAAAATAAAACTTTTGTCAGGTTGAACCTGTTTAGTTCTACAATGTGTGTATCTAAACCAAACAGCGCTGTCTATCTGCTGCACAGATCTCATTCATAGCTCAATCCTGATCATCACGGCGACGTGAATATACCTCCTTTGTTTCTATTAGAAAGAACGTCACCACACACACTATGCAAAGTCCATTAAATCTTTACAACCATTTAGGACGTCACATAAAAAAATAGAAAATTACCTAGTAGCCAGCCATCGTGCACAGAGGTTTGTTCCCAACACAACTGATATTATTATATTAATTATAATTATTTTGATAGTATAAAAGAATCAATAGTTGCATTTGGGCATCACAAATCGGTAGCACATATATTGAATTCAATTTCCAAAGCATTTTCACATACAGATGGGGCCCTCATAGCAGTATGGGTGCAGTCCATAGCTGTGATTACATTCAGAAATCATCTCTTCGCTGCAAATGAGAGCCACAATTTAGGGGAAAGTCATATATCAGAGCAACATACGGATGAGGCCATCCCATATGGGTGGCATGGCCTGGCTCAGGGATGACTTAAATACCTGACCTTTCCGTCAGGGGCCGGCGGAGATCGTGAAGTCGAGAGGGATGCACGAAGAACCCACGGAGAACCATGGAGTCCAACAATGAGGCATGGAGAACTCCTGGAGAGTCTTGTGTTATAGAAAGTTTTAGTGCCTTGCTTGATTTGCTCTTTAATACTCTACAGGAACTTACAAAAGTATAGAACCCCTCAATGTTGTTCCATTCTTCTCTTATTTAGTTTCAGAGTAATGGTTTCTCAGCCTTCTCCTTGCACCTGTGTGAGATAATATGTATGCCACACTGTTAAGATTATGTCTGGGACCTCGTCTCTCTGGGTCTCATGAGAGTTACCTTGAAAACTGTTGTAGCTTATAAGGAGAACCTTTGCTTTGTGTAGTCAGAATGATTTTGTAGCACTACTGAGCGCATCTCCAATGCTGTAAAATCCTTCTCTCTTGCAAGATTAAAATAAAGCTAATTCTGAGTGACAATCATCAGTCTCTGGATACAAATTTTCATCGAGGACGTCATGACGTCTCCCTGACCTATCTCAGTCAAGTGAAGTTTTGCGCACTCATCGATGTCATGCGAAGTGCAAGGTTAGGTTCATTTGGACCCATTACTTCCACCATAGGTGCAGTGAGAGTGTGTTCCTGAGCCTTAAGTCTGGTATGAGAAGACGGAGGGTTGGAGCTCGGACCTGGCCGAAGGATCCGAAGAGCTGTGCAGCTGTGCAGATGTGCTGTTGGAGCTGTATTCCACCTTGAGTGACTGCTGTTGCTGCAAGGCTGTAGATGTGGCTGGAGGTCTGGAGGTCGCTGCTGCAGAGGAGGAGCTGTCAGGCTGCTGTTCGTTTCTGATGGGTCGGAAAACATATGAGTCCAGATCGTGGTACACCACAGCCGCCAGAGTCGTCAACGCTCGTAGATCAGGGTATAGAGAGTGAGAAACAAGAAAAGAATTAACAGAAGTGTCAGACTTTACAGTTGGATTATAAGGGGGTGGGGTTATTTTGTGTATTTTTGCATCAGTATTAGGACCAAAGTTGGTAAGAACAGGTACAAAGATAGAGCTTTTATTTTGTTGCCCACCCATGTCTTTCCTGTCATCCTGATTCCCTGGCATAAATTTAGAGGTTTTTTTCTTTTGGTGTCGCTCAGCTTCCTCTTTCCAACATTTTAAGCATGCCTTATATTTTTTCATAGCCTGGTAATCTTTTTGATCTATTTTCTTGTGTCCCTCTAATTTTTCCTTCTTTTCTTTTATAGCTTCTTCAACCCTCTGTAAAACAGTAAGATTGTATAAACCCCTTGCAGGAAAGTTAAATTCTTTAACCCATTTATTTATGCACTCTTTGTGGACCATATTTTTTTACCATAAAATCGAACGTTTCTCCCTGGGGAGGAGGATGAAATCCCTTAGAACTGAACCGCTGTCCCATATTGACAGCTTTGCCACACCCTTTACTTACTGGTAATGGGGGGAATATTCCTTTAAAACCTGTAGAACTCTCCACAAGAGTTTAGAGCTTTCTGGCACCCTAATCCCTTCCCCCTAACTTACTCATTAGGGGAGCCTCACTCAACCGTACAGGGAGGGGACTCTACTGGTGAATTACTGTTCACCTGCGCGCAGCGTGGCATCAACCGCGCCAGTGAGGTCCGTACACCTCGCTCCTGTTCAAAGTCGGGAAAAATCCCAGATCCCCTTAGTCCCCAGTAGAGACTGTTAGTTTTAACCTTTTAGATTCATTTTAAGAAGTCCTAATTATTATTAAGCCTTTTATTATTATATCTATTTCTGCTTTTTTTTAAGAAAAAAAACATTTCGCAATTTAATTTATAGGCCTTTGGTTATAATTTGTTTTTGTTTTCTTTTCCTAATACGACCTAATTTTAATAATTATGAAATTGTGCTGATTCAAGATCTCACTATCTCTGGGAAAAAATCAGGTTCTTTCTGGATTCCAGTGCTGAGTCTCCCAGGAACCTCGACGCAGAAGTCCTCCGGCGCCTCTGGCGCCTGGCACTTCTTCGTCGATGTCCCCAGAGTAAATCAGTCAAGGAATCCTGTTCGTGACGCCAAATTGTTAACCCTAACCCAGAGAGACGAGGTCCCAGACATAATCTTAACAGTGTGGCATACATGTTATCTCACACAGGTGCAAAGAGAAGGCTGAGAAACCATTACTCTAAGACTAAATAAGAGAAGAATGGAACAACATTGAGGGGTTCTAATACTTTTGTCAGTTCCTGTAGAGTATTAAAGAGCATATCAAGCAAGGCACTAAACATTTCTATAACACTTGTCAGGAGGCCAGCCTGGGGATGTGGAGAGTCCATGGTGGACTCAGGAGATCTCATGTGTTCTGAATAATATGTGCATGTAACCTTGCTTGTTGAAACTTTGATGTGTTATGTAATATCGGGATCCGCCGTGTCCCCCAGAGCTGTTTGTGTTTACTATCTGAACGCGGGTGCGTTGCAAGACTGGACTGTTAAAACGACCTCATGGTAAAATTCTCCATTTTACCTTTGTCTTCAATCTCACTGTGCTAGCTTGCCGCCAAAAGTTATCAATCCTTTGTGGTCAGGAGTTAGGGGGAAGTTTTATGATCAGAAGACCATAAGGACAGTCGGAGCTGCGCTCCAACCCCCACCACTCGCCGCCACTCATATCCCCCTCTCCCTTCGTCTGTAGTGCCATAAACTGCTGGTTGACTCAATACATACCCACTACCGTTTGTTGATTTTGCTTATTTAGATGTGTTACCCCTGTGTTTGTAGAATTTTGCATGTTGAGTAGGTGAAAATTAATAAATATTCACATAGATAAAGAGAGAGCGTTTGGTGTTTCATTGTGTGCAAAAAGTGATGTGTCAGTCAAAATAAGGTTCAAGTTCCACACGTTTCGGCAGAAACGGTCGATTAAACAGTGACATCTCCGGCAATAGTTATTAATTATTACGGAGTATTTAACGGTTGTAATTGTCAGAGGCGTTGAGCCACAATTACAACACCAGAAACATCTCTGGTCTCGATTCGTAAATGAGGATTTATGTTTAAGAAATTTATTTTGTCAGATTATGATTTGTAATTATAATTATTGATCAAGATTATTCAATCAATAATCATAAACCCAACAGCTGAGTCCACATGACTGGATTTTTCTGTCATGTTTCAGTTTTGTAAATTACTCAAATGCATAGGTAAATTAGGCTAAAGATAAGTACTTGAATAAAAAAAATAAAAACACCTTACAAACTGGTCTTGGAGAGTGCCAGTAAACTTACTAACTTTGTGTTCGCCAACTATTCTGAGCTTGCAAGTTTTATCTGCGTCAATGATTATCTGTTTCTGTATGTCAGATATCTCAGGCTGTACAGCAGTTTTTGGACTTTTACTACTTTTTGTGTTCGGAGATGGTCAATGGGGAGCCATTCAGACACTTGACACAAAATGACCTTAGGATATTAGGATGGAGGCTTACATTATTGATCAAAGTTTCCACACCAAAGTCTTTTGCTAATCAAGTAACAAACAGGAAAAGTCATTACAATAAAGTACATATAATACAACACCAACAGCAAAGAATAAGTCTAAGTTAAGAGTGTCATTGACTGGTTGGCAGTGGTTAAAATTTTTGCAGTAACGTAACGATAATGTCATAATTATTTGCTTTTAAAATGTCTTTCTCTTTTCTCTGTTTTAGAGAAAGCATGTAGACCACCTGAAGAAAGGAGCAAACATCAAGAAAAAGAAATGTTCTCCCGAGTGTCTTCTCACTACCTCCAGCATCAGGTAGTACACGCTGGTAAGCACAAGGACTGTGTCTCAGAGGACCATTGACTAAGCTATCTAAACGTATGGGGTTCAGGGGCTCCAGCCATTCCTACTTGTTGAACAACAACCATTTTTAAACTTTGTGAAGGAACTGCAGCCTAATGCTGCATGACTGATCCTGTGCTCCATGATAAGTGATGCCTCCATGGAAATGAAGAAGGCGGTGACTGAGGCCATTAGGGGAGTCGACCTTTTTGCCACCACTACTGACTGCTGGTCCATCAGAAGGCAGAGCTTCATAGGGGTTACTGCCCAATGGATTGGCCCCATTGGTCTCAAAAGATGTTCTGCAGCTTTAGTATATAAACAACTAAGAGGTGTGCACACATTTGATGTGTTGGCAAGTGCCTAAAATGACATATTTTCCGAGTTTGAAATTCGGGAGAATAATAATAATTAAAAATCATAATTCAGGAATACAGTTTTCTCAACCAAAAATCATTGCTCATGAATAGAAGTCAGAGATGTCATCTGGTGTTGTGATTATGGCTCAAGACATTTACTAATTACAATTAGGTAATTATCATTAATAACTGATAATTATTAAACAAAACCATGCTAAATGTCACTGTATAATCAGCTGCTTGACTGAAGGTGGGGGAACATTGACCTTATTTTGACAGATAAATCACTCTTGCATAAGATAAACAAAAATGCTTATCTTATGTAAATATGTGAAAATGTATTGAAACTATATAGACATGATATAATTACTGCTTTGGTCCAAAAACATTCACCTAACTTACAAGCACTATTCTACACAAAAGGGATACAAATGACTGCCTAGAAATAATAATTACAGAAAATATATGCGCACTGAGTGTGTATGACCTTAGCCACTAGTAGCTGATTGCCCCACACCTCGTACAAAGGGTCATAAAACTCTGAGGCGGGAACTCAGTGGAAGAGCTCCAGCAATAAAACTGGAACAAAGGAGTGGTCAGGCCACGAGGCCCAAAACACAGCTGCTTTGAAAGGAAAAACTTTAAAAGTTTAAATAAAACTTAAAAAGCACGCCTATGTTTTATTGACTTAACCTGGATGGCATTAAATTGACCTCCAGTAATAAAGTAAAAAACCTTGGTGTTAGTTTTGACCAGGACATGTCATTTAAATCTCATATTAAACAGGTTTCTAGGATTTCCTTCTTTCACCTCCGGACATTGCCAAAATTAGAAACGTCCTATCCAGGAGTGATGCTGAAAAACTAGTCCATGCATTTGTTAGTTCAAGGCTGGACTATTGTAATTCTTTACTATCAGGATGTCCACAAAATGCAGTTAAAAGCCTTCAGCTGATTCAAAATGCTGCAGCAAGATTTCTGATTAAAATTAAAAAGAGAGATCATATTTCTCCTATTTTAGCTTCCCTTCATTGGCTCCCTGTTAAATCCAGAATAGAATTTAAAATTCTCCTCCTAACATATGAAGCTCTTAATGATTTAGCTCCATCATACATCAGAGATCTGATTGTTCCATATGTTCCTAACAGAGCACTTTGTTCTTAGACTGCAGGTTTACTGGTGGTTCCAAGTCTCTAGAAGTAGAATGGGAGACAGATCCTTTAGTTCTCAGGCTCCTCTCCTGTGGAACCAGCTTCCAGTTTCAGTCCGTGAGGCACACACCCTGTCTACTTTTAAGGCTAGGCTTAAAACTTTACTTTATGATAAAGCTTATAGTTAGAGTTGCTTAGGTTGTCCTGAGCTATCTCTGTAGTTATGCTGCTATAGGCTTAGGCTGCTGGAGGACATAATGACCACTTTCACTCTCTCTGCTACATTCTCATACTACTCTAATTTTGCATTATTTGCCGTTATCTGAGCTTTTAACCTTATGTTCTCTCTCTTTTCTCTTCTTAGAAGCTACACATGGCCTGACTCTGTATCTACCTGTGACACCTTCCTGGAGAGGGGATTCATCCAAGCTTCTGCTGCCAACAACTTAATGCTGACCTTCTACCGATGATACACTTGGCCCTCTTTTTCAGTGTTTAACCCTGTTTTTCTCCTAGAAATAACAACTGACTGAGCTTTTACAGTGACCAACTATATGTGCTCTGTCTCATACTCTAAACTTGAAAACTGGCTCAGAGTTTATTTGTTTTTTCTTCCTAGATGACACCACTAAAGGAGCTACATCCCTTAACATTTGCTTTTCCTTCCCATAAAAAGTACCCCTGGATCAGTGCTTTTATGTTGGTTTTTTTTTGTTTGTCTCTGCTCTGTTCTCTCAAATCCCCAGTCAGTCATGGCAGCTGGCCGCTCACACTGAGCCTGGTTCTGCTGGAGGTTTCTTCCTGTTACAAGGGAGTTTTTCCTCTCCACTGTTGCTATATGCATGCTCAGTATGACGGATTGCTGCAAAGCCAATGCCAGTGACTGTCCACTGTCTCTACATGCTCATTTAGAAGGAGTGACTGCTACAAGTCACTGACTCAATGCAATCTGCTGGGTTTCCTTAGATAGAAAGACTTTTTATCCAATTTCAATAAATAACTGAATCTGATTGCACTGTTTGATAGTAAACATTAACTAGAATGTATGTACCTGACTTGAAATCTGTATGATTCGATTGAATTGACTTAGCCCATTTTAAAGTTACCCACCTTTCACACAATGCAAGAGGAAACAACACTCTCCAATTATTTTTAACTCTGCCTTCCTCCCTTCCGGTTGGATGGAGTAGGGGGGAGTCAGGTTTAGCCCAAACCGGCTCAGTTATGGTTGAGGTGCAAACACACCCTCCATTTCTGCCACCTGTGCGATCCCTTCTCTTTTTCAATGGTTATAATCATTCTGACAGAGAGAGGTACCCCCAATCCTTGTGGTGTTTAGTATCACAATGGCCACCAGTGGGCTCTACGTGGACAAACTTTATCAGTTTATTATTTTACTTAGTACCCCTACACAAAGCCCATTGTAAAATGGCCAAACTCTACCACGCAGCAGTTTAATCTAACCTCCCCAACAACCCCGCACTATTCCAAACCCTTTGTGAAGTGCCTTGAGATATCATGTGTTGTGACCAGGAAACTGACTGGTCTTTCAGTATTTGACTTTGGAACCATTTGTTGGCAGGTGGATTTTCTGACGAGGAGGTCTCAGAGGACACGTGTTAACACTTTTTTAAAAGGTACTAGTGTGCTGAACAGGTTCTCCTCAGGGTTGTGTGTTATCACCCCTGCTATTCATGCTCTGCACTAATGAGTGTCAGAGCCAAATAGAGTCAGGGTTCATCATTAAATTTGCAGATGACTCTGTAATTGTTAGTCTTTTACAGGACAAGGGGATAGGCCATAGCCCAGTTTTAGATGAATTTATTTAATGGTGCAACAATTCATACTTGCATCTAAATGTTTCCAAAACAAAAGAGATGTTAATTGATTTCAGTAGGAATCAGCCTAAAATTATACCAACACTCATTAATGGTACTGTTGTTGAGATTGTCAGCCAGTACAAGTATTTGGGCACTATCATGGATAATAAGCTAATATTTGAGGCAAACACAGATGCCCAACTTGAGGCTGTTTTTTTCTAAGGAAATTGAATGGATTTTCCTTTATTAAAATCTGTTTTACCTTTTGGAATGGTGTGCTGGTTTGGTAACCTCAGCTTGGCAAGCAACAAGAGCAGTGGCATGTACAGACATTTTGGGGGGCAGGTGCTTAAGTGGAAAAAAAGGGCACCTTGTGCGGCACATGGAGCTGTCGGTTGCCTTTGTAGTGTGAGATTTATTACAGACACAGCATGAACATAATGTATATGTATTACTAAGCACCCACAAAACAAACTCTCCTGTGGAATGTAGGGAAATGACCACCCAGGAAAACAAAATTCAAAACAAGAAAGGCTGGCTCTGTTCTGGAGACTCCTCTGGAACCTCTGGAGATCCTTGTGCAAAGAAGTATTCTTCATAAAATGAAGACCATTATGGAGAACCCTGAGCATCCTCTTCATGAGACTGTCCTACAACAACAGAGTATCTTCAGTCAGAGGCTTCTTCAGATATGCTGTAAGACAGACCTACAGGAGTTCCTTCCTGCCCACAGCCATCAGCATCTACAACAGCTCTTTGAAGAAACCTGAATATGAACTACAACATTTAATTTCCCTTTGGGATTCATAAAGTATTTTTGAATTGAATTGAATTGAATTAGATATAGTTAGGTTCTGTACTAAGATAGTTGTTGCTGATTTGAGAGACCCTAATCTGGTCTTCAGAACAAAAGTGACTAAGAGGGCGAGATCAATTCTCAATGATCTTCGGCATCCTTTGCACACTGAGTTTAAGCTCCTACCATCAAGAAGGTTTACATACGCCCATAAGGCAAGATCTAACCGATGCCTAAGATCTTTTATTCCCTTAGCTGTTTTTAAATAATTTCTGATAGTTGCACTGCTTGGAGGTCTGATATTATTCTGATATCATCCTGTAATGTTGTTTTAATGTCCTTTTTCTTGTGTGTGTGTTGACTTGTGGACTGTTGTAAATGAATTGCCCCTTGGGGACAATAAAGTATTCTAAATTATGTTGTATAGTCCAGCAACTTGTTTGTCGTGTTTTTAATGGTGTTGTGTTGTTTTCATCATGGGTTTAATCCAGCTGAACACACCTTCCCCGCAGAGTGTGCTGCTGCTATGACCACTGTCTCCCAGACAACCAACTTCTTGCAAGCAGAAGCAAATGCCATGATGAGGTGGCAACTTCCTACCATCCACTTCCTGACCACCACCCTTGACAGAGTCAAGTTGTCACTGTAACTCTACACGTCTCTAGTGGATGCTTTACAGATAACTTTTTATTCTTGTTTTTATTTTACGTTGTCTTAACATTTTCACGATTACTTAAATGTCCTTTTTAAAAATGTGTTTCTTTGGCACTTTCTCTGATTGCTTTATATATTTTTTAAAGTATGTTATGAATCGCCTTGTTGCTGAAAAGGGCTGTACAAATTAACTTGCATTGCAGGTAGCAGTCATGAAGTGTTTTGGTCAGATGTGTGTGGACCCTGAGTTGATTGCAGCTGCAATTCTTCTACCAACATTTTCATCAATGTGGAAAAGGGTGAATTCACAATCACAACAGGTAAGACCTCATGGAGGTAGTGTGTAGAGAAATAAGTGTATATTTCAACATTTGGTAATATAGGCAATTATAGATGCATGGCTAGTACATAAAAATCAAAATAGCCAGCAAGCCTTTATTTAAAACTTAGGGTCATGTAATGTCAAAGACTTACATCAGTTCATCTATTTCTTCCTATTAGGTATTATTTAGTCAACTCAGAGGCAAGAACGATACAATCAATTTACTTGCAAGGGTAGTTCACTTCTGCAATGCAGACTACAAAGTGTTGGCACCCCTGTCTCTTTATTTATACATGCTGGTTCACACACAGTTCGACAAACATTCAGGGTGTGTTTGTGTGTGTGTGTGTGTGTGTGTGTGTGGTCGGAAAGGTTAGGGTTCATGTGTCTTGATTTTAAACAGAGAGAAGGAGTGATGACTCGGTACCAGTCCCTAGATGTTGCTGATAAAAGCATAACTCATTCCTCTCCCCATCTCCCTTTCTGTGACATGTAAGGAGGGAAAGGTACTTAGAGCAGACATGAGTGATAAACAATACAAAAGTTTTAAAACCCCTAACAGTCCCCCCTGTTTATCACGAATATAGTCATGATTAAATACATGTAAAAGAAAACACTCTGTGTGAGCACAAACCCATGGACGGAAAGCAGATTATATTGTGGGAAAAATACTCACACGCCCCTCCCCCCAAGGCAACCACCAATCATGGCAGAGTGAAACAATATAATAAAACAAAGAAAACGAAGTGTAATAAAAGTAAAAGAATTAAAACAAGCCTTGTTCATATCATCATTGCACTTTTTCTCATTTAACTTAAACAGCAACTTCTTTCGATTTTCTGCTATAAAGTCATTTTATGAGGTACAATTATGAGTACCCTCAGGTGTCAAAGATATTTTCATTTACAACATGTCATCATAGGAGTAGTGGTCTTTATTTTGTAGCTCGGTAAAATAAACCTTTTCTGTGTCCTCATCTATCTTTGGGTTTAGTGTGGTGTCAACATTTACACAGTATTTAAAGAGAATGTGGGTGTTATCTCAACTAAAAAGAGTTTGTGCTTTACGACCCTAAACTCTCCTCGGGTCAGGGGTAATAAAAATACTTGCAATACCAATCATTAGCATCAGAACAGAACATCTTCCATATTGCTGCATCGTAACCTTGAAATGGAATGTCCTTTCTTCTGGTACTGAAAGCAAACAGTTTTTTCTCAAGAAAACAAATTATAAACAAAACTCAAAAGTCCTGTTGCCTCTCCTGAGTGGCTTCTGCGCTTCAAGCTGCCCTGTTACCAGTCTGGTACAGGTGGGCGGTCGTAGGAAGCTCCTCTAGGAATATGTTTAGAAACAGGAACTCTAACCTGCTGGAAGTTAGGCTTCCATAGTCCAACTAAACAACGGTGGAAATGAACACATTTCAAATTTGTACCATAATGATAGATATCAAGCAATAAACATAAAAGTTAGATAAAAACATCAGAGATTTCCTCCTCAGAGTCAGTTTCGCTGCCAAAGTGGGAGAAAATAATTTGGCTGACCCTCGCTGTCCAGGCAAAGGAGCCTAGTAGCCACCAAATGTTAAGAAATTAAGGAGAATAAGCATCGTGGCGCATGTTTGACTGTCTCTCTGTTGCAGATATCGCCAGTCCATCATCCACGGAAAGGTTATGTGCAATGTGTAGAGGTCTTCCCTGTATGTTTCCTATGTGTCTCTCACTGTGGTGTGTGTGCAGTGAGGCAAATGACGTTATGATTTCTAACTTTCAGGCAAAGCGATGGCCTTAAGTAGATTCTGAAATAACGTGGCACTGCCCAAGGGATTATTGTGCCTTTGTAAAAACAGTGTTCTTCAACCACCTCTTCAATCACTCGCCAGTGATCAGCTTACAGTTCTTTGTCTTGTGGTGGTCCGCTGTCCTCACAGCTTTCAGGCCATGGATGATCCAGTTGGAAGATGACTTGTGTCCTGGAAGCCAGATGAAGCTGGAGGAGCTGGAGCTTTCCTGCAGCTTTCCTGGGTGTCTAGTAGGATCTGATATGGGCCTTTCCAGCGCCTGGACTTCCAGTGTTTTCTCCTAGATTCTCTGACCAGAATCCAGTCGACAGGAATAAAGGAATCGAGGGTGGAAGTGGCTGTTCCTGGTAATGCAGCCTTCACCGTCTGTGAAACTTGAGAAAACACAGAGGACAGGTTTTGACAGTAAAATAACATCCTATCTTCACACAAAGATGTGGAAAAAATTGATCTTGGCAATATCTCCATGTTACTTTATTCTGACATTCCCCCCTTCTGGCGCAGGGTCCAACCCATGCGACAATCCAGCAAAAGGTTTAAACAAGAATGTTCTAGTAACCAAGATCACATTACATAGAACCAAAGAAATGAATTCTTGACATAACTATGTGTCACTATGGTTTTAAGGAAAGCAACATAAATAAAATCCAGATGTTTTTAACTGTAACTCAATTCCATTAACAACAAAACACAAACTTCAGTCGTTATACAGTTCATCAATATTTCACTTAGAAATAAGTCACATATCATCCTGATTTGTCTTGTATGAAGATAAGTATTAGATTAATGGAAATCCAATGTAATTTTGATGCATACACTCTATAAATTTAATCTAATAAATAATTCCTGTCAAGTATGAAATCATAACTCTGATTCTTTATCAAAAATATATTCCTTACTTTTGGCATATCTTGAACTGTCAGTTAGCTTAATGGCACCAGGAAAAACTTTCAATCTAATAAATCACCAATGATTATGCATGCAAAACTAATTCTTCAAATTAGTTTAAACTATTTCATTAACCTTTTAATAGTAAAACACATAAATCTAAATGTCATGCTACATCCTTAATTATTATACAAAAAACATGTTTTTAAGGCAACAATCACTACAAGCCTTTTGATTCTATTGTCTCTTAAACAGTGTTAAAACTCAGGAAGGGAGGTGCTGAACGTCACCATGAAAGTGAAGTCATGAACCAACCTGGTAGGTAGGCGGAGTCAGGCAGAACTAACCTCTGATGGACAACCTATGGGCGGACCCACAGTTTCTTCATTCCAACCCATCTTAGTGAACCTTAAACTGCAAAACTGTTAACATGCACCTACCTCAGAAACAAGCTGCTTCTTAACTCTCCTGAAAACTCAAATTTTTAATCAATCTGGGAGTTAGAAACATTATTCTAAACATAGATTATTGTGTCATGCAACATATAAACAAACATTCATTCCAACAAAACAAAGACAAAACATCAAAGACAGACAAATGGCCAAATTTGAAGCTTCAAGAATTCAAAGAAATTTTTAACAATCTCTTTTCACAATATGTTTTCTCAGCCATATCTCTTAATGCTGTAATTGATCAATCTTGTTATGACAATCTTCAGGATCCTTTTTAAGATGAGTGCACATAGTCCAAAGAGATCTCAAACTATTTACAAGCACAGCAACAGTTTTCTTTAACTTAAACCCAATTCACTGATGCTGAAACCCTTTGCCAATTCTTTATACCGTAACTCTGTAATAATAATAATTATTTTATTTATATAGCGCTTACTCTTATCTCATGTACTGTATTTTAAAGCTATCTCACCTCAGAGTTGACTTCTAGGTGACTCTGTTGGACCTCCCAGAGACACCCGGCGTCGAGCAAGACGATAACCCACCGGCCAGATGCGAATGTCACACACCGGGACTTTCAGCCACCAGGCCTAGGTGCGGCTGTGCGGCAGCGCTTAACTCGATGTCAGGCTGTTCCCAGAGATCCGCCAGTCACTGCAAAGAAAAATATAATCAGTTTAGTTCTTATAATATCCGGCTCGAAGGACCAAGTTAATGTTAGGTATTATTTAGTCAACTCAGAGGCAAGAATGATACAGTCAATTTACTTGCAATGAAGGCTCACTTCTGCAGTGCAGACTACAAAGTGTTGGCACCCCTGTCTTTTTATTTATACATGCTGGTTCACACACAGTTCAACAAACATTCAGGGTGTGTGTGTGTGTGTGTGTGTGTGTGTGCGTGTGTGTGTGTGGGGTCAGAAAGGTTAGGGTTCATGTGTCTTGATTTTAAACAGAGAGAGGGAGTGATGACTCGGTACCAGTCCCTAGATGTTGCTGATAAAAGCATAACTCATTCCTCTCCCCATCTCCCTTTCTGTGACATGTAAGGAGGGAAAGGTACTTAGAGCAGACATGAGTGATAAACAATACAACAGTTTTCAAACCCCTAACACTTCCTCAATATTTATGAAATTACTACATCAAACAACACATGCAAGAACCCTCCCTGCAGCCAGAGGAGTCCAACCGGTGCAGTTTGTCTGATGATGACGACTTTTTCTCTGCTCAACAGTCATCACAAGATAATGCTAAACAACTGGATGGATACTTGGCCTGTTCGGTTGGAGGATTTACTGAAATCTGTGTGCATTTTTTCTTTGAAGTTGAACACACCTCTACTGCATTGTCTTCAGTGAAAGAAGAGTGAGGTTGAATTCACTAACTTCTTCAGAAGATGAACAAACACCTTTACAGCTTCTGTTAATAACTCTCCCTTATTCCAGTTAAAGACAAGTCCAGTTCCATATCACACTACTGTGGAGAGATAGGAAATATTTAGTTGCTAAATTCAAGAGTTTCTTTTCTGACTGGAAAATGGGACAAATAAATGTAATTTTGGTAATTCTAACCACTCACTTTTACTCAGTACTTTAACTACATTTTGAATGAGAATTTTACTTTACTTAAGTACAGTAAATGTCAAATACCTCAGGACTTCTAATCAAAATTTTTAAAGGAGACTAACTTTTACCAAAGTAATTTTATGGTAAGATTCTTGTACTTTCACCATACTTTAACCATGGTCGGATTGGGGACCAAAAGACTTACTGGAATAGAACAACCAGGAGGCATGGCCCTATAACCCAGCATAAAGACAGGTGGTGGCCGTTTGAAAAACTCAGCAGCCCCTGGTGTTTAAAGTTGACATGGAACAGTAAAGTTTCCTGGTCCCACAGCAAAGAAAGTGGACACCACTATTAGGCCGGACTCTATCAGAAAGATTGAACTTTCCATGCAAGTGATAGTTGTGCCACATAACGGAGTTTATGAAGTAATAACAAGTGTCACTCTACTCAGGTACAGTCACTGCCAAGACCAGTCTAGAAGGGTCAGTCAAGATGAACAAATAAAGAACTGGGCTTACTGTACCCTCCCTAAAAATTGGGAATGGAGACGGGTAAACAAAAATCAGTAAGAAAAAAAACCTGACCTCAACAAAATTTGCCAGAAGCCAAAGAAAAGAAAGAAAATGATTGGACCGAGAACTGACAGGGGACCACACATTGTCCATATACTTTTATAAATGATGATTTTACTTTAACTAACCACTGACTGCAGATTTAAGCTTGTTGAAAACAGCTTGTAAAACTAGGATTAAACAATATGATCTCCATGTCTAGGTGTATTTTTATTCACTGACTATGCAATTACTGACATACAGTACAGTGCTAAAGTTTCAACAGCTGTAAACAAAGAATGGTTTTACAAATATAAATTATTTATTTTTATCAATTTACAAAATGCTAAGCCAAACATGCAGCCAAAGTCATTAAGAATTATCTTCAGCGTAAGGAAGAACGAGACTTATTGGAATTGATAATATGGCCCCCACAGAGCCCTGATCTCAACATCATGGAGTGTGTCTGGGATTACATGAAGAGACTGTTGTGGAAGTTCCTTATCAAAGTCGGTAGAAGTTGACTCATAACAAGAGAAAATCCGGACTTTGTCTTTATAATTTTTATTCAAAGGCATTCAGCATTTGAAGACCCTGACACTGAGGTTAGTCAGTGAAACAGAGCCCCGATCAACATTTACACACAGTATTTATACCAGAACATGACAGTGTTATCTCAACTGCAAAGAGTCTGTGTTTTATGACCCAAACCCTTCTTGAGTTCAAAGGTGACAAGGTTATCTAGGAACAGACCTAACTGCCCTTCCTGACATTGTCCTAAAAGATGAGTCTGAACCATTAAACTTCTGATAATGGCTTTTACAGCTTACTCCCTAACACAGATGTTCACAGAAGTGAGGTAACCCAAAGGTCACACACTTTGGAACACTTAATAAAAGAATTTCCATTACAAGACAGAAGGATGTGAGAAAGTCTACATCAACAGAAGATCTGTGGTTAGTTCTCCAAGATGTTTGGAACAACCTACCAGCCGAGTTCCTTCAAAAACTATGTGCAAGTGGACCTAGAAGAATTGATGCTGTTTTGAAGGCAAAGGGTGGTCCCACCAAATATTGATTTGATTTAGATTTCTCTTTTGTTCATTCACTGCATTTTGTTGACTAATGAAAATAAATGATTAACATTTCCATTTTTGAAAGCATTCTATGTTTACAGCATTTTTCACACCTGCCTAAAATTTTTGCACAGTACTGTAAGTCTGTGTGTTCTTTACTAATGTTTTACCAACCTTTGTGCTTCCACAAACGGCCATGAAAATGTTATTTCTCTCTGTATTTCTGTCTGACCTGAGGGTATGTTTTCAACTTTCTAACCTCTCTACAGAAAATATTTAATAATTTTCTTATTTTCATCAGCTCTTTTGTTTGAATCTAAAGGATAGAAGAGGACTGACAGCAGGATGCTTCCAACAAAAGCAGAGGCCGCTGTAACTTATTGATTCTATTTGATGAGCACTCAAGTAAATCCTGAAAAAACTGTGCCATGAGAATAACTTGCTCAAACACTGAAATATGAGAAGGTTAAGCATAAAAAAGTTAATGGATTTAATGTCAGTTTATACACAATTAAACTAACAGCATGGCAGAAACATATTGAGCATTAATTTGCATATAACTGGATATATAATTTTCCTGCAGATTAAATTTAAAGTAATTAGTTTTTTTGTGTGGAGAATACATAGTGATCGACTCTACATTGCATTATTAAGCCCCCATCTTATTTGTGCCAGTAAACAGTAATACAGTCACAATGAACTTCAATAAACTCATTATGCAGTAAAACGCAGTTAAGGAGTGCTGTTACTTAAAAAGTAAAGCAAGACGATCTGCTTCTAGTTTAAGCTCTTCTCTGTGACTGGAGGTGTCGTTTCTGAGATAAGCTCATCTTTTACAGCCCAGACCTCCTTCCAGCTGGAAGCACCTTATCTCCTCCTGTTATAATAACCCAATCACACCATCAGCCTGGGTATGGGGAAATGTGTCACTCTGTATCATGTGCATGACATAGAAAATGACCAGCTGATGGACTGAAAATGCGATCAGCATAGTACTTTTCTTTCCTTTTGGTCTTAACTTAAAATATGGATTTAGGCCATTGGTTTTTGTTTAAGAACAAATAAAATTGCATTTATGTAACATTTGTTAGCCACAAGGGAAGAGTTGAAAAGAATGTTTTCGTGACATAAAGGAATCAGGAAAGTACATACACCCCTTTTTCTTAGTGATGTTAATTATTTCTGTTTAACGACTAAATTGGACCAGTCAGTCAGAACATGAACATGTAGCTTTCAGCTGTGTCTAGATTCCAGTGTTTTTGCCTGGTCCAGGCTGATTAAAACTATTGGTATTGATTTGTTAAAATATTTTATTACTAGTTGTAAAGGGGACTTAGGAAGATTTTAAGGGGGCTTCAAATATCTTCCAACAGACCAAACAAACATGTTTCAAGATTTGATAGGATGCTGCTACGAAAATGTTGTTCAGCTCTTTCCTCAACTGCGAGTTCAGATAATCTGTAAAGAAGGCTTCACTTAGGTCCAAGCACCAAAGAACAAAAGATTTGTTAATAAATCTTTCTAATTGCCACCTCTACTTTTCTTGCCTTGTGTGAGTCTCTCCAGGTTGAAATGACAGCTGGGATGTCTCACCGAGCAGTCATACGTCAGCAGAATGCATTTCTGGGGCAAACCAGTTTTGAGGGTGATGGAGGATGTTAGGATTTTTAAAACCTTTGTATTGTTTATCACTCATGTCTGCTCTAAGTGCTTTTCCCTCCTTACATGACACAGGAAGGGAGATGGGGACAAGAATGAGTTATGCTTTTATTCTTTTATGCTTTTATGCTTTTATTAGCAGCATCTGGGGGCTATTCACCAGGTCCCCACTTCCCACTTCCTGTTTGTTTATAATCAAGACAAATGAACCCTAACCTTTCTGACCCCCCCCACCCCACACACACACACACACCCACACACACAAACACACCCTGAATGTTTGTTGAACTGTGTGTGTGTGACCCAGCATGTATAAATAAAGAGAGAGGGGTGCCAACACTTTGTAGATTTGCACTGCTAAGTGTGAGCTACCATTGCTGCAAGTACATCTGACTCTGTGTCGTAAGCGCTGCCGCACAGCCGCACCTAGGCCTGGTGGCTGAAAGTCCCGGTGTGTGACGTTCGCATCTGGCCGGTGGATTATTCTCTTACTCGGCGCCGGGTGACTCTGGAGGTCCGACAGAGTCACCTAGAAGTCAACTCCGAGGTGAGACAGTTTTAAAATACAGTACATGAGATAAGAGTAGGCGCTATAGAAATAAAAGAAGAAAAGTACTTAAAAGTCGTTTGGTAGTTTGTCGCCGTAAGGACACTGCATTGGGAAGGTTTTATTTCATCGCAAAGAAATAGCGATAAATTTAGGTAGTTATCTCGCCGTAAGGAGATTAAAAACGACTAGGTGGTTCCGCCGTACTGAAACTGGATAATTTGGTTGGTAGCATTTCGCCGGAAGGAAATTAAATGAAAATGTTGAATAATTAGGGAGCTCATAAACTAAGCTAGGTCGACCATACATATTGCTGAAGGGACATAAATATGTTAAAATACTAACTGTGTGAGTGCTGTTGTGTGTTTGGAAGACTAAGCATTTTGGAAGAATCTTAGCAAGATTCTGCTGGTCTTGTGTTTTCTTTTGCCCAGAATAGTATCACGTTAAGTGTTTGAATCGGACCAAAGTGCAGAAAAGAGCTTGGCAGCCGCATGATGAGTTAATCTTGAGGTTTTATTCCAAAACTGTCAAAAGCATCACAAAAATCACTGCAGGTACATAACCGAGTTCAGAGCGAAAAACCTACATAAGTACTCAGTTCTCCAACGTAGCAAAACTGAACATCAACAAGGGTAGTGACGAGGAACAGTGATGGAGAAACCAGCGGGGAACAAAGAACACAGACCAACTAATATACAGGGAGAAAACAAAGGCAGGTAATCACAGAAACTAAGAACAGGTGTGACAAGCTGGCAGGGAGGCAGAGGGGACAGGTGGAACTAATAAACAATAAAGGAAAACATAAACCGAAACACAGTTAACACAAAAACACAAACCAAGTCCCAGGATGTCATATCATGACATAACCCCCCCGTTAAGGTCGGATCCCAGACGACCACTAGAAAAACACAAAGTCCAAAACACAAAAATACTCCAAACAGGGTGGGTGGAGGAGGCCTTGGAAGGTGGGCCAGAAACAAAAAACAACCCAACCAGGGTGGGCGGAGGGGGGCCTCGGAAGGAGGGCCAGAAACAAAAAAAATTGAGTTCAGGCGGGCGACCAGAAGGTCGTCCCCAGCAGGCACAGAGTTGAGACGGGCGACCAGGAGGTCGTACCCAGCAGGCACAGAGTTGAGACGGGCGACCAGGAGGTTGTCCCCGGCAGGCACAGTGTTGAGACGGGCGACCAGGAGGTCGTCCCCAGCAGGCACAGAGTTGAGACGGGCGACCAGGAGGTCGTCCCCAGCAGGCACAGAGTTGAGACGGGCGACCAGGAAGTTGTCCCCAGCAGGCACAGAGTTTAGGCGGGCGACCGGACCTATACCACAGAGTTCTGAGCGGTCGGTGGCGAATCCGTGGAGGTCTGCGGCGATGTAGCCAGTGAAGAGGCCGACGATCCGGAGGTCTGCGGCGACAGAGATGCAGGCGTCTAGGAGGCCTGCGGCTACAGAGATGCAGGCTGCCTGGAGGCTGGCAGCGGAGATGCCAGGCAAACCCACGAAGCGAGTAGTCAGGCGGTCTGCGACGTGGAAGCAGGTGCCTCGGAGGTCTGCGGCGAAGCCAGAATCGCGGCAAAGACTTGGGTCTAGGCAGGACCCGCAGAGGCCTGGACCAGGTGTCCAGCTTTGGTGTGTCTGGCAACGAGACAGGCTCTGGTGTGTCTGGCAACGAGTCAGGCTCTGGTGTGTCTGGCAACGAGTCAGGCTCTGGTGTGTCTGGCAACGAGTCAGGCTCTGGTGCGTCAGGCTGTGTGTGTATGTCAGGCTGTAAAACCAGGAGCACCCCCCAAAGAAAAAAACAAAAGGTGTTCCGGACCCGGTTGTGGAGGTAGCCCGCCCACAAGCTCCTCCGGGACCAGGCGAGGAAGTAGAGGCAGCCCACTCATGGGCTCCTCCCGGATCAGACGACGAGGAAGTCGAGGCAGCCCACTCACGGGCTCCTCCCGGATCAGACGACGAGGAAGTAGAGGCAGCCCACTCACGGGCTCCTCCCGGATCAGACGACGAGGAAGTAGAGGCACTGTAGACCCGGCGGCGGCCGGCTGAGGCTCTGTAGATCCGGCGGCGGCCGGCTGAGGCTCTGTAGATCCGGTGGCGGCCGGCTGTGAGTCCAGAGGCTTGGCAGCGGCCGGCTGTGAGTCCAGAGGCTTGGCAGCGGACGGCTGTGAGTCCAGAGGCTTGGCAGCGGACGGCTGTGAGTCCAGAGGCTTGGCAGCGGACGGCTGTGAGTCCAGAGGCTTGGCAGCGGACGGCTGTGAGTCCAGAGGCTTGGCAGCGGACGGCTGTGAGTCCAGAGGCTTGGCAGCGGACGGCTGTGAGCCCAGAGGCTTGGCAGCGGACGGCTGTGAGCCCAGAGGCTTGGCAGATGACGGCTGTGAGTCCAGAGGCTTGGCAGAGGACGGCTGTGCGTCCAGAGGCTTGGCTGCATGCTGTGAGTCCAGAGGCTTGGCAGCGGACGGCTGTGAGTCATAATCCTCGGAGTTCTGTGCTGCTCTAACGGCCACAAGAAGAGGGTCGAAGGGACCTCCAGCAGAGACAGGAGCTGGAGCGTCGAGCCATCCCTCGGCAATGAATTCGGCCTGTAGCACAGAGTGCACTAGATTCAGATCCTCTGGATGATCCATAAGATGACGCACAAAATGACAGCAACGTCTCTCCATGCAATCCTTTTTCATCTTTTTGGCTTGAACCCAATTCAGGGCTGGAGGCTGCACCGGCGACTGGTGACCTGCAGAGGGCGCTGGGTGACCACCCACCAACTCCGGGGAAAGCAGCTGCGTGGAAGCCATGGCGGATGGACCCCCGTAGAAGGGTTGAAGGCGCCCATCCGAACCTCCCCAATGGCGACTGTTCCGCCACACAGACCAACTAATATACAGGGAGAAAACAAAGGCAGGTAATCACAGAAACTAAGAACAGGTGTGACAAGCTGGCAGGGAGGCAGAGGGGACAGGTGGAACTAATAAACAATAAAGGAAAACATGAACCTAAACACAGTTAACACAAAAACACAAACCAAGTCCCAGGATGTCATATCATGACAAATAGAAAGACGTATTGGTGATTTTTGGAGATAAAGGTCGGGTTTAATCTCAGAAAATTAACACCACTGCGGATTAGTCGCAGTAGAAGGGCGTGTTAATGTCCTCTCCTTGAATCTCATGCCAGTGAACTTCTATCTGGGACATTTATAGTATTGTGAACTAAAATTAAACATCATGGGGAAGAAACAAAGTAAACTAATTAACTTAGAAGGAGATGTAAAATTTATGGAGAACTATGTAGAAGGAGCAGGTATGATCTGTCATAGATGGAATAAAAAACATGGTTTCTTGGGTAAACTAAATATTAACGATATCTTAAAATTACAAGAAGATTTAAAATTAGAAATAATGAAAACCAAGAAACCAACTAAAAAGGAAAAGAGAAAGGTCGAGTATAAACTCTCAGACAAATGGCTGGAACAAAGTAAATTAAGAAACATTCAGAGGCAAGATAAGGAGGAGAAGCAGAAGGAGAAGCTGACAGCTGCGGTCTTGGTGCACCCACATGAGGAAACAGTGGTCGCATCCAGACAGCGAGGAGTGCAGCCCCCTGCCGAGCAGGAAGCAGGCCAGGAGGCTGCAGCACAACAAATTGGAGGAGAGATAGAAGGAGCTGTAGCAGTTCCTAAAACTCCTATAAGTAAGCAAGAAAAATTAAGCAATCCTTTTAAAACAGAAGAACAGAGCTCTTCAACATGAATATGCACCAGTGCATAAAGCAAGGTCCATAAACATATGCATGAGCGAATATTTTGCGGAAGAATTTGCCTGGCCTAATTGAACCCCTCTGGGATGAGGTAGAGCTGGATAGTGGAGCCAGGCCTTGTCATTCAACATCAGTCTGATCTCACAAATGTACTTCTGGAAGAACAGACAAAAATTCCCATAAAAACTCTCCTGAAAATAGTTTAGGCAATAAAGTGTAACATGATAAAAATCACCTGGGGTGGGTGTATCATAAGTTGAAAGCTTGGAAACAGCTATTATTGCTTCAGCAAAATCCGATTATATTAAAGCTTTAGTTGTTTGGTTGATATTGATGAATATGCTACTTATTTATTGTACTCTCATGAATACAAACCAGGTTGTTCCTTGACCCAGACTTTACTAAGAGATAGAAAAGATAAGTTTACCTTCAATCCAATGTGTATATGTTTATCAAAATTGAAAATATTGTATTTATAGCATAGAAAAGACATCTATATGAAGATGTAAGTTGAGTGTTTAATGATTGTTTGGGCAGATTTTGATAATTTTAAACAAGCTGACCAAGCCTTACTTTAAATGCTTATTTTTTAGTTGTGATATTTTTTTCTAATGTTTCTGGGTTGCAACAGGAACAATTTTTTTGCTGTCCTGAATTTGTTATAAAAAATGAATGCCCAGGTTCTGAAAAGTATGTATATGTTAAAAATTCCAACCAGTGAAATCCTAACCAGTTTCAAATTATATAAGAAAACCTGTTTCATATTGTTACCAGTAGTTTAAAGTATCCTCCTCCTGCTTTAATTTTTTTAAACCAATATACCCTTCTGTGCTGCATTATAAGTTAACACAATGTGTAACTAGAGTGGGCTGCAAAAATAGTAACACCCTAGTGTACTTTTTTACATTTTGTCAAATTACAACAAACGTTTAGAAGGTGCTCTCACTGCATACAACAAAATGAAACTTTTTGGCCTCCATACAAAGTGCTAAGTGTAATGAAATGCTACCCACAGAAAGGCAAAGATATCAACAAAAACAATGGCCGATTGAGTACTTACTTGTGCTGCTGATTCTTCTGAATCTAAAATCAATTCTCCAACAAAATGCTCATTTCTCCCGTTTTCCAAGCAGTGTTTGCGCATGTTGTTGAGTTTCCGAGAACATACCGTCCACTAGTGATGTGGACGGGGAATTACACCATTTTCACGTTTGTACTGGTGCCGTGTGTATGGAGATTGTAATTAAGGTGTTGTCATGTAGATTTATTAACAGAAATGGGAAAGAAATCCTATTTTCAATGGGCTGTTGTCATGTAAACCAGGCCTAACTCTCTCACTTGTGTTTTTCCAACACCACTGCATTCATCTCACCTACAGCTTTTTTTGGGAACTTATTGTGATATCGCCCCACATAGCCGGGTGTTGTAATTGCATGGTGTTGTCTACAATGGTGTGAAAGCACTCTAGCACTGTACATCAGCCAGAGCTATCCCCATTGTGAAACATGGAAGTGGCAGCACAGTACACCAATCCTAAACATTCTGTCTAAACTGCAGTAGAGTGGTTT
Source organism: Girardinichthys multiradiatus (assembly GCF_021462225.1). Classification (NCBI taxonomy): domain Eukaryota; kingdom Metazoa; phylum Chordata; class Actinopteri; order Cyprinodontiformes; family Goodeidae; genus Girardinichthys; species Girardinichthys multiradiatus. The sequence goes on along the minus strand of NC_061796.1, from coordinate 25,002,064 downwards.
GATCAAAGCATATTCATATGTTAGAGTGGTCCAATCAAGTACAAAACTAAATCCAACTGTGAATCTGCAACAGGATTTCAATAGATAACCACAAATGTTCTCCATCAAATCTGAGAGGGTTTGAGCTCTATTTGCTACAAAGTATTCACTCAGAGTGGGGCTGATTACAAATTTACACTACGTACAAATTTTTAATTTGTAAAAAATATCCGTTTTCCTTTCACGTCACAATTATGCTCTACTTTGTGTTGGTCTATCTGATAAAATTTCAATAAAATTCATTTAGGTTTGTGGTTGTTTTGTGACAAAATGTGAAAACCTTTGCAAGGCACCCTCAACATCACATAACAGACAGAATAATTAATTATACAGATATGCTTTTATTAGAAATAAGACACATTCATATTGTGCTCTGAAAACTGTACATTAACAAAGAAGCGGTCCTGGTAAAATAAAATGGGGGTGGGTGTGGGTCACGGTTCGGGTCAGGGGACGGGTGTAAATGTCATGGGGGGTTGGATGTGGAGCTGTGGATCAGAAGATGTCATTGGAACTCAGGAGGGGTTGGGGGGTGTCAGAGTTTAGACAAACACAGATCTGAGTGAGTGACTCAGTGGTGATATCAAAACACACACAGTTACATTGCGATACAGAACACTTGTAGTCCAGTACCCTGATGAGACAGGGGGAGGGAATGGGAGGATCAGTATCAGAATAGTCATGTTCATATTCATAATTAATGAGAACAACTATTCTCAAGCACAGTAAGAAAGATATTTATAGGTTAAAATGCATTCTGTAGAACTCTGTTGAAATAATTACAATGCTATACATCAGGACTCCAAATGAGCCTTGTGCTTTTCCTCTGTGCAGCCCCCATTCTGCACACAGTTTGCCCAATAACATCACTGCCATTCATCAATAAACCAGATATATGAATAGTTGCGTACTCTTCCTCCGTCTCTCAGGGCATACAGACACAAACCGTGCTCTTTTAGATAGGATTTCCAGACTGCCAAAATGTTGAGCATTTCTTGTTTTAAGGGTTCTTTTACATTATCAACACCAACCAGCATGTGATTGCTGAACCAGGCTCCTACTGGATGCACTGCCCTGAAGGTCCGTTTTGGGAAGGCTTTGATGATGAGGGCCGATTAGTGCATGAAGCCCACACATGGTCCACCTGCACACCATTGTCTCTGAATTTTTCCCCAAGATGTCTTTTTTTACTCTTCTTATGACCCTTCTGGTCACAGTCATGTTGACCTCGGTATGCTCCAATCATTGTGTTTCATCAGCACTGAGGAGCAAGCATCAATGACGAGCAGATCGGTGTAGTCTTTGTAGTCAGTCTCCTCAAACAATTTTAACTTTGCGGCATAACATCAGCAACCATGAGGAAACACCAGGACAGAGCTAAACATTAATGTAGCAACAGTCTCAATAGTGGGAAAAAGAGACATAATTATGATTATTATATTGTAACCTTTTATTACAGGGGCGACATGGCATGATTACCTTTGCTATGCTGTTTATAACATGTGGATGATGCACATGTAGACGTAATCTGTCTCTTGTCATGAGCCAGCCAATCAATTACAAGATGATCAGTTTTTCGCTGACATCAAAACATCAAATAAAATGCAAAATGAGAAGTCATGTTCCTCTTCGCTCTAAACTTGATTTTTCAATATTTTGAATGTCATCCTCAGCCCTCCTCCCCTTCACATCCTTGCAGAGGACTCTACCACGTCTTGTATTGAGCATGGCAGTGTGCGGGTGTATGTGTGTGTGTGTGTGGTGGGTGTTCTGACAGCACTGGAGAAGACAGGGAGCAGCAGGGTGTGAGGCTGGGATTAAATATCAGACCTCCGTCTGCAAGTCCATGATCTCCTGGCCCACCAAGGGAATAGTAGCACTGGTCTTCTCCCACTCCACTGTCTGCAGCTCCAGAGGGGAGGCGGCTACAGTTTCCAGCTCCTTCCTCACCCAGGATGGGGGTGAATGGGGTTTGCGGATGCCCTCCCATGCCCTTTTACTTGGGGTCTGCTGCTTGTCCTGGGGAAGGGGATATGATGAGAAAGCTTGTCATTTTTACATCTCCCAGAAAAGTTTGCCTAAAGCGGGAATGACCAACTCCAGGTTTCAAGAGTTGGTGTCCTGCATGTTTTTAAACTTGTCTCTTTTGAAACGCAACTGAATTACTGACTGAATTATGTTCTCAGCATGTCACCAAGTAGGCCTCATAATGAACCAGTCATTTGATTGAGGTAGGCTAAAACAGAGGAATATCTAAAACATGCAGGGCACCGGCTCCTGAAGATTAAAGGTGGCCATCCCAGGCCTAAAAATTACTAATTTCCAAAATAAGTTTAATCTTAATATAAATCGAGACACATTTATTCCTATGTACTGTGCAGGGGGAATGTACAGATTTATTCACCTTTTCCTTTTTTGTAACATCTAAATGTTTCAGATCATCAAACAAATTTTACCATCAGAAAAAGGTATCCTGCGCAAATAAAAAAGCAGCTTGCAGTTGGTTTCATTTATTGAAGGAAAAAAGCTATCCACACCAAGCTGGGCCAAAGTGAAAGAGTAATCAACCTAGCATGTTAAATCATGAATGAACTGTGATTAACCACGTTTATTGAGAAAGCTGTGCATAGTTTCAGTAGCCACACTGTACACACAGGAAATCCCTTAAATAGACTAAATAAACACTGAAACATGAAGCAGACTAACAGATCTCACAATGCAATACATCATGCTCCAAACTAAAGAAACTTCAGAACAGATGTGAAACAAGGTCAATAACATCTATAAATTTGGAAAGGGTTACAAAGCGATTTCTAAGGCTTTGTGACATCAGTCAACCACAATGAGGGCCATGTTCCACAAATAGAGAAAACATAGAGTCCTTCCAAATCACTTCTGGGACACCAGTGCTCATCCAGGAAGTCACATAACAACCCAGGATAACATCTTAGCACTGCAGGCCTCACCACCTCATTTAAGGTCAGAATTCATGATTCAACGATAAGAAAGAGACGGGGCTAAATTTGTCTCCCTGGTAGAGTTCCAAGTCTAAGACCACTGCTGACCAAAAAGAACATAAAAGACCAGACTTACATTTGAAAAAAAAAAACATTTTTGTTATCCTACAGGCTTTTAGGAAAGTTCTGTTGATTTTCGAGATCAAGGTGGATCTTTTCTGGAAGGTGTTTTAGACGCACACCTTCCAAAATGTGGCACAAGCAGTTCTAATGGGTCAATTGCTTTACACATAGAGCCAGGTTGGTTTGGATAGCTTTGTCCCTTAATAAAAGAAAGAATCATCTGAAAACATCATTTTATTTTAAACTCAGGTAATCAGATGGTGGCAAGGAAGCAAAGGTAGGGGGGACCTGTAAGGGAGCAAATACTTTCACAGTACTGTAAACACACAAAGCAATATTTGTTAACAGTATAATACATTTTTCTTATCTCAATGAAAATGGTGGTTATGGAATATATATCTATACCTTTGCAAAAAATGGAACAAAAACTCTTTTTTACAGTGATCCAATGAAAATATGAAAAGTAAGGAAAGCATGTGCACTTTCCATTAAAGGAGATCAATGCAAGCATGAGGTGGCATGAATGTCCCCCCGCCCCCCCTTTTCTTGTTGAGTCAAGTCAACAATATTTTACAGGTGAGGAAATAATTTTGCTTCGTTTATGACATCTATTCAGAGCATGCTAAACAACCGCTATCCCAATATGAAATACTAGAAGCAGAGAAAGAGTATGATCCTTTCTCCTCCTTCCATCAGGTTGGTTATTTCCCTTTCCCTAAAATAGTGGCTGATATCATTCAGCCTAATAAACATGTGGTCCTTGCAGGTCCATTAAAAAGTAAGCATAGGCCGGCATGGGATTCTGACAGTGTTATCATGGTATTAAAGCCCAAAGTCCAATACAAATGAAAGAATGTGTAATATGTTGTAATTGCTTTCATTTTAGATGAACATATAACATAAACCAGGTGAGAGAACAGCGACATTTTACAAATAATTTTGGTTAACAGCTGAGGCAAGTATACAGGTCCTTCTCAAAATATTAGCATATTGTGATAAAGTTAATTATTTTCCATAATGTAATGATGAAAATTTAACATTTATATATTTTAGCTTCATTGCACACTAACTGAAATATTTCAGGTCTTTTATTGTCTTAATACGGATGATTTTGGCATACAGCTCCTGAAAACCCAAAATTCCTATCTCACAAAATTAGCATATCATTAAAAGGGTCTCTAAACGAGCTATGAACCTAATCATCTGAATGAATGAGTTAACTCTAAACACCTGCAAAAGATTCCTGAGGCCTTTAAAACTCCCAGCCTGGTTCATCACTCAAAACCCCAATCATGGGTAAGACTGGGCTACAGGTGCCGCATTCCCCAGGTCAAGCCACTTTTGAACCAGAAACAGCGGCAGAAGCGCCTGACCTGGGCTACAGAGAAGCAGCACTGGACTGTTGCTCAGTGGTCTAAAGTACTTTTTTCAGATGAATGCAAATTCTGCATGTCATTCGGAAATCAAGGTGCCAGAGTCTGGAGGAAGACTGGGGAGAAGGAAATGCCAAAATGCCAGAAGTCCAGTGTCAAGTACCCACAGTCAGTGATGGTCTCGGGTGCCGTGTCAGCTGCTGGTGTTGGTCCACTGTGTTTTATCAAGGGCAGGGTCAATGCAGCTAGCTATCAGGAGATTTTGGAGCACTTCATGCTTCCATCTGCTGAAAAGCTTTATGGAGATGAAGATTTCATTTTTCAGCACGACCTGGCACCTGCTCACAGTGCCAAAACCACTGGTAAATGGTTTACTGACCATGGTATCACTGTGCTCAATTGGCCTGCCAACTCTCCTGACCTGAGCCCCATAGAGAATCTGTGGGATATCGTGAAGAGAACGTTGAGAGACTCAAGACCCAACACTCTGGATGAGCTAAAGGCCGCTATCGAAGCATCCTGGGCCTCCATAAGACCTCAGCAGTGCCACAGGCTGATTGCCTCCATGCCACGCCGCATTGAAGCAGTCATTTCTGCAAAAGGATTCCCGACCAAGTATTGAGTGCATAACTGTACATGATTATTTGAAGGTTGACGGTTTTTGTATTAAAAACACTTTTCTTTTATTGGTCGGATGAAATATGCTAATTTTGTGAGATAGGAATTTTGGGTTTTCATGAGCTGTATGCCAAAATCATCCGTATTAAGACAATAAAAGACCTGAAATATTTCAGTTAGTGTGCAATGAATCTAAAATATATGAATGTTAAATTTTCATCATGACATTATGGAAAATAATTAACTTTATCACAATATGCTAATATTTTGAGAAGGACCAGTAGATATACTAAGTAGAGATATCTGTCATAACATTATGACCTGCCTGCTAGTGTGTTGGTCCACGAATAGCTCCCAAAGCAGCTCTGACTCATTGAGTCATGGACTCTGCTGGACCCCTAAAATTGTGCTGTTGTATCTACCACCATGATGTTAGCAACAGATCCTTTAAATTCTGTAAAGGTGAGGTGGGGCCTCCTTATATTCCACTTGTTTGTCCAGAACATCCCAGATGCTGAATTGGATTGAGATCTAGGGAATTTGTGGCCAAGTCATAACTTCTAACTTGTTATGCTCCTCAAAGTATTCCTGAACTATCTTTGCTCTGTGGAAGTGTGTATTATCCTGCTGAAAGCCGACAGGGAATACCACAACCATGAATGGTCTTCAGCAATGCTTAGGTGAGTGGCATGTATGAAAATATAATCAACATATTTGACAGAACATTGTCCAAAATATCACACTGCCTTTGCCTGCTTGCCTTTTTCCCATAGTGGTATCATGTGTTCCCAAGGTGTGTGACACACATAGATACACCCAACCATCCATTGGATGTAAAAAAAAAAAATTGATTTATCACACAAGCTCAGGTTCTTCCACGGTCCAGTTCTGTTGCTTACTTGCCCATTGTTGGGTTTTTAGTTGTCGAGATGGATCAGCATAGGTGCCCTGACTAATCTGCAGCTTTCCAGGCCCAAATGCTACAAGCTGTGATGAAATTATATCTGACACCTTTCTATCAGCATCTTCTTAAACACTCGGAGCTACACTCACTCATTTGTTGGGACAAACCACCCTGATCGGCATTCACTCCCCATGTCCCTCAATGAGGTTCCATGGTCCTCCATGAACCACGTTAATTGCACACGGAAGAGCAGGAACACCCCACAAGATCAGCAGTTTTGGATATGCTCTGACCCAGTCATAACAAACTGCTCCCTTTAAAACTCAAATCCTTACAATTTCCCATTTTTCCTACTTCTTTGGAGACAAAATGTTCACTTGCTGCCTAACATACCCCACCTACTGATAAGTGCTGTGATGAGGAGATAATCAGTGTTATTCTATTCCCCCACCAGTGGTCATAATGTTATGCCCCATATGTGTAAGATCGTAAGAACTACTCTTTGGCAAGACCAAATTATGTCTAATTTTACGTTGATGGATGAATTTGTATTTATTGTTGAGCAACATTTTATCTAAACTATTGAATATATTTAATAGTAAGGCATTTATGATACTAATGGCACATTTATATTATTGTGCATCTTAATTTGCTTTCCATTAATCAACAAATGTGTAGTTTATCAGACAACAGTGTTAAACAGTCTGCTGAGCGCATCATATACAGATACAGGCACATTTATTGATACCCTAATTACTGATTAAAACATTGCTTTATTTCTCCAAACAAGGGATTTTATTAAAGCAGTTCTCTAATGAATACCTGCATGCCTTTAGTATGTGATAGAGCAGACAAATACACTTATAAAAAGAACCAGAAAAGAGCAAGAAGGTTAACTCCAAAGTTTTTGTGAGGACATCTTGATGGGACAAAAACTGAAGCTTTTAGTAAAGTCAAATCACCTCTAGGTTTACAAAAGGAAAATCAATATTTTCGTGAAACAAACACCATACCTACAGTCAAACAGAGTAGACTTGGTTTTGTTTTGGGGCTGCTTTGCTACATCTGACCTGGGGAACCTTTCAACTGTGCAGGGCAGGATGAAGTCCCAAGCTTACAGAGGCATCCTGGAGTTGATCCTACTGCCCAGTGTCAGAAAGTCTGAGTGACAGGTCCTGGGTTCTTCAATAGCCCAATTAACCAAACATACAACTAAAATAACTTAAGAATGGTTACGAATAATTATGGAAAGATCTGAAAACTGCATCATAGAGACAGTCCCCTTCAAACTGGAGACGGCCTGTTTGTAGTAGTTTGGTGAGGAAGAGTGTGCCTCCTTCATTACCTAAAAAGTTACACCGAGCGCCTCAAACAGGGCTTATTTCAGAGCAACCGCGGAGCCAACCGAAGAGAGAGAGCCTGGTGCGTGTGTGCGTTCAGGAACAGGCAGAAGCAGAGCGATATAAACCAATTCTGAATGCTGAATCAGAATGGGCTAATTGTAAGTTACAGCTAATCACTTATTCACTCAGCAAGACATGAGGTAGAAGTTCACTCTAACGAGCATCATCAGGGTCATGATGAGGGACCTTTACCTGAGCTACAGGTAAAGTTAAATGATCTGTGATAAAAAAAACAGTAGCAACCTTCTCTGTGAGCTTCTAGCCGGATTTGCATCATAATGTGTGAATACCTGGTCTTTTACTTCAGTCAAAATAAAAGCATTTAATCCTAACGTAGCAGAACACATTAAAAGGTTCTTCAGATCAACACATTGCACCTCATTGCTGCAGCCAGTGTTACAGTCTAGTTCTACATGTAGACAGAACCAGGTGTTGCTCAATAAACCAGGAAAATATCTCCTGGTTCCAGTAAGACGTAGTAGAAAGAGCAAAAGTAAGCCTCCCTCTTCTCTTTCATATCTTCTGTGCTGATTCTAAACATACAACTCTGGGTTTAAAGATGCAGGATAATTAAGAAATAAATCATAGCAATTAAACACAGGTTAAACATTGATTAGTTAACTATTTTATTTTTCTGAATTACACATGTAATATTATATAAACTAAACTAATTAAACAATTTACTGAAGGTGAGACATATATACCATATGTATACAGTTATTAATAACTGTAATATAAGTACTGATAAGGTCCAGGATAAGGCTCTATGCTTGTTTAGGTGTGGGGTTGGCAGGGTGCCCGGTCTTTGGCGGGCTGGCAGGTTGTGCTCGGCCTGGAGAGGTTGGCCTGCCCGGCCCGGCTACCCACTGGTGCATGTTTCTCTCTCATGGACTGGCGGGCTGTGGCTGCTGGCGTTGGCCGAATGGTTGGGCGAGCTTGGCGGGGTGCTGCTATGGCTGTTGTGTCCGAGGGGCGGGGGGCTGGGGGTGGTGGTTGTGGCTTAGTGTGGTTGCAGCGTATGAGGTGGGGGGTTGTATCCTCTTTTCGGATGTGTATCACTGGCATTTAAATTGGCTGAGCGGTGAAGGTGGAGCTGGTTAATGTTTCTCCCTAGGCTATCGTTGCGGTGGCGGTGATGTGGTGTGTTTTTGTGGTTGCAGGGGGCATGGTGTCGGCCGCCGACCCCGGATGCATGCCGCTGCTCGGGGACCTCCTGCCGGTTCAATCTGTCTTGATGTGGGGTCGGGGGTTCTGTTGTGAGCATGGTGCTCAGTTGTGTCTTCTTTGTTGCGCCTGTGGGCAGAGGCTGAGGTGGCGTTGTCTGTGGGTGTATCTTCCGTCGGCTTTTCGGGGATGAAGCTTATCTGTGGAGTTGTGCCCCTGTGGGCATGGGATTCATAGTGTTTAGGCTCTGGGGGATGTGTTCGATATCTGTGTCTTGGGGTGGCCCTGTGGGAAGATTCATGTTGGGGTTCATGGGGGTGGGGGGCTCATGGGGTTGAGATCGGAATTCATTGGGGGGGTTGGGACTGTTTCATCCTGTAGTGGCTCTGGGTGGTGGGCTCGTTTGGACAAGGAAGACCCCTCTTTTTGTACATGTCCCCCTCTGTCGATGGGGATGGGGGTCGTTGGGGACTGGGGTCAGGGCGGGGGGTTTGGGCTGGGGTTGCTCGGCTTCGTTCGGAGGCGGGACTAGTCTGGGCAGATGCTGGGGTTTGCAATCACTATTTGCAGTTATTATTTGCAAACTCACAGTTGAAGAGTACCTATGTTAAAATTGAAGACTTCTAAAGACTTTTAAAGCATATACAGTACAGACCAAAAGTTTGGACACACCTTCTCATTCAAAGAGTTTTCTTTATTTTCATGAGTATGAATATTGTAGCTTCACACTGAAGGCATCAAAACTATGAATGAACGCATGTGGAATTATATACTGAACAAAAAAGTGTGAAACAACTGAAAATATGTCTTATATTCTAGGTTCTTCAAAGTAGCCACCTTTTGCTTTGATTACTGCTACACACACTCTTGGAATTCTGTTGATGAGCTTCAAGAGGTAGTCACCTGAAATGGTTTTCCAACAGTCTTCAAGGAGTTCCCGGAGATGCTTAGCACTTGTTGGCCCTTTTGCCTTCATTCTGCGGTCCAGCTCACCCAAAACCATCTCGATTAGGTTCAGGTCCGGTGACTGTGAAGGCCAGGTCATCTGGCGCAGCACCCCATCACTCTCCTTCTTGGTCAAAAGCCCTTACACAGCCTGGAGGTGTGTTTGGGGTCATTGTCTTGTTGAAAAATAAATGATGGTCCAACTAAACGCAAACCGGATGGAATAGCATGCCGCTGCAAGATGCTGTGGTAGCCATGCTGGTTCAGTATGCATTCAATTTTGAATAAATCCCCAACAGTGTCACCAGTAAAGCACCCCCACACCATCACACCTCCTCCTCCATGCTTCACGGTGGAAACCAGGCATGTTCAACTCTTCTGGGCCGCACAAAGACCCGGTGGTTGGAAACAAAGATCTCAAACTTGGGCTCATCAGACCAAAGCACAGATTTCCACTGGTCTAATGTCCATTCCTTGTGTTGTTTAGCCCAAACAAGTCTCTTCTGCTAGTTGCCTGTCCTCAGCAGTGGTTTCCTAGCAGCTATTTTACCATGAAGGCCTGATTCACACAGTCTCCTCTTAACAGATGTTCTAGAGATGTGTCTGCTGCTAGAACTCTGTGTGGCATTGACCTGTTCTCTAATCTGAGCTGCTGTTAACCTGCGATTTCTGAGGCTGGTGACTCGTATGGTGACTCTTGAACCTCATCAACAGAATACCAAGAGTGTGCGGAGCAGTAATCAAAGCAAAGGGTGGCTACTTTGAAGAACCTAGAATATAAGACATATTTTCAGTTGTTTCACACTTTTTTGTTCAGTATATAATTCCACGTGTTAATTCAAAGTTTTGATGCCTTCAGTGTGAAGCTACAATATTCATAGTCATGAAAATAAAGAAGACTCTTTGAATGAGAAGGTGTGTGTGTGTATATATATATATATATATATATATATATGGAATTCAACTCTGCAGATTAAAAATTATCTGTTGTCTAAGTATGATTGAAATCATCATTTAAAGAAACTAGAAATGAATTCGCCCAGGCTAACTTTGGATGATATTAAAACTTGTTTGATGATGGGAAATATTTAAGTGTGAAAAACGACGCTTCTGAATCAAGCCAGTATGCAGGTCTTCAAACTCTTGGGTGTCATCTTTCTAATAACTGTTGCATTGTTTCGGTGTAGAGTGCTTTAGGCACTAATATTTAGATACCAATTATCAACTGAGTTTTTGTCATGGCACAAAACAAATAGCAGGAAAAAACACATTTATACATCCCCTTCTGGAGTAGTAATTTTGTTCTTGGTTTGATTGTATATGGTGGATTTTGATACTATTTCCTGTGACAGCTGTAAACGAACCATTACATCCCAGCTCATACTGTTGTTAATGCTGGAAATTGAACCAAAAACAGTGAAATGCAACATTTCTGTGGTGTTTCTTTGCAGCTAAAGATAAAATATTAAGTCCATGTGTTCATCAGCCATGATGGTTCACACCTTCTTTTTCATGCATCTATTTCATTGCCCTGTGAAGCTTTGTACCCGTTTTAGTTTTCATTAATATACTGCCACCCTTGCATTAAATTAACATTTCTTGCATCAACTGCATTTGGCTGCTCATCCCTATTTATTTGTAAAGTGTTAGTTTTTATCCATTTCTGAAGCTTACAGTAACATTGCGAGTAGTATTTCATTTATCTACAGCGCTTTTTCAGAAAAAAATACCTCTTAAATTATTTTGTCACATTAAAAACACAAACTTGAATGTATTTTACAGAAATTTTATGTGATAGACCAACTCAAAGTGCATACCACACATCAGCAAAAAAATGTGTGGTATGCATCTAAAGATGGCTTTATGTTTAATGTTCTGCTGGAAAGTGAACCTCCACCCCACACTCACGTCTTTTGTAGCCTCTAACAGCTTTTCTTCCAGGACTGTCCTGTATCTAGGTCCCAGCATTTGTGACTAGCTTCACTCTCCTTGCTGAAGAAAAGCATCCCGGCAGCATGATTCTGCCATCACCCTGTTTCAAGGTAGTGTTGCATGTAGGTTTCCGCCATACATGCTGTTTTTAGGCAGGCAAAAAGGTAAAATGTTGGCCTCGTCTGAACCTTCTTCATTTTAAGTGCATGTCTGCTATAGGCTTGAGTCAACAAAGACATTCCTCCTTCCGTAAAGCCCAGATTTGTACTGTGCCTTTCCCTGTCCATTTTCATTTAATGGATTTAACTGCAATCAGATCTACATACTCAGCATTTGATATTTGTGGTAGTACTACTGTACATGCTCACCCACAGCTTGAACCCACAGCTCATTTATTCTGGTTCTAACAACACAGAATAATAAACCACCATGTTTAGAACGTATGCATTGAGTGAAACAGGAGACCTGATTTATGTGTTAATCTGTGCTAATTGTTAGAGGAATAGGGGAACATTCATTACTGAAGAGGGGAAGGGGCAGAATAAAATCAAACTGTTTACACTCATGTTGGTCTTGTCGCTGCCGGTAGAGGACACACTCCATCTTTTGGCAGCTTTGGCATCAACAGGTGGAGACTCTCTATCCTTGTCTGCACTTTGAATCTTCCTGTTCAGGTCCTGAAACATGTCCTGGTGGCGTTTCCGGGTGTGCATTATTTTCTACACAGGAACATCGCACGTTACGTACAGGGTAAATAGAACAGACTACCATCAGTTCTACATCTGCTTTCTCTGCACATTAAATGTTCCTACTCTGCACATTACTATCAGCACTGGAAAATAAATTTGGTTAAAAAATGCAGAGGTCTTGCAAACAGACAGGCTTTTTGGTCTATGTTTAAGGAAGCAAAGAGTCTACAATTACCTCAAAGTCAAGCTCTGCATAGCGTGATTTTCGTCTCTGGAGGGAGATGAGACAGAGAGGTTAAAATGGTTTCTTTATTGGATGCCTTTTGAGAAGAAATACTCAAGTGTTTAATAGTGTAGCTTCACATGAACTGGTTTAGAAAAGGTCTTTCAGGGCTTAGGAGGAGTGAGTCAAGGGGGACAAACAAGCTCTGCTGTTGGTTATTCAGACCCCGCTGGCACAAGTTTGCAACAAACAGATTGTGACCGGATGACCTTTAGGTCAGCTGTCCCAGAGTGCTGAAGGAAAGCCTGACCTTCAGGTTGCCTGCCTCCCCTGGCAGCTGCTGCCTCACACGCCATTATGGAGGCGTGTTTTGCCCCGGAGTGAAAAGACACCAGCAGGCAGATGTCTGAGCCACTTTGTGCTGATCGGTGTGTCGTCTCATCCACGTGCTGCTATCTGCAGCACGAGCTCAGAGGAAACTAACCTTTTTAAAGATGGGCCCAAAAAAGCTGGGAGGCTTCTTGTGATACTGCACTTGTTATGAATGAAAGCAAGCAGCTCTGATATGCATCAGCTCAGGAATGGCTGAAGTGGTGAAAAAATGAAATGTTGTGACAGTAATTAATGATACTTTTAAGTATTCCTTGGATTGATTATTCAGTGTAATAATGTTTGCCTCATATGGTGATCATAGCTGGGAATCATTTCTCACTCTAATGCTGTGTTGGTTAAACACTTACTAGGCACAATAAATTATTCCAGAAAGCAATTATACTATTTAGCTGTTCCTTCAGCTGTTTATATTAATGATTACTTTATATAAAATAACAGATGCTGTATTATTCATGACTGATGCAGGAGAAGCAACAACTTGCTCAAAGTTATATGCTGAAGTTTCTGGATTATGACAGGTAGAAAAGAGGAGAAAATGTAATGAAAGGATGATATTTACAGTGTTTACAGTCAGACTGCTACAAAGAAAAATATATACATTCTAAATGTTCTAAAAGTATTCTATTTCATTGAACTAACCCCATCAGAATAACACAATATAATTGCTTCATGAGGTCACTTTCTGACTGAAGGATGACGGTCTACTGATCCTTTTTAGGGCCAAAATGTAGAAAACAATGTTTTATTTCCAAATACAGGTGTGTTCAGTCATTAATTCTGTATAGTATGCCTATTATAGATCCCACTGTGTCTACTGGAAGTAAATATATTTCTTTTCTACTGTATAAATATTTCTGTGTTGCCGTGTGAAGACAGCAATATTTTGATCTCTAATTATATTCATGGGAAAAACAAAGTGTACTCATTTTTATATGTATTGTTTTGTGAATCAGGATGCAATAAAAAAACCTCCGGTTCTTACAAAGTTTTAAAATGTTTTCAATCTCGTTTTAGGTCTACAAGAACGTCAAGCACATTTTATTATTCTTCCAGGATTGTTCTATATTTAGCTCCAACTATCTTCACATTAACCTCAACTAGCTTCATGGACCAGCTGAATAACAGTATGCCCACAGCATGATACTGCCAGCAATAGTTTTACTCACAGGAATTGAGTTCATTGGTGAAAATGGGCGAGGCCACATGGCCTCCTGCGACTGCAGCTGATTTGATGAAAGCAAGTAGACCTACAGAAGGTATCAGGAGCCGACAGTCAGGACAAGTTTGTCAGAAACTTCAGATACATATAATTTAAAAACGCTCTGAATGAGGCTCCAAGTTCATATTAGGGACATATTAAAAAGATTTAAAAAATGTAAAAGCTTTGTGTGAAAAATTCTGAACACTCAGAACAACATTATGTAGGTTGTTGAACCATCTTTTAGCAAGAGTATCTCTTAATAGTGAATTCGGGCCCTTCGTGGTGTAGCGGGGTAAGTCTTTGATACGGTGGCATCAGGGAGGGCATCTGGCATAAATAACTCTCACTCAAGTAGTGTGTGAGGTGTACTGACTTGCTGCGAGGGCCCCTGAATAAGGGAGCAGCAGGAAATACTCTTCTTTCATCTCTTAATATTTAATTTACTGATAAGGAAATGATAAAGGATCAATGGTTTCTTTCTGACCTTTGTGTGCACATGTGGGAACAATTTTTGAATCTGCACACCTATGTGTGTGAGCTCAGTGGCATGGAGGGTGGCAGCTTTTAGTTGATGGGAGCAGGGGCGGCTCTCAGGGAAATATGTTGGGAAACACTCACCTAGAAATTAACTCAAAAATAAAAATCATATGATGTTACTATCAAACTATACAGCAGGGCTTTCAGAGTTTTGTGCGGTGCTGCAGCTACGTCTCTAATAAAACTGTTACTCTGCCAACCCGACATGTTGGAGCCACCGGTCTAACTCTATATAAACAGAACACAGTAAGAGCCCCTTTGCATTTTATGTGGCTTTATCGTCACATTTGAAGGAAGGCTCGCTAACATTACCAACAGAGCAATGTGTGAAGCAGTTAGGAAGTTCTTTCTGCGATTATGTTTCAATATTAGAACAATAAGTTAAAGCATAAGCTGTACATAAGCTGGCTTTCCCTCATTTCAATACTGATACTGACTACATACAAGAGTAATGATTGGAAAAGTGAAATGACAAGGTCTACCAGGGATTTTGGGTTGGCCAAAGTAATGACTGACCTTCCAGGTGATAGGTTCAAGAACACACCTGCATGTGGAAATGAGGCATTTTGCCTCCTTTACAGCAGTTTTAGAATAAATGATATACAATTAGGGATGGGTACCTTTCACATTTGAACCGATACGATACCGATGCCCGGTACCTGGGAATCAGTATCGGTACTCAACAGTACCAGTTTTCGGTACTTTTGTGTGTGTTTATGTGGTAATAAATGTTAATTGGTTTATTAATAAAATCTCCAAATGTTTCAAGTTAACATATCTATATCTCAATATATGAACTTTAATGAATTTATCCAAACAACATCCAGCTGTTTGTATTGTAACATTTCAGTTATTTCAAACATTTCCCCTCCCATGTTGCTGGCTGCAGTCAACAAATCGCTAATGGATGCAGGCGTGCTAACGGTGTTGAATGCAGGAGTTGTAGTCATAGATCTGAGGATGACAAATTGCTCCAATTAAAGTGGAAGTCGTTTCTGGGAAGAAAACGTCTCTGTGGAGAAGTGCTCCACCAGTCAGAAGTGAATAAAAGGAGTGTCAAAAAGCTGAACGCAGGCGGTGAAAGACTGGACTCCAGGTTCAATATATCTATAAAAGAGAGACTATACAGAGATAACCTACAACTGAAAAATGCAAGGGAATCTTTCTTTTCTGAGATCATCAGCAAAAACATTAACAATGCTCGTGCATTATTTGCCACGGTCAACAGGTTATCAAACCCTCCTGTAACTGTAGCATCTGAACTCCACTCTACCAGGGCCTGCAATGAATTTGCTAAATTCTTCACTGAAAAAACCCAAAAGATCAGAGAGGCAGTCAGCACAACTGATTTTGACAAAATTTCCTAATTTCACCAAATAAACTACAAAAACTTCGAAGAAATCGTACAGCAACTAAGCTCTTCTTCCTGCTTTCTTGATGTTTTACCCACAGCTTTCCTTAAGAAAGCTTTTGCCTGTCATAACATCTGATTTAACACAAATAATGAACACGTCCCTTTTCTCAGGTGTTTTCCCCAGGCCCTAAAAACAGCAATTATCAAACCTCTATTGAAAAAGAGCAGTTTGGACAAGCTGCTACTGCAGAACTACATAAAAGCACTATATAAATAACCTTGCCTTGACTTGTCAAAATAGTGCACTCTTCAGCCCTGAGAAAAGTCTTCTGCTTAACCAGGTGTTTCCTCAGATTAGAAGTATTCCCACCACCGGTCTTACACACAAATATTGCAGTGAATGTAACCTGCACCGCATTTTGAAAAGTGGAGCCATACTTTTGAGCGCTTTCTATCAGCCATGCTTGATTTGTTGACGGTACGGGCGGCCACTGACGTTATTACGCTATTTTGCGTGCACTGCTGTTTATGTCCGCAATAGAAAATTGCCCACTCTTCCAAGCCCTCAGTGTCACAATGATCCGTTTAGGTACCGAAACAAGGTACCATTTTGTACCAATACTCTGTAGTATCGACAAAATTTGGTCAGTACCTATAAAAGTACTGAATTTGGTACCCATCCCTATATACAATGTGTTTCTGGTTGTTGCTTTGATGGGGCTGGTGTCGTTTTAATGAGTAATTAATTTAGCACTTAGCAAAACAATAAAAAAGTAGAAAAACTTGAAACAATGTTTCCAAAACTGGGATGTTCTGCATATAATGTAAAATAAATCATGTGACATCTTTGTTAAACCTCGGAGTATACTGATAAGACAAACAATTCAAATGTTAGACCTTTTAAAGACACACCTGTTTAAGTTAACCAAGCTTTCCACCTTTCAGAAACAGTCATATTTTTTTGTATATTGTATAATATATAAAAATATATAACATATAACAACCCAAAACGTTCTTATCAGGCATCTAAGTCATACAGTTACTGGAAATACCTGGGGCTTCTGAAAATAGCTGAAACCTTTCCAAGGGTAGTCTTACCTCCAACGAACTCATGGACAGTGTGGAGACGGTTTCACTCTTGGACATCACACCAGAGTTGCCAGACTCGCCTGCATCTACCAAGCTGCTTATTGTTTGGGAGTCTCTGGGCATGCTCTGTAGGTTATGTGCAGGTGAGTCTCTGTCAGAACACGACACACTGACCTGGTCAGAGGGAACGCTCTTGAGCCCAAAGCCAGGGACTGGCTCTCCACTTGTTGGGTTAGCCAGATGGATGAGCCTGCTCTGAGGGAGCTGCTCAATGGCAATGTTATACTTTGTGGTCTGATCATCTTTCCCCTTGCCAGCTTTTAGCGTGCCCGTGCTGTTTGCAGGTAGAAGGACGTACCCCGGGCCTTTGCCAGCGCTCTCAGAGCTGCTGCCCTCTCCGTTCAATCGAGGCAGATCGCCGTCCAGCTGCTTGAAAAGCTCGCTGTCGCAGATGTAGATGGATTTTGCCCCTGGGAGCTCGGTGCTGATTCCCTTTGTGGCACCTTTCTCCCTGCGCAGAGTGAGAGTGTGGCTGGAGTAGTCAGCCACATTCTGGAGGTGAACCTTTGCCATGCTGGCTGGCATGGTGTTGAAGTTGGATCCTTTCTGAAGAGTGAGGGTCCCAGAGGAGGCCTTCTCCTCGCAATGGAGCGATGAGCGCTTCACTGTGCCTGGAAACAAAACAGAGAATGGATCTAGTTAGGTGTAGCAGAATAACTTGCAGCCAGTGCACACTGTCTAAACTACATGAACTTTATAACATTATGTCATATTACAGCAAAAAACTTGAAGGTACTTGTTAACTGAGGTTAACTGTGAAGTGGGAAAAAAGTTAGTTTCTTCTATCTTAAAAACAAGAATATGAAGCATCTGGTAACATCAATTTTCAAGTCTTGCTACAGATTATTGGGTTTAGGTCTTGACTTTGACTGGGCCATTCTGGCACATGAATATGCTTAAGGTCATTGTCCTGTACCAGTCTTAATACCAGTCTTCCTTTGGATCATCTAAAAGGTTTTATTCCAGTATAGTCATCTATCAACTCTGACCAGCTTTCCCAGCTAGAGAAACACAACACCCCAGCATGATGCTGCTGCCACTGTGTTTCCCTGTGGGTATGTTGTATTCAGGGTGAGGTGTGTGTTCGTTTTCTCCAACACATTTTCTCCCCCAGCCTGTCAGTTTAGGTAGACGTCCATGTCTTGGTAGGTCTGTGGTCGGTTCTTCCTCCTTCTGTTCTCAGATAATGGATTGAACAGAACAAAGGTTGGGATATTGTTGTTAGAACCTAATCCTGCTTTAAACATCTCCACAACTATCGGCGCTGTGTTCATTGGTGTTCATGATGCTGTTTGTTTGTTAATGATCTCGGAGGTATGCTTAAATTCTTCCAATTATGCTCCACTTAATTGTTCATCAAATAATACCAAAATAAAAACATAATAAAAAATTATTTTGCTGTGACATGATAAAATATAAAACAATTCAAGGTGTATGAACACACCTGCAATGCAATGTCCATAAAGACATTAAACAACTCATATTGTTGCAGGTGTAAGGTACAGTATATATCACACACGTGGAGTTTAGTGTTTGTCATAGGTTTGTGTTTCTATGTCACAGATGATCATTTTAGCCCATTTCTTGTCTGTTGCTTGCTCTGACTCCTCCTTTTTAGATTTAACATGCGGAACCAGCAGCCTCTCTGTGCTTGACACTTCCGTTTTATTTTATTAAAGCCTTACTTTAATAAATCTTCATCTGCTTACTTTGAGTGCGTAGTTTACTCCTCCTCCAAACAATGCAGTTCCAATGGATTTTTAAAGGCTATAAATACGCTTACTTGGGCATCGGGTATTCCATAACATGTTCAGGCTGCTAAAACATATCAAACAATGCTTCAAACTAATTTTGCAAAGATCACTCAGTGTGGTCCCTTTTCCTGCTTGACATCCACAAAGTAAAACAAAAACAGCAATCTTGTCTCTTGTCACTTTTACAACAGGGTTTCTCTGCAGCTCAGTAGCTTTTCTGCTCCAGATGCTGTTCCTAATATCCTGCCTAACATCAAAATCAGACTCCAACTCCCAGCAGATTTAAAAGCAGAGCCTGTATCTGATGCAGTACTGCCAGAAGGGACTTCATTATACAGCAGCAGATTAGGAGGGACTCAGGCGGCCATGTTTATCTGCATTGAACTGCTCAGCACATGTCCATCCCACTTCCATTTGCCATGACTGTGGTACACAACAGTCAAACTGCATCTCTTGTCAAAACAGTTCCCTAACAAAGGTAAGTTTTCATGAATGTTAGACACAAGTGTAGTTAAAAATCAGAATATGCTTCACATCTGATCCAACAATGCTGAGGAATCTGAAGCAGTCAAAACAGACAGAGAAGACACAAAGGAATATCTGTAGCTTTTGAACAGAAGTTCCTAAAGCGGAATAAAATACAAACAACAAATGAAACACACATCAAACATGAAACATACCTGATCTGCAAGCCATATCCACATCTTTTTCAAAGTCAGTCTGAGGACAGAAAACAGTACATGCTTATTAACTGTGACCATGACACCAGTTCCAAACTTAGATTCTTCAAAAGCAAAAAACGCATGGCTGGGCATACCATGAGCTGAGCATGACCATTTTGGAAAGATCCTCCTGAATCTCCATTAGTGTCTTCCTGCCGATCTACCACACGACACTTCACTGCTTCCTGAACCTGCAGCAATCCATGGGAGCAGAGATCACTCAGATGGGAAAAATACAAAAAGCACAGAAAACAGAGGGAGGGGCATGGCATTACGGTAACAGGGTGGCATCAGCCCAGTAAACCTTACACTTTTGGTTCAAATATTAAACAAAACATACTAACTTTTAAGTTTAGATTTAATGGGAAACCTTTGCAGCCAAGTGCTTGGTTCACCTCTATGTACATTCTTTCCCTTCTGTGTCATGTGACCTGCTGTGCCCAGGCAGCTATCAATCTAGCAGAGAGCTGCTGATATAATAGTCATTCAATTTGAAGCTGGTCAAAGCCAAAAGTAAATGTTTTTGAAGCAGGATAACATTTTCTCTAAGTTTTGTTTGCATGTAGTTAACTAGAACTGGCTTGAAACATGTTATGACCTGACTTATCAACAAGCCATATCAAAACAGGAAGTAGATATGCTAATATCTAAATCTCATAAGCTGTTCAAAGCAAATCTAATTGTGAAGAAAATAAAAAGCAGGTGAAGAAGAAATATAACATATTAAACCTCTAGAAGTCCCTTTATTGGGTGATTTAGTTCTTAGACTATTAATAAACCCCAGAATAAAGTAATATCTTTCACCCATATAAACCAATGCACATTGAGGCCACCATCCAGTAAATAAAGTATGTTGTCATTTCAGGTACCTCTCTGCGCAGGATGCAGTGAACCATTACGATAACAAAACCTTCCAGTGAATCAAATACAGCAAAAAGAATCTGGAAGAGGGCAGAACGCCGGTCGGTGATGGCCAGGACAGCAGACATCCATGTGAGGGCCAAGAGAGGCAAAACCACACAAGAGCTCCACAGTGACGCCCTGCAGGACATGAAGAGAACTATAGTCACGCTCTGCTGTCTACGTCAAACAGACTGTACGACTACATAGTTTACTACTAACTGTGCTGCTGTCATATTACTCATTGAGATTACTTAGTTTTTACAAATAGCAGTCTTCTACACAAAATAACTGACTGAAATAAACAACACTAATTTCCAAAAGCAGAACACAGAATATTTTAATTGATCCGCTTGCCGTTCAGTAACTATCAGTAAGTATTATTAGCAGTCCATACCCATGGAAAATTACATTTATTTCTGTAACTATCACAAACAAGAATATCCATCATATGCTATATAATTATAGAAATAAATATACTTTTCTAAATCACATTTATCACATGCATGTATGTTTAAAATGGTTTAGTTAAACCATAAAGGATCTAGTCCCACAAGAAAGAGAGGGAAGGAGTGAGGGTGAAGGTGGGGGTAAAAAAAAAGATGTTGAATGAGGCTGAAAGAGAATGCAAAGACAAACAGAGGAGGCAGAGCAGGACAGATGGAAAGAGAGTCTGAGCTGAGGAAGCATTGTTCCTGCCTTTCTCTGCTTGTTTATTTTTCTGACTGATCCCATTTGTTCTAATGAGAGTATTAGAGATAAACAAGGACAATTACAGTCCTCAGTGCAAGTGTTCTGAAATTAACTGAGCCTAATCAGCACTTTCGCTTTTAATTACAGAATATCCAGAGGTGGAAAACGTACTCAACTAACACAATGTAGCACACGCGGTGACAGCAGAATTTCCCTAATTAATCCATAGTATTGCATATAAAACTAGAGCGAAAAAAGGTCTGAGCTGACATTTCTCTATTTTATCCTCAGAACACTCCAAATAACTGGCCACATTATTCTAAACAGTTGGTGGATTGGACTTAGCCTGGTAGGTTTATTGTTTATTTTATTTATTTTCAAATATAACTAATTACACAACATACACATGTTTACTGTGCACTTTCTATCATTTTACCAATTGTCAGTAGCGTTAAACAAAGAAAGTATCTGTTATTTGTGAAGAATAAAAAAAAATAATAATTTTAATAGTAACCAATTGTAATTTGATGTTTATGATCTAATAAAACCTAAAGCTGTCACTAAAGAATAGTGTGTGTAAGAAAAAGAATGGTAGTGCTATGTACTTTGTGTCTTTCCATCTCTAGGGTATATTAATGACAATAGCTCAACTTTATATGTAATTCTTATTCAAATATGAAATAACATTTCCATCCTGGCCACAGTTATAGTAACAAAGTAACAAAAATGTTACCGTACCAGTTCTTTAAAATTTAAAATGAAATTAGAGTTCATGAGATCCTCATTTGAAAAAGTTAAATCTACTGTCATATATTTACTGAAATACAACAGTTAAAGATTTGGACACACATTTCCATCCAAAGTGTTTTTCTCTGTTTTTTATATATTTTTTTAAGTTTTGTACAAAACCTGAAAAATACATTTTATCAATCTGGACATGAGCAAAAGATACTCTAAACCAGACACCAGCTCTTAAGTTGTGTGAGCACGTTTATGTCAGCGTGGATTGGAGCACAGCAAAGACAATCAAGTTGTGTTGCAGAATTATTAGTTAATACTTGATCAAAATGATACTTAGTGTTAATCGGGCATCCATCCATCCATCCATCCATCCATCCTCTAAACCAATCACTACAGAGTTGCATCGGGGCTGTTGCCTATGTTCAGTGGTCATTGACCGAGAGGCGGGCTACATCCCGGAAAGGTCACCCGTCTATCACAGATTACTGTGAGCTATGTTTGATCATTTTCTTTTCATTAATTTACAATGCAGTTTAGAAAGGCTGAAACATTCCACAAAGCTCTGTCACTAAAGTACCCTTAATATTCTTATTTAACAGGCCATTAAACATTGGAAGAAAAAAAACCTTTCAGCTTCTAGAATAAATACTTTTAGGCATCAGTAACAGCGCTCAGATTTTCTCAGGATGATAGTGTTTGCAATTAAAACTGAATTATGGAATGAATCTAGATTGAGATTACTGATTATTACACAGAACAATAAATACTGGAACATCATGAACAAAAGGTCTTGTGAAGAGTTGCGAATATGAGGCAAGTGTTTTCTGGACTGCATACATGTTTTATCCAGAGTGTATTAGTGTCTTTTAAGTTGATTTCATCTTTTAAGACATGACCTCATGGAGTTCTGATAAACCTAGATTTGCACTGAAGAAGGATGAGCTGGTGCTCCACAAGCATCTGTGCATGTGTTTCCCACACTGTGGTGTTTGTGGAAAGCACATATTCCAACATAGGTACTCTCTCAGTGGTAGGCACTGAAGGGAGATGGCTTTGTCCTGGATCAGTGGGAGGAATATTAAAAGCTTGAGAAAGGCCAACATGTTATGACATCATATTGGCTTGTGGAGTTCAGCCCAATGTTGTACTGGATTTTTGGGTTTTATTTGATCCTCTGCAGAAGAACTTAATGGGTCTGTGAGCTGGCAGGCTGAGACAGAACTCATATCTGACACAAACTTTAAACTGAGAAACTACGCTGTATCTTTGTCTTTTTGTGTGCCATTAAACCTCTGTTGCAATGCTGTCACCTTAAACTTTGACAGAATTCTTTTGAACCATTTTTTTTCTTCCAACTTGTCAGTTTTACCAGTATATGGTGGAATGTTCTGCCTTTTTCATTTGACTACAGCAGTTTTGTTATGCTTAATTTGAGATCAAAACCAAGCAACTTCCCTACTTTAAGGAATAAAGGTATAGACCAGGGTGGGATTGCCCAGAGTAAAAATAATTTAGGCTCACAGTTACCTAAAGATTAACACAGTCTGTTGGTTCAAAAAATATTAGGAATTTAAAAAGATTTTTTCATTGTCAGTCTCAGGAACCAACATGTTCAGAATGGTAAACGAAAAGCTAAATATGTTGCGGAAGCAAGGTTCATCAAAGCATCAAGCCTCTTTAGATTGGAGTAAATTGGTGCTTGGAATCGAAGTAGCACTATCAGGTTAACAACTGATGCAAAGATATGTGTTAATCAATGCATTATATTGGTTTGGAAAGACAATATTGGGCTAGACCAATGAGAACAGAATTATAAATGGACAAGTCTTAACTTGTCCTCAGAGTTCTTACTCTGGACCACCCATGTGTATACTAAACATATAACCCCAGGATACACACATGCCTGTGTGTATGAGGAACAACATTTTGCTTGAGCCTTTTGGCTTGAACTACACACTTCCAGAGTAGGAGGTAACTGCTCTAAGATTTCTGCAATTTGCAGTAGTTGTGTTGTAGAGAGAATGCCTGACGGCAGACAACCCCTAAATATCATGTATGTTTAGCTGTCTTCTGGAGGGGGCAAACAAGGTGAATAGTGGTTGTTTTGTACAAGAATAACCTCCTTTAGAGGAAAGCAATATTAAAGAGAATCTTCGTTGCAGAGAAAAATGTGGAGCACATGAAACAGTACACCAGAGTTACAGCCCTTCTGCCACCCATTAAAAAAGAAAAGGAGTTATACCACATTTTAACTTGAAAACTGTATTGTTCTAACAATATAGTTTCCATGTTTGAAGAATATATCAAGTTATTAAAATGCACATATTTATCACATTCTAACAAAAACTTATTGTCTAATCAATATAAATATTACTTTAAACTAATGCAATAATATACATGTTATATAAAAATAAAAATATTGTTTAAGCAATAAAGCTTCATGTTATAATGATATGACATGACACCTTTTATTGTTAGAACATGTTTATGCTATGTTTACTTTAGAACATGATAAAGTGTTTGATGGTGCTGATCATCTGAAACTATTTGAACTGATTAAGGTCTATTTCATGTTTGGATTGAGCCATAGACAGATTTTGCTGTTATTCAGCAGTTTGGACCATATTGTGATAATAATCCTCACACTGAGAGGGAACACATGGGGCTTTACAGGAGGAAGAATGAGTCTAATCCGATTGAGGTAGCAGCAGTTTTCATTGATCAACTGGAAGAGCACGGGAAGCTTCATGGATACAAACTAGACCACCTGGACTGCATTCGGGTGGGTTGTGTTGCTGTGCAGAGTACTGTGAGACATTTAGGAATATATCTGGACCCATACAGGATTGAGCAAAGGCAAAATTAGCCCAAATGATTGTGACATCTTGACTCCTATGACAAACCGAAGCCTTTTGCAATAGTATTTTATTGTAAGAACATTAAATTGTTTTACTAAGACAAACAAATATTGCAATACTATGATTTGATATTGTTCAAATGTGAAAAATATGCTGTACATTGAAGCTCTATCTTTTGCTGGGGTGGAAGCTCTAGGCTTCCACACCTTCTATACAAGCTTCATGGGTTTACTGATGCCATGGAATGCATGGTGCCTCAAGAAGTGGATTCAGGAAATACCAAAGGATTTAGAATATTGTTATCCTTCAGGATGGATTGTCTTTTTTATTATTACTAACAATTGGGCTTTTTTACTTAATACTGAGGAAAGACACAGCCTATGTAAGAGCTTTTTGAACAAGAAGTGGAATAAGTTATTTTAGAAAATCGGTGTTTATGTTTGCTGACTCGGTCCCATCATGGACATCACTAATTTACCTTTTATTTATCTATGTCAAATTTAGCCCTATTTTAATGGTTTATGTATGCACTTATTTACTGACACACACAGGTTTCTTCTCAGGAATACATAGAATACCTACAACCTACTTCAATGGAGAGATGCTTGAATAAATGGGGAGCTGTCAAAATATAAGAGTAATAAAGCAAAAAAACAGCACTCATGCAAATGAAGTACAAAATAAACTCATGAGGAAAATTGTTAATGGTGTAAATTATTAAGGTAATATATCAGATTAACCACCTAACACACTCTCAACACTACTTGCTGATGGCTCATGGGGCAGCAGCACATTACACTTCTTAGAATGTGACTTTCTGTCATGATTTGTGGGTGTTTGGGTTCTTCTTCTTATTATTATTATTCTTGATAGGTTTTGAATCATACTTCTGTTATTTTCCTGGTCATGCTTTAGTTTTTGTCTTCTAGTTCGTGTTTTGTCAAGTTAGATTTTTTTGGGTATGGTTATGCTTTAGTTTCAAGGTTTACTAGTTGTGTTTAAGTTTGTATTCAAGAGTCTGTTTTGCTCCAGTCACGTTTTGTTCTCTCCTGTCTTCAATCATCTTCATTCGGTACACCTGCACCTAGCATTCAGTCTCCTCGTTTCACCTGGTTCTTGCTCCATATATACACATCTGTTCTGTTCATTCCTCGCAGAAACATTTTGGATCGTCACTCTCATTTCATGTCTTGTCCTTTTGCTCTTGCCAAGCCTGTCTTGCAAGCCTGCCCATGTCTGTTTTTGCCATCACCCAGTAAGTTTTGTTCCTTAAATCATGTCACCTAAAGTCATGCTGCCTTCTTGTCTGCATTCCAGGGTCCTCCGCAACACAAATCCTGACACTTTCACTTATTAAGCCGATAGTCAATGCGGACTGTCGGCAGGAGAGCGCCAGGGATCGCTGGGTTCAGCAGCAGATGGAGGAGGCGATGAAACATATTTTATTAAGCATGATAGTCAATAAGGACATTGAGGACAGCAATGTGATCCTAACCAGGTAGCAAATAAATTCCTTATATCAGAAACACATGCAGGAATTTTCTGCATTACCATATTAAACCATTTAAATGCCCATAGAACTCCTGCAACAACATTTTAACCTAATGTTGCTGTTTGCCTAACCCTAACATCGATTTTATCATGAGTAGCATTGAAAAATGTGTGGTGCTTTTGCAGAAGAATGTATTCTAAAACTCATGAATATGTGTTATGAAAAGTTACCATGGAGCTCTAGCCATCTTGAATGCCTTAGAGGTACTTGCTTTAGGATTAACACACCATGTCCTGTTTTTCTCTTTTTTCATTGCGACCTGGAAAATACCTCGACCTGGTCATACACTCCTTTGCCATTTTTTATCTTTGCTGTTTTGATTGTTTCATATATGACCTCAAATTGTGCCGTTGCCTCCTGACCATACACCAGTTCATACTCACCAGGCAAAATGTATGTAGGAATGGATGAGATGCCATTGCTTAGGTAAGAAAGACAAGTTATCAAACTGAACCGGAACCAAATAAATAAACACGCGTATAAAGACACCCATGATGCATTTAAGATTGTGGTATTTAAAAAATGGCCAATCATTTTTTTTCAGTGACAGCTTTGCACACTTTTATTTACTTTGTTTAAATACTTTGTCAGTGTGATCAGCAACAGACACAGAGGTGGATATAGATTGTAGAATCGGAGAGGTGCTAGCAGTGTTCTAACACATGCGCTTCTTATACGAAGCCATTACCATTACCATTTATGTTAAGCTTCACCTGTACAACTCTATTACCTTATCAGCTGTAATTTATGCCTGTGAAACCTAAAACAAATACACTACTAACAGATTTTTTTCCACCAAAGAAGTCTGAGAAATATTTTGAGACTTAGATTGCAAGATCATATCTCAAACAAAGAGATCTAATGACTAATTGAGACCATTACTTGAGACAATGTAAAGATTTCGTTTTGAAGGAATCAGCATCACTCAAATATTGCAAAGACCTGTGGTGATGAAAACTTTGGTGCCTTTTGATAAAAGCACTCGTCATACCCTGATACTTTGCATGACCTAATACAGTATAAGCCCCTCTCCCTGTCAGTTCTTTGCCCTAATGCCTAATCAGGGCCCAGAGCAATGAGTCCACAGAAGGCTCTGTTTGTCCCAGGGAAGGTTCCAGGAACAAAGAGTGCAAGATAAGCATGCCACTGTATCAGGGCTTCACTTCCAATAATTACTGTCTTAAACTTGTTATAAAAGGATGTTCTTTGTTTGTCTATAGTTTAGAGCAATTTTGGCAGGGCTCCTGAATACATCTCTGACTGCTGTAGAATGCCCTCCCATGCGCATGGTAATGAATAAAGCTAACTTGAGTGACGATCTCCGGTTTCTTCCCTTGGTAAATGAGCATTTTTCCACAACACCTGGATGCCGCCTAGTGGCAAATGCAAAAGAGGCAGAAGCAAAAAAACATGGTCCTTTCCAGAAGAACTGAGGCTGGGCAATGTCTCATGGACAATGGAAGCCGAATGACTGAGGGTTGGAAGAAGTTTGCCGCCCAGTGTGCAGTTCAGTGTATGAGGAATTCAGTGTAAGTCAACAAGAACATTGGAGATGCTCCTGACTCCTTTTGTGACACTTTTAGTTCTGAATTGCAGACTTTAGAGCTAATAGTTCTAAACTTTTGAACGTTTTCAATAATTTGGCTACTCCATTTGTTTTGTCTTTTGCTCGTTTGTTTTCGCATTTTGAAGCTCAACCTTCAACTTGGTTACGATCTAGCAGCAAGAAATGTGAACACTAGTAATTTTTTTCCCAGTTTTAATATATTCCTAAGCAGTATTTTGTTATTTTATTTATTTACTATTGTAAATTAAAGTAAAATAGTTTTTAAAAAAAAAGGTGTCCAAACGTTTGACTGCTGTCAATTTTAAATTGCAATATGGACCACGTTTTCTAGCTCTATGTGCTTATTTGCACTGAAAACACTTGGAATGTTAATATTTGGCACACTCACATTAACTTGACAAAAAAAATGTCTGCTGTTTATGAGTTGTCAGCATGTTAGCATACAAACTATGAGATGAAATGATACGATGTAATTGTTCAGGCACACCACTTAAGACATGAATTAGCTATTTCGGGACAACATTTGTGGACTCTTGCACTGCACTGCATTAGATAGAAGTGGAAAACCAAACAGATAACTCATCTAGTTAAACACGATTTTATGTCAGAGAAGGTCAAAATTTAAAATTATGTTGAAAATAATAGAGGTGATCAATGGAGGCACTTACGGATCACAGCAAGGCGCACACACACAAATAATTACTGTGTGTGGCTGGCCTCTCTGCAAACATGGCCTCCTTATTGACAGCTTTGTGACTCTTATGAGACAAACACACACACACATACACACTTTCATTCAATCATTTAACACAAAGGAATAAGCATTTACAATATCACAGAGTTAACAAGTTAACAGTTTTCTTTTGAGGAACATATCAAGAGCCTGACTGCAAGGGCATTGTGGGAAGAAAAAAAATGACAGAAGGATAAAGACAGAAAACGAATCAAGTGAGGAAAAAGGACGGCGTACAGCAGAGGAGAGAACAGAGGTGACAAGAGTTAAGGTAAAATAATTAGCGGGACTAACATGGCGTTACTGGTAGCTGTGGTGGAAACGTCAGCCGAAGAGATAACTCCGCACTTGGCACATTTGAGCGTCATATTGTACAGTGGCACTGTCATCTGACTGCAAAGTCAAATTAACACGCTGTAACATACACAAACAGATACAAATGCACCTACACATAGACTCAAACAGAAATGTGTGCAAATGAGCACACATAGAACAGTCTACATACACACAAACATGCCTGCACAGACTCCCACACACACCCCCACACACACACACACACAAACATACATTGAGTCACAGTGTTCTCGACAGTCTCTCTCTCAGGGCTACAATCCTGTGTGAGTTTGTGTTTCTGTGTGTTTATCTGTGAGTCTCAAAGGGAAGGGCAAGTAGGGACGGGTCATGACCCTTAGAGGATACTTGCATATACCTCTCTGTTGCTCTCATAATAATTATGTGCCAGATCAACGGTGTCCAAAGTGCAGCCCAGGGGCCATTTCTGGCTGATGCAGATGGAGGCTTTTTATTTTTAATTATGCCAAAATTATTACAGACAAATAAAAATCTTCATGTTACTGAAAATAGGTAGAACATTAAGTATTTGTCTTTCAAAAACACGCTTTATATTTGACAGTAAATAGGAGCACATCTATCCAATGACTTTTACCCAAAAGCAGACTTTAGTGCAATACAATCTGCTTTTAATTTATTTAAATTGACTAAATACAGCAACCATTTTCAAAGAAAGATGGACCCAAATTATGTTTTTATTCCTGAGAAAAGACATTGTTTCTTTCAGTCGAGCCAAAAACACTTTGTAATGTGGATGCCTTTTTTTGGATAAGGCAAATGTGTGAAACCCTTTTTAATTTTTGGATCTACAGTGACTTACACATCCCCTTCCTGCAGAAAATTAGTGTATTTTGTTCAATTAAAATAATTTGCTCATATTTTGAGGAGCAGGTAAAAAAGCAACAATGTAATTGTTTCTTTTTATTATATCTTATACCTGAGAGTACTTTTGATTTGACAATTTTGGCCAATGTGAAAAAAGGTGTGGACACCAATGGGGTAGATGTACACTAATTCAAAGGCTTCCAAATAGACACACTGCAAAAAACGTCTTCTAACACAGTCTACTTCATCCCAGATGTAAGATTTCTTGTTTAAAACTAATGGCTTGAAAAAGAAACTATAGCTGCATTCACACTGTAGGCTAAAGAAGCTCAAATCCAACTGTGCTGCCTATATTTGAGTTATTTCTGATGTTTATGTCTGTCTTAACAGTACCAAACTATTTTTTTTAATTAGAACCAGGACACTTTCATATGTGGTCCTCATTTTCCAAAGTGACCTCAGTCTCAGAGAAAATGTCACATTACATCTGAATTTTTATGTTGATAGAGTCCAAATTTGTCTCCAAAGGCGGAAAGAAGCCAGAGTTGATGAAAGAAGCATGGCAGAGAGTCGTGGAGCGAGTTATAATTGTGACGGTCCAGATTATACAACAACTTCAGAATTGATACACACACGCTCCCATGTAGAGCATCAATATTTACTTCCATAAACAGCAGGCTGCATGTGATGTTACATATTGCTCTGCACTTCAGGGGCATAGACTGTTCACACTATAGTCTGCTGGCAGTTCCAACCCTGACCCTAGGTTATGCTGTAAAATACCACAGAAAAAAAGTCGGATCTCAGCAAAAACTGAGGTTAAAACACTAGGACCCCTAGTGAGAGCATAGCTTATGTCATCAGCCCATTATATCTGCAGCAAGCCCAAATTCTAAAGGGTTTATGCATAACCCAGGTTTACTGGAGGTAAAATGTTAAAAACATTCTGCCTGAGATCTCGAGCACATAATAAGAGCATGCTTGTACTTAATGATCAAGTGCACAGCTGGCACTAACGCATGTCTTGAGTGATCCGATTGCGTCTGGTCAACTGCCTCCTCTTTTAAGGACAGTTTCCCTCAGACATCCTTCAGGGCTGGTGGGCACTGGTGTCTGCTTTAGTTTAGCAGTCTGAA
Organism: Girardinichthys multiradiatus; assembly: GCF_021462225.1. Classification (NCBI taxonomy): domain Eukaryota; kingdom Metazoa; phylum Chordata; class Actinopteri; order Cyprinodontiformes; family Goodeidae; genus Girardinichthys; species Girardinichthys multiradiatus. The sequence continues at coordinate 24,971,228 of NC_061796.1, read as the reverse complement.
CACAGTCCATCCTGAGACACACTGAAGGAGCACCCACTGACTTGATGTGACTCCCCTCAAGGCCCAGAATCATAATTTGGTCATCTTTTGGTTAAAAGAAATCCTTCTATTTACAGGACTGTGAAATCAGACACAGCTCCCAGTTAATTTGAAATTATTAAACCTCTATCACACACTAAAGAGTGAATAATAATGTTTCTCTCATGAAATCGTAGGTCATTGCAAGCCAGTATGTAAGCTACAGATCGCAGCTCTGACAGGTGATGCTCTGCTGCTGAAAGGACAGACTTGATTTATAAGCCAGTAATAATTCTATGGACTCTGGGCTATAACTGGCTCATCGCAATCTGTTTATGTTAGAAATAGTTTTAGGTAAATTAGCAATATAATAATGACCATGAGGACGTCTCTCCAATGGAATGATTTTTTAATTAAAGATATTTTATATTAGAGATCTTATTCTCTAATGTACTTTTATCACTTTTAAATTTAATATAAATATGATTTAAAGGACAAGATATTATATCCTAACCTAGAGCAATGCAGTGTTATGGGCTGACTATATGGGCAGTTGGTAGCACTGTTGCCTTGCAGCAAGAAGGTCCTGGGTTCGAATACCGGCCGGGTCTTTCTGCATGGAGTTTGCATGTTCTCCCTGTGCATGCGCGGGTTCTCTCCGGGTACTCCGGCATCCCCACACAGTCCAAAAAACTTGACTGTTAGTATTATTAGTCTCTCTGCATTGCCCTTAGGTGTGAATGAATGTGTGCATGGTTGTTTGTCCTGTGTGAGTCTGTGTTGCCCTGCGATGCACTGGGGACCTGTCCAGGGTGTACCCCGCCTCCTGCCCATAGACTGCTGGAGATAGGCACCAGCTTCCCCATGATCCACTATGAAAGAAGCGGTAGAAAATGACTGACAATAAATGGGCAGTTACACTAAAATATATCAGTGAAAAGCTCACATCTAAAAGCTCCAAAAATTCATTAAATTACTGTTACGAAATGTAAATCCACAAACTGGCTGAAACCATATAAGTTTATTGACAAAGAAATATGTTATGCTTTTATTATCTGGGCATCTCATGTCTTCTTTAACTAAGTAACTGACTTTTACTTCAGTGTTCAGGGAAAATGAAGTTGACACGTGTGAGCTGACCTCATCACACAGATGCTGCTGTGCACTAAATAAGATGCTGGACAAATGAATTACTTCCATTGAACATGTTTCCCACTTCATTCTTTACAGAAAGCAGGTCAGCAAGGTCCATGGATAGGATGGTATGGGTCACTATACTGCAGAATAAACACTTTCTTCCTCCTTTCTTAGAGCAATATGCACAAATCGGTACGTGCTTCAACATCTAAGTTCTTTATCACCTTACCCAACAATATAAACCTGTGACAACTCAGCATGGTACCTGCCTTAGGTTTATTAGATATTTTATTATTAGGTATCTAAATGACACATGTAATTTGGAGCATTTACCCAAGTACTTAGACACTCTGATGCAAAACAACAATGGATCAACCGACCTGTAAACTAAAAACTGTCTGATAGATGAGGAATTGATACTTAAAGCTGAGATGTTCCAACCACATCCTAATATAGATTGCCAACATGTCATAAAGTATTTGATGGTCCAAGGACATTATTTCCTTAAAAGAAGAAAATGAAGCTTCTCAGTCTTCATCTTTCCCAAATAAACGTAAGCCCAAAATTATTCATTATTTTTCATTTGACCAAAAGTGTTATTTGGAAATGTCACAAGTATCTTACAGAAAATAATAAGATAATGCATAAGGGGTTTCATTTCTGATAAAAAACAACAACAATTACATTTCTACATTATTCATATCTGTCAATAATACCTATGTCAATAATCAATGGAAAAGTGTATCTTGGCATTATAGCAATCAAGCCCTTCTTTTATTGCTGAGAAGCTTTTTGCATGTTTCCATTGCTATTTGCGATGCTATTCTGGCAGGTTAATATTACTTCCAGTCAGAGGAAATATGTGGGTAACAATAAAAGTGTATTTTTAATGTGAATCTGAAAGAGATATAAATAATGTTGGACTTAACCATGCATATGTAAAATAAAAAATATATATATTTGATTACTTAATTCAAATAAAATGTATTTGAAAAAAAAAAAAATCAAAGAATTTAATGAATCCACAACTTCCTACAACATGGACTTTTATGACAGTTGCTTATGCAACCTTTCATGTGTAGTGTGCTTGGTTTGAGAAACCACTGAGGTGCAACACTGGAGAAAAAGATTAAACATGACAAAACAAAGACTGTAGTATTAATACTAACACTGAATATACTTTCCAGACCTGCAGTGCCTAATGTTTGCAAGTGCAAAGAAACAAATTTAACAGCTAAAGCCTCACTTTTAAATCTTCCTCTTAGAATTTTATAAGGTCTGTAAACTTTCCTAAAGTTTCCAACAGATGTATTAACCTTTTTTTAACTTTAAGAAATTACACGGATTATGTGTTCTAGCTGAGTTGATGTGAATTGCTGCATTACTCTATGGTAATTAATAGTTTAAACCTGGGACACATAGTCCTCAAACATGATGAAAGTGATTATTTGGAGGTAGGTTAAAATATAAATAAGTTGCACTCTCTTAGAGATGCACAATACGGCAGACAGATGGTCGTGTCAGCAATGCATTTAAGACAGAACTTTTGCTACGTTTTACTACCACTTTATTTCAAACAGAGTTTTCAAGAATAGTGGTGCACTCCATCACTTTTGTTCCAGAAAATGAATGAATTCTCCATTATTTTTATAAATGAAACAACATTGGACGACTTAAGGAAGATAATGGATGGCTTTTACCGTAATTAGGTTGATGGTCCAAATCCAACTGCTTAACAGACATGAGCAAGAAGACTAAGGCTGGGCAGTAGAGCATTAGTTGGGCATGGCTAACAACTTTGTTGCTATTTTTCTGCTAATCCTGTTCCTTATCCACGCTGTCTCTGTTTTTGACTGGTTCAACAGAAAAGTCTGTTAATCCAGCTGGATTTCCTAGTGGTACAGGCAGCAAACATACTCCTGTCTTGGTGACAAAGCAGTGTGTCTGCTGTATACCTATGTCTTAATGCTTTGTTGTACATCTGAAACATTAAAGTATTAAAGTTTTGTCAGGGGCTCCCTCACTATGAAGACTTCGGATAGAGTCCAAGATCTCAACGAGCCAGTCCCCTGCTGCCTAGGCATCAGTGAATGTGACATGTGCTGATTGATCTCCTACAACTGAATTTACACAAATTCATCAATATCCTCTGGACAAGACACACACAATTTCATTTCATTCTATATATTTTTATATACATGTCATGACAAATAAATTAGTTATTTATTAACTGAATATGTATCTATCTTTGTATACCAGTCTGGCTGACTTTGCAGTGGTTCTCATTGACTGTGACTTGGATAGGTTGATTGTACCTGTGATTTAGGCTGAGACCAAGGTTGATATGCTTTAATATTTTAGACCTTTACCAGAGAAAGATTTTCTTTAAACTATTACTTTTTTCTTTTTTTTAAAAAACATGATATTTAAAATTGAAGTTTTACTTTCAAATAGCTAGGGCAAAAAAAATAAAAATAAATGGGGCTCTTCTGGCATATAACAGTATAGAATTCCTCTTTCTGCGACTGTATTTACGATAATATCCAGATAAAAATGTAAGAATTTTCTGGCATGAGCATAAAGACCCAGAGACCTTACATGGCAGTGGCGTGGGGGAGGGGGGACCCATGAATGGAGGCTGCAGTCCTCAACATAGCTGTCAAAGCCACTAGTGCCCTTACAAAAAAAAAAAAAAAAACAGAAACACGATTGATGTGGCACATAAATTATGCTGTATGGCCTAAGTGCTACAAGAATGTAGCAAAACCTGATGTTATTGTTTCCTAATCTCATGCTACACTTGGTAAATGTTCTGTCAGCAATAAGAGGACATTCACTCATCTCAGTACACCTCTCGTTACTCTCACTGGCTTTGTGGCAGTGCCACACCATTCTGGAATACCTTAATAGTAGTAACTGGCTGCACCTGTAAAAAGGTGTGGATTTAGAGGATGTGAAAAATTCCTATAATTTCTGTTCTGAATGGCTGTGTAGGACTTTGATGGTTATGTTAATAAAGTCTTAATATAATATCATATAATATAATATAATATAATAATTCGTTTAGTCTCAATTTTATCTTGCAGACCCAACATGCAGTAATAATCTTACAAAAAACATTACACTTCAGCTAACCGTGCCAACTTGGATGATCATCTAAAAACTACACTCCCTAAATTAGCCACAATTATGCAAAATGTTACTTGACTAGTTTTTATGAATGAATTCATTGGGTGACTATAATCACATGAATGACAAACTATACCAAGCATTATTCCTTAATCAAAAGTGTCAATCTTCCTGTTATAATATAAAGCAAGAACTCAAACAGCTAAACCTGTAAATGGTTATTAAATTACAAAACACTACAGACCAGTAAAAGAGAGTCGGATTTATACCTTTGACATTCTCATTTAGAATAAATTGAACAAGAGTCATTTTAAACTGTCAGTTCATACCATCAGACACACACACACCACATAGAGGTTTGCACTCACAACAACCATTCTAAACTTGTATATAGACACAAAGTATTAATTGTACTGCTCACCAGTGGAGAGTTATTGATAGGAAAAAAACAGAGTTTCTCTAAAAGCACTAGAGAAATTATTAGGGCCTAAAGCAGTGTTAGGTTCTATCCAGCTAACAGGAGGCAGGATAAACTGCAAGACCAGTGAAATAGTAGGCAGGAAATAATAGTCAGCCAATCAGAGATGCTTGCTAGAGGAATCAGGTGGCGTTTTAACCAGCAGGCCTGGTAACCATAGACAGGAAAGTGGGATGGGCAAATATTTTTACCCAATCACTGATGAGATGGGAGGGGGCTTCTGAGACTGATGTGTTCCTGATTGGAGAGCCCTGAGTGAGAGAGAGGGGATTCTGTGCAAACTCAAACATGACATTTCAGACAGCAGAACGAATACAGTGAACAGAGAGATCATCGAAGAAAGCGAAACTTTTCAGAGATAGAAACAAATAAGAACAGTTGTATGTACCAACAATGCTTATGAATATGGAAAACAGCTGGAAAAGTAAAGGGGATCAGGGTGGATGTGAGCTCTAATGAATAACCAACAAATTCCACTTTCCAACCTGAAAAGTCTAAACAAAAGTCTAAAACTACATTGATCTCAGTTTTACGTTCATTATGATCAAATTCTAGCATATAATGTGCAGAGTATGCTTCCATTACAACCAACAGTACTGCTTTCACCAGCTTATTGAGACCAGTTCACATTGTCATGGAGCATGGCTGACTTCAGACCTTTGCTTGTTAAAGGTGGAGGTAGCTTAAGGCCGATTACTGAACTAAGGCACATAAGATGTATGGCCCTTAAAACCGAGGTGCCGAATGTGTGTTTGGCCAGGTGAATGAGCCACATAGTGTAAAAGTATTTTGAGTGGGCTGTTTGACTAGAAAGTGCTGCCATAAAAACACATTTTCTTGTCGTCTGGGTGATGTCAAATATGCTGTAATGACAACTGGTGGAAATTAAGCTCAGCTATAACTAAAAAGTGAATAAAAAATTCTACCAAATACAATGATATGCCAAACACACCCTTGAAGGGGTTTTGTCTTGGACAATGGATAAGAGGCTAGTAGCACCCTCAACAGGTTGCTGGTCCCTCATAGGGCCAAAAGAAACAGAAACACCCGGGACAGAAACTATGCATGCCCACACCCACATCAAAGGGCAATGTACAGCGGCCAATTAGCCAAACACGAAGGTTTTAGAATCATGGGAGGAAGCTGGAGTACCCAGGGAGAACCCATGTATGCAAAGGGAACATGCAAACTTCATCAGAAAGACCCCAGCTAAGATTCCAACCCAGTACCTTTTTCTTGTGAGGCAACAGTGCTAACAACTACAGCTCCATAGACTGACCACAAAGTCAGAAACGTCAGTACTAGACTCTTATAAAGATAACAGGGTTATTATCAGTCAAAACGTTACACAAAACCATAAACAATAACAGCTTGGTAATCAGGCCATCATTTCTGAACTTCAACTACTGTAGGTGAAGTCAAGCTGAAGTCTTATCTTCTTTAAGATGTTACCTTACACCAGTTGCTGACATAACCTGCTACTACGTTTTTAGTGTAGACTAAGCTCATATAAAAACAATCTTTACCTGAATCTGAAGCCGCTTTAACAAAACAGTTCAGCCATAAACCAGCAATGGGGAGCCGCTCTCTGAGCTGTCCCTGGCTGTTAATAAATACCTAATCAAGCCGCTGGTATCCTGCACAAGTGAGCTTTAAAAATCATGCAGGCATTGAGGAACCAAAGGAGCCGTGCAGTGGTACTCAGTAAGATCAATAAGAAGGGTCTAACAAAACATAACTATAAGAAAACTCCTAACTTGCAGTGTTAAATGCACATGTGGTGTGTGAGGCCTTCAGCTCTATTTTCAACCATAACTGCTACTGAAAATACTACCCTTGGCTGAAGTCAACTGATCTGTCATATCTCAGCACACTTCAGCCTGACCTATCCAACATGTGCATATGGCAAAAATTGATGTGTGTGATGCACCACACCACAGTCGTCCTGGTGTGTTTTTGCTGTAAACCTACTAGCAACACAAATCCTTTGTCAACACTACATCGCACTCCTGAAGGCAGCTAACCCTTACATTAGCTGGCCAATACATGGCGGTAAATACCTCTCTTAGCTTCTCAGAGGGAAAACAGTGGCTGGTTTAGAACCCCCAAAACCCCACCCCACCCCCACCGTGCCATCTCAATCTTTTCAGAAAACAGTGTCAGTAAAGGATTTCAGCATTTTAGGATAGAGACATAAGATGTTTTCCTCTGAGCTCAATCTACAGGAATTACATGAAGAGGAGATCCTACAGTGACTTGCTAAACTAATCACCCACCTTGGCATTTTACCTGTTTTGTTACATTCCAACCTGTAATTTAAATGTTTTTAAATCTTATTTTATGTGATGGATCTATACAAAATAGTCTAAGTTGGGGAAATATAAAAATAAATATATATATATATATATATATATATATATATATATATATATATATATATATATATATATATATATATATATATATATACACACACAAAAAAAAACACAAAAAAGTTCTGGTGTAACCAATTACCTTCAAAAGTCCAATAATTTGTGAAATGTTGTCCACCTGTGTGTGATCCAAGTCTCAGTATAAGCAAACCCAACACATCCAATCTCCCCAAGAACACCATTCCCACAGTGAAACATTGTGGTGGCAGCATCATGCTGTGGGGATGTTTTTTAGCAGCAGGGAATTAGAAACTGGTCTGAGATAAGGGAAAGATGGATGGTGCTAAATACAGGAATATTCTTGAGCAAAACCTGTGTTGGCCTGAGACTGGGATGGAGGTTAACCATCCAGCAGAACAATGACCTGATAGTTACTGCCGAAGCAACACTTCAGTGGTTTAAGGGGAAACATTTAAATGTGTTTGAGTGGCCTAGTCAAAGTCCAGACCTCAATCCAATTGATAATCTGCAGTTAGACTTAAAGAGCAGTGTTCACAAGCAAAAAACCAACAACCACACAGGAGCAGTTTGCCTTGAGGAATGGGCATTAAAATCCCAAGATGTGGCAAGCTCTATCTAAAGCGACTTGTAGCTGTCATTACTGCAAAAGGTGGATCTACAAAGTACCGACTTTAGGAGGGGTGACCAGTTATGCATGTTGAAGTTTTCTGTTATTTTGTCCTATTTGCTGTTTTTTTCACAATAAAAATAATACATGTTCAAAGTTATAAGCTGTACAGTAAATGAAATGTTGCAAACTCTCAATCGATCTAAATTCCAGGTTGTGAGGCAATAAAAGATGCAAAATGCCGAGGTGGTGAATACTTTTGCAAGGGACTGTATGTCACATTTTATGTGGATCATATGGTGCCTATATATTTCTTTTCTTTTGCACGAACATATATCATGCAGAATAAATTGAAAGCAACTGACTTCCAAAAGTCATAATATGCCAGCAAGAACATCTTTCACATTCCAAAGAAATTGTGAAAATCACTTCAAAATAGATATTGATAAGGGTTCTTTTCTTTGAAGAGAAACTTTATCTCTCAATATTTTTTGTCTCTATCAAATAAAGTGAAAGCTTCACCACAGGTCAGCAGCAGTAATGTCACACTGTAGTATTTTGTTAGGTACTGTAACACTCAAAGCTAGCTGAGATGTGTAAATGCAATTAAACAGCAGTTTTTATAACCAAAAGGCAGATAGTTAAAGATAAGGAACTTGAACCCAACAAATGATTGTTTTTACACCCTGATTCCCTTTACTAAAAAGAGAAAAAGAAGTAGGATTAAAAAGTGGATGGATTTACAGAGCTTTTATATGAAGAGCAACACCTGTAAGAACAAAGAACAGCTGGAGGAGAATGAAACACTTTAGAAACATAAAAGAAAGCAATGAGATGAGTCATCAGTTTGCTCAGTCTGTGCAGGACCAATAACCAGACCGCCTTCCCTTCATTTCTTTCTGTGTAGTTTGCACAGAGGAATCCAGTGTCAGCTTTAGCCAATTCAGCCAACCATAATTTGAGTTCAGAAGCTGATGATTATCCCAATCCCCTCTATAAGCAGCCAGGCTGGTTATAGGCCACTGCTTAAAATGAATGTGTGGTTTAAGGCATACCCCGCCCTCTCCTTTAGTTTCATATCAGTAATGCCGTCTTTGGAGACCAGTTTGTTAAAAACGAGAATCCCAATAACCATGTTAACCTGCCAAAGACAAGAGGCACAGGGTTAAAGCAGAGTAAAGGCACTTTCATTACTTCAGAACATGCAGCACCACTATGAAGATAAGGATGATGATGATGGTGTTCATGATGTCAACTGCATGCACATAAATGGCTTGCAGAACACACTATAGCTAAACTTCCTGCTGGTTCCAGATTCTAAAAACTGAAGCGTATCTTATGAAAGTTTAGTGACAGGCATTAAATGAAGCAGCAGAAAAGTTAGCAGAATGGTTGGCTGGGATAAAGATAATCCCTTCTGAACAGGAAGGGTGTGCAACAAAAAGAAATCATGCATAAGATATGAGCTGAGTGAAATCAGCTCATATCACTACAAATAGGAATATGAATCAGATAGGAATCACTACAATCAACCATGAGGCATGGTTGATTGTAGTGATTCCTATTTGACATTTTATGTCTATAAACATTACAAGTAATCAGATGATGGTGAGAGTGAGCTGAGCTATTAGCATGACTGGAAGTCACTTAAACTGGTCACCAGTTTAGGGACCTCTGTTTTTGGCTGAACATGAGAGGAGATACGATGACTGTTAGTATGTCAGTTTACCTCCACAGAGCTTTTTTATGGTTAAGTTAAGACTGACCCTCTTCTCTGTTAAACAGCAGCTTTATTAATACAGAACATGTATTAGCTCCAAGGTATTCTTGCTAAAACATTCATTTTCTGTACCATTCCAGCTACAAACTGCCTTATTAACCTTATTTCATGAACACTTGCATTCGCAGCAGACAGATTATACCTGAATCAACTTAATTTATAGATTTCTTTACAGAGACTTGACCTTTATTTTTTTTTTACTGTTTCACAAGGTTTAAAATGATGTCCCTTCATCATGAAACATCCTCAATTACAAAAGCAGGAAATAACCAAATGAAGCACCCAGAAAGAAGGTCCAGTTAAGGTGTGATGGTTTTAAATCTTTCATTGGCCAACAATGAAGATAAGACATTTTGATACGATGTAAAGTAGTCAGTAGACATTTTGTATAACAGTGTAAATTTGCTGTCCTCAACAGCCATTAATATCTAAACATCTGGCAAGAAAAGTGAGTGAAGATCTAAGGGGCCTACAAGGTTCATACTTGACAAGGAACTCAGAAATGTATTTCAACCCAAGAACAATTAGTGCTTTCTAGATCAACAGCAGTATTTTAAAATCTATCCTTTGACAAACAGGGAGCCAATGCAGTGATTTAAGAACTGGTGTGATATGATCCATTTTCCTGGTGTTGGTTAGACTTTTGGATGAGTTTCCTGACTGATTTTTCTGTGACCAACAAAGACACCATTACAGTATTCTAACCTAGTGGAAATAACATCCACCAGTTCTTTGTGTTCTGTTTTGACAGCAAACCCTTTATTCTGGCAATGTTTCTATTATCGTAAGCTAATTTAGCAACAGCTGTTATGTGGTTGTTAAAATGTAGATCTTTATCCTAAAGAAAACCAATGTTTTTATTAGCTTTGTAGTCTTTAGCCCATTTGGAAACACAGCTATACAAAGTTGTGTGTTGTGAGCTTACACATGGTAATAGATGTTATAGAAAAATAGCCAAAGTAGATTATTCAGGAACCCCTCAAAGTTTTGTTCCCCCAAATTTATATATTGCCAAATGACACAAAGTATTCCCTGTCTGCCAAATAAGATCTGGACCAGTTGAGCAAAGTTCCAGACAAAGAAGCCCATTTTTCTAGCCTCTAACATCATGCCCTATATTATGATTAACTGTGTCAAACATAGCACTGAAATTGAGTCACACCAAGACAGAATATCTAGACCCATCACGGTAGATCCAGTCAAAAGTTTGGGCACACCCCATTCAATGGTTTGTCTTTATTTGTATTCCTACCTCCGGGAACTCCTTCAAGATAATGATGAACCTCATGAAGCTCATAAAGAGAATAACCAAGAGTGTACAAAGCAGGGATCAAAGCAAAGGGGGGCTAATTTGTAGAATCTAAAATATAAAAGATCTTTGGAGTTATTTCACTATCTTTTATTTGCTACAGAATTCAGAAAGGTTGTTAGTTTCCAATCTAGGAAATAATATTTCCCTAAATATTATTTTACTAAACCTGATAACTAATTAATTTATTAACTAATTTGTTAATAAATTTTGTATTTTAAGAAATTGTGTGAATTCATTCTGTGTGTGTGCAGAGTTTTGCTGTTCAACAATGTCAGAGCTTGGCTCATCCTTTTCAATTTTGTCCTAATACCACTGCCTTATTGGACTGGTATTTACAGGACAACCTTTAACAGACCGAAATATTATTTAATAAAACATTAAAGTATTAAAAATAAATAATATATTCATATTCATAATTACAACACCTATTTATAGTTCTAAATTAAATATAAATAATCTGCAACTGCTATACAAGGATGCAATTACATCGTTAGCCTGAAAACAGAGCTCTAATTCATGTTGGTTAGGCTTTATGACCCTAAATTGTCATTCAGCAAAGGAAACCTTTGGGAAAAAAAGCTAAGGTTGGGATGTTTAGATTCTGTTCTTAGCCTGATGTGTACCCAGACATTACCATGACCCAACAAGTTTAACATGCACTAAATGCATGCATACATGCATGCATACATGCATTCATGCAAAACATGAAAACTACCAGCAGCAAAGGAAGAAATGGCTGAAATGTAGGAACGTAAACCAAATGAAAGATGTAAGCTAAAAAAAAGCAGCAAGTCAAAAGTACTAATTAGGCAAAAAAGGACGAGAGGGTAAGACATAAAAGAACTAGAAAAGGAAACATAATGTAGAAGGAAGCTATAGAAGAAGTAACAAAGACATAAAATCATGCCGGCAGAGCAAAAGCAATGGACAAGTAAAAGAATGAAGAGCTTCACAATGTTCTAATTTATTTTCTCCAAGCATTACAATATTTACACAAAGTCGACTGCTAAAATTGAGCATTTTTCCCTCTTTTTTGTATTTTATCTTCTAGATTTTTCTGATCTTTTAGAATATTCTCAGCTGGTCTTGATCAAAAGTTCTCAAGGGTTTCAAAGTCTTACAAGTTTTTGTTTAGAAATGCACAAAATTCTCTCTCATTTTCAGTCCAGTCCTTGAACCTGACCATTTTCAAATGTATATTTTATGTTTGTTACCAATTAATACTGACTTCAAACAATTCAAACATAAAAGAGGGACTCAAACTCGAGGGACAAACTAGAGTTGGTGTCTACGAAAATAAAAATGCCCTTACAGGGACTGGCCAGAAGATCACAAACTCTGAGATATTTTAACAGTGATCCTAGTTAAGCTGTAGGCAGTTTTTGAACAATAGGAAAATGAATAGAACTCAATATGAGGTCTAGAGTAAACACTTCCAATGGAAGTTTTCTGTGGACATTATTCATGTCAGCTGCTCATACACACCTCCACCTTATGTTTACACCATTTCAGCAGCTTTAGGAACAAGACAGAAATCTATTGTTCCTACAGATGTCCATGCTAAAAATTTCAGACAGAAATATTTTTCATAAAATTCTGTATGCTTCACAATTAAACTTTTAACATAGTTTTATTATGCTGTCTGTACATATATCCTTAACTAACACAACACCTAAGAGGGCTTCTGATTCAGTGACAGGTAACTGCACTCCTACTTTGGCATCTACACTAATTTAAATAAACCATTTTACTTTACACAATACTTTTTAAATATGGGATGGATTATCACACTTTAAAGTACAGGTTCTTTAAATTTTAAATCACTGTTTGTGATCTGTGATACATTTACAGTACTGTGCAAACGTTTTAGGCAGGTGTGAAAAAAATGCTGTAAACAAAGAATGCTTTCAAAGATGGAAGTTTTAATCATTTATTTTCATCAATCAACAAAATGCAGTGAATGAACAAAAGAGAAATCTAAATCAATCAATATCTAGTGTGACCAGCCTTTGCCCTCAAAACAGCATCAATTCTTCTAGGTACACTTGCAGTCCGTTTTTGAAGGAACTTGGCTGGTAGGTTGTTCCAAACATCTTAAAGAACTAACCACAGATCTTCTGTTGATGTAGACTTTCTCATATCCTTCTGCCTCTTCATGTAATCCCAGACACACTCCATGATGTTGAGATCAGGGCTCTGTGGGGGCCATACCATCACTTCCAGTAAGTCTTGTTCTTCTTTACGCTGAAGATAGTTCTTAATGTCTTTGGCTGTATGTTTGGGTACGCTTAACTTAGCATTCTTTGTCTACAGCATTTTTTCACACCTTCCTAAAACTTTTGCACAGTACTGTTTTTTCTTCTGTCAGAGGTTTCAGAGACCAAAAAGCTGTAAAATTGCTCTTTCAGGCTTTATTTAGAGGACAACTTTGTGTCATTTGGTCATTTCAAACCTGAGCTGGATTTCCTTAACTAGACATGTTTTGTTGACATACTGCATTAACAAAGTGACCTTGCCTGCTTTTATGACTGCGATCGAACTAGAATTGTAATTGGAATGCAATTTAAAATCTCGATGGTCCATAAATCACTGATCACTGGCCTAATGGTCTCTAAACACATTTCAGAGTTCCAGACTGTGCTCTGGAACCAACTGCCTGATAACCTGAGATGTACAGAAACTGTTCCTTTAAATCACGACCGAAAACATTACTATTCATTGTTGCATCCCCATAACCATTTCTATAATGTCTTTGCTTTCTAATTATTTATATTTGTAATTTTTTATGTCATGACTTGTTTTTTTATAGTTTTTCCTGTTTTTGTTTTCTGCTTTGTTTTTCAGTAAAACACTGAATTATCCTGTGTATGAATAGTACTAAACAAATAAACCCACCCTTCCTTTTTTTTATTTTTAAACACATGCATATGTTTCTAAGAGTTTATCAGTAACTAAAAGTCATCGATGAATTGGCAGATCAAAATGTAAGTAGGTGTAGGCGATGCATCAAAAATATTATATCTCAATGTTTTTACTGAAAATTCACAATCAGGATTTTATCACGATTCCCCTACATGAAAACGCCAAAGAGAATTTCTAAAAAGATTTTGATCAGTTTTCACAATTTGCTATTAGAACCAAATGACACTTAATATATTGGCATACTTAAGACTTGAAGTTTACTGTGGGGCAAACCAATTAACCCACACAATCTATGTTAAATTTCAAAATGAACACCACCATCACTCGGGTAAATAACACTATTACATATTAGGTGTATACAATATGACATTTTGTATTATGAATATTTTTTTAATTCACAAAAGATATCTGTTTAACATACATTTTAACACTAGCAATAGTATAAGTAGTTGTAATACTTTTCATCATTGTATCACTCAGCAACACATTAAGAATGTGTTCTGTTTTAAATGTGTATCAGGGATAAATGAGTCTGCAGCCAGAACACATAAATAACCACAGCATTCAGACTGTTGTGTTTGATGAGCTGAGAGGAAACTGTACACAATTTATTTCGCTATTTGAAATTCAGAATGCTTCATATATGCTTTAGGCTCTTATTAAGAAGTTTCGACATAAACTGTTGTGTTATCATTTTGGCTGCCATGTCAAAAATAAACGGATGGCCTGTAGTCCAATACATCTGACAAACCAAGAACAAGCTAAGCAGACATATCAGACCATTCACAAGAGCCCAACCAGCTAAATGCAGCTAAATGCTGAGTTTCTTTCTGTTAACATCAGCAGCTAGGCAGCGAGTAACTGATGGAGGAGAAGAATACTCTCACCTTCTTCTGCTTGTAGTGAGAACAAAATAACATCCTTTTAAAAAGCCTTTCTGGTGCAACTATAAATTCCAAAGTAGAGCTGAATGAAATACTTGGTGGTCTATGGTGGTTAAAATGTTCAGCTGTACTTTCATTGCCTTTAGCTGACATTTGCAGCTTCTAAAACGATGTGTTCAAAAAACAATGAAAAAATCAGTTTTTATTTTTTAAACAGCAATACTAGATCTGTATGTTTAATATACTACTAGCTTGCTATTCATTAAAACATGAGTCTTCACTAGTCTTGTAGGAGTTGCTTTTCTATAATTAGGAGCTGTATTTTGAGTTGTGCCCAAAAAAGTAAAAATAAAAATGTTTAAAAAAAAAAGATCTGTCTTATAATTTGTAGATTATCTAGAGTCATAGATAAAGAAGATTTTGTAACCTGAAGCTGTTCTGTGAATACAGTGATAGCAACATTGCCATTCAACCAGCAATTAGGGAAAATATTGTTGAATGCTTTAAGTATAAGTCATAAAAGAGAAATCAGAACTGACAAACAAATTTGTCAGGAGTTTCAGCGGAGATTTACCATCATGTTCGACCTGGTGCAGCTCTAGTAAAAAGCTGCCAAGATAACCTGTAGAACTAGTGGCAAAGTCCAGTTTAAAAGATTGAAATATAGCCTGTCTTCCTTATTTCTGTTTTAATGAAGCATCTGAGGAAATCTCATGTGTTCAACTTTCTTGCAACTATGAATGACCAATAGCTTGTTATGGTAGCCTGGTGCAAAACCTGCATCTACACAAAATGCAGCAGTCAGTTTCAAAGTGATAATGTGTGACATGGTAGTGGCTATTGATGATGAACTTAGCTTTTATGCAGAAGCTTTGTCAAGAAACACATAAAAATATAAGAAAATACCAAGACTACAGCTGCAGCAGGTCCAACAAATGCATAGAGTAGGCCTCCTTCCAAAGACAGCCAGCAGCTTCCAGAGAGCAGCAGGGAGATAGAGGTGGAGAGAAATCATTAGAACAAGTGATGTTTGGGTTGGTGTGAGGTGAGGTGAGAGAGGGGCAGAAACATGGGAAGTCGAAATGAGATGGAATGAAATGGGTGTTGGCATGAAAGGAGGAAAATAAAATATAGATTAACAAAGGAAGATACATTTTAATTATGCTGTAAACATAACATGTGTAAAATCACAGCATTAAATGTAAGAGGAATAGGTTTGGACTGTTTAATCCATAAGAAAACATGCTTACTAGCTTGGTGTTCCATATCCCTTTGCCTTGGTGAATCCCACTGAGATCGCTACAACAAGAGCCGGGAGACCTGGGAGGAAACAATGGGATGGATGTCAACTCTAAGGAAGAGAGAGGGCCACGAAGAACAGAACAAGTAGTAGACAACCGTTGGTATTCCCACCCCAGCCGAGACACAGGAAGCGCTTCCGTATGATGCGATTCCTGAGGCGGCCCGTCACAGCCATGTATGACTGCCAGGCCTCAGTCAGAACCCAGCAGAATGAGGACAGGAAGAAGAAATGAAGGAATGCTGCAATCAGAGTGCATACGATCTGAAACATCAGAAAGAGACATGACACAGTGAATACGTTTGGTGGATCACTGGGGTCATATGACACAGCCAGTCTTTAGTTCTAACCTTATTCCTTGTTTGTGTTTGTCCAATGAGAATAAGGGCGTTGGAGGAGATGATGGAGAGGCAGAAGTTAATAAGGATGACCGAGCGCTCAGATCGAATGTACCTGCAGGAAGAAGAAAGAGAAGAAGGTATTATGACCACAACTACAGCTCCAGTTTAAAGGCTTTCTTTAAACTCCATCAATGATTGCTGACGGTCTACAGCGCTTTCCAGCTCCAAGTTGACTGTGTCTCATCATGTAAGCAAGAATGTGAGTGCTTTGTTCACCAGGGAGATGAAAATGTTTTAAGATGCCAGTTAGAATCTGCCTGCAAGGTATCTTCAACCAAAATAAAAAACAAATAATATATATTTATATAGATATAGATATATCTATATCTATATATGGGTGGTTGACAAATAACACAATTCTGACTGCTGGTGTCACATACTGAAAATATGTATGTTTTATAAGAAAATGTCCCCTCCTTGAACCGCCACCTTAACGTGGTGAAGGAGTTTGAGTGCTCAAATGATCCTAGAGGCTATGTTGTCAGGGGCTTAAATGCCCCTGCCACAGTTTCCCATGGCAAACAGGCTCTGAGTGACGAGTCAGACAAAGAGCGGTTCAAGACACCTTCATGAGGATCATACAATCGAGGCACCTGGCGTTGCCCTTTATGGCGGAGCCGGTGTCCCACCCTGGAGCCAGGCCTGGGGTCGGGACTCATCGGAGAGCGCCTGGTGGCTGGTTTGCTCTCCTGTTCGGGTCCCGCAAGGCCATCCCCCAGTGGGCCCACAATCTGCAGGGGGAACCACGAGGGACCAGTGCAAAGAGGATTGGGCAGCGGACGAAGGTGGAGACCTCAGCGGTCCAATCTCCGGATGCTTAGGCTGGCTCTAGTGACCTGGAGTGTCACCTTGATGTGGGGGACGGAGTCTGAGCTTGTGCGTGAAGTCGAGACATCGACTAGAAACAGTTGGGCTCACCTCCACGCACAGCGTGGGCTCTGAAACCCATCTCCTCAAGAGGGGCTGGACTCTCTTCTACTCTGGAGTGGCCCATGGGGGGAGGGTTTGCTTATTGCCCCCCAGCTCAGCCGTCTCGTGTTGGGGTTTACTCCAGTGGATGAGAGGGTCGCATCCCTGCTCCTTCAGGTTGGGAAAAGGTCTCTGACTGTCGTTTCGACCTACGGGCCATTCGATAGTGTGGAGTACCCGGCCTTCTTGGCGTCCCTGTCGGGGGTGCAGCATAGTGCTCCTCCTGGGGACTCCATTATTCTGCTGGGGGACTTCAACACCCACGTGGGAAATGACAGTGACACCTGGAGAGGCCTGGGAGGAATGGCCTCCCCGATCTGAATTGGATTGTCCGTAATGAACACCATGTTCAAGCACAAGGGTGTTCATCAGTGCACTTGGCACCAGGACACCCTAAGCAGGAGGTCAATGATCAACTTTGTTGTCATGTCGTCAGACCTTCTGCCGCATGCTTTGGACACTCGGGGGAAGAGAGGGGCTGAGCTGTCCACTGATCACCACCTGGTGGTGAGTTGGATCCACTGGAAGAGGAGAAAGCAGGACAGACCTGGCAGGCCCAAGGGCATAGTGAGGATCTGCAGGAAACGTCTGGCAGAGCCCTCGGCTAGGGATGTATTCATCTCCCACCTCCGGGAAAGTTTTGACCAGATTCCGGGGGAGGTTGGAGACATAGAGTCCGAGTGGACCATGTTCTCCGCATCTGTTGTTGATGCTGCTGCCCTTAGCTGTGGCCGTAAGGTCTGCGGTGTTTGTCACGGCGGCAATCCCCAAACCCCGTGGTAGACACTGGCAGTAAGGGATGCTGTCAAGCTGAAGGAGTCCTATCGGCTGTGGTTGGCTTGTGGTACTCCTGAGGCAGCTGATGGGTACAATGAGGCCAAGCGTGCCGCGGCCCGAGCTGTGGCAGAGGCAAAAACTTGGGTCTGGAAGGAGTTTGGTGAGGCCATGGAGAGGGACTACCGGTTGGCCTCGAAGCGATTCTGGCAAACTGTCCGGCGCCTCAGGAGGTGGAAACAGTGCTTTACCAACACTGTTTACAGTGGGGGTGGGGAGCTGTTGACCTCGACTGGGGACATTATCAGGCGGTGGAAGGACTACTTCGAGGATCTCCTCAATCCTGCTGTCACGCATTCCCTGGTGGAAGCAGAGGCTGGGGACTCGGGGTTGGACTCTTTCATCACCCAGGTTGAAGTCACCGAGGTGGTTAAAAAGCTCCATGGTGGCAGGGTTTCAGGGGTGGATAAGATCCGCCCTGAGTACCTTAAGCCTCTGGATGTTATGGGGCTGTTATGGTTGACACACCTCTTCAACACTGCGTGGCGGTCAGGGACAGTGCCTCTGGACTGGCAGACTGGGGTGATGGTCCCTCTTCATAAGAAGGGTGACCAGAGGGTGTGTCCCAACTATAGGTGGATTACACTCCTCAGCCCCCCTAGTAAGGCCTACGCCATGGTTTTGGAGAGGAGTCCGGCTGACAGTCAAACCTCGGCTTCAGGAGAAGCAATGTGGTTTTCATCCCTGCCCTGGAACACTCTACACCCTACAGGGTACTCGAGGGTTAATGGGAGTTTGCCCAACCGGTTCCCATGTGTTTTGTGGACCTGGAGAAGGCATTCAAGTGTGTCCCTCGTGGTGCCCTGTGGGGGGTGTTCCAGGAGTACGGAGTCGGGGGCCCTTTATTAGGGGCCATCCGGTCTCTGCGAAGCGGAGCAGGAGTTTGGTCCCATAGCTGGCACTAAGTCAGACCTGTTTCCGGTGCATGTTGGACTCTAGCAGGGCTGCCCTTTGTCACCGGTCCTGTTCATTACTTTTATGGCCAGGATTTCTAGGTGCACCCAAGGGCCAGAGGGGGTCTGGTTTGGGGACCAGTGGATTTTGTCTCTTCTTTTTTGCAGATTACGTGGTTCTACTACAGCCGAGTTTGAAGTGCCTGGGATGAAGATCAGCTCCTTCAAGTCCGAGGTCATGGTTCTTGACCGGAAAAGGGTGGCTTGTCCTCTTCAGGTTGGAGGGGAGTTCCTGCCTCAAGTGGAGATCTCCCGCTCGGAGCGGGAGATCGACAGATGGATCGGTGTGGCTGCCGCAGTAATGGAGACGATGTGCCGGTCCGTTGTGGTGAAGAGAGAGCTGAGCCAAAAAGCGAAGCTCTCGATTCCTACTCTCACCCATGGCCATGAACTTTGGGTCATGACCAAAAGAACAAGATCCCTGATACAAGCGGCTGAAATGAGCTTCCTCCGTAGGGTGGCCGGGCACTACCTTAGAGATAGAGTGAGGTGCTCGGCCATCCAGGAGAAGCTCGGAGTAGAGCCGCTGCTCCTCCACATCGAGAGACGCCAGTTGAGGTGGCTCGGGTTTCTAAACCGGATGCCTCCTAGACGCCTTCCTCGGGAGGTGTTCCAGGCACGTCCCACCGGGTGGAAGCCCAGGGAACGGCCATGGACACGCTGGAGGGATTATGTCTCTCAGCTAGCCTGGGAACGCCTTAGCCTCCACCCGGAGGAGCTCAAGGAGGTGTCTGGGGAGCGAGACATCTGGGTGTCTCTACTGAGTCTGCTACCCCCGCGACCCAGTTCCGGATGAAGCAGAAGACGACAACAATAAGAAAATGTATTTAAATGTTGTTGCTCCGACTATAAATAGAGCAATAATACCAAAGATGTTGCAAGTGCAATACAATTTCCACCTAGAATTTTGATCCAAATATCAAAAATGTCATAGGGAGTGACTGTCTGGCATATGTGTGCACTCACAAATAAGAGATTATTTTCCAAATAAAAATATATTTGTTTTATATATATTATAATACATATTACAAATATTTAATAGTTTTCCATGCATATAAAATTATTCTGAGTTATCAATAACCACATAAAGTGTTGATATCTATGCATAATGTCAAAACAAGTTTTGACCAAATACATTTTGTCCGCAAAATGGGTGTCATGTGGTGTGACATCATAATGTACATTTCCAACTGGCAATAATTTGGACATCTTTAGGATGAAAAGGACCAATCCCACATGAGAAGTTACAGTAGCATCTCTGGAGTGATTTGCAAAGTCATCAGGTGAGAGCAGCTTTTTTTGATTCTTTGTGAAAAAGCTTTGAATCTGACATCAACAATAGTGGTCAATGTTTTGTGTCTTACGGTGTGACATTGTTTACATCAAAAGTAAATATTCCTTACAGATTTTACCTATTAATTGTTAAAAATTATCCCCACTATGTGGCTAATTATGAGCTAACTGCAGGCTAACTTTTTTTAGTTTAGTTATAAATTATCTTATCTGGTCAGATAGTCATATGGTGTGACTATGTTTGCATGTTTGCAAGAAGTCACCAAGCAACATCTTTCACACCATTTGACAATTACTTCATTTTTACATCTCTCTCTCTCTCTTTCTCTCTCTCTATGTCTCTCTCTCTCTCTCTCTACATATACACACACACACACACATATATATATATATATATATATATATATTTTTTTTTTAAACGTAATATGTTAGTATAGCAAAACATAACTACACACTTGGAAAAAAAAAAACAAGTCTCATTCACATAAGTCTCATTTTGCAACTGAGATGCTGAGATGTTAAACCTGTCTGAATAACTGTAAACCTGGTTCCATCAACTGTACTAACAACTATTGGTCTAGAATAATAAAACAATTCAATATCCTCTTAATGTGGTTATTCATTGTTCCTTGTTTGAGCTGTGTTTTTCACTTACTAACTACCTCCCTTTCTGACAGATGTGGGACAGGACCTGTTGAGTCCCTGATCTGATGGTAACAGCATCAATGACAGCAGTGATGTGTTCTCTGCAAACATTGACTTACTTCCACACAGACACGTAGATGATGATGAGAAGCAGCAGTGTGAGTGAGGATACTCCACAGCCAACAATCAGAGTTACAGATGGAAGCAGCATCTTATCCATGTTCTGAAGGTAAGAGGACAAGAAAACATTTTACAAAAGCAAAATACAATAATCTTGGTGTGTTTAATGACATATGCTTTAATGAGAGAAACATGCCATCCTTGAGGTAGGCTTGTCTGAATAATCTATATCTTGGTATAATCAACACAGAAATATAATTTTTAAAGATACTGATTTGTGTCAAAATTAGTATAAAATGAACTGTTTTCATCCAAGCTGGCACACAACTTATAACAGCAGCTCGGACACGCAGGCACTCTGTGACTCCACTCACTTTAGCTGCAAGTTCAAACCTTCCAGAACAATAGATGTCAATGATTTTGTTCTCATCCGTTCTTGATTTTTTGTTTAGGTCACAGCATGATATGTTGCTATTTTAGCCTATTTCATGTTGTCAGACAGCTCTATTTCAAGTTCTGTTTCAGTGACTTCAAGAGTCTTTAGGTCAGGCAGTAATTAGGCCTGGGAGTGGCTGGTAAAACTTTAAAAAATGCAGTTACTAGACTGAAAAATGGGGGAATTACTTTTTCAAATACGGCCAGGTTATTTTGGACTTTTTTCTCCTAATTTATGTAATCCTAATTATGAGCACATGGCCACACACTTTTTGTAGCCATCAATTCAGTTTTAAAACCAGGTGCTGTTTGTTTAGAATCATGGAGGAACTCAGAGTTTTGTCCCAATTTCAACCAACTAGTTCTTGGTCTGAGGTAAAGCTGAATCTGGAAGCATCCTCCTTTATCTATACTCCATCTACTTTATGCAGTTTATTAGCACCAGTGGCAGTGAAAAAGTCACACAGCATTGTTACCAGTACAATACCTCACCTTGACTCCTTCAACATATTTCATGTGTCCTTAAGCAATAGCACACTGTATGTAGAGCTGCACAATACACCGAATCGTCATCCTCATCTCAATATCAATATGTGCAATATCGTAATCACAAAGGATTGCTTAGGTGCAATGTTGGGATATTTGTATTGTAAGAAACTGGCACAAAAATGCTGCACGCCAGTAATATTTTTTGTATAATGGATGGACTTTCTCTGCCCTGAATGTCCATACATGATGTATATGTTTTATAAGGTAAAGTTTATAAAATATGGTTGGGACATTGTGATAAAGGAAAAGAGAGAAAAGCATCAGGAAAATGTAGGTTAATTGCAATCAATACTGTCATCACAATATTCAGCAATAGTGTCTCAGTTCTATTTTTCCTGATATGGTTAAGTCCCAGCAGACTGTAAATGTCACCCCCTTTAGTCAAGTACACACATTATATGTAATGGGGCACACAATTAACAGTGCACCTGCTACATACAAGAGAAAGAACTTGATGAGTGTTCATTTCTTCACAACTGGACCCATGTAAAAAGCATTTTTCAGAAACGCTGATATAGATGGCCAGGAAAACAGAAGGTTTAGACCTCCCAAACCAGAACTGAATAAATCACAATTGATCAGATTCTTCAACACAAACATTTAATACACATTTCTAAAACATGTTTTCAATTTACTGAAAACAAATAAAAGATTCCTAGTTTTCTCAAATATCTATCTCACCTTGTTCCTGTGAGCATTGTGCATCGTCTCACATTGTCACCAGACTGTATTTTAATATCTCTAAGTAAGACATGTTTACATAAAAGCAAAAAATGTTTAAGTTTTGTTTTGGGTTTTTCCTCTCATCATGATTTTGTATTCCAGGGGGTGCGGTTTATGTTCTGCTACTTTTGTAATATTTTTCTTTGGTTAGATTGTGTTCTTGTTTTTCTTCACTCTCTCCCACTGCCATAGTAATCAGCTTCATTCAGTTCACCTGCGCCATGCAATTCAGTCTTCTTGTTTTCATCTGTGCCATCAACTTTATACACCTCTGTTCCGTTTACTCCTTGCTACATAACACTGTTTGCCATGTCATCTCATGCCATGCCATGCCAAGCCAAGCCTGTCCTCGACTGTTCTTCCCATGCTATATCTGCCCATGTCTATGTTTGCATCTGCTACCTCCCACTTGCTATGAGTTTTCTTTTTCTTTATTAAATATGTTACTCACCAAACTGCTCCTGCCTGCTTGTTTACATTTGGGCCCTAATTTAAGAGACAGCACCTTTGACACTTTACTACCACTTCTTTACAATAACTACTTTGCTTCATTGGACCATCTTCTTTAATATTTTCCAGTATGAGGTTTATTGCCACTGTCCATTTTGTTAGTACATTATGAACCGATGACCTGTTACAACGAAGCTGGGTTAATTGTATTTTGAAAAGCTCGATCAAAGTTGAAACCACTGGTAAAAGACTAATAAACCAACAGACTGATATCTTTTTTACTGCGTTGTGGTTAATATACTGTAGTTTTGAATCTGAGTGCATATTCACCAGCTGGGGACTTCACATTAGCTTTAATACAGAGAAAAGGTTAGTGGTCTCTTCTCAATGTGAATTCATGGTCAGTTAAAGGAAGAGTATGATCTGCTGAGTCTGAAAACACACACAAATAAACCTCATAGTTAATTATTGCCAGCTACCTGAATAACCTCAACGGACATCTGCAAGGAAACTGACAAGGTTCTGCCACACAAATGGGCTAAAAATGGTTCAAAGAAATTCCATTGGAATGTTAGTTAAATTACACAAAATTACTTAAAATGCCACAGAAATGACAAGGTGCATTTATTACACTTGGAGCTAAGAAAAGCTTAAATCTATTTATTTATTACATTTATTTTGCCCTAGGAAGCCCTTATCGCTAATAGGATAGAAGAAGAACAAATTTCAACCATAAAGCAATATTACTGCTTTTTAAAATTGACCTTGCCTTTCACAGTTTGTCTGCACCAAATTTATGACAAAGATACAAGGGTTGGACAATGAAACACCTGTCATTTTAGTGTGGGAGGTTTCAAGGCTTAATTGGACCAGCCTGGTAGCCAGTCTTCATTGATTGCACATTGTACCAGTAAGAGCAGAGTGTGAAGGTTCAATTAGCAGGGTAAGAGCACAGTTTTGCTCAAAATATTGAAATGCACACAACATTATGGGTGACATACCAGAGTTCAAAAGAGGACAAATTGTTGGTGCACGTCTTGCTGGCGCATCTGTGACCAAGACAGCAAGTCTTTGTGATGTATCAAGAGCCACGGTATCCAGGGTAATGTCAGCATACCACCAAGAAGGATGAACCACATCCAACAGCATTAACTGTGGACCCAAGAGGAAGCTGTCTGAAAGGGATGTTCGGGTGCTAACCCGGATTGTATCCAAAGAACATAAAACCACAGCTGCCCAAATCACGGCAGAATTAAATGTGCACCTCATCTCTCCTGTTTCCACCAGAACTGTCCGTCAGGAGCTCCACAGGGTCAATATACATGGCCGGGCTGCTATAGCCAAACCTTTGGTCACTCATCCCAATGCCAAACGTCGGTTTCAATGGTGCAAGGAGCGCAAATCTTGGGCTGTGGACAATGTGAAACATGTATTGTTTTCTGATGAGTCCACCTTTACTGTTTTCCCCACATCCGAGAGTTACGGTGTGGAGAAGCCCCAAAGAAGCGTACCACCCAGACTGTTGCATGCCCAGAGTGAAGCATGGGGGTGGATTAGTGATGGTTTGGGCTGCCATATCATGGCATTCCCTTGGCCCAATACTTGTGCTAGATGGGCGCGTCACTGCCAAGGACTACCGAACCATTCTTGAGGACCATGTGCATCCAATGGTTCAAACATTGTATCCTGAAGGCGGTGCACCAATACACACAGCAAGACTGGTGAAAGATTGGTTTGATGAACATGAAAGTGAAGTTGAACATCTCCCATGGCCTGCACAGTCACCAGATCTAAATATTATTGAGCCACTTTGGGGTGTTTTGGAGGAGCGAGTCAGGAAACGTTTTCCTCCACCAATATCACGTAGTGACCTGGCCACTATCCTGCAAGAAGAATGGCTTAAAATCCCTCTGACCACTGTGCAGGACTTGTATATGTCATTCCCAAGACGAGTTGACACTGTATTGTCTGCAAAAGGAGGCCCTACGCCATACTAATAAATTGTTGTGGTCTAAAATCAGGTGTTTCAGTTTCATTGTCCAACCCCTGTAGTTGCTGTATGCGAATTATCTTCTTGATGCACCAGAGATGTGCAATGTTAGACTTGAGGAGGGGAAGAGGTTAGCCTTCCATCAGGATACAACCAACTTTAATCAGGGATTTAGATAAAAACCTAGGCATGTGCTGGCCCAGTCAAAGTCCAGACCTAAACTTGAAAATCACTGTTCATAGATGCTATCTTTCCAAACTGACTGAACCTGTGCTGTTTAGCAAAGAATGAGTGTGTTTCTGACATGTGCAAAGTCAGCAGAGACATATCTAAAATGAGTTGTAGCTGTAAATACAGCAAAGGGTGGATTACTGAAAAATACATTGAAAGTTTTAATATCAAAAAACATGAAAGCTTCAGTACCAACCCTACAGCTAACAGTGCTTTAGCTCAATGTATTGAAAAAAAAACAATGTGCTCACTGAGCTGTCTTATGGCACTGTTCTAATACTTCTAATATTAAAGACATTTAAAACAATAAAAACATTACTCTTTTATTAAATCTTTCAAATCAACACTTATAACATCACAATACGTTGACCAAAGGTTACTCTACTAACTGTAGAGCAGTGGTTGAACTAGACTTTATATAAGGGCTAACCACAGGGTGGGCAAAGTTTTCTCAGGGGAGTCCCTCTACTAAGAAAGTAAAATATTCTCTTTCTCCAACTTGGTACCTAAAGAACATACTTGGACAAATATATCTCTCTACTTGGCATTGCCAGGTGTATCTAGCCTTCTCTCAGTTATAGGGGTCATTCTTTGTGATTTGATCCTAAATGGTAAAAAAAAATTAACCTTATTGTCAGTTATCAGTTTCCCAATGAGCCCTCTGTCCAATATTATGACGTGGCACCTCTTCTGTTTTTCTACTTGCATTTATGGAGTAACACACTAAGAGTAACTTTTCTCAGCCGAGGCATACATGGCATTAATGTGTTCTCATTAAATTCACCATGGTGTCTATACACGCACTTGAGGTGCAGCTAAACCACTGCAGTTCTTATGTTAGGCAATAGATGGTGCTATAGATAAAATCTGCCTGTATTCAACAACTGGTAGCAGAAGAGTCTAAAGAGGGGTCAGGTTCCAGTCATGTTTTCTTTTCACTCTCCTAATACATCTTTAACTACAAAGTTTGGCCTTTTACAGTGCCTTTCGAAAGTACTTGGCCCCCTTGAACTTTTCAACCTTTTGCCACATTTCAGGCTTCAAACATAAAGATATAAAATTCTAATTTGTTATGAAGAATCAATAACAAGTGGGACACAATCGTGAAGTGGAATGAAATTTATTGGATGTGTCAAACTTTTTTTAACAAATAAACAACTGAAAAGTGGAGCGTGCAATATTATTTGGCCCCTTTACGTTCAGTGCAGCAAACTCACTCCAGACATTCAGTGAGGATCTCTGAATGATCCAATGTTGTCCCAAATGACTGATGATGATAAATAGAATCCACCTGTGTGTAATCAAGTCTCCGTATAAATGCACCTGCTCTGTGAGTCTCAAGGTTCTGTTCAAAGCGCAGAGAGCATCATGAAGACCAAGGAACACACCAGGCAGGTCCGAGGTACTGTTGTGGAGAAGTTTAAAGCCGAATTTGGATACAAAAAGATTTCCCAAGCTTTAAACATCCCAAGGAGCACTGTGCAAGCAATCATATTGAAATGGAAGGAGTATCAGACCACTGCAAATCTACCAAGAGCCGGCCGTCACCTCTAAACTTTCATCTCGAACAAGGAGAAGACTGATCAGAGATGCAGCCAAGAGGCCCATGATCACTCTGGATGAACTGCAGAGATCTACAGCTGAGGTGGGAGAGTCTGTCCATAGGACAACAATCAGTCGTACACTGCACAAATCTGTCCTTTATGGAAGAGTGGCAAGAAGAAAGACATTTCTCAAAGATATCCATAAAAAGTCTCGTTTAGAGTTTGCCACAAGCAACCTGGGAGACACACCAAACATGTGGAAGAAGGTGCTCTGGTCAGATGAAACCAAAATCAAACTGTTTGGCCACAATGCAAAACGATATGTTTGGCGTAAAAGCAACACAGCTCATCACCCTGAACACACCATCCCCACTGTCAAACATGGTGGTGGTAGCATCATGGTTTGGGCCTGCTTTTCGTCAGCAGGGACAGGGAAGATGGTCAAAATTGATGGGAAGATGGATGGGGCCAAATACAGGACCATTCTGGAAGAAAACCTGTTGGAGTCTGCAAGAGACCTGAGACTGGGACGGAGATTTATCTTCCAACAAGACAATGATCCAAAACATAAAGCCAAATCTACAATGGAATGGTTCACAAATAAACGTATCCAGGTGTTGGAATGGCCAAGTCAAAGTCCAGACCTGAATCCAATCGAGAATCTGTGGAAAGAGCTGAAGACTGCTGTTCACGAACACTCTCCATCCAACTTCACTGAGCTCGAGCTGTTTTGCAGGGAAGAATGGGCAAGAATTTCAGTCTCTCGATGTGCAAATCTGATAGAGACATACCCCAAGCGACTTGCAGCTGTAATTGCAGCAAAGGGTGGTGCAACAAAGTATTAACGCAAGGGGGCCGAATAATATTGCACGCCCCACTTTTCAGTTTTTTATTTGTTAAAAATGTTTGACATCCAATAAATTTAATTCCACTTCACGATTGTGTCCCACTTGTTGTTGATTCTTCACAAAAAATTCAAATTTTATTTATTTATGTTTGAAGCCTGAAATGTGGCAAGAGGTTGACCAGTTCAAGGGGGCCGAGTACTTTCGCAAGGCACTGTAAGTGTAACTTTTTAGCCATTTTTAGAGTCTATGAAAAATTTTGTAAAATGATTCCCTCTGTTTTTTTATTTAAGCATGGGTATGCTGGCTTTTAGCGAGTAACCCCAAAAACAGCCTACCTAGGTGCGCATATAGCACCTTGTGCATGGATAGAAACAGCAACCATAATTAATGTCTGTTTACATTTTTTCTTCTAATCACGCATCTTTCGATGCAAGGTGCAGTGACCTGTCACTCACTTTGGGTGGGACATGGGGTGTCCAATCGGATTCCATAGGTGGCCAATGCTACCCCAGGCCATCCTTCTAGCTCTGCCCATGCTATAGAGAAAAATCTGAAGCCCAGCTCTAATAGAAACACTTAATTTTCAAAGTTACTATTTGATTTTGCTTCAAGTCTTTATGCTTTGTGACGTGCTGGGTTTTTTACATGTATTTTATATTTTTGATGTATTTGGTGTATATCTTTTTTTCTTTGTTCTCTGGAAAAACCCTACTTGAATAACCCTGTGTATGAAAGGTGCTATACAGATAAACTTGCCTAACCATACCATTGAGGTTACACAGGTGGTAAACAAGAAGCAGAGCTGGTCCTCAGTTGCTCAAAAACAAAATTATTGCTGGACATGCAGATTTGACTTCAGACTTTGTCATTTTTAATGCTGTTGACAAAGACTGAGAACTACTTTGGATACTTTGTAAAGCAGCTTCCTCCGGCGATATTATGCTGTTTTTGTTTTTAACAAAACTGTAAGTGAGACGCTAAGTTACTCTAATGAAACGTAGCATCTGGCTGCTCTTCTAAATGCTGAACACTGGTCTGACATGTCATTACTCATAAATCTTCACATACTCAGTTCCTATTTGGGCTAACTCACTATATGTACTTGATAGTAATTTTGTGCTCAGGTCAGTTGTCAGTGGGCAGATTATTAGTCGAGGGCATTCCTATTTTCACCAAAACGTTGGTTATTGGTTGGTTTTTTGCAAATAAGTTTAAAGGTGGACAGGTGAAAAGTCAAATATTTTATTTGATTGGGATTAGAGCTGTCAGGTTTGTTGTTTTTATACTGCTGTTGGAAGGAGGGTCAGAGGCTGAGGGTCAGTTCACCACTGCATTATAGACTTAAACATTATTACAGTGATTAAGGACTTGGGCTGCACGATATCTAGAAAATATGTAACTGTTATTCTATGGTGGAAAATTATTATTATTATTATTATTATTAACATTTTTGTTATTCTGTTTTCTTTTTTTTTACCATTACACATTGTACCCACCAATCTGTGAGGTTAAGTATCCTAGCCACTAAAAATAAAAATCAGTTGTGAGCATTAAAGGGCATGTACAGTCCATCCAAGCAGTCCTTTGTGATTGCAGTCCGCACACATTGTTGTTGAGATTGGTGACAACTGCGATTCATTTAATCCAATGTAACAACAGAAACCTGATCAGTGAGCATGTTACACTCTGGAGCCTTAAAAGAAAAATGGCAAAGGGTTGCAACAGTGTAAAGGTTTAAGTTCATTCTACAAGTAATCACACACCAAATCAGTAACTGCTCATCTCTAATCCTGTGCTGTATCCCAGTGAGTAAAGTCAGGGTGAGGACAGGGGCAGTGGTAGTAATAAGATCTGTTGTTGTTCACAGGTGGAGGGTTGGTAGACGTGTGGGGACAGGCGCAGGCAGGCAGGCGTACACCCCTGTGTCCACCACCATCTCGTCTAAGCAGAGGATAATTGGCTGAGTTTATAGCCTGTCTTGTATCTCAGTTTGATGTGTGTGGTGACCAAGTTAATTAAATCCCTCTGATTAATCTACGCTGCAGTGAGTTCCTACTCTAAAAGCAAATGGGTAGAGGAAGGATAATGGGTGCAGTGGAATGAAAAGACTTCGGCTGAGACAGACACACTCTTAGTTCCTCGGCTCACTATGGCGGTGCCTGGCTGGTAGTCTTATACCAAATCCAGAAGTAGGACAATTAGCATCAACAAGTAATCAGACCACGTTATATCACAGAGGCAGAGACAGGCAAAAATTTAAATGGATTACAGTAAAACATGCACTATACTGCCAAAAGTATTCGTCTAGGCCTTTTAGGTCAATGAATTTACTTGTTCCAATTATTTCCCTGACTACCAGCACCTACACATGCAGGCTGCTTCTACGTTTGAAAGGACAGGTAGGATACTCTCAGGAGCTCAGTAAATTCTAGCCTGCTACCATGATGTCACTTGTGCATTAAATCTAGTCATAAAATGTCCTCACTATTATATGCCATAGCCAACTGTTTGAGGTATTATACAACTCAGAAGTGAATAGAAATGAAAGCAACTCATCCACATACCGATAGGATGCATAGAATCACAGATTGAGTTCTGCAGATGCAGAGGTGAATAGTGAGCAGAGGTCATTGCTCTTTCTGCAGTCAACATCTACAGACATCTGAATTGCATGTGGCCTTCAAATTAGCTCAGGCCTTCAGCCTCCAAATTAGCTCAGGAACCTTGCATAGAGAGCTTCATTGAATGAGTTTTAATTGTTGAGCTGCATCTTCCAAGTCTTACATCACAAAGTACATTGCAAACCTTCACATGCAGTGGTGTAAGGCCTGCTGCCACTCACTTTAGAACACTAGAGATGTGTTCTCTAGAGTAATGAACCACGACTCTCTGTTTGGCAAATCGATGGATGAGTCTGAGTCTAGCAGTTGCCAGGAAATTGGCACTTGCCTAACTGTTGTGTCAAGTTTGGTGAAAGAAAAACACTTTCAAAATACCAAGACATCTTGGACAGTTTTAATTCCCAACTTTGTGGGAACAGTTTGGGGATGGTTCCTTTCTGTTTCAACATGACTGTGCACCAGTTCACAGAGCAAGGTCCATAAAGACATAAATGAGCAAGAAGAATTTAAATGGCCTCAAAAGAGTACTGACGTCAACCCAATAAAACACCTTTGGCATAAATTAGAGTTGTGAACAACCCTTGCCTTACTGTCCCACTTTAGTGTCTGATCTCACAAATGTTCTCCTGGAAGAAGCACATTGCTTAGCTGACATCATAATAAGCTCTTTGGATTAAGAATGAGATGTCACTCAAATGCATGTGTGTGAAGGCAGACAAGCAAATACTTTCAGAAATTTGGTGTATGTACTTTAGACACCTATCAGATGATGGAGCTGCAATTAATGGTGATCTGCTGATCAAGGTATTCAAAAAATGATTAGGACTGAACAGTAAACCGTCAACTAACTTGTTCATATTTTTCTTATTTGTCAGGGAACATGTAAAAGTCTATCAAATTCATAAGACAAAAACTGCACTGTAACACAATTAGTCACTGGCAAATTAGCACTGGAAAACCTGAGCCAAATAAACTCAATGCAAACACTGACAGTAAAAGTGAATCAAACTGAACCAATGGTCAGATTTGGAAATTATTTGGTACATCATTGATACACATGATGTGTAAATACAGTTGGATTCTAGGTGTGCATGAGGCTGGGTGCTTATTTTGTTTAATTGCTGGGCATGCACCGATGCAAGAGTCTGATGAGGTAGTGACACACTTCATGAAACTTTGCTCTCTTTAGGTATTTCCACTAAAATGGGTTGACTTTCATCTCGTTCATTCTCAGTAGGTTGATCTTTTCCTTGATGTGTCTGTTAGACTGATGAATCCAATCTTTTGACCACAGAATTTGATTTTGTTACTGATAAGATTTCATGGTAGCTGAATTGGAATGGTTTGGCTGTTTTATTTTTATATGTGATGAGAACAGACAGTAACATGAAAAAAGGGCATGTGAAAGAATGCAGGAAAATCACATCTCACAAGCCAGCAGGAGCTCATAACAAAAGCTTCCCTCAAAGTACTATCAGCGAAATGTTCTCTTTCTATAGGATACAATCTAACTGAGCCAGGAGGGCAAATAATAAATCCAAATAATACTAATAATAATACAAATTAAAACCAGAGTTAAATTCTTTCTGTGTCATTTCCATAAGTCATTCCTTAATTACTGCTCTCTTCTCACCCCGTTTTGACAAAATGATGTTCGGAGCTATAGAAAAAGAAAACGAGATGCCTGAGAGAAAGTACTATCACAGTATTAAGTCATCTATATTTTACTCATAGTCCACTGTATGGAAATGAGGTCACAAAACAGCAACAGATATCTACTAGCAGGAGGCCGATCACACTTACTGTCAACTGGTCAGTGGTCAAAATCTGTCACATGGATGTGAAGATATGGTGCAATGCAAAATCCGGTGAAAAGAAGATAACCTTATGGATTCAATTCAATTATTTTTATCAAGCTAATACAACAGAATACTTGGCTGAACAAAAGGTGAGTAAGGGAATAATTGGGAGCCACCTTCAACATGTCTTTAAAATCAGTTGAAATTGTGACTATTTTGGAATGGAAATGCACAGAGAAATCCGCTGGAGACCAGAATTAGTCAACTTTTAGCTTGATCAGTCCTGACCACTGATCAGCTGATGAGAACCCTAAAAGGTTATAGCAACCACAATTCTCTTTGTGTGGAAGCTGTTATTGAAGGAGAAAGACTCAAAGTTCGCAGTTTTCAGTATGTGTGACGTGTTTAAAAATGATGTTAGAAGATGCATTGGGATGTAGGAAGTTGTTAAAAAATAATTTATTTTCTGCAAAAAACATTCTTGTTGCAGCTGTTTATTCAGGCTGCAACAAAAGAGAGCTACATTTTGTGGATGCGAATCGTTTCACTCCTCTGCCATTTAGTACTTTTACAGTCTAGGTTGTTATATACACAACCTTTTCAGGTATAAAGAGGAGCTGTCTGCCACAGGACCTAAATTTATACATGCCTTGGGGACATTTGTTTAGATTTGAGAGGAAGCAAATCGACTGTATTACTTTTCCTAGCAGGCCGAGACATACTGAGATTATAGTCCTCTTCCCCAAAACCTTCCTCTCTTGGGATGCGTCAGGAGCTACTTCTGTTAAATCACTAGGGCATCTTTAATAGATGTCAAAACTACCTTAACTGGCACTTTTAGACATAAAGAAACCAGCACTCTCTTCAAAGTCCCAAACAAACAGGCAAGATTCTTATCCCTAACGATAAGCCCCACTGCCTTTTAAAAGAAGCTCCTTAGAGCACCTTGTATTTGTCATCTCATTCTTTCAATCTCAGTACCCACAGCATGTGATCATAACTGAGTTCTCCAACACTCTATATGGTTGAACATCAATCTTTCACACCTTTTCAGGCCGAACAGTAAACAAGCTGCTTTATTCACACAATATCAACACATTCCTATAACTGACACTGATACACGTGAGAATGTCCTTACAGATACGTTTTATTTCCACAAGCTGGATTTGTCACATTCAGAGCAGCAGCAAAAGCAGGATCAGATCTTAAATGTCATTAGTCCCAGTTCTGCTCCACTCTTTACAGATAGTAGCATTACTTAGAAATAAAGCCTTTTTTCTGTGGAAAATATCTGCATGTCATTGCACAGAAACACACAACAGAGTCACATAAAGACAAATTCTCAAAAAGATTTTGTAAGCTGACACCATGACGGCCTGAAGCCCAAAAATCTCAGCCATTTCCATTTGTTTCTTTGTGCCTTTTACAATGGGAGCTAATTGGTCAAACGGGCTTGTCAGCATGTCTACAAACGTCAGGCAGCAAATTTTAAGTAAAGAAAAGGCTTCTGCAGCCTTACAGAACCAAAAATGGTACTTCCACAAGCTCAGTCATTCATCCTGTTCAACCTAACCATTCATGGGCTCAGTACTGGCGGGAAACTGTAAAGCCTCTAACGGCAGTTTTTTATTGACACAAAACAAAGGCAGCAAAGGCACATATAACAGCACACTACAAAGTGTGTTTAGAGAAGGAAGGATAGAATAACAAAAAAGGAAAGATAGTGGGATTAAAAAGAGTATGAGACTTAAAGGACTGAATTAAAGCAATAGGAATGACAGACTTTGGGGTGTTTGTCATGCTGGGGCTGTAGCACCATAGCTGCAGACAGAGAGGTGACCATGACTATCTCACCAAATAGCATGACGTGGGGGAAGGGACAGCAAAATTAGGAAGCAGCCTGGTGGATGCACTACTTCGTAAAAGGATACTAGTTGATTGGTCATCATTGGTAAGAATTCTTACATCACATATGTAGATACACCAGCAGTTCTGTAAAGGAGCGAAGATGGCACAGCAATTCTACACTTAAAGCTAACAATGTGATGGGTGGAGGCTTCTTAAAAAAAAAAGTAATGAATAATGCTTTCACTAAAAGCAACACTGCATCAAACTCATTTAGCACATCATATCATATATCTATAATGATACAAAGAACACATGCCCCTTTTATACTCTGGTTTTACATATTCTGCACACATCTAGGGCAATCTTTCTAAGCTGGTGGGTCTTGAACCAAAAGTGGGTTGTGAACCCAGTTTCACTGGGTCGCAGGCCTGTGTCTTGACAAAAAAAAGGCAAAGGGGGAAAAAAAATCAATGGAGTCTGGTCTATTTACACTACACAGTAGGTGGCAGTAGTGTCCTGCAATGCGGGTTAACAACTATCATGTCACACTATAGAAGAAGACATGCAAAGTTTGGTTACATACACAATTAATTTAGAATGAAACTGCAGGTGCAAAGCAAATAATGTTAGATGTTGATTCTATTTTGCTTTAGTGCATAAAAATGTGCATTAAAACTGTATTTAAAATTTTATTTTTAGGTCTAGACAATAAATATATATAACAAAAAATTCCAAAACTGAGAAGTAGATGTGATGAGAGAGAGAGAGTGAATTATTATTACAGCAAGTACAAGAGGATAAATGGAACAGACTGTACAAAGAGAAAAAGAAGTGAGACCGGCAATACATAACAAAACTAAAGTATCCCAACACACTACTGCATCTCAGCCTTTCATTTCATTGCCATAAAAATAAGAAAATGGGACACTCCAGCATTCCCTTGCTATGGATCTGTAGCATATACAATTTGACCACCAGCTAATGCAGGCTATCACAAATGTTTAGTAACTGTTAAAATTTCTAATGCATGAGCGCTGCACCTCTCACACACCATATAAACTAATGTGTGCTGCTGCAACAGAATATAAAACTTAAATCCTGTAGGAGTGACATCACTTAATCACACACTATGCTATACTGTCTGCACTGATGACAATTCACACATCTGGCATGCTGAAAGCTTGAAACTGAAACTGATGATAATTGGATAATCAGTTGATCCTTGAATATGAAAAAAAAAAAAAAATAAAGACATTGATGTCAAAGCAAAAGTAACATACTCATAGCAGCAGAACAATGAATGTTACACCCTTGATCCCAATATACCTCCACTTTTCAGAAGGAGCACAATAAAAGTGGCTGAAATGCTTTAAAGTTATGACAGGAATGATGTTCCCTTTCATTTCTCATGTTTAGACTTCCATAACCCATGTTTTTCAAAACACCTGCATGCACATCAAGACACAATATGACAGCAGCGTTAGACTGAGAAAAGAAAGAACAAAGACTATATGTAGTCAGTCACACAGATCTAACAAAGCATGACAAAATCAAGTTCAAAGTTAAGAAGACTCAAGGAACTCTTACATGATATCATAACTAACAGGAAGCCTCCGGATTCTTAAAATGACCCAGAAGGCCTCCCTCAGATCCTGCAAAGATTATCGACATTGTAGCTGTGTTTCATTTACATTTTACCAGAGTCTCCTTCAACTGTCAAGGCAGCATCAAATTAAGTTTTCTCTGATAGGTAGTGGCAGGCACAAGATCATTCCTCAGGAAAACTGTAACTTATAGGGCATAGAGAAAGGAATTCCCCTTACTAAAGATGGATTTAAATGTGGAACCAACAAAAAACCAGAGGATGGATGGATGAGTGGGGGGATTGATAGATGGGTCAATGGATGGATTAAGGAAAAATTTAAGGATAAATGGACATACAGGTTGAGACATAGATGCATGAACTGCTAAATGGATGAAAGTATATAAAGGACTGGGATTAAAAATAATAATAAAAAAATATTTTTTCCATGCTTTCTTACTCCACTTAAATTAAAGCCCATACTAAACCTTTCCGATATAGGAACCATGTATATTGGTGCTGAAAGTAAACACGTCTTTTACTATTTCTTGTTCTTTGTGACTTATCGTTGTAAAAATAAAAACATTAAAGAAGAAGCAAGTTAACTGCCACTGAGCGCTTTATTTTTCTGCCAAGTTAAGGCCAAGCTCTTTCACAGCCTCATCTCTGGGCCATAAGCAGCAGGACGAACAGCATGCTTCCTGCTATGTCTTTAAGAAAGCCTTGGTGCCAACGCTGTTGCCAAGGCAACTGGTGAAAAATGCTTTTGAGGCAATATAGCTACAGTCTAATAATAACTAATCACAGAGAATAAAAATTCCCTACAAAGACACTGGCCTGTTCACCGATGTAACTGGGCCACTTCTGAGTGTTTAGGATTCTGCTGGGATTTTCTACATGCCTCTCTGTGAGCCTATCAGCACAGGGATGGATCACACTGTAAGGCCATTGTTGTGTTTATCTTGCTGTAGCCCCCAGCATATTACAGTAAATATGGATGTAATTTATATCAGCATGTATGCACATTAAATAAACATTTTTCCTGCTTTGTATGCATCGTTTTCAGATTACTCAAGTGCCAGACAAGACATTCCCCTTGGACAATTTCCAAGGGGCCTGCTTACCATGGACACGCAATTGACCATTTAATATGTTAAAACACGTTATTACTGACATCAATACTTGGTGTAGCAATGGAAAAAAGCTATTAAAAAGGGGTGGGGTTTGTATTATCATCATCGTTTTGGCATTAATGTAAATCTCACTTAGCTTGTGTGAATTAATGCACAGATTAGCCAAGTGCTGCACCCCCTGTGTGTTTCTCCTCTTGGATAAAATAAACAGCTACACAAATACAGATACCTGCAAGAATCATTTTCCTTGACAAACTAATAATCTTTAGCTGCACGGCTCTGGCATGGCGAGACAGGGAGAAGAAAGGAGTGTGAGAGAGACAGAGAGGGAGGATCTGTTGATATGGAAGGACAATAACGCCCTTTGGGGGGAAAGAGAAATACAAATAAAATAAGAAACGCGGATAGATTAAAATAACAACCCGAACAAAAACACAGTCTGCGACACCTTCAACGTCAACGGAAGTCAAGGCAGCTTTGCAGCACTTACCATTTCGGGGTTTAGCCGTGCTAAAATGGCGAAGGTGGACAGTCTGTCACACACGCATTTGGTTCTGAATGAGTCGACGAGCACGGCTCTGCAGCCCCTGGCAGACCAGGATCCCAGCAGAGAGGAGCTGCACGGAGACAAATACACACAAACACACACACACACCCAGAGAAAAGCGATGCGGTGAATACAGAGCCTGGAAAAAAGAAAAGACACAACGCGCTTCAAATCCCACCACGTTTACACCGGCTTTTTAATCCGTTTTCCTTCTCCGCCGGTTGGGCTGCAGCAGGAGCGGAGAGGAGAGGAGAGCCCAGTGAGCGCGGCTAGAAGCGGCAACACACCGCTAATTATTAGTATTTATATTCACTTATTAGTATTAGTATTAATATGTAACTACTGGATACACTTAAATGATTGTTCATAATCTTGACTTAACTTAATAATTACACAAGCATTTATCTTTCTATTTCGTTTTTTCTTGATTTCTTTTTAAAACACCAATGTGCACTGTTAACAAAGAAAATAAAGAACATGTCTAATCTGGTTGCAGTTTGGTCCACATGCAGACCAGCGGTGAGTTTATAGTGGTTTGTTTGGCAGGGAGATGGCAGCTCTGTGGCAGAAGACCAATAGTTACATGCAGTTACCGGAGCGACTGAACGTCAGTCTTAACATTGAGTGAAGGTCACCAGACATAAAGGATGCATAAGTAGGCAGCTTTACCAGCAGTTGATTTGGGGACATGCGTACAACGGAATAACAGGTCAGTATCGGGCCGTTTTGAGTCATATTTTGGAATGCTGCCGATTGGGACATGAATGTAGGAGTCACTCAAATTCTACAGAGGTCTCAAATGGTGTACTCAAGTTTATGCCAATTCACTTTAGTCTATTGGTTTGTTTTGATCATAAATGAACAGAAAAAAAAAAATAAACTTATTTGACTTGTAAAACTGAGCTGTATATCTCCCCAAAGTGTTTTTCTGAAAATGTGTCTTTTTTTAAACCCTCATTAAAACTATTCCACAAATACAAACTGCAAACCATAAGACACAAACTCATTTTTTTGTAAGATACACTTTCTTTTGTTGTTTGTTTTGCTTAGGTGCGCTTCTTGAAGTATTACCTCTATCTCTGTCGCTAAACATTTTTGGTATTGCCTGAAAGTAAACCATTATCTGCCTGAAACATAATTATTGCCTCATTAAATCTGATCAAATCGGCCAGTTGGGAACTTTAGAAACAGTGTTAATGTGTTCCATTTTTAACATTATTTACCATCCTGATTGTCTTTTTGTAATATGTATGATAGTTGTAGGGTGCTTGATTTCCACACATTATAGTAGTACATGGGAATTTGACAGAATGCTTATTAATTTAAATCTTTTTTTAGATGTCCAGACATTTCATGCATACCATATAGAGAAGCTGGTTTCCAACATGTGCCAGGGCATCTCAAGGTGGACTCCTATTTGAATCAGAAAAAAGTGGCGGAGTTACCTTTTGCAGCAAATTAACTGCGTAAAGCAGTTAAAAGTACACCTAATGGTAAAGCTCCAGGACTGCTGACCCCTACCTTCCAACGGATGGTCACAGAAATTCAGGAAACTTCTGTACTCTCTCCAAACATGAACTGGGCTAACAATAATCTTATCCTTTAGCTGGAGAAAGATCCCACACTTCCATCTAGCTACTGTCCAAAATCACTTATAAATGAAGATCTTAAAATCATCTGCTAGATGTTGGCCACAAGGCTTGAAAAGATAAAAATCGGTATGCTATAAATAATACAGGAAAAGTCATCAATCTAATAGAGTATTACAACATCCAAAATAAATCTAGGTTAATTGTTTTATTAGAAGCAGAGGCGGCTTTTGACAAGGTTAATAGAAAATTTATATTTGCTTGTTTACATAAATTTGTGTTTAGATGTATTTTTTCTTCATTTCTCACCCAATGCATGCCTGAAAACAAACAACTGGATTTCTCAGAGCCTTAATCGTAAAGGAGGCATCACACAATGTTGTCCACGCTCTCACTCACTGTCCGGTGTATTCATTGAGCCACTAGCATCTGTAATAAGTCAAAATAAATTATTCTCTGACATAGAGAGAGCTTTAATAAGTCAATTTTCAACAATTTCAGACTACTCTATCAATGGGGTGTTTTCACATGATGTCTTAGTCATGTGACCGGACTTCATGATCACCATCTTGGGTGGCAGCTGCAGCCTGTTTTTGTTGTTTTAGCGTGATCATTGAAGCAAAACTCCAGACCATTCATTTTAACTGTGGGGAAAACTTGCTTAATCATGGGTTGTGCTGCGTGTGGTGGTCAAGACCAGCGTTCATTCTATCGTCTGCGGTAATAGAAAATCCATGAGAGAAAACAAAAACACTTAGTACACAATGTTGACCACTGTGGCTGAATCGGATATTCCGGGGCGGATTCGGTGGCAGCACTCACCACTGCCACCCAGCAGTCAGCACTGTGACCTACTTCAGTGAGCTGCGCTCTCAAGCCTTGACCAGCTGGATGTAGGCTCCAATTTACCTTTACTGTTAATGTATTATCTAGTAATAGTAACTATTATGTAATTATCCTATAAAACGTAATATTAAACTTACCATGGATTTTTGCCTATGTTGTGGCTGTGAAAAAATAGTTGTGCAGCCAGGGTATGGCAGCCCTGCGGTGATGACTAGGACTGTTTCAGCCTTCCAGGGACGTGTCTACCTACACATTGCTGCTCCTGGGTCCTGAGTGCTGCAGGCCTTCAACTGTTCTCACTACTCTAACAGCTGTGCACCTCCAGGTGATAAACTCGCACACATACAGCCACTCAACACAAATACACTTATTTTTACACATACACTCACCCACACACAAACTCCCAAATCCATGTATCGACACACAAATAGTCCAAATGGTTGAAGGTCATACATACACAGTACTATTACATCAATGTAACTATTGAGCCACAAAACAGAAGCTTGAACACTGAATACAATTTTTAAGATTCTTGATCTTCTCAAAATAAATATAAACCATTTCATACAGAAGCAACAAGACCACCTGCCAAAAGGAAGGAAGAGTGAGGCTGAGAGGACAGTGCACACAAATGCCGAGTGAATGCACTTGCTGGGAAGAATACTTCAGCGATTTATATCTTTACATGGCAAACAACTTGTTCCTGTTATTTTAAAGTTTATATTATTGGATATGTAAAATTAAAAAGTATTTTTGTAGTGATTGATTCTACATAACGTTCACTGCTTAGGTGACCTAAACAGCACCTGGCATTAGGTGGCTTCACGTCAGTTAATCTGTAAGGTCTAATATTGCTGAAAATAATAATAATGGTTTCAGGATATGTGTTAAGGATGTTGTTAATTCTGCTTCTTAGCAGCAGGAGGCGACTCGGTGCTGACATTAGCAGCTCACCTCTAACTGAAATCCGATTTATTAGGACACAGAGCAGTTTTTCTGTTGAAGTGATTAAGTCTTTCTGTGAGGCACACAGTAGCTTGCAGACACTTTTGCTCTCATCGTTTAATTGGATGATTTAGGTGCTGGTCCAGCAGCCCTGCATGAAAGGATGTCCTCTGCCAAGTAAAGGCCACATGGATAAAGAGCAGTGTGCCAGCACAGAGGAAACATATAAAATGATTCTTGAAGGAGTGAATATATATGAAGGTGTGATTAATGATTTGATACAATTCAAAGGTAAAGATTGAATTTTGGAGGGAATCTTCACTATGTAGTACCATGTGGCAGGCCATAGCCCAGAATGGCATGATTCTGAGAGTGTCTCAAAGTGAGTTGGAGTTCCAGTGTTTAGACGTTAACCTGCTGGGTCCTGGTTCTGTCCCATATTTGTTTAATATGGGTAAGCATCAACAAGGCTAAATTATAGTACCTTGCCAAAGTATGAAGTATTTATGCCCTTTTATCTTTGTTCACATCCTGTTACCTTACAACAACACACTTTAATGTATTTTAGTTAGTTTTCATGTGATAGACCAATAAAGGGAAAGGTACATGATATGTTTTCAAAATGGTTTACATTTAAAGATGCAAAAAATGTGGGTGTAGCACTGGTGGTGTAGGGGTTAAGCCTGTGACCCATGTATAGAGGATATAGTCCTCGAAGCAGCCGTCCCGGGTTTGAGACCTGGAACTGGAGACCCTTGCCGAACATCTTTCCCCTCTCTCTCCCCCTATTTCCTGTCTGCCTACTGTCAGAAAATAAAAAAAAATTAAGGCCTCTAGTGCTGCAAAACAAAAAAGATATGACATGCTTTTGTAATCAGCCCAATCTAGTCTTGTATCCCTAAATACAATCCACTGCAACCAGTTATGTTCTGAAGTCAGCTAGTTAGTAAAGAGAGTCCAGCTGTGTGTAGTTTAGTCTTAATATAAATCCAGCTGTTCTGTTTCTGGTCCCAGAAGTTTGTTATAGAGAACATTAGAGAACACTGCTTCATGAAAACCAAGGAGCACAGCAGACAGGTCAGGGAGGAAGGTCTGGAGAAGTTTCATGCAGGGTTAGCTTCTAAGACAATATCCCAAGCTTTGCACATCTCACATAGCTCTCATCAATCCATCATCTGAACATGGAAAGAATAGGATGACTCTTTGAAGAAATATGGACAATAAAAACTCCTATACTATCGAATTTCCCCTTGGGATTAATAACGTAGTTATTTATAAATGTATTAATTAAAATTGGCAAACAATAAAGCCACTGTTGAAAGAAAGTCATGAGAAGTCTTATTTGGAGTTTGCCACAAGCAGTATAGGGAACACAGCAAACCTATAGAAGAAATACAGGTATGAACCTTTGGGTTCATACCTGTATTGGGGCTAGATGCACCTAACCGCTGGACAATCCTGGAAGGCCTTTTAGAAGTTGCAAAAGACTTGAGACTGGGATGGAGGTTTACCCTCCAGCAGGACAATGGCCCTACACATATGTAAAGAGCTACAATGGAATGATTTAGATCAAAGCACATTCAGGTATCAGAATGGTCTAGTCGAAGTCCAATTGAGGAAAATGGGAAAACACTTCAGCCTCCAGATGTCCAAACATGGTAGAGACATACCCCAATAGACTTGATTCAGGGAAACTGAATACAAATGCATGCCGCACTTTTCAGATTTTTTTTGAAAGAATTAAAAACATATCCTTTCCTTCCATTTCATAATGGTGTGCTAGTTTGTGTAGGTCTGTTATGTAAAATCCAAATACATGACATTGCAGTTTAAAAATACGTTTCCAAGGCACTTTATACTTTGAACATTAATAAATAATGTAATATTATAAAATAATATAATAAAGTAATAATTGTAAGGTACTGCATTAAAAATAATGATGGACTTCACAAATTACATGGAAGTTGAACCTATTCCAATTGTTCATTTCAGAAGAAAATCAGCTTTTTACTGATTTGTCACAGCGTAGTTGTTCAGCATTCACCCATGTTCATTCCTTTTCTTTAAAGATTTAAAACACACCCATAAGAGCAAGTAGTCTTAGGAACAATGACAAGTACCATCTATCCAAATCTTTATGACGTTTCAGTTCCCACACATCTCTTCCCTCAGATGTTGTCACCCCTCAACTGACAGCTTTCTCATAAAGATATATGAGATCCCTAAAAATCCACCATGTAATCAGTTAACATTAACAGAGAAGAGAAACATTTCCAAGAACATGATCAACATTACGTATCATTTTAAAGTGTTGGACCTGACAAAGCATACACAACACTGGGGTGACACCAAATCTAATTTAGCTCAGGTATTTATAGCACATTAGGCAGGACTAGGTGCGAACATAACAAAGCAGTAATGTCAGGGAGACGGACAGAAAGATGAAGCTGATATTCTTGTTATCGATTCCAGAGTGAAGTGGCATTCGAGGGAAGGCTCGAGCAGTGTCACAGCTCTTATCAACATGACTAGGACGACTCCTCAGACTGCAATTTCTTTTCCAAATATTAACTCATTAATCATAGCTGCCGTCCAAGATGGATTTTAATTTTGCTCAGAACATGTCTTCCTCCAGCCCCCAACCCAACTCCCAAACACAAGATTGGATTTTTGTCCTTGCTTTGTCTCTGTCGCTTTCTTTTCCACTGTTTTGCCTCCGAAGCTTGTAGTGAGCGGTGACAGCTAGAAGGCGACTGCGATTAATAACATTCAACATTCACCCGATTGTAAAATGTCAAAGAAAAGCCTGTATTCAAATTATGACCAGTATTTTAATGCGTTTTGCTCAACACGGGTTTCGCTTTATTGTCTTATATTGCCTTCAAACCAGATGAAGACTCTTCTACAAAGTAAAAAACATAAAAATAGCCATAGCCACGATGATCATCGCAGGGTCTTGGTGAAATCTCCAAGGGCACAGAGATTACAGTGGGCTCTCAATTACACGTGATAAAGTGTGAGAGGTGGTGGCCTATACCCGACAGGAGTGGAGCAGGCCAGGGCCCGAGGCTGGTGCAACTGTGGGCGTAGGCGCAGAAGACAGCAGTAAAATCCGTTTTTTTTTTTTTTTTACAAAGATAAGATTTTTGTAAATTTTTCAAGTAATCCAGCTCAGCTCCACATTTCTTGAATCTGAGTATGCTATTTTTAATCACTGTACAGTATTTTTTCTTACGATTTACATTTGCTGTACAGTCTCTTATTTCTTATTTTTTGTTTATATAGTTTACATTGTGTGAAACTGCATGCTTCCCATTTGTCTTTAGCTTTACTGCTGGTACAACTGGATTTCCTCGTTAA
The DNA here is from genome assembly GCF_021462225.1 of Girardinichthys multiradiatus. NCBI lineage: Eukaryota > Metazoa > Chordata > Actinopteri > Cyprinodontiformes > Goodeidae > Girardinichthys > Girardinichthys multiradiatus. The sequence continues at coordinate 24,927,013 of NC_061796.1, read as the reverse complement.
GGGACAATACAGGATATGTTTATTCTATATGATATCCAAAAGGTTCTCTTACAAACTCTGCTTTTAAGCATAGTCCACATATTTCATTTGAGTGAAGTCTGGCTTTAGGAAGGCCAGCATCACTGCTTGATGTTAGCCTGTTTTATCCTTTAAAAAACATTTTGATGTGTGTTTGGTGTCATTGTCACCCTGATGTGTCCCAGTTTCAATAATCTGGCTTTTAATTTAAGTCAAGTTGAAGAATTTGGAAGTAGACTCCCTCCTTGATTAGTCTATTAATTGTGCCCAAAGCAACACTTTGGCTGGCAGTAAAACAGATCCAGAGCCTGTTGCTGCCACCACCCCATGCTTGACCGGGGTTCGTCCTGTAACCGGTGGGTTGCTGGTTCAAATCTCCACTCTGTCTGTCTCAGTCGTTGTGTCCTTGGGCAAGACACTTCGCCCTCCTTGTGTGCTGATGGTGGTCAGAGGGCTCGGTGGCGCCTGTGTATGGCAGCCTCACTTCTGTCAGTCTGCCCCAGGGTAGCTGTGGCTACATTATAGCCCACCACTGTCAGTGTGTGAATGTGTGTATGAAAGGATAGATGACTGATTGTAGGGTAAGGCACTTTTGGGTCTCTGGAGACTTGATAAAGCATTATACAAGTGCAGACCATTTTCACCAAAGACCTCAATGTTAATGTTGTTTGACATTAAATATTTCTTATTTAAATAGTAAATATTTCTCAGAAAGGTATTTAGCTTGAGAATTTGAGTTCGAAGGTGTCAGCTATCTCTGTAGTTATGCTGCTACAGGCTTAGGCTGCTGGAGGACATAATGACCACTTTCTCTCACTCTGCTAAATTCTCCTACTACTCTGGAGTTTTGCATTATTTGCTGTTATTTCAGCTTTTAACTTTCTGTTTTGTTGTTTTTTTATATCTGTTATTTCTCTTCATAGAAGCTACATCTGGCCTGGTGTTCTGCTTAGCTGTGACACCTTCCAGGAGGGAGGCATCGGCTGGGCTACTGCTGCCAACAACTTCATGATTTCCTTTTATAGATGATAGACTTGGCTCTGTTTAACCTGGTCTCTCTCCTAACATAGCAAGTGGCTGAGATTTTACTGTCACTCACTCTATGCTCTCTTTCATCCAATAGACTTAGAAACAGGCTCAGAGCTTATGTGCTCAGCTGTCTTTCTCTCCTAGATGAAGCCACTAACGTAGCTACTGCTGCCATTAACTTTAGACATTTCCTTCAACATAGAAAGTACTACTGGACCAGTGCTTCTGAGTTTTGTTTTGTTTTTTTAATGTGTCTATGCTCTGTCCTCTCAGACCTCTAGTCGGTCATGCATGCTTAATATGAAGGAATGCTGCAAAATCAACGAATCGACGCAATCTGTTTCCTTACATAGAAAAGTTTTTAACTAATTTGAACAATAAACTGAACTTGAGTGCATTATTTGATAACAAAGGTCAATTGGAATACCTGCACCTGCCTTGGAATCTCTCTGTACGATTGAGCTGAATTAGCTTTTTCTTATGTAAAGCGTCTCGAGATGACATTTGTGAATTGGTGCTGTATAAATCAATTTAATTGAATTGGAACTTTGGGTCTTCTTCAAGATGAAACAATCGGTGGCACATCTGAATAACTTGTACCCGCTTATAATTGTTTGAATCAATGGAATCTGCAAGTGTTTAGAAGTGGACCATCACTGTTCATTGGACATGTGCATTCTTCTGAGAATTGGCCAACCCAATGAGTGCTGTCAAACAAATCAGTTTTTCATGCAGACAAAGACAACATAACAGCTAGAGTCAATCTGAATCACTCGTTAATAGTTTGTAGCCTTTGACCATTTCTTCCATCCATCCATCCATCCATCCATCCATTCCCATATAGCCTTGCAGGGTTGGGGGTGAGGGTGGTGGAAGGGGGCACTGCATTGCAAGTCCATCACAGGGCAACACAAGGACAAACAGGACAAACAACCATGCACACAGACACACACACCTAAGGGTAATTTGAAGTATGACCATTTAAAAAAAAAACTATTTTAGAAGTTTAGGAGAACTTGTTAAAAGATTTAGGTAAGCTTATGCGTGTAGTTGCGTATATATGTATAATCTGTGTTGATTTAGAAAAAATCTCAATTAATTTAAACCCGATTCATGTTTCTTTTATTATTATTTCCCTAAAGCAGTATGGTTTCTTTTAAAAAAAGAAACCATTACATGAGTCAATAAAAGCCAAAATATGACATGATTTTCATGTCCATTAGCTGATGTAAACCTCAGATCACAGCTGTGTGGTAAATATAAATGTCCAAAGCCACACTGCACAAAGGCTGCAAAATTCCTATTTTTTTCTAGCATGATGGAACCCACTCAGTCAGGCTTACTCTAATCTGTTGTCTGAAAGAAGCAGAACATTTAGGAAGAAGTGGTGGAGGAGCTGTGCTTTGAATCTGCTCACAGAAGCAGTAAAATCGAACTGTTGCATTTGCTTCTTTTATTCTCCTTCTCTCCTTAATTCTCTCTAATTGCTTACACTCTTTCAGCTGACTATGTGGCTCCCTATCCCAGATGGTAAAATGTGTTTGGGATGGAAACCGAAAAAAGGATGCTCTAAGAGGCACCTTTAATTTTTCACGTTTGTTCAGTGATGCAGCAGTGACAGCAATGGCCGAGTGATGCTGCTGAGCTGTCCAGCACATCACCTTTCTCTGTCGGGCACCTCAATGAATTTGTGTGGGATACAAATCCTTGTATTTGCAAAAGGAACTTTAGAAAGGAAACAAGGTGTCTGAATAATCTCCTCCACATTAAAAACTACAAACTGTAATATTTGTGGCTTTGGAACTCCAACACTTAACTATTCAAATATTATCTGTGAATGACCTGAAATAACATGAAAATATTTAAATGTATGCTTCATAAGGATCCTAAGAAAACAGACATTGAGCACCGATTATATTTTTCCTTTATAGTAATATTCTCAATAAGTCTGTTACCAGAACTTATAATCAAACCAAATAATATGAACTAAGACAAAGTGATAGATTTATGTTGTATTCACTGTTATAAAATGTCTATTTGTTCTGCTGAGTGGATGCCACTCTCCATTTAGATGGATTTAGCTTCGGCAGAGGAAAGTTCTTCTTGGTAAAATATGACAACCTGCACTGCTGTACAGCAGCCTATTAAATATATATGCTGGTCTGCTGTCTTTGTTTAATCATTCAAAATAAACATCCATAATTGTTAGGAAATCAGGTTCCTATTCTCCGCCTGTCCTCCCTAGTGTGGTGTTTTCCCTTTCCCTTCTGTGTGTTGTCATGGTTACAGGTGGTGTCAGGTGGAACCATCAGTGTGATCTTCATGCTGACAGGAAACACTTGTTGCCCATCAAAGGTCATCAAGCTCCAGCTTAAAAGACTGGTGCCTCTAGCCACACCTCGCCAGTTCTTTATCAGAGGTACGCTGGCCCTTAGATTTAAGTAAAGTCAAGTCAAGTCTAGCTTTGTGTCAAGTTTTTATCTCTCATCACAGGAAGATTGCTCCACCTCAGGTTTGGCAACAGATTCAAGAGTCCTCATCTAAAGGTTTTGTGTGAACATATCCAGAGTCATTAACTTTGGCTTGATTTACCTAGCTCATAACCAACGTTTTGGTGCCACTTGAGCATAATCTTGAACATCAGCTCTGGTTCAGCTTTTACTTAAAGTAAAACCGTTCAAACTTCTTCGTATTATAGGGATCTGCATTTTTTTCCCATTTGGATAATATGTCAAGTACACAATAAAACAAAAATTGTTTTCCCAGTGAGAAACATCACTTTTATTGTTCAGCTCTGTCTTCTTTTTCTCACTTTCAGACCAGTGCATGGTCACTCATTGTTTTAGTGAAAATGGTTTATCTGAGTTGAATCCTGTGGTTCAACTGAGCCTAAAAATAATATGAAGAGGATTAGTTGTTCGTTGGAAAAGTTCAGGCAGCTCACACTTGTGGACACAGCGAAATCTGTTGTGACCCTAATGCATCTTCCATACCTCCCCTGTGTATGGTCACCTCCACTTACTGTTCTGACTGAACTTTGAATGCTGCAGCATTATCGTTCCAGTCTTGTGCCGCCCGTCGTGTCCTCTGATGGCAGTTCAGAATGTACCAGATCCATGCCACACCAATTATTCACATACCAAACACTTGTCTGCAGGTTCACAAAATTATGTCCAGATTGGACTGTTCCTACAGGGTACACAACTTGGCCTTGGACTAAAAACAAACCAAGGACAATGGACTGAGCTAAGCTATAGTGCCTTCATAAGTATTCAACACCTTGGCTTTTTACCTATTTTGTTAGATTCCAACCTGTAATTTAAATGTTTTTTAACTTTATTTCATGTGATGGATCTGCACAAAATAGTCTAAGTTGGTGAAGTGAAATGAAAAAAAATTTAAATATATAAAAGAAAAAAGCAGAAAACTGTCATTTACATATGTATCTACCCCCTCTTCTATGAAGCCCCTAAAAGTTCTGGTGCAACCAATTATCCTCAAAGTCAAACAATTAATGAAATGAAGTCCACCTGTGTGCAATCTAAGTGCCACATGATCTGTCAGCATTAACACACCTAAAAGGCCCCAGAGGCTGCAGGACCACTAAGCAAAAGGCATCACACCATGAAGACCAAGGAGTTCTCCAAACAAGTCAGGGGCAACGTGGTTAATAAGTACAAGTCAGAGCGGGGTTATAAAGAATATCCAAATCTTCAATGTTTCCCTGGAGCACCATCAAATCCCTCATCTTCTAATGGAAAGAAGATGGTACCACAACAAACATGCCAATAGAGGGCCACCCACCAGAACTCACAGATTGGGCAAGGAGGGCATTAATCAGAGAGGGAGCACAGAGAGCCCATGGATGTTCTTGAGCAAAACCCGTGTCAGTTTGCCTGTGACTTGAGACTGGGACAGAGGTTCACCTTCCAGCAAAATAATGACCTGAAGCATACTGCTAAAGCAACACTCCAGTGGTTTAAGGGGAGCATATTAAATGTATTGGGATGGTCTATTCAAAGTCCAGACCTCAATCCAATTGAGAATCTGTGGTCAGACTTCAGGGCCTTGCAGCAAGAAGGTCCTGGGTTCGATTCCCGGCCGGGGGTCTTTCTGCATGGAGTTTGCATGTTCTCCCTGTGCATGCGTGGGTTCTCACCAGGTACTCTGGCTTCCTCCCACAGTCCAAAGACATGCCTGTTAGGTTAATTGGTCACTCTAAATTGCCCTTAGGTGTATGAATGAGTGTGTGCATGGTTGTTTGTGTGTTGCCCTGCGATGGACTGGCGACCTGTCCAGGGTGTACCCCACCTCTCACCCATAGACTGCTGGAGATAGGCACCAGCTCCCCCGCGACCCACTATGGAATAAGCGGTAGAAAATGACTGACTGACTGACTGGTTAGACTTCAGGAAGTTCACAAGTGAAAACCATCCAACATAAAGGAGCTGGAGCAGTGTTGCCTTGAGGAATGGGCAAAAATTCCAGTGGCAAGATGTGGCACGTACATAGAGACATAGCCAAAGCCACTTGCAGCTTTAACTGTGACAAAAGATGGCTCTACAAATTACTTTAGAAGGGGTGAACAGTTTTGCACGCTGATGCATGTTAAAAATTATAGGCATGTTCTGTAAAGGAAATGGTGCAAACTCTCAAACATTTCCAGGTTGTGAGGCAATAAAACATGAAAAATGAATACTTTTGCAAGGCAAAATAGTGTTCCAAAAAATATTTTTTCATGTCAAAAATACAACTCAAATCATGTATTTAGACCTGGGATCTTCTTTTTTTAAAACAACGCTTGAATGTGAGGTTATAAGATTTTGATACAGATATTTTAGTTTTCTAAAATGCAATAAATAATATCATAATTAGATTAAGTTTGTAAAGTTTCATATTAGCTTGTCTTCACATCAGAACATCAAAACCTACAGGGTTTGGTAGATAATCAGCAATAAAGTAGATTTTACCTGTCGCTCTCATCCCATGATATACAAGTCTGGTTGGTAGTGCCCTAAAAACGAGGAACAGAAAAGCTGTTTAGTCACAATGGGAGATTAAAATCCAGCAGGACATGATATTTGAAATCTGGAGGGACTTTAGGACAGAAGTGACGTTTTTTACTGACGTTGTATAGGTTGGAGAACTCGACCACAATGGGTGCAGAGAGGGACGCAGGGGTGGGCTTGATGGTCACTGTCAAAACCTTAGAGTTGAGGACCGTGCTGTTTCTGCAAGAAAACCAAAAAAGTAAATACACCAGGATGACCTCAGGCTCAATGTAAAATGGATCATAAAATAATAACTGATGCATGAAATGCCACTGAACTATTTTTGTTGCTACATGATGAGTTTTTTTCTTTGTTTTTAAGTAATTATGGCAGCTATTGTTAATCGAACTTATTGCATTTTAGAATAGAAAGTAAAAGTCACTGTTTTCAGTGCTGAAATTGACATGTTTAGTTTCATGTCATCTTTATGAGCAATGGAAACAGAAGGCACCCAATTCCCCATTATAAAAAGAATCCTGGGGCTCTAAATCCCAGGGCTTTGAGTGGAAAAGAAGCCATAATGTACTGGGGGTGTCAGGGGGGCTTTGAGGTGGGCATCTGGTCTAGTCTATTTTTTAAACTACTAATTATTAAGAGGTTTTTATTCTTAATGTTAATCATGCCTTTTTTGTCTATGATTTCTGTATAGTTTTGTAACGATTACTACGGCAGTCTAGTTTGTTTTCACATTTCCAGGTGTTCTCAAGGAAGTCATGTTCTTGGTTTTTTATTGGAAAAAAAAAAGAAATACTAAAATAATTTCCAGAAAATTTCTAAAGAAAACGGTTGATTGAAAAATGTCTGGCCTTGGTCCTATTTGGAAAAAAAAATACCACAAAAAATGGCAAAATCTTTAAAAATATATAAACCTGTATGCACAAAAACAAAAATTATTCATTTTATTTTTTGGGATTTTAGTTGTTTAAAGGCCAGCATGTTTACAGGGTTACACTGTTTTTTGTTTATTTATAAAAAGAACATTTCCCTAAAATGCATTACACACGCACTCACACATACACTTGTACTAATAAAAACAAATGGCATATTGGATGTCTTAAGGGTTAAAAATCTGTTACATACTTGACTTTGCTTTTATTTTTTTCCCTTTTAATCTAGGTGCTTTCATTTTGTTTTATTTAAATGTATACAATACATATAATCGAAAGTCCTGAAACTGTATTTTTTTTCAGGTCTTCTAACCTTTAACCCTCGAACCAGTGATGGATGATGGCTTTTTAAAACTGTTAACGGTAGAGCATGTAACTCCTACACAGAGGCCTTTGACAAAAGTAAAGGCCTATTGTGCCGCAAAAAACCAAAATGCTTTAAAACTGAACTAAAATGGACAACTACGTGTAAGCAAATTCTTTTAATGGGATAAAAATGTTGGTCGCTTAAACACTATTTTTTACCTTTTTAAGCTGTTAACCACAATTTGATTGTTTGTGCTATCACAGCATTATTAGATGATGTTCTTTTAATTTCCAAAATGTTTTTCTGTCACAAAACATTAAATATGAATTAAGCTTGTAATAAATTGGCAAACATCTGCAAAATAGTGCTAATCTTGAAAGTAGCAGTAAAGAACAATAGCAGCATCATCATCTGCTCACAGCTACAGGTCAGGGCATGTTGATTATTGTGACTGCTGTGGAGACATTTAACACAGGAAGGAAAGCTGATTGGACCATAGAGCTTACCAGAGTTCAGACCTTTCCCTGTTTAGGAAAATTAATTATTTCTTGCCCCCAAATCTGAATTGTATTTCTTTGTGAAAGCTTCTATGAATTTTAGTGCATTTGATTTCAAATTATTTCCTCCTCACTTAGTGAGCATTGCAATTTCTGCCTTCATATGAACTATCAATCATGTGGAAAAAGACAATCAGAAAAATGAATTGCTACTGGTAGCATTGGCAACAAAATGGCCAAACATGGTCAACAGCCCCCTCAGTGTTTCCTGCTCACTCACATCGTCAGTGTCCTCTGCCCACTATCTCAGCTTTTAGAAGCGCAATCAGTCAACTTAAACATTTGTGTCATCTAGTCTCTTGCTTCAGACTCATCTCATTTTCCCTGAGAGGTGCATTGAAGGAAGAACAGGAAAGGGGTCAGGAATGAAAACACAAAGTACAGATGAGAAACAGAATGAGGCAGAGGAATGTAAAGAATTACAGCAATCTAGAGATAAGCAACAGATCCAGGGGAGGATGGGAATTAGAGTCTAATTTTCCTGCAGCATATGTTACCAGTACATTATGTGTTTTTAGCCCATTATCATAATGGACAGCCATGGACAGCTGTTAAGGGCTGATTAAACTCACAAACACGCTTACATGTAGATATGTATGTTCATTTAAAAGTATCTTCCCATCACATTCACTGCTGCATTATTTGCAACATTATCATACAGAAATTCCCTTTACTGAAACACACATAAAATCTAACTCAGAGCTATTATACTTCTACATCTGTAACATTTCGTTGTTTTCATTGAGCTGAATTTCAGAGCAGCAGACTGATTGAAAATGAAAAATAAAATGAATGTATTTCACACATATTGATGGATAATGCTGCATTCCATAAATCTTCAGTTGTTGAATGAAGAATTTGTTTTGTCATACTTTGTCATATTTTGTCAATTTTGTCATAATTAATGTAAACCCTTGCTTTATTCAAATTGCTAAAGATTTTAGAATTTTTTTTTTTTGGAATAATGTAATTAAAAACAAAGCATAAATAAATAAATAAATAAATAAATACTTTGTGAAATAATAGCCAACAAAACTTTCAAAATATTCATATTTAAAAAGAGCTTTGCACAAGAAAGAAATGTATTCGATGTTAAAAATGATGATTAAACTACAAACATTCCTTTTATTGCAGAAATTAAAACTAAATTTAATAGAATTCCAGAAAAAAAAAGTCTCTATGTGTTAAACTGGCATACGTTCTTAAAACAATAGCCCAGGTCTTTCAAGATTGCTGCATTCCCAAATATATCTTCCTTTATTTCTTCATAAATTCTTACAGAAGTTATGCATACGTAAAGAATAATAATCTTGGAGAAGAAAGATATGACGTAGTCACAAAGGGATACTTTTTCACCAGAGACAAGAGTAGTTCTTCACCATCCTAAAATAACTCCAATCTAGAAAATGTCATAATGGTTTATGTAAACACTATTTATTACCCTTAAAAGCACCATAATATTTTCATTAGATGATTAATTGCATAAGAGTTTATCCCATTTAGTCTTACCTTTGCAGAGCCAAAATACTGCCCAGGTTTCTGTAGAGAACAACGCCGGTTACAAAGGTTGAAGAGTCATCTGCATCTGTTTGGGAAAAGCAGAAGGACATCGTGAACATGCAGGTCAAAGTCAAAAAAGACGTTGCTGAAAGGACTGCTGATGTAGTCTTAATGGTTAAGTCACTGCAAGAACAATGGGCTGGAATATAGGAGAGAACAAGTCAGCCATGCTGCCTCTGCTCCTACAGCCCAAATACAGGTCCTTCTCAAAATATTAGCATATTGTGATAAAGTTAATTATTTTCCATAATGTCATGATGAAAATTTAACATTCATATATTTTAGATTCATTGCACACTAACTGAAATATTTCAGGTCTTTTATTGTCTTAATACGGATGATTTTGGCATACAGCTCCTGAAAACCCAAAATTCCTATCTCACAAAATTAGCATATTTCATCCGACCGATAAAAGAAAAGTGTTTTTAATACAAAAAACGTCAACCTTCAAATAATCATGTACAGTTATGCACTCAATACTTGGTCGGGAATCCTTTTGCAGAAATGACTGCTTCAATGCGGCGTGGCATGGAGGCAATCAGCCTGTGGCACTGCTGAGGTCTTATGGAGGCCCAGGATGCTTCGATAGCGGCCTTTAGCTCATCCAGAGTGTTGGGTCTTGAGTCTCTCAACGTTCTCTTCACGATATCCCACAGATTCTCTATGGGGTTCAGGTCAGGAGAGTTGGCGGGCCAATTGAGCAGAGTGATACCATGGTCAGTAAACCATTTACCAGTGGTTTTGGCACTGTGAGCAGGTGCCAGGTCGTGCTGAAAAATGAAATCTTCATCTCCATAAAGCTTTTCAGCAAATGGAAGCATGAAGTGCTCCAAAATCTCCTGATAGCTAGCTGCAATGACCCTGCCCTTGATATAAAACACAGTGGACCAACACCAGCAGCTGACATGGCACCCCAGACCATCACTGACTGTGGGTACTTGACACTGGACTTCTGGCATTCTGGCATTTCCTTCTCCCCAGTCTTCCTCCAGACTCTGGCACCTTGATTTCCGAATGACATGCAGAATTTGCTTTCATCTGAAAAAAGTACTTTGGACCACTGAGCAACAGTCCAGTGCTGCTTCTCTGTAGCCCAGGTCAGGCGCTTCTGCCGCTGTTTCTGATTCAAAAGTGGCTTGACCTGGGGAATGCGGCACCTGTAGCCCATTTCCTGCACACGCCTGTGCACGGTGGCTCTGGATGTTTCTACTCCAGACTCAGTCCACTGCTTCCACAGGTCCCCCAAGGTCTGGAATCGGCCCTTCTCCACAATCTTCCTCAGGGTCCGGTCACCTCTTCTCATTGTGCAGCGTTTTCTGCCACACTTTTTCCTTCCCACAGACTTCCCACTGAGGTGCCTTGATACAGCACTCTGGGAACAGCCTATTCGTTCAGAAATTTCTTTCTGTGTCTTACCCTCTTGCTTGAGGGTGTCAATAGTGGCCTTCTGGACAGCAGTCAGGTCGGCAGTCTTACCCATGATTGGGGTTTTGATTGATGAACCAGGCTGGAGTTTTAAAGGCCTCAGGAATCTTTTGCAGGTGTTTAGAGTCAACTAGTTGATTCAGATGATTAGGTTCATAGCTCGTTTAGAGACCCTTTTAATGATATGCTAATTTTGTGAGATAGGAATTTTGGGTTTTCAGGAGCTGTATGCCAAAATCATCCGTATTAAGACAATAAAAGACCTGAAATATTTCAGTTAGTGTGCAATGAAGCTAAAATATATGAATGTTAAATTTTCTTCATTACATTATGGAAAATAATTAACTTTATCACAATATGCTAATATTTTGAGAAGGACCTGTACTTGTCCATAATAAATGCTCACAGCTTCTTTACAACACCATACCTCACACCTTGTGATATTATAAGAGATGTATAAAGTAAAGCTAGATTTAAAGATTTAATCACTTTACTACACTTTTATTAAATTAATGAGTGATTTATTTGATATCTTAATGATTCCAAACAATACAATAATTTTTGTCAGATAATTTTCAAGAATCACTATTTGGTTCTATGTTCTTTCCAAATGAAATGTGGTCACTTGCAGCCAAATCTTTGACAAATTCCATGAAAAATGGATCAGTAGGTAGCAAGATGGCGGCTAAGATTAACTGGCCTTTAGCAATACCATAAACAGAGCTGTGCTGCATGTATGAACTGAGTTAAAGTCCAAATGTTCAGGTAATGAAAGATAAAAAAACAACAACTTCTGGAACATGTATAAAATTGTTTTCCAGGTACAGATTTTTGAAGCCTGACCTGTCCCAACCTTAAATTCCAACATTGTTGCGCCATTGATAACTATAAAAGCTAGTGTCGGACATGCTTATTCATGCACAGATGTAAACACGTCACTATTCTGACCTGGACTTTGCATAAAGTTTCCAGTTACTGAAAGTGACTGAAGTAGCTCAAAGCAAGCTATTCAACAGACTTTGTCCTGAGATTGCCAAAATGCAATGTTTATGATCATGAAGTTGTTATGATAAAGTGTTATGATGAGCGCATGTTAATACATGTCAAAATAATAATTTTAAAAGGAATAGGTAAAAGATCTTTTAAATATGTTTAGTGCACAGTTGAAAATGAGGAACTGAGAAAGAAAGAAGAACAGTGAAACCTACAGGGTTCCACAAGGAGAACAAGACTAATTAACATTGACTAATTAACATTGAAGCTAGCATGGCAACAATTTAGAGACTATAATGAACACGGACAAATAAACAGGATCTGGCAATACCTTGTAGAACATAATAAACACCAGGAAGATGAGAACAAAAACACAAATGAAAATTAAACCACACCTAAGGATCATCATAAAACCATTCCCCTCAGAATATTTCTTTAAGTAGTTAGATTTCATATTTATCTAGTTTATTTTTTTAAGTAATAACTACTGTATTACAGTTTATTTATTGGTTATTTTAATGACTAAGTACAATAAAACTTTCATTTTCAATTGAAGTAGTAATAATGGAATCATCAGAACACATGTTTTCATAATATATTTATTTCATTCCATCCATTCATCCATTGTCTATTCCTTCTTGTCCTTAAATGGTTGTGTGGGGTTGGTGGGGGTGACTGGTGCCTATCTCCATCCATCATTGGGCACGAACTGGGGTGCATCCTAGACATGTTGCCAGTCTGTCACAGGGCAACACAGAAGCACACAGGACAATCAACCATGCACAAACTGACTAATTGCAAGTCCCCCAAAGTGCTTTATAGTACAATCAGTCATCCACCCATTCGAGACCGACAGAAGTGTGGCAGCCATTCAATTTGCGCCTCTGACCACCATCAATAGCCACTGTCGCTACCCTCTCCCCGTCATAATACCGAAGGGCAATTTAGAGAGTCCAATTAAACTAACAATCATGTTTTTGGACTAAGGGAGAAAGTGGAAGATACTCCGATGTATGCACACGGGCAACATGCAAACTCCATATACAGGTCCTTCTCAAAATATTAGCATATTGTGATAAAGTTAATTATTTTCCATAATGTCATGATGAAAATTTAACATTCATATATTTTAGATTCATTGCACACTAACTGAAATATTTCAGGTCTTTTATTGTCTTAATACGGATGATTTTGGCATACAGCTCATGAAAACCCAAAATTCCTATCTCACAAAATTAGCATATCATTAAAAGGGTCTCTAAACGAGCTATGAACCTAATCATCTGAATCAACGAGTTAACTCTAAACACCTGTAAAAGATTCCTGAGGCCTTTAAAACTCCCAGCCTGGTTCATCACTCAAAACCCCAATCATGGGTAAGACTGCCGACCTGACTGCTGTCCAGAAGGCCACTATTGACACCCTCAAGCAAGACGGTAAGACACAGAAAGAAATTTCTGAATGAATAGGCTGTTCCCAGAGTGCTGTATCAAGGAACCTCAGTGGGAAGTCTGTGGGAAGGAAAAAGTGTGGCAGAAAACGCTGCACAACGAGAAGAGGTGACCGGACCCTGAGGAAGATTGTGGAGAAGGGCCGATTCCAGACCTTGGGGGACCTGCGGAAGCAGTGGACTGAGTCTGGAGTAGAAACATCCAGAGCCACCGTGCACAGGCGTGTGCAGGAAATGGGCTACAGGTGCCGCATTCCCCAGGTCAAGCCACTTTTGAACCAGAAACAGCGGCAGAAGCGCCTGACCTGGGCTACAGAGAAGCAGCACTGGACTGTTGCTCAGTGGTCCAAAGTACTTTTGTCGGATGAAAGCAAATTCTGCATGTCATTCGGAAATCAAGGTGCCAGAGTCTGGAGGAAGACTGGGGAGAAGGAAATGCCAAAATGCCAGAAGTCCAGTGTCAAGTACCCACAGTCAGTGATGGTCTGGGGTACCGTGTCAGCTGCTGGTGTTGGTCCACTGTGTTTTATATCAAGGGCAGGGTCATTGCAGCTAGCTATCAGGAGATTTTAGAGCACTTCATGCTTCTATCTGCTGAAAAGCTTTATGGAGATGAAGATTTCATTTTTCAGCACGACCTGGCACCTGCTCACAGTGCCAAAACCACTGGTAAATGGTTTACTGACCATGGTATCACTGTGCTCAATTGGCCTGCCAACTCTCCTGACCTGAACCCCATAGAGAATCTGTGGGATATTGTGAAGAGAACGTTGAGAGACTCAAGACCCAACACTCTGGATGAGCTAAAGGCCGCTATCGAAGCATCCTGGGCCTCCATAAGACCTCAGCAGTGCCACAGGCTGATTGCCTCCATGCCACGCCGCATTGAAGCAGTCATTTTTGCCAAAGGATTCCCGACCAAGTATTGAGTGTATAACTGTACACGATTATTTGAAGGTTGACGTTTTTTGTATTAAAAACACTTTTCTTTTATTGGTCGGATGAAATATGCTAATTTTGTGAGATAGGAATTTTGGGTTTTCATGAGCTGTATGCCAAAATCATCCGTATTAAGACAATAAAAGACCTGAAATATTTCAGTTAGTGTGCAATGAATCTAAAATATATGAATGTTAAATTTTCATCATGACATTATGGAAAATAATGAACTTTATCACAATATGCTAATATTTTGAGAAGGACCAGTAGAAAGACCACAGGTTAGGATTCAAACCCGGGACATTTTTGCAGCTAACTGTTGTGCGACATGATCCTCCTTTGGTTTGGCATCTTAGTTTTTTATTTGGATAATTTTGGGTTGGTGGTTATTTATTAATTTTTAGTGTTTCAAACATGCCTTACATTTGGTTTGAAATTCTGCAGGTTGCTTGTTTTCATTCAATAAATGTTCATCTAAAAAATGAGGTTGCCTTTCTCCTGTCTGCTCTTAGCTCCAACTCCTCAACAATCCATGACAGAAGTTTGCAGGTTAGGTTCCCCAGCAAAAAGAAGTTACCTTACAGACAGATAGGATTGAGCCAATTTATTTGATGAGACTGGTATGTTTTTGATTACATAAATATAATTAAACAGTTAATAAATTGCTACAGTTAATGATCCACCATTTATGAGGCTAATCAAGCAGGAGAGGGAGTAAAATTTCACGAAACATTATCAATTTCAACTTACTGGAGTGGTCCTGACCGTTCTTGCTTCACACAAATATTTTTCCATGTATCTCAAACAACTGCAGCAAAGAGTCCTCAGAGAAAATAACACAAGTCTTGAATTTCATGGGGCTTTTGTTTGGGCAGAAATGGCTTCTTTGCCATCCATCTTGTCCAAAGGCAACTATCCATATTTCTCACTGTGCTTGCAGATGTGTCACACCCACCAACTGCCAATTTGAGCAAGTTCTACACAGGTGGCTATGAAGTTCTACAGAGCTCTCATCAGCAGTAGATGTAGCTGGACATTCTTGGAAATCCTAAAAGTTTTTTCATTGCAATTATGCCTCAACTCTTGAAGTTCTTTATGATCCACACAAAATATTTTATATGCAGTTTTGTTACAGCAGTTGCCACATATTGTATTGGAAGGAAGGGATGTCTACAAACTAGTTCTTTAGGATCCAGTCACTGTTAATACTAGCAGACAGCTACTTTGATTGTCAAATGGATTTCAGCATCCATCTGATCATTCCACACAAGAATAACATGTACTGTCACAATTTACATTTGCCAAACACTGCATTTGTGATGATAAAGTGTACCTACCTTTGACATACTGGCCATAATCTATTCAGAAAACTCATCCAATAGACTCTGGACACTGTGAAATTCAGTGGCCCACATTAATCTGCGATACTACTAAATATGGCTTCAGCTCTCATAAAATTCCTCATTTCAGAGCAGCATGGGAAGAGATTTGTCAAAACTTGACAACTGGACTCAACAGAGGCACACACTGGGCTGAAACGAGATGCAAACACACACCCATAGAAAAACACGTCTCCATCTGCTGGGCCATCTGAAGACATCCAACTCTTCTGCTCCTGCACACTATATGGCAGCCTGAAAGCACACAGCAGTGTGCCAGGCAGCATGCAGAGACAGTAGCTCCCAGGCAACAGCTGAGCTCCCATGGGCATCATGGGGGAACTGAGCAAGATGTGTGGGAGTGTGAGGGGGATGAAGTATTATGTGTCCTGTTCATGCACTCTTTGGCTGCCCCATACAATATGCTCAGCCAGATTGACTGTGCCCAACAAGAACTAATCTGGAGGGATTTTAACCAGTGATTCAAACAGTTCTGAGTTTGTCTGCAAGACGGATGCAAAACATAAAGACTAAAATAAGCATTTGCTTATTCAGTGTAGATAAAAGTATATGGTATCAACATTGAACTAAAAAACGAAGTCAATATGTCAAGTATGGAAGGATAGGCACCTGATCAATACTTTGTAATTTTACAATAAAATTATTATATTACTGTGAGGTTAACTTCAGCTGAAGATATGTTCTCTAAAGACAGCAACAAAAAATGACTAGAATAAGTCAGAATCTTTTAAAATCTGTCATGCCTGTTGTAGAAAGGGGAAATGTAGCGGATTAACCAATTCACAGAGCAGCTAATGTTTCCCAACTAAAACATCCCAAACCTTAACAGGTTTACTGTGGGTCTAGTATAGACCACATCAGGGTATTTTGTAGCATGTCTGTTGTGAAACAGAACCTCCCACTACTTGTCTGTAATTAAAGTAAATAAATCAATTGTGATATGGTGTAAAAAAATTATAATAAAGCACTGAATCAGACCACAATGTAGCCAAAGACGCACACACACAGTATGTAAACTCGAATCTATACAACTGTCTTTTTGTAGGACAGTCCGATTGGTGACATGGGACCATATATTTATTCAAAGCAAACTCTTATCTTCTGAAGGTGCTGGCCTGGTGTCTCAGAACACGAAGAATTTTCAGCCTTGGTAGGTTGTTATTTTCCTGACAGAGGAAAGAGTTTTATGGGGTATAATTTTGTTTAATCTAAAAATCCAAAAAACCTTAAACCAATATATTCTTAATCATAGATTTTAATTGAGACTGTTGATTGCATCAGACTTTTGTATGTAGATGTTGTGTTTTTTCATTGAAGTGGATACAAGCCAAGGTTACAGGGTGAATAATCAATCTAAAAAAATCATCATACATTGGTCATGGCTAAACTGATTATGCTACATTTGTGGAGATTAGAAAAGTCCTGCAACTCAAGGGAACCAGTTTAAGGACAGGTAAATAGTCTAACCTCCACATATCTCTAACTGTTGTTGTGACCCCAGCCATGGATAAAAACATGGACTTTGACTGTGCACAAAAATGCTGGTAGAAACCACTCAGCACCTTTTTGATGCAACACTAACCTACTTCTGGCCCAGCCCAGGAGGGAGGAGTCACAGCTGGAATCCCTATGATGTCATGGAATCCCTGAACAAACAGTTTCTCCAATGAACCTCGTTCTCCTCCACACATCTCCCAGAGGACTGGACAGGAGAGGCAACGCACTTGAATGTCTGACTTGCTGGCAAGTTGGACTAATTCTTTAAACTTGGATCTGGAGGTGACTACGATCTGACATTAGAGTACCCGCCGTTGGAGAGCAACCACAGTTATGTATGATCCACTGCCCAAGTAGCAAACTTGAAACTTGTCTTTCTGAGTTTATGCAGAGTGTCACAGAATTCCCAGCCGCTGCTTTGTCTCTAATCCGTTGAGTGAAGTGGTTTTCCCCACGGCCTGGAGAAAAAGGTATCAGAACCGCAGTTCTGCGTGCTGATGCAATAGAGCTCAGAAAAAGTTTCCCCCAAAGCTCCTAAAGAAAGTAGTTGCAACGTTTCTTTGTTCAAAGTCTGAAATGAAACCAGCGGCCATTGGGCCGTCAATCTCCCTTTGTCAGAACAATTCACGTAAGAGGTGGTGTTTAGGCAGAGAAAATGAGTTTAAGATGAAACAATTTAAATACTGTTTATATGATGATGTTTTGCTTTGTTTGTGGTGCGAAAGCTAAGTTATTTTAAGTGCTAGCAGTCTATTCAGCTAATGTGAACAGTCTTCTCTGTCTTGAAGCCTGTTATTAATTCTGTGTTGTGTTTTAAAGTTAAGACAAAACTTTATTTAATAGGTGGTTTTTAAACACAGATCGGCAATAAAACGCTGTCAACTCCTATATGCATCTTAATCTTTGTAATAATGGAATTTCAATGTACATGTTTGACTTTAAAGTAGTGGTGGACAAGCTATGAGCCTTCCTTTGTTAGCTACAACCGCTAAAGGCTAGTGCTAGTGCCAGACAGGCCAAATGTTCACATCCGACTCATTACCATCTCTTGAGAGTCAAGACATTCCTCTCTGCCATTTTAGTAGTCCATCACCGCATGTGATAGCTCGTTAAAATGTTTAGAATCAGTTATCTAAAAATGGGTTATTGGTTTCCAATTCAGATAATTGTATTTCCTTGAATATTATTTTACCAAACAAACAAAGCTAATTAAACACAATTACAAATCATTGCCACAGAAAGGTTATTGATTCCCAATCCAGAAAATATTTCCTTAAATATTGTTTTATTCAAATAATGCTTCATCTACTCTTCTGATTTTGCTTTGTAATTGGTTGTTTAAAGACGTACCAATAATTGTTCTTACTAAGTTCTAAGTGACACAATCTGTGTGTGTGTGTGTTCCTGTCTTGCAATCACAGTGAGAACCATTTTCCCGATTTCACCATCAAATTGAGGACCATTTGTACCAAAGTGAGGACATTTTGCTGGTCCTCACGACCTATTTTGCTAACGGTTAGATTTAGGACTAAGGTATGAATTGACTTTAGGTTAAGGTTAGGGTTAGGCGTGCACTGGTAATAGTTAGGTTTAGGGTTATTGTCAGGGTTAGGGCATAGAAAGGGTTGAAAATGACTGAAAATCAATGGAAGTCAATGGGAGTCAACACATGGTCCTCACTACATATAGTAAAACAAGAGTGTGTGTGTGTGTGTTTGTGTGTCTTCCTGTCTTCCAGGAGAGGCTTTGCTGGTGGGCGTGGTGTGCAGACTGTGTATCCAATTTTGGCTGGAGCGTTTTTAAGGAGCTGCAGGACAAGCATTCTTCGCCTGATGCTCCACGTTGAGTGGTAACTCATGCCTCCGAGATACCAGTTTCCAAGTTCATGGTTGAAACTTTGTAAGTCTTTGTGCAAACATTGCAGTAACCTAAGCTCGTGTTTTTTGCTGCTCTCAGGTCGTGTGGATCACAACTCCGGATTCATTCCCTTCACCTTTGGACAGAAAAACCCTGGAACCCAGCTACCAGCTGCCTCTGCAAGCTCCAACTATCCTCCAGCCTGCCCGCTCTCCAACTTTACTGGAAGCACACCTTCTGACCCTCCGGATCGCTGCCTACGGATTGTGCCCCAAGAACCCCCCCTTTAGATCATCTACCTGGAGATCACAAGCCCGAGAGTCTGGACTAGACGACCAGAGAACGCATCCTTTGGGAGAATTAAAATGACGGTTTTTCCTCTTGAGATAATTAAACTTTTGAAACTTACCTGTGTCCTACAGTGATTCTGCATGTGGGTCAGAAAGATCGGTTCTAATATGACACTAAGACTAATTATACAACAAATTTTTGTTTCCAAATTCCTCAAGATAAACCTTGGTTCTCAAACAAAGATATACTGAATGGTAATGTTGCATAATTTGTATTGGTTTGACTTTTATTGGCTTGTTCCTTCATTTGTATGTTCATTAGTTTTCTTTATTCCTTTTTTGGCTTGGTATTCTTATTTGAATTGTTCTAGCCTAATAAAGAGTTTGTTAATTGAAATATGTTTAACTTGCAGTTGAAGTATTTTTTAATTAATTCATACATAAAAAAAAAAATAAAAAAAATGTGTGAATTTATTCCTTGTGTGCAGAGTTTTGCCAGGACAGACCAAAAAGTTATTTAAGTAAATATTAAATAATATAAGCATTCTAACTGCACAACACTGTTCATGTCAGGTAGTCCTCATGATTACTCCTCTCTCTCTCTCTCTCTCTCTATATATATATATATACATATATACACATATATATATATATATATATATATGTATATATATATATATATATATACACATATGTTTCTATCCCCTTTGTTATGAAGCCCCTAAAAAGTTGTGGTGCAACCAATTGTCCTTCAAAATCACATACAGGTCCTTCTCAAAAAATTAGCATATTGTGATAAAGTTCATTATTTTCCATAATGTCATGATGAAAATTTAACATTCATATATTTTAGATTCATTGCACACTAACTGAAATATTTCAGGTCTTTTATTGTCTTAATACGGATGATTGTGGCATACAGCTCATGAAAACCCAAAATTCCTATCTCACAAAATTAGCATATTTTATCCGATCAATAAAAGAAAAGTGTTTTTAATACAAAAAACGTCAACCTTCAAATAATCATGTACAGTTATGCACTCAATACTTGGTCGGGAATCCTTTTGCAGAAATGACTGCTTCAATGCGGCGTGGCATGGAGGCAATCAGCCTGTGGCACTGCTGAGGTCTTATGGAGGCCCAGGATGCTTCGATAGCGGCCTTTAGCTCATCCAGAGTGTTGGGTCTTGAGTCTCTCAACGTTCTCTTCACAATATCCCACAGATTCTCTATGGGGTTCAGGTCAGGAGAGTTGGCAGGCCAATTGAGCACAGTGATACCATGGTCAGTAAACCATTTACTAGTGGTTTTGGCACTGTGAGCTGGTGCCAGGTCGTGCTGAAAAATGAAATCTTCATCTCCATAAAGCTTTTCAGCAGATGGAAGCATGAAGTGCTCCAAAATCTCCTGATAGCTAGCTGCATTGACCCTGCCCTTGATAAAACACAGTGGACCAACACCAGCAGCTGACATGGCACCCCAGACCATCACTGACTGTGGGTACTTGACACTGGACTTCTGGCATTTTGGCATTTCCTTCTCCCCAGTCTTCCTCCAGACTCTGGCACCTTGATTTCCGAATGACATGCAGAATTTGCTTTCATCCGAAAAAAGTACTTTGGACCACTGAGCAACAGTCCAGTGCTGCTTCTCTGTAGCCCAGGTCTGGGGAATGCGGCACCTGTAGCTCATTTCCTGCACACGCCTGTGCACGGTGGCTGTGGATGTTTCTACTCCAGACTCAGTCCACTGCTTCCGCAGGTCCCCCAAGGTCTGGAATCGGCCCTTCTCCACAATCTTCCTCAGGGTCCGGTCACCTCTTCTCATTGTGCAGCGTTTTCTGCCACACCTTTTCATTCCCACAGACTTCCCACTGAGGTGCCTTGATACAGCACTCTGGGAACAGCCTATTCGTTCAGAAATTTCTTTGTGTGTCTTACCCTCTTGCTTGAGGGTGTCAATAGTGGCCTTCTGGACAGCAGTCAGGTCAGCAGTCTTACCCATGATTGGGGTTTTGAGTGATGAACCAGGCTGGGAGTTTTAAAGGCCTCAGGAATCTTTTGCAGGTGTTTAGAGTTAACTCGTTGATTCAGATGATTAAGTTCATAGCTCGTTTAGAGACCCTTTTAATGATATGCTAATTTTGTGAGATAGGAATTTTGGGTTTTCATGAGCTGTATGCCAAAATCATCCGTATTAAGACAAGAAAAGACCTGAAATATTTCAGTTAGTGTGCAATGAATCTAAAATATATGAATGTTACATTTTCATCATTACATTATGGAAAATAATTAACTTTATCACAATATGCTAATATTTTGAGAAGGACCTGTATTTGGTGAAATGAAGTCCACCTGTGTGCAGTCTAAGTGTCATGTGATCTGTCAGTATAGACAAACATTTTCTGAAAGGCCCCAAATGGGCCACTAAGCAAGAGGTATCACACCAACATGAAGGAGCTGGAGCAGTTTTGCCTTGAGGAATGTGCAAAAATTCCAGTGGCAAGCGCATAGACTTATCCAAGGCAACTTGCCGCTGTGGCTCTACAAAGTACGGCCTGTAGGGAGGGGTAAACAGCTATGTACGCTGAAATTGTATGTTATTTTGTCCTATCTGTTGTTTCCTTCACAATTTAAAAATAAATGTTCAAAGTTTTAGGCATGTTCTGTAAATACCATGGTGCAAACTCTCAAACAGTCAATTTTATTTCCAGGTTGTCAGGCAACAAAACATGAAAAATGCCAAGAAGGGTGAATTCTTTTATAAGGCACTGTATGCCATGTAGTTGAACATCTCCCATCTGATAAGTTTAGCCCAAAAGTCAACCATTCCACTAAGCTGAGGCCAATTACGGTGCATTTAGTTTTTTTCTGTTAGAAATCTTTCCTGTGTTCCTCTCTGTCTGCTCCTACTCATTTCCTCACCTCCCTCTCTCTTCATTGGTCTCAGGTGTTACTCATTCTCTCCTGATTACTCTCACCTGCTTCTCATGCCTTCTCCTTTGTATTTAAGAGGAAGGGTTAGGGTTCTCCTCTGTATTTAAGCTGTCTGGTTTTATCTGTTCCTTGCTGGTTTCTTCAGGCATGCTGCTCCTGGCCCGATGCTCCGCTGTTCAGTTTTTGGTCCGTCATGTGTCCCAGTTCTTTGTTTGTACCCTTCTTGCCAGGTTGTCTTTGTTGTTTTATTAAATATTATTTTACTTCATCCCTTCTGTGTTTACCTGCAATTGGGTCCTACTGCAAACCAAACATGATTCTTTGTTGATTTGTGTCTACTTCTGACAAGCCACTGTTCCTAAGCACCTCAAATATTGTAACTAGAAACACATTTGTATTATTAATATCTGGCAAAATAAAATATAAAAACCTATCTGCCATCTAATTAAACTAAGCAGGTTATCTGAGATTTAACTTCATACACAGAGGGTAGTGTTGGAAGTATGATTATTGATTGATTAATCCTTATCAATAATTATAATTAAAAATCATAATTTGACAAAATTAATTTCTTAACCAAAATCCTCATTTATGAATCGAGACCAGAGATGTCTTCTGGTGTTGTAATTGTGGCTCAACGTCTTTGATAATTATAACCGTTAAATACTCAGTAATAATTAATAACTATTACCGGAGATGTCACTGTTTAATTGACCGCTTCTGCCGAAACGTGTGGAACTTTTAACCTTATCTTGACTGACAAATCACTCATACACAAAATAAACCCAGAAACGCCCTGTCTTTATCTATTAGAATATTTATTAAATCACAGCCTGATACAATCCGTTCTTCTGATTTAATAATCTTCACCTACTCAAACATGCAAAGTTCTACACAAAAGGGGTAAAATATCTAACTAAACAAAAATAAAGCAAAACAGCAGTGGGATCAACCAGCAGTTATGGCAAAAATGATAATATGACAAAAAGGATATGGTTGTGAGTGGAGGGTGGGGCGCAGCTCCACTGTAACTCAGTGATACTCAGTCATAAAACCTCCCCCAACTCTTGAGCAGACAAAGAGTTATAAAACTTTTGGCGGCAAGCTAGCAAGCAGTGAGGTTGAAGACAAAGAAAATGGGGAATTTCACCATGAGGTTATTTTAACAGTCCAGTCTCACAGCGCATTTGCGCTTGCTCTCAGGTGTTCAATAACCCTGCAAAACACACACAAAGCTGGGGGGCGCAGCGGCCTCCAGACGTCAAACACGGCACATGAAAGTTTCAATAAAAAGGTTACAGTCACATATAATTCAGAACACATTAGATTAAATAGCGAATCTCATCGCACTAAAACCCTGCCCAGACTTTCTAAGAAAGAAAGAAAAATAAAGGATGGGTTTTACTTGTTGAAGCCTTCTTTCTCAGCGGAGTTGAGAGTGAATGGAGGGGGGAGTTGGAAATTACTGTGCATCCACAGTTAACTTCAGGAAAAGCGGTCAATCTTCGTCCTCTGGCCTCCTTGGCGAAAGGGAAAATATGATCTGACCATCAAAGTCGACTAGGACAAAACAAGGTGGCTCCTTGAAACTCCGTGGTTTTTTAGTTATGTGTTAAACTCACGTCTTCGATTGGCAGAGTGAAATTTCTGGCCTTCTTAGTCCAGAAACCTCTTTTATGAATTCTTTGTTGGCCAACGAGAGAGAATAAATGAAATTCACTCGGGACTCTTCTCCAGGTGATGCTTCAGATGTTGGTGACCGGACGCGGTCTCCAGCTGAAAAGCGTATGTTCAAACTGGGTGCCTTCATATATAGCGTCCTGTGACATCAGACTTGGGGCGCCCCGTCATATCAGTCGCAATGTCTGACGGGATATGTAGGAGCGGACCGTCCTGGATACAAAATGGCTGATGCCGTTGGAAAGGCATAGTGACGTCCAACAACGTGCAGATGGTCCAATATTCAGCAAACAAGTGGTCCAACAGTAGCTTCTATTATGTCTTGCAGCATTTAGCCAAACTGCATTTTACAAGTCAAATGTGAGACTAGTTAACATGAAGCAACAGAAGATTAGAGCATTGTGTTTCATTTTTACTTCAGTCCTGCATGGAAACTCACTTTCTCGCAACCAAGATTGCGCTGATGATGGCAGCCTCGGAGCTTCGCTCTCTCTTTGTTTTTGTATTTTGTGTGTTTTTATGTTTTTCGAGCCACAGTTCTGTGGTCTCGGGCCACAATCCTGTGGTTTCATTCAGTAGAGAGGAACTTCTCAACATCAGAGAGTCCTCTTGGGATTTTTTCACCATCTTTCATCGATCCGAAGTTCACTGAGCTCCTGGCAAGCGGAGCTGCGGTGCTATACAGGATACTGCGCCGAAAGCGTCGAAGGGGAAAGCGTGCTGGTAAAGCTCCGCAAAAGAGGACTTCGCACACCACTGCCTTCAATCCACCTGTCAAGTGTCCGCTCTCTAAACAACAAGATGGACGAGCTGCTTCTCCTCACCGGTAAAAACACAGATCTCCGTGGATCAGCGGTTCTCTGCTTCACCGTGACATGGCTGAGTGAAAACATCCCGGACCGCGCACTGCTGTTGCCGGACTTACAGCTGTTCAGAGCGGATCGCAGCGCAGAGCTATCCGGGAAGAGGCGAGGAGGCGGAATCTGCTTTTATATAAATGAAGGTTGGTGCAGAGACATAAAAGTGCTGGGAAAAACATGTAGCCCAGATCTGGAGTCATTTTCCATAATCTGTAAACCGTTTTATTCACCGAGAGAGTTTTCCTCCTAATAATTGGCTCATATTTTCCACCGCATGGCTGCACTTCTGCCGCGGAAAAACATCTTGCTGAGCTGATTACAGACGTGGAGAAAAAATACACGGACTCTTTCATCATAATACTGGGAGATTTTAACAGAGCAAACCTGTCCAATGAACTCCCCAAATACAGACAGCATATTAAGTGTCCCACCAGAGACAAAAACACACTGGACAATTGTTACACAGCTTTAAAGGACTCATATTATGCTGTTACCAGGGCTGCTCTGGGTTTTTCAGATCATTATCAAATCCACCTCATCCCAACCTACAGACAGAGACTAAGAGCTTCCAAACCCAAGGTTCACACTGTTAAGATGTGGACTGAGGAATCAAAGCAGATGCTACAGGCCTGCTTTGAATGCACAGACTGGACTGTTTTTGAAACCTCAGCCACTGACCTAAACCAACTAACTGATGTGGTGACATCATACATCAGTTTCTGTGAGGACATGTGTGTGCAGACCAAGACCATCTGCACCATGGTTTACTCCACACCTCAGGAATCTGCACAGGGAAAAGGAAGAAGCTCACAGCAGTGGAGATTGGGCGCAGTACAGGCAGGCCAGGAACAAACTAACAAAGGAGATCAAAGCAGCCAAAAGAAGCTAGAGTGAGAAGCTGAAGAACAGCCTTTCTACTGGTGACACTTCAACTGTATGGACTGGTCTGAGAAACCTGACTGCCTATAGGAGCCCCCCCACCCATCCTGAACAGAGTCGTCTCTTGGCCAACCGTCTGAATGGCTTCTACTGCAGACATGACAAGAAGCTATTCACACCTCAAATAATCTCCTCCACATCCCATTCAGGAACAAGTTCTTCCCACAAAGCTACCAACCCCCTACCTTCAGATCCTCTGCCTGCACTAAAGATCTTAGAGGAAGATGTAAACAGGCTCTTTCAGCGCATGAAAACAAAGAAAGCTGGAGGACCTGATAACGTCTCCCCATCATGCCTGACAGCCTGTGCAAATCAACTCGCTCTGATCTTCACAAGGATCTTCAACAAGTCACTGGAGAAATGTGAGGTCCCCTCCTGCCTCAAACGATCCACCATCATCCCGGTTCCCAAGAAACCCACCATTGTAGGTTAAATGACTACAGGCCTGTAGCCCTGACGTCTGTGATCATGAAGTCCTTTGAGCGGCTGGTGTTGAAGCACCTGAAAGACATCACAGGCCCCCTGCTGGACCCCCTGCAGTTTGCTTACCGAGCAAACAGGTCGGCAGATGATGCTGTTAACTTAGGTCTACACTTCATCCTGCAACACCTCGACCACCCAGGGACGTACGCCAGGATCCTGTTTGTAGACTTCAGCTCGGCCTTCAACAACATCATACCAGACATCCTCCACCAGAAGCTCACCCAGCTCAACGTCCCAGCCTCCACCTGTCAGTGGATCAACAGCTTCCTGACGGACCAACAGCAGCAGGTGAGACTGGGGAGCATCTTCTCCTGATCCAGATCAATAAGTACTGGTGTTCTATCCCCACTCCTCTTCTCCCTGTACACAAATGACTGCACCACAGCGGACCCGTCCGTGAAACTCCTTAAGTTTGCAGATGACACCACTGTCATTGGACTGATCCAGGACAGTGATGAGTCTGCATACAGACAGCAGGTGGATCGGCTGGTACACTGGTGCGGTCAGAACTACCTTGAACTGAACCCACTCAAGACTGTGGAAATGGTGGTGGACCTTCGGAGAACACCACCCCCATACACCCCCCTCACCATCCTCAATAACACTGTATCGGCCGTGGACCACTTCAGGTTCTTAGGAACCACCATCTCTGAGGACCTGAGATGGTCTTCACACATAGACACTGTTCTAAAGAAGGCCCAGCAGAGACTGTACTTCCTGAGGCAACTCAAGAAGTTCAACCTTCCACAGGAGCTGCTGGTCATCTTCTACACTGCCATCATTCAATCTTTCCTGTCTTCATCCATCTCAGTGTGGTTTGGCTCATCCACAAAACAGGACAGGTCCAGACTGCAACAAATAATCAGGACTGCAGAGAGAATAATCAGGGCTGACCTTCCCTCCATCCAGGACTTATACAGGTCTAGGGTCAGGAAAAGAGCTGCTAAAATCTCTGCAGACCCCACACACCCTGCACATAAACTGTTCAGAGCTTTACCTTCAGGCCGCCACTACAGAGCACTGTTCACTAAAACCAGCCGCCACAGAGACAGTTTCTTCCCCCAGGCTGTTTCTCTGTTGAACTTTCAATAAAGTACAGAACAACAGCATACAGATGTTGCAAATGCACCTTTTTATTATATATGTGTATATTGTACATTGAAAATTTGTATATTCTGTAATGCAAAAACAGAAAAAAGAGCAAAGTGTACCGGAGTCAAATTCTTTGTTTGTATGTACGAACTTGGCAATAAAGCTGATTCTGGTTCTGATTCTGATTCTGATAAATAGCAGTCCATCACCATTTGGTTTAATTCCATTAAAGATGCTGAAATGAAGCACCAACGCCATTTTAAACCATGTATAGAAGTAAAAACGTTATAAGGGGATGGCAGATGGTAGAACATTACTGCTCAGGAGAATTTCCTCTGCTGGCTAAGAAATTACCTTTATTTGCACCTGATTGGATCCCATTGACTCTTGATCATTAGTATGCTGCTTGTTATAAATGGGCTCAACACGTTAACTGATAAATACCCTAAATTATTCTTTTAACATGTTGGACTCATCCATTTTGGTCGCACAGTTTGACATGCGCAGCTCAACAGACATTGCAGCTCTTTTATCAGCTGATCGCTGCAATTGAGACATCAGCACACCAGGACAACTTCTCTTTCCATTTAATCCAAATTGCCCATTTTGTCCATAAATCTGCTGGTTTGGTTTCATAGACACTAAATGCGCATATATTTTTCTTTTATTATTATTGTTAGGCAGTCATTTTTATCCCCTTTTTGTAGAATGCTGCTTGTTAGTTAGGTGAAGGTTTTTGGACCAGAATAATGGTATATCAGGATTATTTGGCTTCAATAAATCCTCATATATATAATTAAGAGAAGTGTTTGTGTTTATTTCGTGCAAGAGTGATTTATCTGTCAAAACAAGGTCAAAGCTTCCCCAACTTCGGTGAAGCAGTTGAATTACAGTGACATTTTGTGGTTTTGGTAAATAATTGATCAATTATTATTGATGAATAGCTAATTGTAATTATTAAAGATCTTTGAGTCCATAATCACAACACCAGAGGACATCTCTGATTTCTATTTGTCAGTAATGATGTTTGGTTAAGAAATTTATTTTTTCAATTTAGGATTTTAAATTAAAATTCTTGATAAATATTAATTAATCAATAATCATAATTCTTACAAACATAAAGGACGACATAGGTCGGCAGGCAGGATATATACTGTTGCTTTGTCAACACAGAATTGACCAAACATGCTTGTTTTTGAAGAAAGTCAGAAAAAATATACAAACTGCAGACAGAAAGGTCTGAGCAATGTCGGTATAAAAAACAAAACAATTTTGTTTGTAGGAACAATAATTTATCACAGTGAATTACTGACTTTGAACTTGTATTAGTAAGAGGATGTTAGTTTTATAACTCTATTTAAGAATATTTACCATAGGGGTGTTGGGGAGGAAAGTAATTAAATTCACAAAGGGTCTAATTACTTTCCACTGAAAGATTCATTTCACAATCAGCTGTTGTTCTGGAGCAGCGGTACTCAATGCAAGCCATCAGGGGTCGGGTTCCTGCATAGTTTAGATGTCTCTTTGCTTTAACACACCTGATTTAAATTGATGATTGTTCTACTGGCTTTTGAAGAGCAACAGAGAATTGGATAATATACAGTACAGTCCAAAAGTTTAGACACACCTTCTCATTCAAAGAGTTTTCTTTATTTTCATGACTATAGATATTGTAGCTTCACAAAGAAGGCATCAAAACTATGAATGAACACATGTGGAATTATATACTGAACAAAAAAGTGAGAAACAACTGAAAATATGTCTTATATTCTAGGTTCTTCAAAGTAGCCACCTTTTGCTTTGATTACTGCTCTGCACACTCTTGGCCTTCTGTTGATGAGCTTCAAGAGGTAGTCACCTGAAATGGTTTTCCAACAGTCTTGAAGGAGTTCCCAGAGATGCTTAGCACTTGTTGGCCCTTTTGCCTTCACTCTGCGGTTCAGCTCACCCCAAACTATCTCGATTGGGTTCAGGTCCGATGACTGTGGAGGCCAGGTCATCTGATGCAGCACCCCATCACTCTCCTTCTTGGTCAAATAGCCCTTACACAGCCTGGAGGTGTGTTTGGGGTCATTGTCCTGTTGAAAAATAAATGATGGTCCAACTAAACGCAAACCGGATAGAATAGCATGCCGCTGCAAGATGCTGTGGTAGCCATGCTGGTTCACTATGCCTTAAATTTTTAATAAATCCCCAACAGTGTCACCAGCAAAGCACCCCCACACCATCACACCTCCTCCTCCATGCTTCACGGTGGGAACCAGGCATGTAGAGTCCATCCGTTCACCTCTTCTGCGCCGCATAAAGACACGGTGGTTGGAAACAAAGATCTCAAACTTGGACTCATCATTCTAAAGCACAGATTTCCACTGGTCTAATGTCCACTCCTTGTGTTATTTAGCCCAAACAAGTCTCTTCTGCTTGTTGCCTGTCCTCAGCAGTGGTTTCCTAGCAGCTATTTTACCATGAAGGCCTGATTCACACAGTCTCCTCTTAACAGATGTTCTAGAGATGTGTCTGCTGCTAGAACTCTGTGTGGCATTGACTTGTTCTCTAATCTGAGCTGCTGTTAACCTGCGATTTCTGAGGCTGGTGACTCAGATGAACTTATTGTCCACAGCAGAGGTGACTCTTGGTCTTCCTTTCCTGGGGCGGTCCTCATGTGAGCCAGTTTCTTTGTAGCGCTTGATGGTTTTTGCAACTGCACTTGGGGACACTTTCAAAGTTTTCCCAATTGTTCAGACTGACTGACCTTCATTTCTTAAAGTAATGATGACCACTCGTTTTTCTTTACTTAGCTGCTTGTTTCTTGCCATAATACAAATTCTAACAGTCTATTCAGTAGGACTATCAGCTGTATACTGTATCCACCTCCTGCACAACACAATTGATGGTCCCAACCCCATTTATAAGGCTTGAAATCCCACTTATATAAACCTGACAGGGCTCACCTGTGAAGTGAAAACCATTTCAGGTGACTACCACTTGAAGCTCATCAACAGAATGCCAAGAGTGTGCGGAGCAGTAATCAAAGCAAAAGGTGGCTACTTTGAAGAACCTAGAATATAACACATATTTTCAGTTGTTTCACACTTTTTTGTTCAGTATATAATTCCACATTTGTTAATTAATAGTTTTGATGCCTTCAGTGTGAAGCTACAATATTCACAGTCATGAAAATGAAGACAACTCTTTGAATGAGAAGGTGTGTCCAAACCTTTGGTCTGTACTGTAAATATCTGATATATGAGATGTGAGTGAGCCTGGACATCATGCGTTAAACATGCATGACAGAGGCCTTCAGCACTAAAGCTGGTGGACCACTGTTTTGTTTCCCTGCTTTGACACACCTGTTTTAACAAGCCTCTGCAGAGACTGAGCAAAGAAAAGTAAAACATTGCACAGAATAAAGTCAGTTGGAGTAAATAATAAATAGATTTTAAGTTTTGACTGTTTTTCTTTTTCCTTTGCTGCTGTAAATGTTCTGTTTTATCTCCGGTTACAACTTACTTAAATTTTTGTTCTGTTTCTGTATCTTCATTTGTCATTTGTCATTTAGTTTATTTTATTTTTTGTCTTTTAATCTTAAGTCTGTATAGAAAGCAGGATTAGTGGGCTAACAGAGTAACCTCAGGTTCAGAGTTGAGCATTTTCTATATCATAAACCTTCTTCTATTCTTTTCTGGCTCTTGCAACATTATAATTTAACCTCAGATTAGAGGTCAGGACCAAGAAAGCACTGTCTCTCAACCAATGGATTCCATGAGAAAGTGAGAAGAACAATGGTGAGTGAAGGTACTACTGCTCCACTCTTTTTTTTCCTGACCAAGTTACACCATTGCATCAGAATGTCTGAAACATCATGCCAAAACAATCACATCAACCTTCCAGATCATTTTATTCAGGTGTTCAATTACTTCCATGGCCACAGGTGTATAAAATCCAGGAAGTGTATAAAATCCAACGGGTCACTTTCAGAAACTGTGATGTCAAGTGTGGCACCATGGTAGGATGCCAACCAGTATAATACGTGAGTTTATGAAATTTCCCCATTATGGCACATTCTACAATCAGTAGTTAGTGGCATTGTTGTTAGAAAAGTCAAAAATTTGTGTGGTGTTCAGATTGGCTCAATAACTGCACCAAACAGCTTCATGTAATGGGTTTCCATGGCTGAAGTGAACCATCCAAGCCTTACATCTCCAAGCTCAATGCAAAGGGTTGGATGCAGTGGTATAAGTACACTGTATTCTCTGGAGTGAGGTATCTCATTTCATTGTGTGGAAATCAGATGACTGAGTTTTCAGTAGGAGAACGCCACTGGTCTGACTGGACAGTGTGAAGTGCAAAGTTTGGTGCAGAGGGGATTATGGTTTGAGACTGTTTTTTTAAGAGTTGGGCTCTGAAACCCTTACCTTCACTGAAAGGCACTCTTAATACATTTTGGACAATTTCATGCTTGTACGTATGTAGGAACAGATAAGGAAGGACTCTTGCAGTTCTAACATGACTGCACACCAGTTTACAAAGCAAGATCCATAAAGACATGGATAAGCGAGCTTAGTGTTGAGGAACATAATTGCACTGCACCAAATCATGATCCCAACCAAATCAAACACCTTTAGTTCTGAGTGAGCCAGACCTTCTCGTCCATCAGTGTCTGACCTCAAATATACTCTTTTTAAAGAAAGATCCAAAATCTCCATAAACACAATCCTAGAACTTTGCATTCCCAGAAGAACTTCTAATGGCAGGCCAACTCCACTTTGAAAGCCTATGTGTTAAAAATAGGATGTCATTAAAATGTGTGTGTAAACGTCTCTCAATAATTTTAGCAACATATATGTACCTAAAACAGACTGATTACTCTGAAAGATTTTCCTAAAGTTTAAGTTTGACCTCAATTATCTTTCTCAAATAAAGTGGGAATATTTCTTCATCATTTGTCAGGAGCACAGAGTGCATCATACTGTCCAAAAGTCTCCACATTGTGCCTGTACATGCATGATCATACATCACTTGCATAACATGAAATCTGACTAACTATATTAAGACTGTTTAATATCACATTAACCATAACAATTATTAAATATTTATTAATTTGCACGTTTACTGTCTTTTTTCCCTGTGGGACCAGCTTTGCTCCTGCCTCTTCGTTGTGATGGGTTCCTTTATTCAAGCTCAAAGTTGATATCCAGCTTCATTGTACCACTTAATATGACACTGAAGATTGTTCTAAGTTCAACCAGATCTTTATGGGGGAAATTTACTGCCAAAAATCTAGAGCACATATTTTCAATTTGAGAGCAGGATTTCATTCTGCTTGCACTCAAACTTAGTAATGCTTGCACTCAAAACTAGTAATGCCTGCAGTCCAAACTTCTGCTTTCTTTCAAATATACTCTGTTATCTCTCAAATCTTTGTTTCTGCGCTCTGATCTAATGCTTCTTGCATAGATAATTTCTCCTGCTTGCTTCATCCTCCATGCGCACAAACTTGCTCTTTGCTCGGATCAAAACTGCGCTCTAAAGTTTCTTCCCTGCTCGCAAATTATTTTTGCTCTCTCTCAGATTAAAGTTGTATCATCTCCTAGCAACCATGTCACCCAATAGAATGACAGTGTGCAAATGCTAGGTGACAGGCTTAGTCGGGATGCGCTTGTTACAAGCAGAATGAAATCCTGCTCTCAAATTAAAAATATGTGCTCTTGATTTTCTGCCGGAAATTTCCCCCATAGATCTCTTTAAGAAAAGCCAGATAGGCTAAACCTGTTTCATCGTATAGGGCCCTGTTGTTTGTTCAGTTATGAAACTGGTTTCAATGATCTTTCAGGTCAATTTTCCCCAATTTATGAGCTGTGAAGACTGAAAGATTCTGGAAAGCTTGAGAAAACACAGAAGTGATCTCTTGCTGAGATTTTGTTTTTCTCATTAATTCCTAGTATTAATTATGGATCAGACTATCAAACAGTTATTCTAAATGCAGACACAACCCAGGCCCATATGAAGAAATATTTTTTTAAAAGCAAAAAGAGGTTTAATCAGTACTATTTTAAAGTCACACATTGGATGAATAATTTATTTTGTCTGTAAGCAAAAATAAACATTTGGATGCAGGTGTTTGCAGTTTAGTGTCATCAGATTGTTAAAGCAGACAGGCTTTGTATTAACATTTTATAAAAGTTAGTTTGTCTTTTTCTCTTTTTTGTGCAGCTGCTGAACAGCGGGTAACACAGAATCCTTTCATTTTCCTGCATGTTTTGTTTGCAACATTAAATCCAAGCGTCTCTGTGTGTGTTTATCTAAGCGGGGTGCTTCGCTCTGCAGATTAATAGCTGTAAACACTGTTTCACAAATTATCTAGTGGTCCCTATGCATCTACTTTTCTGTCCTGACAAATGCATACATAGAAACAAACACATTTCAATTCTTAAATACCAGTTAGACTAGCCTGCAATTAGTTTTTTAAGAATGTTTGGATTTGACTTTTTTAAGACTGTGTCATTAAAGCTCTTACCTGGCTTTTCTGTGGACAGGATATTCCTTGGGATGCTAACTCGGTCCTCAGAGTTCCGGGCCCAGTCCACCATTCCCCTCCAGCCCTTCATGGGGAAGTTGAAGTCAGTCTGATCCATTACTGGGCGCTTATGGATGCTCAAAACTGTAATAGAGAGAACAGTGACTAAAACACATACATGGATTATTTACTGTATGTGAGGTTTTATAGTTTAGACATTCACAGTAAAAAGTAAGTACACCCTCCTTTTTTATAAATCAAGACAATAAAAAGTAAGTAAGCTGAAGAAGGAGTCCTATCGGCTGTGGTTGGCTTGTGGGACTGGTACTGTGAGACCAAGTGTATCGCAGCCCAGGCTGTGGCACAGGCAAAAACGTCTGGGAGGAGCCCAGGGAGGAGTTCGGTGAGGCTAAGGAGAAGGACTACAGGTTGGCCTCAAAGCGATTCTGGCAAATCGTCCAACGCCTCAGGGAGGGGAAGCAGTTCTTTGCCAACACTGTTTACAGTGGGGGTTGGAGGTTGCTGAGCTCGACTGGAGACATTATCGGGCGGTGGAAGGAGTACTTTGAGGATCTCCTCAATCCTGCCATTAAACATTCCCTGATGGAAGCAAAGGCTGGGGACTCTGGGTTAGACTCTTTCATCACCCAGGCTGAAGTCACCAAGGTGGTTAAAAAGCTCCAAGGTGGCAGGGCTTCAGGGGTGGATGAGATTCGCTCTGAGTACCTCAAGTTTCTATATGTTGTAGGGCTGTCATGGTTGACACGCCTCTTCAACATTACGTGGCGGTCGGGGAAAGTGCCTCTGGACTTGCAGACTGGGGTCACTGAGGAGTGAGTAAATGTATTTATGCGTTTCTGAATGAGTGTTGAAGGATGTGGATTCTGTGACTTGTTTGTAATGTTTTTTTTTTCTCCTGATCATTTTCTGCCATGGCATATGATGCTACTGTCTGCATTTATAACATTGTGGGACAAATAAATTTTTTTCCATAAATATATTTTTACCGTAGAAAGTAGCAAATTTGCTGTAACCTGGTGCAGTGCATCTGTCAATGTATTTTACAAGGATGTTTTTATTGACATTTCCCTGTCTAAAAATTAATCTATGGGGAAGCTGATTGAGTAATTCTGCCTACAAGCACGCAGTGTGAAAATTGTAGGTCGAGAGGTTTGATTAGATATCGCAACCAAAAATGGCTCAAAGTTTATTTGGTTGCTAATTTTGCAGAAGAAAACTTAAAATTTGTGAGAGTAGTTTACAGTTTTACCTTTCCCTAATCCACCTAGTGTCAAAAACATATATACATCCACCCCCACTAATGTTTTCAGAACCAAGTCGCACCACACCATATACTTTTTGTAGCCATTAACAAAGTCTTTCCATGAGCCTGGCTGACAACTCATCCGTAATGGTAGAGGTAATGTGTTTGTTTTCCTGGCAGCACTGTGACTTTTAAGCATAGCGTATATAGGTTTTGATTAGGGCTAAGGACTGAGCTATCACAGGGCTTAACATTAGTTTCCTTTATACATTACCAAACCAATTTCATTGTGTGTTTAGGAGCATTGTCCTGTTGGAACAACCAGTTTCCCAGTTAACTTCCTGGCTACTGATTTGAGCTAAAGGTAGTTCTCAAATTCTTAATTATTCCATGAACCATGCAGTGAATAGATATGGATATCTACTATCTGACTAAAGCCCACACATCATGGTAGCATCAGTCTATAGCGAAGTATATATATATATATATATATATATATATATATATATATAAGTATATATATATATATATATATAAGTATATATATATATATATATATATATATATATACATATAAGTATATATATATATATATATATAAGTATATATATATATATATATATATATATATATATAAGTATATATATATGTATATATATATATATATATACATGTTGGGACCCCAGCCAAGGGTACAACATGAAGGGCCAGTAAGAACTTTTCTGGAATTTTCAAAATAAATCGCATTAACCTACTTCCAGCACAGCTAGAAACGGGGTCACAGCGGACTTCCCGTGATGTCACTGTCCAAATAAAAACCCCGCTTTTGCAACAAACTGACCTCTTCCACGCGGGTCCCCAGCGGAACTGGCCGGAGGGACATAGCGCGCTAATGTCTCTTTGCTGGCAAACAGACATAACTCTTCAGACTGGATCCAAGAGTGTCACACGATCACGTGATCATATGCACTAAGTTAAGTAGGAATTAATTGCTCTTTGTTTATCTGGTATTCATTCATGAACGGGGGTAATTAAGGTACAAGGCTAGACTTTTCTTTCTGAGGTCTACAGAAGCAAACTGTGTTCCAGAGAGTTCCCAGCAGAGACCCTGTCGTCCCCCCCCAAGCTGCAAGCTGGAGGTTAGCTGCAAGTTAACCCTTCGTTCACTGTGGATGCTTTCTTCAACTTCGTCGCCCCGGACAACTTTTCCTCAGCATGGTTCACGTAATGGGTTGTGTTTTGGGCAGAGAGAAGTAGTTCAGAATGAAATAATCAAAAAATTTTTTGTTTTATGAAGTTTGGTTTTGTTTGTGTTGAAAACTCAGCTATGTTAGTGCTAGCAGATTATCTGTTCAGCACGTGTTTGTGTTTTTTTAAGTTAAGACAAACTTTATTTAAAGGGTGATTTTAAACACAGAAGATCGGCCATAACACGCCGTCCACGCCTATGCATTTTAACGGACAGATACATTCCAAGGAACCATGTGCTGCCAGCCAGGAACCCAATATTGTGTGACATGGTCCAAGCCCCGACACAAACAACACCATGCCATGGGGTTTGACCCCCCGGCCGGGCTATCCCCCACAACACGACCAGGGTCCACCCCGCAAGGTAATCATCTCCCACACCACCAGGCTGTTATGCAGTTTTGCATGTGTAAGAGAGGCTGCAGAAATGGAAAACTTGGGGAACTTGAGCATGGTGTTCAAAGAACAGCCAGGATCCCTGTAACCAGAAACTTCGGCAGGTGCACCCAGCCTCCCAACCCTGCAGTACTGACATACTCCCTGGTAAGCCTTATCAATACTACATGTACTGAAATGTTCTTAACAGGGAAAAAAAACAAGGTTATATTCAGTTTACTGAGTTTTAATCTAACAGGAAAAGATCATTAACTTTAAAGACGGTTATTTTGACATGAGCATCCAACTAAAGTTTTATTGTCATAAATATTGCATTTGGACAATCTCAATGGCACATTTTGTCCACTTAAAGAGTATGTTTAATATAACCTCACCTGAAGGTCTTTTTTACAGTCTAGGTGAGATTAGCGAAGTGTTTAGTTCTGTGCATGAATTAGTATAAAATGTTTGCGTATTCCTTAGTACTACAACCCAGTCCCACTGCCAGTAAAACAGACCGTCATTATGATACTACCAACACTTTACTTGATAACTGGCAAAATATTTGTCGGTTTGAAAACCTTTCTTGACATTTCTTAAAATTGATCATGTTAATGCTAATTTTATTGGGTCTTGATTATAGAAGGTTATTCTTTCTTGGTAAGCACCTTTTCAGTCCATGTAAATATTGAACTCATTTCTATCAGTCTTCAGCTTAGCCTTATGGCCTCAGCTGTGCTGGTTCCTGGGTTGCTCTTAAACATACTAACAAGTTTCCTTTCATCTGAGGGTGATAAGAAGGTTTAAACTTTGACAGAATTTGGGATTTCAACAGGTCAATGATCTCAAACACAAATTAAAAATGAAAATATAAAGTAGGCTAAAATTAAGTTTCTGCAATTACCCTACAGTAAAAAACTGGGTCTGTGGCAGAAAACCTTCAAAACACACCAAAACACGTTAATCCTCCTGAGCGGTATAATAGCTAGACATTGAAATGCTATTTATATTTGCAGAACTAATTTAGTAGTTATTCACATTGCTATGGGGAAATTTTAGCAAACTCTTCTATACAACATTGCTTCAGGTCTTAAAGCTTGGACGTTCAACATTTCAACCAAACTGATTTCTGGACTTTGACTGGGCAACTGCAACCCCCTGATTGTGTTAGTTTCCAATCATTCAGCTCTAAACATGCTGCTGTGTGTGGGATTATTGTCCTATATATGGCCCAGTTTGGACCAAGCTTCTGATATTGGAAAGATGGTCTAACATTTGGTTCTATAACAGTTTAGCATTCAAATAGTTCAGTCATCTCAATGCTTGCAAGGTGTCCAGAACCTATGACATCAAAAAAAGTCCAAAACATCACCTCTCCATCACCATGCTTTACAATTTGTCTGAGGTTTGGAGACGCAGTGTTTAGTTTCCTCTACATAAAACTACTTTTTCTGATCAGTCTGAAGGACTTTGTTCCTGAAGTCATGTGATTAATTTAGACGCAACTTTGTAATCCTACATCATAATTAAATCTGTCATTAATCTCAATGTAACATGCGAAGTGAAGCCCGCTGTGTCGGAGATGGAGCTCCTGTTTTTTTTTTTTTGCAGTTTCAGTCCATATTGGACAACGTGAGTCCTAGGAAGACTGGCAACTGTCTTAAACAATTAGTTTAAATGTGAATAAGATTTCCCACTGTACAAATATAGACATCAAATCATTCAGAAAAGACCCTATAAACCTTTCATTGATCTGCAGCAACACTTGCTTCTCGAAGTTCTTTGCTGATGTCTTTAAGCCAAGATGTAGTTTTAACATGCCTTTGTTTTCCAGAACAGAAGAAAGCCAGAAAACACAGCCTATAATAGAGCTAGCATGAGATCAACTTCGAGTGTATTTAACAGCCAGTGATTGGCAAACATTCTTATGATCTTCTGATACACTCCAGAATTGAAAGAATTATTGCATTTGGTCCATTACACCTATTTTATTGTGTGTTGAGGATATTAAAGCTTGGATTGCCCTAAATGTCTTACATTTCAATGACAATAAGATGGAGGTTCTTGTTTTTGGACCTAGTGGAAGATGTCAGAGCCCTCCGGTGGATCTTGACTTCCTAGCAATGTATGCTAGGCCCACGGTAAGAAATCTTGGTTTTGAGACAGATAATGATTTTAAACTTGACAGACAAAAAAGGTCAACATTGAAGTATAGTTTTTAGGATTTTTCAAAAAAAAGCAAAAATGAAAGCTATCCTTTCAAAGCAACAGTCCACACCTTCGATTTCATTGCGATTGGATTACTGTAATTCCCTTTATCTCGCATTCATCCAGCCCTCACTTGTTCGTCAGCAGCTGGTGCAAAATGCTGTAGCATGTCTCTTAACAGTAACACGTAAAAGGGAGCATATTAGTCCAGTCCTGGCCTCTCTTCATTGGCATCCATTGTATTTCAGAGTTCATTTTAACATCCTTCTTTTCGCTTTTAAGGTCTTAAATAACTTGGCCCTGCACTGCTTGGTAGAGCTTCTCTACCGTTACACCCCCAGTCGGTCCCTTAGGTCCGCTGATCAGCTGCTCCAGGTGGTTCCCAGCTCAAAGGAGAAACTTAGAGGAGACAGGGCCTTCTCTATTGGGGCCCCGAAGTTATGGAACGCTCTACCCTTGCACATTTGACAGGCCCCTTCACTGCCCATTTTCAAAACTCATTTGAAAACTTAGTTTTACTCACTAGCCTTCAACTCAACTGAGATTTGATTTTACTTAATGTTGTACGGGTATTGTTTTCTCTGTTTTTGCACTGTTCTATTTGTGTTTTGTAGCAAGTTACTTAATTTATTATTGTGTACTTTGGTTTCCTATTTCATCGCTTGTTGTTATTTTATTGCTTTTGATGTTCAGCACTTTGTTTCAGGTGTGGCTGGTGTAAAAGCTCTTTATAAATAAAGTTGATGACGATGATGATGATATTCTAGTGTCAGATTCACTTTGGCCTAAACTAAAAATCTCTTTATAATAACTACATATTTCACTAAAACAATTGTTGATCTGCATTAGCACGAAGAGTCAATGAGCTGTATAACATTGTTTTAAAAGGTTTTTAAATAACTTATTTAAGATTTTGATACATTTATATTAATCTTTATTAATATAAACTAATTCAAAACTTGAGTTGGCACAACGGTAAACGAGTAAAAAGCAAAAAAAGGAAGCAAAAAGAAATTGTTTTTGATAGATTCTGTATGAAGATAAAGCTGACCTAGGTTATCGGTGACTTCATACATGTCATGGAAGTCTTTCATCCTTAAGCCAATGACATCCACAAAGTCCTCCACGAGACGGAACAGCTCTTTGATGTTGGGCCCCAGCTAAGAAAACAGAAACACATGAGAAGTGTGAGAAAGAAAAGATTAGGAATATGAGATGAATATTGTGAGCTGCTGCTGAAATCTAAAACACACTAAATACTTTTTTTTGTTTACGCAAAAACTCAAGTCAAACATTGTCCCACTGTTGCTTGTTGACTAGTGTGTCTTACACCAAGCTGTGACCAGCTTCAACTTCAGAGATTGTACAATGCTTGTGCATCAAGCTTTGTGCTGCCAGTTAGCAATACAATTTTAAAAGAACCATCAAATTCACCAAAACCTTTTTGCAGCTTATGTTTAGACCCTAATAAGGGTTTTAATTATTTTCCTCACTGATTCTACAGAGCCAAAATAATTCCCTTTTATAAAACCGCATTGATTTTTATGTAGGTTTCAAATTTCTATAAAAAAAAAAACAGATAGAAAATGTCACACATTTCTCCAGCTTTTATCAGCAAAATTTCATGTAAAAAGTAAATCTCAGGAGAACTGACGTTATTGAACACTGACATGCACAGTGTCATTTTTAGGGGTGATCCCTGAATGATGGTGACCCATTCTTGTTTTCTTAGAGTTTGCCCTGAATCTGTTGGATGGTTTCTCCACCTGGTCACTAAGAACCAACCTCAGATTCCAGCAGGGTTAATATCTGTGGGGTTTGAAGGCCATGGGTACATATTTCTAATCAATTAGCCACTGTCTGTGTAACTTTTGTCTTGTGACATGGTGTGCGATCATGTTGGAGAATGTGCAGATGAACACCAAATGGTTCTGGATTGTTTAGATCCCACTCTTTCCTAATGAATTTGTTTTTGGACAAATTTGTAAGGTGGCGCTCGCAATAAGTAGCATCCACACACAGGAATGGTATCAGGCTGATTCGTTGTTTCCATAAATTACTTTCAAGATGTCCCAAACAATCAGAAAAAGGATTCTTCACTGAAAATTATTTTGCACCATCCTTGTTCTTACGGCAGAATTATATCATAACTTTGGAAAGAAGTGACTTCTTTGGTCCCTTTCTCTTTACAAGGCATTTGGCTATTTCTGCACTAGTGGCAACAAAATTTGATAGTACACTTTTCAGGAAAAGACAATAATAGCACCAGCTGCACCCTCTGGGATGTTTCAAATCCTACATCAGTGGAACTGAACTGCTCACACAGTTCCCAATGATATAGAATTGTTTTCTTTCAGGGGCAATATTCTTAGCAGCAATTACCTAGCAAGTTATTTTAATGCAAAGTGATGGAGGCTGTATGTTTTCTTTGGAGGTAACAATTACTAACACAGGAAAGCTATGATTTCAAGACATCTACCCATCTTACAGCAATTAGTCTGATAATTAGATTGACAGAGTGATTTCAGCTGCATTCTTTAAAACCTTACCAGTGCTGACAATGGCTGTTTGTGAAAAGAGGCATATGGATGGTTGCCAAGAGCGGCATTAGAAAGGGAGGGAAGAATCTCCCATAGGTGAAAGAGGACCATATAAAATTTTTACTTGTTGCATGTTCTATTGCATCTTTTAATATGCAGTAAGTAAAGAGTTTGTGCTTGCTGCTGAGAATAGAGCCTTTTTAATGTGCTTTGCCCTAGATTGCAATGAGTGTTATCTTTTCCCAGAATTAAGATACATCTATAGCGTCATATAGATACGTGCACCTCAAAAAAGCATTGTCTAAGTATTATCAAACAACTCTTCTTGAGTTTCAACTGAGCAAAATCAAAAAACTGATTATACTGAATTCTTTGTTTCATCTTTGTTTTAGAAAAAAAACAAAAAAAAAAACTGCTTTTTAAGAGGTTTAGAAAGCCCAGCTGGTTGATATAGCGTTTCTCTTCCACCTGCATGGTGACAGGCCTGGCACAACAACGTATATACTGATGGATGCAGCAGATGGAAGAGTGGGTGTTTGCCTTGACTCAGTTCCTCATTAGCTATAGCTATTTCTATCTTCTCGTCTATCCTTTCTACTATCCACTGTCTGTCTAAAAAGACACAGGTGGGCCGTTGTGACATTGTTTCACTCATCAGCTTCAGGGTTGTCATTACTGAACACAGAGTTCAACGGGAGAGGAAATTACAAACAATGCAGAACTGTTTTAGAAAGAGGGTGTTACTCACCAGTTGTGCTTCCTCCCATCTGTCCCGATTCTCTTCCATCAACAGATTGCTTACCGACTGCACAAAGTTCTGCAAAACAAAAATGCTATATTTTACTATCAATCAGATTAATAAGTTTAGCTTTTTGAAGCATGGCCAAAGTTTATGTTTCACTACTGTATGATCAAATAATTACACCACATTCTACAATGCGCATTTTATCTACTACTGTACTTCTAATTAAATACTTTGTTAACACAACCCTGAAACAAAAATCATACTGATGAATATTTTGTGAAAAGTGGAGGTTAGTGTCTTCATGGACACAATTTCTGACTTTTTAGCTACATCCTCTCCCAGAGAAGATATTTTTTCTGTATTTTACAACATGCATCAAATCCAATTAGATGTTATTCTAGGTGGGTTCAAAAATGGGAAAAGTTTTGTTTCAGTGTGCTAAACTGAATCATACCTTGCTTGGCAGACAAACAGGTCTTAGAAAGCAAAGGAAACTAATATGACACATGGGTTTTCCAAGGCTAGCTTAAAAAGAGGTACTTGTCAAACACAAACCATCTAGCCCCCTTCGGTCATCTGACATGTTTACTCAGTCTTCCTAAAACTAGAACGAAACAAAAAGAAGAAACATTTACTTTCCACAATATTTTTCTCAGCTCTGGAACTAGCTTCTTGAATACCTGAGATGTGCAGAAACTAAAAAAACAAAAAACAAAGTAGAACGACCCCATGTAACCAAACAAATTTTATTCTTACTCTTTACTTTTCTACATCCCAAAGATTGTGAAACCACATAGGAATTACCCTCATGTCTGCACTGGTGGGGCTGTAGTATGCCCTCCTGAAGATCTCAGTCATGTTCTTCAGTACATCCAAGATAGCCAACAGATCACCGCTATAGCTTGTTCCATCACTGGATGTAACCCTCAGTTTGGTCATCACTTCTGAAACTCCATCTCCCACAAGGCCACGCTGTGCTTTGGACAAATGTTCCCGAGTCTGATTAAGAAAGCATCTGTTAGTTTCTCTGTTATTTATTTCAGGGGCATCTCCTATCATCTCTATGTGATCAGCAAGACCTAGGAGTGTAATGAAATCTTGTAATAAAGTACCACAATATTTCCTGTCAAAGTGACTCTGTTTTGTGAATCAGTATCAAGCTGCTCAGAGCATGTGACTTCATCCAGAGAAGTGTAAGCAATTAATATTGTTGTGCCCCAGCCATGGGATGAAACATGGACTGAACTGTACACAGAGAAGAACAGACTGGTGAAACTCTGAATCAGATCTACAAACTTCAGAGCGAAACCACACTAGGGAGAAACGAGTATGGATCCAAAGTTGAGTATGATCTGAAGTTTTCCTATACCCCTCGATCTTAAACCGGCCAAAAGTTAAGTTATGATCTACTGTGTGTTCAACCAGCATTTGTATAATGGGGGTAATTAAGACAAGCTGTCTTAAACCTTTCTTTCTAGGCTTCTGCGGAAAAAGAATCTGAGGCAGATATTCCCTCCGAAGAGATGGTGTCTAATCAAATCGAGTGAAGCTGCTTCCTCCTTCCACTGTCCTGAGAAAGGACAGTGTAGGAACTATCAGCATTGCATGCCTTCCTGCAGGCTGGTCCAGGAAGCAGAAGCTACCCAAAGCTGGTACAGAAAGTTATTATACAGAGATATTTCATTCATCGTCCGCAATGTAACTCATCACCCCCTTTGAAGCTCCCCCGTCCTGTTCTTCAAAGTGGTTCACATAAGAGGTGGTGTCTGGGCAGAAAGTTAGTTTAGAATAAAACAATTTAAATATTGTTTATTTCCATGTGTTTTGCTTTGTTTGAGGTGCTAAAAGCTAAACTATTTGAATGCTAGAAGGCTACCTGCTAAGCTATGCTAATGGCCATTGAGCCTGAGTGCTAACAGGTCTGTAAGCCTTGAAACTAGTTTATTTTTTTGGGTTGTGTTTTAAAGTTAAGACAAACTTTATTTCAATGAGTGAATTAAACACAGATCATCTGTCATGTGTTACCAGCGCTCATACCCACATATAATTATATTAATGGTAAAGGTGAGTGTGTGACTTAAAAGAGTTGATAAATAAGATATATTTCACTTTGATAACTGAGGCGTAACATCATCATGTCTGTCTGTTCGGTTGCTGTTTGTTCGCCATGTTGTGATAGGCAATAAACGGTTCTCTCTGCCATTTCAGCAGCACTCCTAAATTATCCACCTAGATGGCTAGTGAAGAACATTAAACATCACTTGTCCTAAAGACTATCGATTTCTTATTTGGCAAATAATATTTTAAAATATTATTTTTCTAAAATGTTTATTTACCCTTCTGATCTGCATTTTAATCTGATTGTTTGAATACATATCATTGTTGTTTTAATTAGTTTATAACTAATTTGACCTCATTACAAAATCCTTAAGACAAACTTTGTTCATACTGAACTGTGATATCACTGCATCTTTTTATTGGTTATGGTTTATTCTCTGTTTCTTTTTTTTACAGTTCATCAGTTTCCTTAAACATTCATATTTGCTTAGTAGTGTAGCTGAGTGGAACTAGCC
Source organism: Girardinichthys multiradiatus (assembly GCF_021462225.1). NCBI lineage: Eukaryota > Metazoa > Chordata > Actinopteri > Cyprinodontiformes > Goodeidae > Girardinichthys > Girardinichthys multiradiatus. The sequence goes on along the minus strand of NC_061796.1, from coordinate 24,882,293 downwards.
TAGTTAAAGAGTTTATTGACAGAAATATTTTAGCTTGGAGTTGAATTATTTTTGTTAATAAATTCTTATATTTTGGAAAATTGTTGTTTGTGGGTATTCTATATATGTTTGCTGGGCTTGCTGTTCTAGGTCGACAGAACTCGTATCTCCTCTTTTATCTATTGTCCTATAATACAGCCACTTTGGCTGGTATTCACAGGACAATACCTGACAGTCATTAGCCAAACAGTTGTTTGGCTGATTAGGAATCATTAGCCAAACAGTTGTTTGGCTAATGATTCCTAATCAGGTGGTGCCCTGATTTGTTAGTCTAGCTAAACATGTTATAATCTAACTTTATTAGTGATTCTGTTAATAATTATTTGCTAATTATATCTATTAATAGTAGCAATTTGAAACTCAGCTATGAACATGAGTGCTTTAACCTTAACATCCTGTTGTATATGTGCTGGAGATTCTTATGTTACTATGAAGTAATAAAGGAAGTACTTCTAGAGTTGCCCTGTTGTATTGACAGAGTCTGCAAAGAATGATTGCTCATCAGGCTGGCCGAAAACACTCATTTACTAATGCGCTGAAGGCATTCCAATCATGTTTGTGAAGCAGTATTTTAGGTATTCGATACAAAAAAAAGATTTTATCACAAACAAAACATAAAAGTTTGTAAGCACTGTGAGGGTGTGGCAATGGTCTATTTGTTGCGGATAGCTTTGAAGTTGGCATCTTCTTCTGAGCATCTGATTGGTTGTAAATTCATGGCCTATTTCACCGGTTTTTAATGGGGCTGAACTGGCCTTGATCTTCTGTAGTTAAAAATTTTAAACACTTAAACTGATCAAATCAGACCTGGATAATTCTACACTAAGCAAAGATTGTTTAAAATCAAGATTTAAATTTAACAGACAAAAGAAACAAAGGGAATATTAAACACATTTGTTTGCAATAAAACAGATTGTGATTTGCAAAACAATTCTCTATTTGCAGAAACAAAATATTTTTTTGAAAACAAGCAAAACAAAAAATGCAGATTTTTAGTTTCCCAAACAAATATTGCTATCTCTTATCTTGCTCTCATGAACCCCCTATCTTGTAATCATACAGCTCAAGGTAGATGTATAATTACACCTAATATGACCTGTCCAATATAACAATCTAAGAGGGGTCAATCAGAGTGAAATGAAAACAACAATACTGCTTACTAAGGTTTGTATACTGCGATAGTCATTGGAAATGCATTTCATATAGGTTGGATTTTCCCAGAAGGCGATGCCCTCCTCATCCAAGGAGCAGCGGCGCAGAATAAGCCCTGTGGGGGACACAAGAGTTCATCTGAAAACTCAGGACTCTGTCATCTAGTATTTTTTGCTAGAACATTCTGTGAATGCATGAAGAATGGAAGCTCACCCATGGCATTGAGAGGGCAACGTACTGCTGCTGTATCCCCAGCAGGAGTCATCTTCCATACTACATTAGAGAAATTGTCCTCGCCACATATTTCATGAGGTTCTGTTGACAGCAAACATGTTCAACAGAAAGCTGAAGAAAACTGTAACACTCATATAAACATGAGTAAAACTAGAGATCAAAAAACATTCAAACGTTTTAGATACAGATGGTATAAAGGAATTTATGTTCCCATTAACTCACCTGGGCATTTCTTTTCATTGCAGTGACGGATCTCTTCTTGCTCTCCAGGACAAGGCTGTCCTCCAAAAAAGGGCCCATAGCAAATCCTGTTCCTCTGCTGCCTCCCCCCTCCACAGGTTTTTGAGCAGCCTGACCACAAGGACCAAGGCTGCCACTTTCCATCCACTAACAGAATGAATACAACATAGACGGAAGATTTTTAATCACTGAAAATGCTTCTGAATCTCAATGTTCTTTACTGCATTAACTTCCACATTAATGACTGAATTCTAAGGGTAATGGAAAAGATAAGTTTGAAAACCAAATATAAAACATCACAGGGTTATAAAATATTAGCTCACGAGAAGTCTTAAATAGTCTTGATGATAACTGCAGAGTAACAGAATAACCTGTTCCACATATTCTGCTACAAATTTGTATACCTGGACAATCCCCCAGGAAGCAGTCAAAAGTCTCCAGCCACTCTCCCCTGCACTCCGAGCCTCCATATGAGGGGCCGTTGCACTCCCTGGTTCTTTGCATGGTCCCGTTGGAACATGTAGCAGAGCAGGAGCTCCAGCTGGACCACTCGTTCCAGACTCCATCCACTGAAGGCCGGTAGGGCCACAGCAACAACAGGACAAAGAATGTAATCAACCAAGATTTTTTTAAGTTGGGAGATTTTTCAAAAACAAGCAAACCGAGAACATTTTCTGTGGTCTAAGGATTTTCACATAGATCCATTCAGGTAGAAAACAGGCAGTATTTGTAGTCATTTGTTGATGTGTCATGCTTACCTGGACAGACGGCTATGTTGCAGAATTTGGTCTGTTTTTCAGGTCCATCACAGGGATCTCCCCCAAACTGTGGGGGAGTACAAGTTCGTGTTCGGGACCTGTAACCTCGGCCACACGTGGACGAACACAAGCTCCACGGTGACCACTCGTCCCACGCGCCATGCACTGCAATCAGAGCAGCTATGGTGTGATTTAGTAGACAGATATATACTGTATGCCCATTTTTACAAATTGAAGCAAACGAGCATAACTTCACAGAAACAGGTGACCCATCTGTTCCTCTGCTGTGGGCTATTTAATATTGCTTATAGGACCTTCACCTGCTGTCAGTTTCCATATGAGCCTGAAACACTTTGAAAGCTTATCTACTTTTAGAGTAGCACCAGGAGGGTCTACTATATGTAATGCAAGGTCAGGGAGAGGGCTAAGCACTGGAAGGAGACAGGAGCAGGTGACTGTGGAGGGGGGTTGGTGGAAGGAGGGGTGGGGTGCTTACCTGGACAAACGGCTGAGTTGTTGCAAGGTCTCTGCTCTCTCAGCGGTCCACTACACTGGGTGCTATAGGAGGAGGACACACAGAAGCGAGTGCGACTCTGCCAGCCCTCCCCACAGGTGGCAGAACACACACTCCACGCTGACCACTCCTCACCTGAGGTGGAGTCTACTAAGGAAGATGGAATAGGTAAAGGATGGGAGGATTGAGAGGAAAAGGAAGAGAAGGAGAGGGCCATGACTACTTAGCATGCAGGATGCAGCAGGATGCAGCCTCTGGGGCCAAAAAAAGAGGGGATGTGGTATCAAATGGTAAAGTCTATCCGTGCCACATTTCAGGGGCCGCTTTCACCAAACGCCTAGGATTTCACAAATAATTAGGCAGACATACGGATTTTTCATTGCAAATTAAACTTAGTGTCCTTTAAGAGGAGTGGTCTTCCAAACAGCACAGCTGATCATTCTAAAGGACAAGATGAGGAGCTGTTTGAGGGCCTACAAGTGACACTATAAATATTACCCTGTGTTGTTGCAACAGCTAAAGGCTAACCTCCTTTGTTGAAATTCACATATTGCTCCCCTCAAACAAGAGACCCCTGAAATGGACCCCAGCATTGGATCAGCTTGTTCTTTGTTATTTGTCAGGCTCAGATGTCATATCATTTGCATTGACTCTATGTAAAAGTAAATGCCATTGCCTTACAGGCAGAGACTGTTGATTAGATGGGTCACAGAACCATTTAGAGAAAACTGGGCAGTCATAGATGGACTTGGAGAGAAGGGATACTAACAGGAAGTGGGTAGCTAATAAGCTTTGCCATCTTAGTTTGAATTTAGGCAAAAACAGTGAATGAATGAACAAAAACGGAGCACAGCCATCAGTTTCTCTCAAAACGTAATCCCTGCAACCAGCAACAAGGAATTGCTCAGCAATTCTAGAAATATGTTGAGCTCTATGATGAAGACAAGTTTGAGGAAGTTACGAACACTAATCCCTTGAAACAACATGGGGCTACCATGGAGTATTTGCCAATATTAAAACAATTGTTAAGCTTCCTCTGTTGCTAAGTGTGTGGACCTTGAATAATATATACCAGAAATTTAATCAATGAAAGACTGTCAGACTTAATGTAAATGTGCCTAAACAAAAATTCAACTGTGCAGGTAAATAATCTGAATAGGATATTTATTGAAATGTTAAAGGTTGATGAGGTAAACAACTATTGTTTTGATAATTGCCACCTGTTACTATTACCTCTGTTAACAATAATACCACAAGGTGGCAGTAATGCACCAGATTGCTTCACTCACAGCTATACTATTTTGTTGACATGGTGTGTAGATTCAGCGAAAAACGACCATGTAATCACATTTGTTTGTCTAAAATAAAATGTTTCGAAATAGCAGGAGTCCTAAGTCATACAGCAGGGTTTGAGTGGTGACAAAATCCTTCAGAATATTCATATCAAATATAGTTAGGTGTGGGTTTGTGTGTGAAGAATGTACTTTCTGTATTGCCCTTCTTCTGCTGCCACTACTGTTATGTATTAATATACCTTTCTATACAGTAATGCCTACTGCTTAGATATAAAATTGCAGTTGAATGTAACAAATATAAACGGTCACTCAGCCATGTTGTTCCTGGCTGTGTTAGCCTGCATGGATATGTTAATTAGTTGATTTTAAACTTTGAAAAACTGACTAGAAATGTTGCAAGTGATTTTATTGTCACTGAAGTGAGGAGGGAAGTGGAAAAACCCTACCTAACACAAGAAAAAGCCAACAAGGTATTTCTTACCAAAGAATACCTGTGATGGAGGCTGTTGGTCACACTAGACATGAGAAAAAGCAGAAGATAAGGCTGACTGGAGATTGTAGAGAACCTCTGATACATATAGTGGCCAAAGGTAATGCCTTCCTCCCACTGTGTGCTCTACAAAGAGACATTTATATCAGGTCTTCACATGATATAGACCTGATGAGGCTGTGATGCTGGCAGAGTGATATCTACAAAAAATTATCTTTGGAGGTGAACATTTGCTGATTCTGAAACCTTCTTCTAGTATTCAGAATCTTGTGGTTCGTGTCTGTTTACAGTATCTAATACTCCAACTTGGAGTCACTTTATGTATTCATCCTTTGTTCTGTGGAGACTTTCTGAGAGATGATAATTAGGTCTACATGGGAAAAGGTCTAAATAAATTATTAGTTAGAAGAATGAAACCACACACTGAAACGATGTGTTATGTCAGTAAACATAAAATAAGAAATCAATGTTAATTTTTGGTTTAACTCTACACTAAAAAAGTATTTCTGCAGAGTTGAAACTAATAAGTGGCTGCCATTGAGTTTAGCACTGATCTATGCTACACCTGCTCTCACTATGTTGACCATCTTGACGTTTGGTTTGACAGACAATTGTACTCCAGGGGTCTGTATTTAGGACAATAACTAAAAAACAAGTCTTAGAGCACAGTACTACTTTTAGATAACTGGAAACACTTGTGGATCAGACGTTGTTTCTAATTCCATAGAAATTACACTTATAAAAAGTCAAGACAATGAATCATGCTTTTGAGAGAATTAAAAAGCTTTAATGCCAGTACTCAGACTTAACCACTTAATCATGGTATATAGGTAATTTACTATTTTCTCCTTAAATCTAACAGTTTGGTACAATAACCAAACCAGTTGATACGAACATACAGCTCGTAATGCTTTCTTATCATTAATCCAATGATAAGAAAGCACTCAGGTCTACAGGATTCTCTATATTCATTGTTTTATTAAATATTATCTGGGAAAACACAAAGATTCATTAGCATAAAAACAGTTTAAAATTTTTTTTTATTGGCTTAGCTGTAACCTTTTTAAAACGCAGTGGTATTGAAATCATGTTTCTCTTTCCCTGTGCACTTTCATGCACATTGTTTTTTAAATGCTGTTTTTTTTTATATTTGAATGGATCTGTATATGCAAGTATATGCATTTGGTTGGGATATGTAGGTGAGTGTTTAGTGCATTTTAGTTAATGATCTTTTCTTACTAGATACTAAAGAAGAATTTCTATATTTAGTAAACTTAATGGGAAGTAAAGTATTATGTATGCTGTCCTTCTGTTTACATGAAGCACTGATATATGAATGATACCTTCTCTCTGAATCGTAAAAAATGAAGATAAAAAAAATAGCAGTTCCAATTTATTGAACTTTTTCTTTATGTGCATCTTTGGCTTTGGTGCAGCATCACTTTACCAGAGAGGAGGGAATCTGATTTTATACTTTACAGAAGGTACACAGTGTTCTGTTCTCATTTAAATCAGTTTTACTATGCTCAGTCAGGGTCCATGTTGGAAGTAGTCCACTGTGGACAAGGCACTGCTGTGGGAGATTTTGATAGATGTGTATATTTTAAGTGCGTCACAGCTGTATGTTGTAGAGGTAAACTGGTCACCCAAGCTGCCACAGTGACTGATGCATGGGATCCCTCTGCGTCCCGTTGTCTTACCTGTCTGAGGACTCTGCTGTCCGCCGCGGGGCTTGTCTGTGTCATCACGCTTGCGGCTGTCCACCGAGCGGAGAGACTGGCTGCGAGAGAGATGGCGACCTTTGCCTAAAGGAGGATGAGGCAAGGCCAGGAGGGGGAGGAGGGGCGGGATTAGCAACCAGAGCTCCTTCATCAAAGGCTTATATTTGGGACACAACCGTGACGTGATTGGTCACCCAAACAACATCAGCCAAACTTGGGTCTTGTGTTGTGCTGTTGGTGTTTATGTGCTGATCCTGTGTGCTGCCGATTTTTTTTTTCAGTTGTTGTATAATGCTGTTCATATGACTTTAAGTGTCTCTGATGGTAGTACAAAAATACATTTAAACCCATCACAGCTGAACCAATGACTTATTGCTGTGAGAAAGTGAAATGCATAAATTGTTCACCACAGATGAAAGCTTTAAGCTGTCAAACATTTCAATGAAAGCACTAATACTTGGTAAATATTCTCTAAAATGTAAAGCACTCAGATGTTCACTGCCTGAGTCACTTTAGCCATTTGAGAGTTTCTAAGATTTTGAAATATTTGGGTCCTTGCATTCTTGGCCATAAAAAAGGTTGACCATGCAGTTTTTGTTTTTTTCATCGATCAAAGTCCCCTTTCCAACATGCACTCCTTAACTCAAAATGCTGAATGACACAGTTAAGATATGCAAACAGATAAACAAGTTAGTCAAGCAGAAAGGTAAAGAAAGAATTGCCTTAAAACATCCAACTCAAGGAGAGCTAAAAATGTTTTCATTGGTGGACAGAACCAAAAGCACAGCATAAAGAACTAACCTGAGCAGGATTGGGAGTTGCAGGGCCGACCCTCCTCCACTACACCCTCACACAGAAAATACTCTTCTGGAGGTGACTGACAGGTCCGAGCACGGGTTTGGATTCCACCACCGCACTCGCTGCTGCACTGCCCCCAGTGGCCCCACACACTCCAACCACCTGCAGACACAAATACAACCCACGGAAGCAGGCATTCTTTAATCACTGCAGTACTTTCAACACTTCTGGCAAACATCAGCTAATTGAACTTTTCTCTCCAACCACTATTTTTAACAATACAATACAGTTTTTTTCAAGACGTGATCAAACAAACATTAATGTTTGTACAGTTTCAAGCAAGTATTTTATTTAGATTTGATTATACTGGCAATGATTATGAAGCATAAAGACTGCTATGCCAAGGAATTCATAATGACAGAGTGGTCAGAGGACAGTAAATGATGCCACCTTGATGGCAAAAAAGAAAGTAAACCTGCGTATAGTTTCTCAATAGTGCTTACTTTGCTAAATGATACATGGTTTTCAGCATCTTTTTACAAATAAAAATCTGTACCTGAATTTGTGTTCAGGCTTGTTTACCCTGGGCAACCAATTGCCTTCATAGTTTACCCAAACCGTAAATAACGTGCACATGTACGTATGTGTATCTCACTATAAATGCAGCTGTGAAACTCTAAGAGATATGTTAGAGAACATTAGAGAACAAACCAAACAACACAACAGACAGGTCAGGCAGAAAGTTCTGGAGACGTTTAAAGTAGAGTTATATATAACAGTTATATATATATATATATATATATATATATATATATGCACTTCATTTATCCCAAAGGTCTGAATTTCCAACTTTGAATGAAATCATATCCCACTTTACCTTGTTGCAGTCACAAGTGGGAAAACCAGAAGGATTTTCTGATCAATTTGCTCATTGTTTGTACTCGTACTCGTTATCTTATCCGGGTCGCGGGGACAGCATACTCAGCAGAGACATCCAGACGTCCCTCTCTCCAGACACCTCCTCCAGCTCCTCTGTGGGGAGCCCAAGGTGCTCCCAGGCCAGCAGAGAGACATAATCCCTCCAGCATGACCTGGGCCGTCCCTTGGGCCTCCTCCCGGTGGGACGTGCCTGGAACACCTCCCGAGGAAGGCGTCCACGAGGCTTCCGGTATAGATGCACGAGCCACCTCAACTGGCTCCTCTCGATGTGGAGGAGCAGCGGCTCTACTCCGAGCTCCTCCCGGATGGGTGGATTTCATCTCTTCTTTTTGCAGATGACATGGTCCTGCTGGCTCCCTCTAACCAAGACCTACAGCATGCACTGGGGCGGTTTGCAGCCTAGTGTGAAGCATCTGGGATGAAGATCAGCTCCTCCAAGTCTGAGGCCATGGTTCTCGACCAGACAAGGGTGGCTTGTCCTCTTCAGGTTGGAGGGGAGTTCCTGCCTCAAGTGGAGGAGTTCAAGTATCTAAGGGTCTTGTTCACGAGTGAGGGAAGAACGGAGAGGGAGATCGACAGATGGATCGGTGCGGCTGCCGCAGTAATGGGTGCGCTGTGCCGGTCCATTGGGGTGAAGAGAGAGCTGAGCCGAAAAGCGAATTACCGGTCAATTTACCGGTCGGTCTATGTCCTACCCTCACCCATGGCCATGACCTTTGGGTCATGACCGAAAGAACGAGATCCCGGATACAAGTAGCTCTGTTACTTTTGATTCTGATTTATTCTTTTTTGGGAACTATTCCTCTTGTGGTGGATACAGTTGATTTTTTTTTTTTTTAGACGACTGTCCTCTCCGGTGTGTTGAAGTACCCCTTTAAAGAGGCCTTCCGCGCGTTCGTTTATTCATCGTAACCTGGAGGAATTCACAACACATTAGAATAAATCACATGGAGACAGCTGTATGTAATTCAAAATACCTGGACCAGGGGAAGAGCTCACAGCGAGATGTCTTCTGAGCTTCTCACTGGGCTCATTGCTTTTATTAAAACACACATTACAATATTTTCTCACATGTAGTCACGTACACACTTTTCCGGCTTTACCATATTTAGACAGTCATTGTCCTGCACCTGCACCATGTTTTCTACTGATATGAGAAGGGAGTAAGTCAGTCAGTTGTACTATCTCTACTTTTCACACACTCCTGCAGTTCTTCAGTAATTTTCCACTTCACCTCTCCTGAGAGAAATACTTTTGCAGACCACACAATACACAATGTCTTATACTAACACAGGTTACACATTTTATTTCCCACACTGGTTATGAACATAGTAATAATAATGATGCACACACAAAATATATCTCCACAGGTGTCAGATGCTGTGCAGCTTGGAGGATTTTTCCTAATACTTTCTATTTTTGGACATTTGTTATGATGCATTGCCATGGCAACATGATTGTTTCTTACAACCGGGAGCAGCTGATTAATATCTCAAAAGCTCAAATAATACTTCAACTACAACCCCAAATCCCCGATGAGTTGAAAAGGAGACGCCGTGGATGCAGAGCAGGAGCTAAGAGAAAAGAGAGAAGGAGGAAGTTCAAACCATCTCTTCCGTCGATTATGATGGGCAATGTGAGATCGTTGGGAAACAAGTTGGATGAACTCCAAGCCCTACAAAGGACCCAGCCAGAGTACCGGGCATGCAGTATTATGTGTTTTACTGAGACATGGCTGCAGGATCATATCCCCGACTCCAGCGTCTCTCTGCCGGGCTTTTTAACCATACAAGCAGACAGAGATTTAAAGAGGAGCGGCAAATATAAACGAGGTGGACTGGCAGTATTTGTGAACAACAGACAGTGTCATCCAGGACATGTTACTGTGAAGTGTCATCTCTGCAGTCCAGATATTGTACTGTTGGCAGGAAGTTTTCGTCCATATTATTTACCCAGAGAGTTCACCAGTGTTACTTTGGCAACAGTTTACGTTCCACCTTCCGCTGTTGCCGACACTGCATGTGATGCCATCAGCTCAGTTGTTGCTAAGCTACAGACACAAAACCCCAATGCTTTTGTGGCAATTGCTGGTGATTTTAACCACGCTTCACTATCTGCTACACTTCCAACGTTTCAACAGTTTGTCAGCTGCTCTACCAGAGAAAACAAAACATTGGATTTGTTTTATGCAAATGTCAAGGACTCAAACATCTCTACAGCAATACCTCCTCTAGGCAAATCAGATCACAATCTTGTTTTACTCTGCTCGAAATATAAGCCCCTTGTTCAAAGGCAACCTGTAATAAAGAAGACTGTGAGAAAATGGTCACAGGAAGCTGAAGAAGCTCTGCAAGGTTGCTTTGAGGCTACAGACTGGGACGCACTGTGCCAGCCACATGGAGAGGACATCAATGCCATGACTGAGTGTGTAACCGACTATATAAACTTCTGTGTGGATAAAATCATCCCCACCAGAACCGTGAGATGCTTCCCCAATAACAAACCTTGGATCACCAGTGACCTGAAGGACCTGCTTAACAAGAAAAAAAAGAGCCTTCAGAGAGGGAGACAGAGAATTATTGAAGAGTTTACAGAAGCAACTTAAAGTCAAGATAAGAGACAGCAAGGAGGTGTACAAGAAGAAGCTGGAGAGCAAGCTCCAGAAAAACAATATCAGAGAAGTGTGGACAGGGATGAAGAAGATCACGGGCTTCAGGCAGAGGGATGATCGGACCGATGAAGGTCTGGACAGAGCCAATGAACTGAACACATTCTTCAATAGGTTCAGTTCAGAAACAAGCTTTGCATCCTCTTCTCCTGCTCACAGCCAAACAGACATTTCACCCTCCTTTGACCCACAGGACCCACAGCTGTCCAGTAACACCTCAAATTTTTTATCTCAGCCATGGACCCTTCTGCTTCTACATGTTTGCCTTCAACCATATCAGAAAATGCTGATGCTTCCTTTGCTTCCCCCTTCCACCTGTGTCTCAAGAAGTCAATTGAAGATGCAACTGGAGAGACTGAATCGGAATAAGGCTGCAGGTCCAGATCATGTCAGCCCTAGAGTCCTGAATGGCTGTGCAGAGCAGCTCTGTGGAATTCTGCAGCACCTCTTCAATCTTAGCTGGCCCAGAAGAAGGTTCCGGTGTTGTGGAAGACCTCCTGTCTTGTTCCGGTACCAAAGAAAACTCACCCATCAGTCCTCAATGACCATAGACCTGTTGCCCTGACATCCCACATCACGAAGGTCCTAGAGACACTCCTGTTGGCCCACCTGAGTAAGCAAACAGTAAACCATCAGGACCCCCTTCAGTTTGCTTATCGCTGTGGAGTTGGAGTTGAAGATGCCATCATACACCTGCTTCAACAAACACACTGTCATCTGGACAAAGCCAGCAGCACTGTGAGGATCATGTTCTTTGATTTCTCCAGTGCATTTAATACAATCCAACCTGATTTGCTTTGTCAGAAACTCCAGAAGACTCAGGTGGAGGCCTCAACAATCTCCTGGATCAAAGACTACCTGACAAACAGACCACAGTTTGTGAGACTGAAGGGTTGTGAGTCTAACCAGGTAGTCAGCAGCACAGGAGCACCACAGGGGACTGTACTCTCACCATTCCTTTTCACTCTGTACACCTCAGACTTCCAGTACAAGACAGACTCCTGTCATCTGCAGAAATACTCGGATGATTATGCAGTCGTGGGGTGGATCAGAGATGGACAAGAAGCTGAGTACAGGAAGGTGGTTGACCGCTTTGTGGCATGGTGTGGAAACAATCATCTCATTTTGAACATGGCTAAAACAAAGGAGATGATTGTAGATTTTAAGAGAAACAGGAATAAGTCAAAAACTATTTCCATCATGGGAGAAGAAGTGGAGGTGGTGGAGGAGTATAAATACCTCGGTGTTCACCTGGACAACAGACTAGAGTAGAGATGCAACTGTGAAGCCATCTATAAGAAAGGACAGAGCAGACTGTACTTCTTGAGGAAGCTTAGGTCCTTTGGTGTTTGCAGCAAGATGCTGCATGTCTTCTATAAGTCTGTTGTGGAGAGTGTGATCTATTCTGCCATCATCAGCTGGGGAAGCAGCATCAGAGCCAGGGGCTTAAAAAAGCTCAACAAGCTAATAAAGAAGGCTGGGTCTGTTCTGGGGACTCCTCTGAAACCACTGGAGATCATTGTGGAAAGACGGATTCTTCATAAAATGAAGATCATTATGGAGAACCCTGAGCATCCTCTTCATGAGACTGTCCTACAACAACAGATTGTCTTCAGTCAGAGGCTTCTTCAGATCTGCTGTAAGACGGAGCGCTACAGGAGATCCTTCCTGCCCACAGCCATCAGCATCTACAACGGCTCTTTGAAGAAACCCTCATAATGAGCTACAACAACATTTAATTTCCTTTTGGGATTAATAAAGTATTTTTGAATTGAATTGAATTGAATTGAAATGAGACAAGCATCTAGGAGTCCTACGTTAACTCTGGAGGACATCCACAATTCAGATTGGAGAATATGACAAAAATATAACTCTTAGTTGTGGACTGCACAAATGTGGCCTTAATTGAAAAGTCAAGATGAAAGTTAGAATGGTTCAGCAGACGTTCAGGGCCCGTATTCACAAAGAATCCCAAAACTCAAAGTAGCTCCTAGCGATGTCCTTCTAAGAAAAGTGTTAGAATTTCTCGAATTTAAGATTTTTCCCTCGGTAAGATAAAAGTTATTCACAAAGCACCTTAGGCCTTAATAGAGCTCGTGTGGAAATGTTGAGAGTTGTGAGGAGGACTTTTAGTGAGCGTAAAAGTGTCTTAAGCAGGCAAGATGGAGGAAAGACAAAGAGAAAGGAGAGATATTGTCTGTACAATGAACAACAGTGAACTAATAAAACTCTGCCGGTTCAATCACGCAGGGATCCACCCCCTTAATAGTCAAGTAAATGAGCACATAAACTTCTATAACAATCATGCAATTATCAATATAGAGAAAAGATAAACTTTATCATTCCCCTGGGGGGAAATTTAAATAGTTTCATCAACAGGACAGATTAAAGGTGCACCTCTAGTAAGATAATATTAGGAACGATAAATAAATAGTAGAAACAATAACAAATAACCATGAATAAAAAGTGAATGAGATAGTACAGAATTATTCAGATATTTACAGACTGTAAAATGCTTTCAAAAATACAAATTTGGCATAAATTGGAAAAACTCGAAAACTATATATATAGATAAAAGTGTTTCCCCTATGATTTCAATATGGGGGGATTCTCTCTCTCTCGTTTTCTGTCTGTCTCTCTCTCTCTTTCTTGCAAACTGCCACGAGACAGAACTGTAGCGCATGTCAGGACCAGGTTAGGGTGTGTGTGGATCTGAGGCGCTTGAACAAAGCAGTGAAACGACAGCGTTACATTTTGCCAGCTTTGGAAGACATTGCTCCAAAGCTGGCCGGTGCTAAAGTGTTTTCTAATTTAGACACCTCGTGTGGATTTTGGCAGATCCCGTTAGATGCGAGCAGCAGAAGGCTGACAACACTTGTAACAACCATTGGTAGATTTTGTTTCAGCTAAAGAAATCTTCCAAAGGCAGCTGTCTAGGCTGTTAAAGGGTCATGAAGGGGTTGTTGTTGTTGTGATGGATGATTTACTTGTTTATGGAGGAACTAAAGAAGAACATGGCAGCCACCTAAACACGGTTTTGAGGATGAAGAGTCCTTACCATTACTTACGTGGGAAGATTTCTACCAGAGATCAATCAAATTATGACATCATGCAAATTCTGTTTTGAAAACAAACCCACTCAGAGGCGTGAACACCTCCTGACCACACCACTGCCAGAGGGCCCCTGGCAGTGCATAGACGCAGATTTGCGTGAGTTTGCAAGGCTGAATTATCTTATTGTGACCGACTATTACTACAGAGACATCAAAATAGCTCACTTGGTTTCTACATCCAGCCATGATGTCATCAGTCGGCTCAAGGACATGTTTGTGAGGTGGGGAATACCACTGGAACTGGTCAGTGATAATGCTACTCAGTTCAAAGACTTCTGCCATGAGTACGGATTTGTGCACACAACCTCTAGCCCACGTTACCCACTGGCAAATGGGGCTGCCGTACGAGCTGTTCAGACTGCTTAAGACATCCTGAGGCAGCCTGACCCACATCTTGCCCTGATGTGCTGCAGAAGCCCTCATCAGCCCAGTTTTACTCATGGCTGGAATAGAGATTAGAACCATGGTTGCTCTAATATTGGAGTAGTTGCAAGCTACTCCTGTGGACAGACAACTGGTGCAGCTGTAGGATGATTAGTCAAAGACAGGTTATTGTTTCTTTTATGACCGCCATCACTCTGCACAGCCGCTTCTAACACTACATCCTGGACAAGATGGCAGGATAAAATTGGATGGGGAAAAGGGATGGAAAACCCCCGCTAGAGTCATCGCCACATGTAAAGAGCCACGCTCCTACCTGGTGGAGACTGAGAATGGGACAGTTCTGCTACAGAAACGTAGACATCTGCAGGTCTATCTAGATCCGCCTGACCCGCCTGACCGACTGCAGAAGCAGTTATACAGATCTCCAGCAGAGCCAGCAAGCAACTCCTTAACTGGGGTTAGTCCTAACAGAAGCCCTGTTCAGAGACAATCGAGCCCAGTAATAGCATGTTTCTCTCCAGGTGCTGAAGTGCACGTTACATTCAGGGGTCGTGTGGTCAGGGTTCCTCTCAGATATAGTGACACTTAGTTATTTAAAGTTCTCTATTTCAGTTATGTTTCAGTTAACCAAAGCATTACGGACTAGGTCCTCAGGTTCAGAAACATATTAACAATAGTTATTCACTGTAACAGAAGCAGGATGTAATGTTATACCAGAAGTCTGCATGGTCATTTCATATGGTTCAGATGTTAGAGTTATGGACTGTCTTCTGAGGAGAAGATGAAAGACTTTCTAACTGTTCTACTATTATAACTAGGGCAGAATAATACCTACGTTGCTGTGGACTGAGGGCAGTCTACCCTTACGTCCTGTTAAGATATATTATTTTCTGACTGATTTGGTATGGGGTTCAAATATTCATCTTGTGTTTAGCAGGTGTGTTTCACTACTGGAAAGGGGAGATGTGGTGATTTGGTCACAACGGGTTTCTGTAGCAGGGGGGACTTGTGGTCATGCGCCCTACGCTAGATGTTCATGTGTGTGCATGTGTGAACTAAACGGAGAGTTCTCCAGAGATGCAACCACATAGTTCTCATTTTTTTCAAATAAAATACCTCCATTCATGACAGTAGCCAAAGCCTAAATGGTTATCTACAACGCTCTCTGTCTGTGAAGTTCTCTGGTGTGCTGCAATCTCCTTTCTAGCTTTTGAATGCAGCAGGTACCAGTGATGCCTGCATTCCAGGCTGGTGCATGAAAGCAGAGGGATGACTCTGCTTGGAAATGCCTGTTTCTTCACACCATGATCCCAGCAGACTCTGCTCCTCTATCCAGTTTGGTTTTCTCCACCTTTTGTTCTCTTGGTTGTTTTGGTCGTTTTACCAAATAAACCTCTTTATACAAGAAGGAGATCACAGTAAAATGCTGACAGGTATATATATTGTTGGGAACCCAGCCAACAGTACCACTAGTTCCAAGACTAACTTAAACATAAATGTTTGAGAACCAAGTATTATCTTGAAGAATCTGGAAAAGAAGTTGAGAACCAAGGATTATCTTGCATATTATTGCATGATAATATTGCATCACTCTTTCGGTCATGGTTTTCAACCATCTTTGATTAACTTGTTTATATTGTACATAGCCCATTAGTCTTCCTTATTCTTTCATTGTGCTTGGTAGTTTAGTTGGGTTGTTTTAGCACAGTAAAGAGTTTGTTGATTGAAATATGTTTGACTTTGAGTTGACTTAATTTTGTTAATAGAGTCTTGTATTTTAAGAAATTGTGTGAATTTTCTCCACGTTTTGCTCTTCAATAATGCCAGAGCTTGGTTCATCCCTTTCAATTTTGTCCTAATACCACCGCCCTATCAGACTGGTATTCACATGACAACCCTTAACAGACCGAAATATTATATATATATAAAATCAAATAGATGAAGTAGGATAATATACAAATCAAAATAATGATGAGCTTGTAAATAAGCTACGTTCAAACATTTTCATGCTGTGTGATAATTAATTTAATTTTGATAACCCATCGTCATTATTTACACATTTCTGAATCCAGTCTAAATTTGTCATGGATTGACATTTTGGACTTTGTGGGTTCTTTGATGGTTTATTTTGTAATTTAGATTCTCCTTATGGCTCTTTGTTTATTTCTTAGGTTATTGTTTCTATGTTCCCCTCTAGTTTCTCTGTTTACTTTAGTTCATAGTTATTCTAGTTCTTTATTTCCTCCTCTGATTTATTCTCTTGCTTAGTTTGTTTTCTGTCCTTTTACTCTTCCTCAGCCTTTGTATTTGTTTCACCTGCTCCTGCTCCTTCCCTGCCCCCTTGTCGCACCTGTTCCCTGTTCCGTTGATTATCTGCTTTTGTTATTTCCCCAGTATATTAGTTGGTTTGGTCTCTGTTCTGGGCTGGTTCCTTCTGTTATTCTGTTGATTACCCCTTTCCCTACCATGACTATGTTTTGTTATTGCTTCGCTTATGCTTTGCTTATTCTACGTTTTGCCAAAGTACCTGCAGTGTTTTTGTTACGTTTCGACCTTTTTTAAGAATAAACTATGATGCGGCTACCGAGCTCTTGTCTGCGCTTTGGTCCGACCCGAGATTCTCCCCCGACAAAATTCTATGATTGGTAAATTTTTCTTGATTGATTACTAGGAGCTCATTTCTTTTTTTGTTTTGTTTGTTTTTTTAACAACCAATCACAGCTCCTAGAAGACAGCGTCACATTTAGCAATGGGATCAACCACACCTCCTCAATAAGATAATTTATGTTGTCTCCTCACTGAGACTGATTCTCTCTTAAGTTTAGACTCCTTTGCTGGACTTAATAAGAATCTACAACCAGACTTGAACATTGATGTTGACATACTCTCCCCATCTAGTTTAACTTAACTTTAACTTAGACTAGACTAGACTAGACTAGAATAGAATAGATATACCCTGCATTGTCCCACAATGGGTAAATTCAGGTGTGTCAGCAGCACAGTAAAAGGCAAATGGAAGTATACAGGAACTCAAAAACATAAAAAACAAAGATCAAAAAGTAAGACTACACTGTACGGTAAAGAACAAAATTTACAACATAAGAAAACAATATTGTACAGTTATCAAGAATAACATACTGAGATTAATCAAATGTGCAGCTGACTACGGTAATGTGAACATTTACAAAAGGCACACTAGTCACTGAGCAGGAAAAACAACAACAAAATATTTACACAAAAATTATAAAAAGTGTGCAAATAACAGCAGGGCTGTGACTTTGGTCCAGTTTATTTTTCAGGTACTTATAAGAGTCCACCATCTCAATTTGAGATCCCTGGATGTTCACCAGTGTCATTGTGGTGGGTGTGCACCTGATGATATCCACCACCGGCTCCTTGGTTTTACCGGCATTTATCAGGAGGTGGTTTTGCTGGCACCAGTTGATGAACTCCTGTGTCCACTGTCTGTATTTTGAGACTTCCACGTCTGTGACGAGGCTGACTATGCCAGAGTCATCAGAGAACTTTTGTAGATTGCAACTTAGGGAGTTGATGGAGGAGTCTGCAGTGGAGAGGGTGAACAGAAATGGTGCCAGTATAGATCCCCCATATTACAATGTTAGAGACAGTCCTGTGTCTTTACATACCTGCCTGATGCCAGGCTGGTAGGTGAACTGGAGCAAATCTGACAAAGACCTGGAGCTGGGGGGGGCAGGCATACAATAAGCCCTGGTATGTTATTGTCTCTGGTGCAGCAGGTTACATTCTTGGTGAAAGTGGGGAGATTGGAGGACAGGGAGACATGTTTAAAGCCCCTAGAGATCAGGAAAGGACCTGTGTTTGCAGTCTGCTGGTAACAGTGTGGATGACATCACTGAACTACACACAGTGAATGAAAGAGACTGATTAAAACTCTAAATCCCAGAATGCACATCATTAATGCATTTTCATGACAACTCCCAGGGAGGAAGAGTCACAGCTGGAATCCCTGTGATGTCATAGAGCTACAAATCTCTAGGTGCATCAGCTCTCTTCATCTTTGCCCACAGTTCTCCAAAGGCTGCAATGGGGTAGATAAGCGCATGAACATTGATCTGGCAGATGCAGAAAAAAAGACTGGATCATCAAAGAAAACTTTGGATCCAAAGGAAAGTGCAGTCTGCTGTTTGTTGTATCCAGTGACCATATCTTGGCCGAAAATAAGACTAACTGTCTAACTATTCTGTCTGAGCTCCTGCAGAAAGAATCTAAGAATATATATCAAGAGGAGAGACAGTGCTCTAAATATAAGCCGGTTTCGTTCCACTGCCCTGAAAAAGACAGCATTTGAAATTTCAGCTCCACTCACCTGACCTGCTGAACACACCCTCCTGTTCATCAGAACAGTTTACAGTAAGAGGTTGTGTCTGGGCAGAGGAAATTAATTCAGGATAAAACAATCATAAATGTTGTTTATTTCATTATTTCATGAAATGTTTTGCTTTGTTTGTGGTACTTAACTGCTTGAGTGCTAACAAGCCAATGAACCTGATGCTACAGAATTAGTTTTTTTGTTGTGGTTTAAAGTTGAGGCAAACTTTATTTTAATTACTAGTTTAAACACTGATGGTCCAGCAATTTGAGCTTGCTCCATTTTATCTGTGTTTTCCCTTCTCTTCTATTACTAACCCGCCTAAAATATGTCTGCATAGTCCTAATAAACAAATACAGGTCCTTCTCAAAAAATTAGCATATTGTGATAAAGTTCATTATTTTCCATAATGTCATGATGAAAATTTAACATTCATATATTTTAGATTCATTGCACACTAACTGAAATATTTCAGGTCTTTTATTGTCTTAATACAGATGATTTTGGCATACAGCTCATGAAAACCCAAAATTCCTATCTCACACAATTAGCATATTATTAAAAGGGTCTCTAAACGAGCTATGAACCTAATCATCTGAATCAACGAGTTAACTCTAAACACCTGCAAAAGATTCCTGAGGCCTTTAAAACTCCCAGCTTGGTTCATCACTCAAAACCCCAATCATGGGTAAGACTGCCGACCTGACTGCTGTCCAGAAGGCCACTATTGACACCCTCAAGCAAGAGGGTAAGACACAGAAAGAAATTTCTGAACAAATAGGCTGTTCCCAGAGTGCTGTATCAAGGCACCTCAATGGGAAGTCTGTGGGAAGGAAAAAGTGTGGCAGAAAATGCTGCACAACGAGAAGAGGAAGATTGTGGAGAAGGGCCGATTCCAGACCTTGGGGGACCTGCGGAAGCAGTGGACTGAGTCTGGAGTAGAAACATCCAGAGCCACCGTGCACAGGCGTGTGCAGGAAATGGGCTACAGGTGCCGCATTCCCCAGACCTGGGCTACAGAGAAGCAGAACTGGACTGTTGCTCAGTGGTCCAAAGTACTTTTTTCGGATGAAAGCAAATTCTGCATGTCATTCGGAAATCAAGGAACCAGAGTCTGGAGGAAGACTGGGGAGAAGGAAATGCCAAAATGCCAGAAGTCCAGTGTCAAGTACCCACAGTCAGTGATGGTCTGGGGTGCCGTGTCAGCTGCTGGTGTTGGTCCACTGTGTTTTATCAAGGGCAGGGTCAATGCAGCTAGCTATCAGGAGATTTTGGAGCACTTCATGCTTCCATCTGCTGAAAAGCTTTATGGAGATGAAGATTTCATTTTTCAGCACGACCTGGCACCTGCTCACAGTGCCAAAACCACTGGTAAATGGTTTACTGACCATGGTATCACTGTGCTCAATTGGCCTGCCAACTCTCCTGACCTGAACCCCATAGAGAATCTGTGGGATATTGTGAAGAGTACGTTGAGAGACTCAAGACCCAACACTCTGGATGAGCTAAAGGCCGCTATCGAAGCATCCTGGGCCTCCATAAGACCTCAGCAGTGCCACAGGTTGATTGCCTCCATGCCACGCCGCATTGAAGCAGTCATTTCTGCCAAAGGATTCCCGACCAAGTATCGAGTGTATAACTGTACATGATTATTTGAAGGTTGACGTTTTTTGTATTAAAAACACTTTTCTTTTATTGGTCGGATGAAATATGCTAATTTTGTGAGATAGGAATTTTGGGTTTTCATGAGCTGTATGCCAAAATCATCTGTATTAAGACAATAAAAGACCTGAAATATTTCAGTTAGTGTGCAATGAATCTAAAATATATGAATGTTAAATTTTCATCATGACATTATGGAAAATAATGAACTTTATCACAATATGCAAATTCTTTGAGAAGGACCTGTATATTGCATTACTTCCTGTTTTTACTGTTGCACTCAGTGGATTGGATGGTGTGTCAGGCTCTCTCGATTTGATCTGAATTCTCTTTACTGTCACTTCTCTAACATATTCTAATACATAAGTACATTAAAACACATATATTATTTAAAGTTTGGGAACCCTCTGTGTTCACACGGTTTTTCTTGTCATGGTAAGGGGCTGGTACCTTTGTTTTAGCTTCAGCTCTATTATTGCAAACTGTTCTGTCTCTTGTTGTTTTTCCTACTCTCTCTGAGTCTCCTCCTCTCTCCCTTTTTTAGACATGATTAATCTACTGCTTTGCGAATTTGTTGTGCTCTGTTTTGACATGAAAGTGGAACACCGGCACGTAAACTGATTGCGGCTGCAATGGCTAACAGCAGAGTAGCGAAGAATCTGACATCACCTGGCAGAGCACAAGTTTTGGGTGCAGATCTTATATCTTGGAGCAGACAGCACCACATGGCAATGAAACAACTGGAAGTGAAGCTGAGCAGCATGGAGCAGTAGCAGAGAACACAATGGATGTTTCATGATTTAAATACTCACATCTCTGCTATCTGGTGTATAATTTTTTAAAACTTTACATTTGAATCTTTAGAGAAACATTTAGTCCAATATATCATATGCATGAGTAATTATTATAATGATAATAAGAATTTCATATTTATTATTATTATTATTATAACTCCACATTTTTTATTGTTAATAACTGTCAAAATCTAAACGTAATTTTGGAAATAACTTTTCTTACCTACTGAGCCTTGATTTGTTTAGCAGCAGCAACAACCAGATCTTTTCACATCAGATGTACTGAACAGCTTGGTCCACAAAATGCAGTTAAAAGCCGAGCTGATCCAAATTGCTGTAGCAAATATAAAATAAAAAAGAGAGATCATATTTTTCTTATCTTAGCTTCTCTTAATTTGCTCCCTTTTAAATTAAGAATGGAATTTAGAATTTTCCTTCTCATTTATAAAGCTTCAGACTTTCTTATTTACACCTTTTAGTTAGAGTGGCTTAGGTTATCCTGAGCTATCTCTGCTGCCCACAACTTAATGTTCTTCTACAGATGAAACAGTTGCCCCTGTCTTTCAGTGTTTAACCCTGCCTCTCACATATCTATTGGCTGAGCTTTTACTATGACTAACAATATGTACTCTTTCATACTCTAGACTTAAAAACTCTGAGCTTTTCTGCTTAGCCTTGTTTCTCTCCTAGATGAAGTCACTAAAGGAGCTACTACTGCCTTTGACGTAATACGTTTCTTTCAGATAGTAAGTTGTAAGATAATTGATTAATTAATAATTATCAAAAAATATAATAAAAAATCATAATTCAGAAAAATTATTTCTTATCCAAAAATAATTACAGAAATCAGAGATGTCCTCTAGTGTTGTGATTATGGGCTCAAAGCCCTTAATAATTACAATTGATAATAAGATGTCATGAAACAGTAAAATGAGTATATCTTTGCTCTCTGGAACTGAGGACTGAAGAGGTCTGTATGGAGTCACACATTAACTGTAACTGTCTTATCATTTTCAAAAGTAGAAAACTACAAGTATAATCTAAGAAAAAGTATGATGATTTTTTATTTTTCTACAATTATTAAATGTAATGAAGAGGGGTAATGTTAATGGTGATGTATGAATAAAAATGAAGTGTTTTTTTTTTTGTTTTTTTTAGCTGTAACTGGTGTGACAGCAAGAAGCAGAGAAACACTGTGTTAGAAAGCTTGGTGCTGAGCACATAAGGAGGGCACCAGGCCAGAAGCGGCAAAGTCATAACATCAGGACGGGAGGGGCAGAGGAGAGCCAGCTTCATGGGAACTGGGCATGGATGGAAGGTCAACGAGCAAGCTCAAGTCATAACAAGCATGGGAGCGAGAAACGAGAAGCCAGGTGCACGCTGTTTTTCATCAGTCTGAAGTTCGAAAAACAGGCAAAAGTCATGGTACCAGGATGGGAGCGGGAGTCGTGAAGGTTTATTAGTTTATTCTTTACATTTTTACTCAATAGTTTAGTTGAATGTTACTTGTCTTTTGAAATAATTTCTTGACTGTATTACAACTGGAAGTTTAAGTACTTGGTTAATAAATTATTGTATTTTATAGAGCAGTTGTTTGTGTTTATTCTGTGTAGGTGTGCAGTGCTTCCTGGTTGACCACAGTGTGTAAATTAACTCCATCTATTGTTCTATAATACCACACCTCAACAGGCAGATGTTCATTAAACAATAACTGGCTTAGACTGAGAGCTGATTCGCTATTAATTCCTGATAATCAAGTAGTACCCCCACATGGTAATTTGGATTAAAATGACTTTGTTAATAATTGTCTTTGGCACTTATTAATAGGTATTCATAGCCAAACCAAACATATTGCTGCACAACACACCTTTGGGCACATGCTGCTCATTTACTTTCTCTTGATATTCTTCAGTTATCTCCACAAAAATCTATACCTGGCGATATACCTTTACCAATTTCCACAGTCCCTAGGGCGAGGTAGAGAAAATATAAGAGGTACAGCTGGCATCTATCATACCATAGTGGCAAAAAACTAGTTTCAAAACTATCAAATACAACATAAAAAATCTCTTCTGTTGAAAATGCATTAAAGTGATCATCAAAGCAGATGCAAAGAGGTTAAGGCTGTGTGTGAGTGAATACTTTGAAAACTAACCTGCAACAGAATGAAATAAGCATCACAGACTGATTGTATCTTGCAGTGAAAGAGTGTCTGAGGGGACAGTTCCTTTTCCTCTAAAACTATGGTGTGATGAATGCCATTGTCATCATCAAATTCCCTGTTTGGCCATTCTGATTTAATGCTCACCATTAAGATATGTGCTGATATGAGGAGGATCAGGTAAAGTGCTACTGAAAGATTCTCTCCCTCCCTGTGTCCTGCATGCTCATAAATGTTTAATGGCACAGACAGAAGCCTTTAAGCCCCCACAGGCGACGACAAATATGTATTAATCTGCATGAATAGAACATGAAGTTGGCCGACATCCAGACACACACAATTTTAATTACTTGCAAATCAATTTCCTTTAGTGGCGAGGCTGGGATGAGTGAGTCCACTATGAAAAGCACTTGATTCAGTGCAAGGAGTCTGACACACACACAAACACACACACACCTCATCTGCAGCTGTGTGTCATCCCAACATGGCAGTACCAGAATATGACTGATGTAGACAGAGTGCTGTAAAAAAAAATGTCTATCTACATACAGTGAATTTTCCGTTCAGAAACATTATGAGCATCTTTTTTTTAAACTACCAAGCACAATCTCCATATACTGTCTTTTGCATTTTAGTATTAGTTGTGTACTTTTAATTACACTATACAATCTGCATGTTTGTGTCTACAATAGTGGTGTCAAAATGTTTTGCCACACGGGCAAAAATCACCCAGTTGAAAGTACTCGTTATTACGAATCAGAAAAAGGCGGACCCAAGATTCAGCCAGACACAGTACTGAAAGTTTAAAAAGTTTATTCAGCCACAGGAAAACGTCACACAGGTAACACTCCTCACAGCTTCCGGGAATCACTGAGGCAGAAAGAGGGATTAGTGACTTCTAGTTTCTCCAGATATTGCAGGGATCAGAAAAGTCACTAACCTGCTTTTGTCTTGAGTGGAACTTGAAACCCAGAGGGGAAACCTCAGTGGGTGGCAGGCAGTGATCTCCACAGCACAGGTAAGAAGTGACTCCAGGCTGAATAATCCAAGGGCTAGGCTGGCTCAATAATCCGAGGACAGAAACAGGGTCAATGATCGGAACAAGAGACGTCAGGCAACGGGCAGGCAGAGGCATAAACCAGATGCAGTAAACAAGGTCGACAACCAAAATCCAAATAGTCCGACATGGAGTAGGCAGAGGCATAAATCCAAAAGGCAAGGCAAGGTCAAGAACAATGATCAGACAGGAAGGAACGCTGGATATCTACTCACACAATGGCTTTCAAAAATCTGGCACCGTCTGCTTGTCAGAGTCGGTATATATCAGGGAAGACACAGGTGTATGGCATGCCACAGATTGCACTGCACAGCAGCATCCACCAGGTGGATCTAATCTGCTTATTGCAGCCAGGGAGACAGGGTAGAGCAGACGTGCGAGAATCATAACACTCGTAGGTCACAAATATTTGATTTTTTTCCTTAAATATAAAATACAAAAATAATTTTTATGTGATTTTACCTGCTCAACAATAACTAAACAAGCAATATTTTAATAAAACAAAGTAGTCAGACCTCTGTAAATGAATACATTTCAATCATAAAAAGGAAAACTACAAGAACAGGATAAGGGTCACTCTTTGAAATCGCTTGCTGTATTTAGTGAAACTGATGAATGTGTGCACTGTCAGCTTTATGTCAGCTAAATGTCACTGGATGTTTGTGTTCCTTCTTACTATGAAATTAAAATGAAAGAAAATAAAATGGTTGATAAAAATCACTTACTTTATGTTGTTCTTAACATTTACTATTTTAAGATTTCCATTCGTCAGTAAAAAACTCTAACCCTGAAAAAGCCCCAGTCGGTCGTGGCAGATGGCCGCTCACACTGAACCTGGTTCTGTTGGAGGTTTCTTCCTGTTAAAAGGGAGTTTTTCATCTCCGCTGTCGCTACATGCATGCTCAGTATGAGGGATTGCTGCAAAGTCAACGCCAGTGACTGTCCACTGTCTCTATATGCTCATCCAGGAGTGAATGCTGCAAGTCACTGACTGGATGCAATCTGCTGGGTTTCCTTAGATAGAAAAACTGTTTAAACAATTTGAATAAATAACTGAATCTTACTGCACTGTTCGATAGTTAGGATTAATTGGAATGTATGTACCTGACTTGAAATCTGTATGATTCGATTGAATTGACTTAGCCCATTTTAAAGTTACCCACCTTTCACACAATGCAACAGGAAACACTCCAATTATTTTTACCAATTATTTTATTTTGAAACTTTTCTTTCTTTTTTTTATTTATTTTTCTTCCTCCCTCCTTGTTGGATGGAGTAAGGGGGAGTCAGGTTTAGTCTAAACTGACTCAGTTATGGTTGAGATGCAAACACACCCTCCATTTCTGCTACCTGTGCGACCCCTTCTCTTTTCCAGCGGTTATAATCAGTCTGACAGAGAGAGATACCCCCAATCCTTGTGGTTTTTAGTATAACAATGGCCACCAGTGGACTTTAGATGGACAAACTTTATCAGTTTATTATTTTACTTAGTACCCCTACACATAGACCATTCTAAAATGGCCAAATTCTAACACTCAGTTTATTCTAACCTCCCCAACAACCCTGCACCATTCCAAACCCTTTGTGAAGTGCCTTGAGACGACATGTGTTGTGAGGTTGGTGCTGTATAAATAAAAATGAATTAAATTGAAAAATTCAGACTTTTTTGTCCCTTCTCCAGAAATCACCTTTCCTCCTACAGTCCAAAGACATCCACGTTAACTGTTGTTTCAAAATTTCTCTTTGGTGTGAGTTTGAGTGTGCATGGCAGTCTGCATTGTTTGCATCTGTGACACTGTGATTCTATGCTTTATCCTGATTTATAGAATGCTGCATATTAACTATTGCTTTCTGTATTTTGTTCAAACATCTTAAATTCAGCAAACAATTATGATTTTATCCTACAGTAAATCTTGGTAAAATGTTACGCAGGTAGCTCGACCGATGAGAAAAGATACCAAATGCAATGAGGAAACATCGGATAAAGCGTCGGTTTGGGAAAAAAGACTGAACTTATGTGTTATTACTTTATATGGGCAACACCCGGCATGGTCCATAGTGGTAAGGGAAACAGCTGACCAAAAGTGAGGAAGAGAACATTGATGTCTGAGGAAAGGTCTCCAGATTCAAAATTTGCTTGTGGCTCCAAAGTATCAAGGCGTTTGGTGACACATGCCACCGAAAAGAGTTACAGAGACCTGTCGTGTGTTTTCATGCCAATCTAATCCTCACTGGATATTACCCTCTTACATTGGTGTGTGAGTGCTAACACATAAAATCATATGACGAGGCACTTTGTTCAAAACTACAAAAAAGTATAAACATGTTAAGAACGTAGCAGAGGTTTCAGAGAAGGACATTAATTGTCTCACCCTGTAGCATCTCATTGTAAAAACTGCGCTTGCAAATGTTTTTGTAAATCATTCTGATATTTATATCAAAAACAAATATTTTCTTCATTTTACTGAGTCCTATCTCCTACCTTTTTCTGGAAATGCTAAAGAAAACTTTTTTTTTCCTTTCCTGCCTCATAATCACAGTCTTGGAGAGGGTAGAAAAATGTAGGGGGAGTAATAGAGCTTTGTCTTCCCAGGTCTGCAAGGACATTTTATTATGTTCTCAATTTAGAGGGGGTCTTTTCTATGGGCCCCCTCGTAGCAGGAGCATCTCTCTTCAATAAGGCTTAAACTCATCCTCCATTCTTCACCTTCCAGAATCCCTACTTTATTTTGACATTTAGTTTTTGCCAAAACACACACTTTCTTTGCAGTCACTGAGTGGGTGTGAGGGTGTGTGGTTACATGGTTCACTGGGTGCATGTGAGTGTGTCAAAGAACTTCCTGAAAGTCACCTTCATCTTCTATTTGGAGCGAAAGGAAGACTGCATGGGCATCTCCTCTTACAGCTCCAGTTTCTGTATTTTTGATCAATAGCTAGCACTTAGTGCATGCACACACACTCGTGAGCACACACGCACACTCACATTCAAACACACACAGGTCTTTTACGGATAGTAATACTGCAGATTTATGATTGAAGAATGTATGTGTTTGAGGAGCTGTTATGGGGGCAAAGAATGGCTAAAATATAATGTTGACAGCTGCTGTAGAAACAAGCAGCAGCTGGGGAGGAAGACGCCCTGGCTGGGGGGAAATGTTTAGAAAGACAGAGACACAAAGACGTAGGGGGAGAATAATCATGAAAACATGAAGCACAGGCAGAAATGGGGTGACTGGTTCACACAAAGCTGTGCGGCTGTATGAAGGATAAGGCGAGTGCTGACACCCAGAGGACAGAGGCAGTCAACTGCACAGCAGAGATAACAGTCGGTGAAAAGAGGGAGGGGGTGGGAAGGAAGATGAAGGGAGACAGCAACAGAAAGAGGGGAAAAATGTGAAGACGGATAAGAAGAGGGGAAATAGGGAAAAAAGATAAGCTTAACTTGAATGGCACAAAACATTAAAATTGTACATAGATGAAAATGCTCATGTGAGATCCTCATATAAAAGGAACAAAGCTTTCTTATCTGAAAGTATTTTTTCATTGAAAAACATGATGTGATCAGAACTGTACTTATTTATAATAATCTTTCTGTATAGCAAAGATAGTGTTAAAGCATTTTAATTATTACTATTGTCCTTTATTTATTACAATAAAGTAAATACAATTTTACATTTACATTCTGATTCTAAAGATAAGTTTGATTAGGATCAAAACTTAAAGATGTCTCTTGTTAAAAAAAATAGTGGTGGTGTTTAAAAAAAACCTAAACTAGGGTCGGCTTGTTGCTTATCTTGCAGTTTAAGATGAGACATTATAGGGACTATGGGCAGTCTGTGGAGGTCATTGTTTAAGGTGTCAGGTGTAGCAACTGCCATAATGAAGCGAAACTTGACGACTGCCATGGAAGATTGCTTCATCAACATCAAAGAGGATTCCAGTGTCATTGGTACCAGACAGACATTGCTGAATTGGTTGAGGAGCTCATGAGCTTTTTGTATCAACTTATTGGGTGAAGTTTCATGAGGACAATAAGATAGAGCATTTGTATCCAAGTTCTGCCTTCCAGCTGTGTACTGCAACTTGAGTAAGAAAGTTCATAGGGCTGCAAGACTAGTGGCATCCAGTTTGGCAGAAGTCATGACGAATGTCACGGAATTACTGTCTGTGATTACGGTAAAATTGGCTCCATACAGACAATCCTGAAATGTCTCTGCCATGCTCCATTTAAGTGCCAAAAGTTCTAGTTTGTGCGCTGGGTAGCAGATCTTACTCTGGAACAACCCACAGCTGACAACTGCGATGGCCCTTAGTTTCCCCTCTTGTTCTTGGTAAAGCATAGCTCTGAGCCCAGTGGTGCCTGCATCAGTGTGTATTATGTAAGGCTGAGTTGGGACAGAAGCAGTGGTAAGTTTATCGGTGTGAGTGGAAAAGGTCAGCTGGTACTCTGGTGTCTATCTGATGCCAAAGGCTTGTTTTTGGTACAGCAGTGGGTTATCTGGACCTCTGAACTTCGGTCTATAAGCAGCCCCCCAGAGAAGAGCAGAGGAGAACCCCAGGGGAACAACCAAGCAGGCACAGTGCAAAATTCCCAGGGAGCTTCAGCGACGAGCCTACAGGCCCCACCAGCAGCCGTCCAAGCACATTGTTTAGGTATCTTTCTCCAACTCCACTGGTTGGTTTTCAGATTGTCGTTTCTAACAAATTTCAGCAGCAGCCTTCAAAGCTGAAGCTCTACATCTATAAGTCCGGCTCTGATATATTAGTGTTGGCTGCTCATCCTGTTAATGTGACAGGTTTTTTCATCTCAAAAACGCCCATCAATTGGATCAGTGCACGATAGGACACTTATCTTAAGAAAATGTACCACAATGTTTAAGCTCTCTGAGATGCTGCTGGAGAACAGAAATGAATTGAAAATAACACGAAGGAAAGAGAAGTTCTGTTTTAAGTTTGCCTTTTCACATGGTCCCAAACAGTAAATCAGTTCAAAACTCTCTATTCAGTCAATTTTTTTTTAAGAAATAAGGAAGGTTACATATAAAATAACCCAAATCCATGATGACACAATCTAAATTTATGCTTACGAGAGCTCCAGATAATTTATGCGTTTAACAAGAAGCACTGTGATTAAACTAAAATCGGTGTGTCCCACATGTCCTACATGATAAACCTCAGAAATCCAAACACTGAAGAGGCTACATATTGTTTCTTGTCCTGCATGTATGTTGACATATAAAAAAAAGCATTACATGGGTCTAAATATGTGGAAATGAAGCACATTTTGGAAAAAATAAAGCTTTGTCACACCTTTAACATATATCTGTCACTCTTGATGCATCACTGTTTTGTAAGTGTGTGACGGGGAAGAAAGGCATATAATTCACCTTGCTCTGCTTAATTGGGAAAGGTTACTTTTGCAATGACATCATCTTCTTCCTTTTTATTTATTTAAGGACAAAGTGACCATTTTAGGCTAAAAATCACATGATGTAGATAAGATAATAAAACTGAATGGAGTTATGCATGAGATTCGATTATTTTATGACATGTATCTTGTAATTCAAAAAACTAAAATCCAAGCTTAACTTATACGCATTGGTTTAAGCTCATGTGTTTGTTAACAAGTACAACATGGTAGTTGGAAAGGGGGAAATGACAACTCATGGGTATGAAATCGGGAACAACGGGCAAATCAGGAACCCTCTTGGATCCACAAAACACCACATTTCTGATATTTCTGCTTTTGTCACACACCTCCAACGACAACCATGGAAAGAAATGATTTATTCCTTTACCTCTACCATCTCTCTGTTTAGTTCTTTGCTATTTTTATTTCTTCTCAGAGTTTCTAAGCCTTGTTAAATGTCTTAGATTTGGGGGTCCAACTACATGCATTTCTTGGCTTTTAAAAACTTGCATATGGTACTCCTGCATAAAAAAACAACTTTGTAGTCAGCAAGGTTACTCATTAAAAGATGAGAACAGATGCAAAACTGCTGCAAATATCAGTTTTTTATCAAAAAACTCAATAGAAAATCTCAAGTGCACAGAGAAAAACACAAAAAGAGCTACCGTAAAGATTGAATAAGATGTACAACTGTTCTTGCAGCTCTGCCCTTTCTGATAACAAAGAGGCACTAAAAATAAATGTTGTCGTCAGTGTTGTTCAGGCTAGTCAGACTGATGAGATTTTGATAGAAATGTGACTCAGAATGTTTTTCAGATTTAAGGCCAACATATCAAACTTGCAGCATGGTTAAAGCAGTGTGTCATCAGTCAGGCTCGGTTTTTGAAGACACAATGAAAGTTATGCTGTTGCTAGTGTTAGTAGTTTCATCACAAACTATTTTTCTGTTAGTCCTTCAGCTTATTGTCCCTTTGGCTTCATCAGCAAATGCCATCACTGAACCTGTCGTGCCGAAACCATTGTCTATGAATACGTGGCCCATCATGGACAGCTCTTCGGTTTCAGGTGTAAGTCAGCCAAGCAGACATTTCAATTCCGAAGATGGATGCAGTACTTTAGAGAGAATGATAAGAAAAAGCTTGAGAGGTCTTTCACTGCAGGAATCAGATGCTTTTCTTACTTTTCTGCAGCCTGACTGACAGCTCACAGGAATGAGGCTTTTAACAGCTGTCTCCATCTTTAGCTGAGATGGAAGCCTGTGGTCCTAGATCACAATGACAAATGTGCTAGCTCAACTCCTTTTTGTTGGTTTGCTTGTCAAAAAGTTCAGCTCAATTAATCTGGATGTCCCTGCTGTGAACTGGTCTTTAAGTTTTCCTCTTCAATTAAAGCACAGAGCACTGCTGAGAATGACTCTGACTTCAGATGGATGCTGTTTACAAGCTGTCTTCCTCTTAGCACCCTGGTGTACCTGGCATCAGGCTAAACTGTCCCTGGGGGAACTCCCAGACCCTCCAGATCTATTTTCTCTATGACTTTAAGTGGGATTCCCATCTCCCACACCCCTCTTGGGACAAAAACCTCCCTGATGTTCTTTTGGTCTCTCTGCAGCTTCTTCATTCACTATGAAGCTGATGAATGCATCATTGTTTTCTATGTTTCTCCAAGTTACTTTGTGGGCATAATAAACTGCTCCATTAAAAATGCACACAGCCTGCTCCAGTATATGAAAAATATTGAGAGGCGTCCAGGGATCACTAACCTGTAAGATCCACTGGCACTCACACACACAGGCACACACAGGGACACACACACACACACACACACAGATCCCTGAGCAATGCAGTTTATTCTTCCCACGCTTTGCACCTCTCTCATACATCACAGGCCCTCGTCTCCCCACACAGTGTGGGATGGTGACTGCATTGTGACTCAGACATACAGGCACAGATAGAGAAACAACGAGAGAATGATGAGGATGAGGAGGTGGGAAGGGTTTCCTTCTGGTGGACCATTAAAAAAGAGCCTCTCACAGCACTGCTGGTGATGCAGCCAGGTATACAGTGTAGAAATATTCTGGGTCAAATGGGTTTTAAATTCTACAGTCTTGTTTTATTATGTAGCACTTTTTTGCTTAAATAAAACAAAATGTTATTATTAATATTATCGTTTACACTTTTTTGATGGGATGCAAGGTGGCGCAGTTGGTAGCACTGTTGCCTTGCAGCAAGAAGGTCCTTGGTTTGATTCCCATCCGGGGGTCTTTCTGCATGGAGTTTGCATGTTCTCCCCGTGCATGCGTGGGTTCTCACCAGGTACTCCGGTTTCCGCCCACAGTCCAAAGACATGCCTGTTAGGTTAATTGGTCTCTCTAAATTGCCCTTAGGTGTATGAATGAGTGTGTGAATGGTTGTCTGTGTGTTGCCCTGCGATGGACTGGCGACCTATCCAGGGTCTACCCCGCCTCTCGCCCATAGACTGCTGGAGATAGGCACCAGCTTCCCCGCGACCCACTATGGAATAAGCGGTAGAAAATGACTGACTGACTTTTTTGATTTTGTTTTGTTCTGTTAACACTTGTGGTTCCTGATCATTAGACTGTTGTTCATGAGCACAATTAAAGCCATGCTTCCTTAACTGTAGTATAAGTAGTACTTGGGATCCTTTTAGTGGTAATCCGATGACATTTTGTATTTTCTGGGAAAATAAAATGTAATAACTGTACTCGTACTCGTCGTCTTCCACTTATCTGGGACTGGGTCGCATGGGCAGCATACTCAGCAGAGACACCCAGACGTCCCTCTCCCCAGACACCTCCTCCATCTCCTCCGGGGCGGAGCCCAAGGCACTCCCAGGCCAGCAGACACAGCCTGGGCCATGGCACGCTTGGCCTCACGGTACCCGTCAGCCGCCTCAGGAGTCCCACAAGCCAACCACAGCCAATAGGACTCCTTGTTCAGCTTGACAGCGTCTCTTACTGCAGGTGTCCACCACTGGGATTCACTAGGTTCTGGGATTGCTGCCACGACACGCACCGCAGACCTTACAGCAACAGCTACGGGCAGTGGCATAGACAATAGATGCGAAGAACATGGTCCACTCGGACTCTATGTCTCCAACATCCCCCGGAATCTGGTCAAAGCTCTCCCGGAGAAGGGAGTCGAATATATTCCTGGCCGAGGGCTCCGCCAGACGATCCCAGCAGACCCTCACTATGCGCTATACCCTCTCCCCAGAGAGTGCATAGCGCAGGGCCCGATCCCCAGATGCTTAGAGCCAGCCTAAGCGTCCGGGGATCGGGCAGCTGAAGTCTCCACCTTCGTCCGCCACCCAATCCTCTTTGCACCGGTCCCTCACGGTTCCCCCTGCAGGTGGTGGGCCCACTAGGGGATGGCCTCATGTCTCTCGTTCGGGCTTGGCCTGGCCGGGTCCCGCAAGGAGCAACCTGGCCACCAGGCGCTCTCCGGCGAGTCCCGACCCAGGCCTGGCTCCAAGGTGGGACCCCGTCTCCACCGTACCGGGCGACGTCACGTGCCTTGATCTACTAGTCCTCATGAAGGATTCTTCAATAACTGTGACGGTGCTAATAAGTTCCCACATGGAATAAGATGAGCTGTTTAAGTAATCTGGTTCTTTTATTCATTAGAAGCAGTGAAACAGAAACATGTCTTGTTTCATTACCTCTAAAGTCACAAACTGGAACTGAGTTCCAAGTTTAAAAACCAGTGGAATTTGCCAATCAATAAACTTAGTATCCACGCCGACTACTGGCTAATCATTTATGTTTTCTCTGTATTTTTAAATATGGCAACAACATTTTATAAGACGCTATTTATAGGCTAAAGGTTTAAGCTGCAATGTGGTCATATTGGATTGAAAGGTTGTGATTGATGAGGAACATTCAACTTTCCCACTATGAATTCTGACTTCTAGGGACCTTTTTGTTGATTTTTTCCAACTCTAAACAAGAGATTTTCAATTACTAAATAAAACTGGAACACAACCCTAAACCTTACCCTTTAACCAATCATTCAGTCCCACTGTTTTTGTTGACTGGTTTTTCTGAAAGAGACATGAATTATAAAAATGTTATCAAAGAGTTTGCAATTAATTAACCATAATTAATTGCATTTTTAACAAATAGCAATATTAGACGAAATAGGCAATGCATAATTAGACATGAATTGAAATTATTTTGGCTGTGAACCCTGTCATCTGGTCCATCGTTGGCTAGCTACATGGTTTGCCAGTAAAGTAAAAACTTTCTGCCCAATAAGCCAATCAGTGCAGTATCATCACTTCTCACTGTTCAACAAACTTTCCTGTGCTTGCATGGCAACCAAACTTTGGGTAACTCACTGCCAACGACTGGTTAGGATTATGTGTATAAATGTTAAAAGTGTACCAGAAATTAGAAAACTGAAACAAATATGATGAAATATATTATCCTTGAATACCCCGTTTCTTTTGTAAATAATTACTCTAGATTGCCATACTGAAACAGCAGCTCTAGACATCACTCAACAAAATGAAAGACCCATGCCCTGCCTGTTCCACTGTTGCTTTTTAATGCCTCTTGGAATGACTGTTCTTTCGGTAAAAAGTAGTGTTCTGATGAAGACAATGTTTCCCACCGGTTCGAGGTCAGTAATCAAACATAAAGAATATCAGTGAAACTGGCCACACATCTGCCCAAAAAGGTTGGACTTACAGTACCAGGATCATTTCATTTCACTGAGGCATCACTCAGATTACACTCAGGTGAAATTATTCACCTCTCCAAGTTCTTGATCAAGGAAATCAATTCAAAGCCACCTGTGGGATTTTCTCAGGGTAGCAGTTTCACATATTAGCTGATTAGGACACCACTCACAGAAAGATGCATGTAATCAGCATTTTGTAATCCTGATCACCCTTGATGCAAATTAGGTCATATTTAGAGCAGGTAATATTCAAATCATGCTTATTTATGCTAAACTTTAGTCTATTTCACAGAAATGTTTAGTCACCTTAATCACCTACTTCATTTTGATTTTTTACAGCATCCTATGACACACACTGCTGCTTTACAACAAATGCATTTGGCTTTCAAAGGCACCAGCTCTGCTCATTATACACAGCACCAAATTTCTTTTATTGGGACCAAGTTGCTTGTTTTCGGCTTGTTTTCATAAATTGGCTTGCTTGTTATGTCACAAATTCTGGCAACAAGGACTCTAACTGTCAGCTCAAAACAGAAAGGCTGCGGGAAGACACTTTCGAGGCAATATGTGACTCATTCTGTTAAAGGGATGTTGATGTACAACACCACAAACCGCTATGCAGTTAACAGAAGCTTAACTTGTCATTAATCAGAAAGTAATGAGTAACATGTAAACGAGGATAACAGAACATCCTACATGTAACTCATGTAAAAACCATCACTGGAATTTTGCCCTACCTTGAGTCTGTATTGTCCTTATCTGGACAACACGGGCAACATTACATGGACACGTTTTAAGGTGTCAATAAGGCAATGAGCTCGTTGCAGATATGAAACAGTAGCAATGAAATCACAAATGCATTTACATGACAAAACCAATCCCACCATCAGCTTATCAACAGTTCAGTTTTATTCCAACACGGTCACTAAATCATAAATACAGATAAACAATTTGACATATGAAGCAGTCTAATAATCAGCCATAAAAACATTGTGTTTTACTAGTTAAAATGTTATATATTCAATTCAATTCAATTTAATTCAGTTTTATTTATATAGCGCCACTTCACAACACATGTCGCTTCAAGGCACTTAAAAAGTCGATTCAATCGAATCATACAGATTTAAAGTTAGGTACATTCCAATTAATCCTAACTATCAAATAGCACAGTTGGATTCAGTTTACTATTCAAATGGTTAAAAAAATTCTATCTAAGGAAACAGCAGATTGCATCAAGTCAGTTACTTGCAACATTCACTCCTGGATATATTAAATGTACAATTTAATTTACACTGTGTAAAAGAACATTTGACGTGATTCACTACAGCTCTGTGTGGTCTACCGTAAACAAAACATGTATGGACAGTGCCTTGCACATCTGTCGAATGTACAAAGTTCCCACAAACAGAGATTTGTTCTTCACACTGTGCTGTCAATGATTCAGTTACCCTAGCTCAATTGGAAGAGTATTGGTCTTATAATCCGAACGTTGACAGTTTAATTCCATCTTCCTTTCTACATCAGTGTGTCCCTCAGCAAAGCATTTGTTAATGAATTTATTCAGGAAAAATGTGTAATTTTAGAATACATATGTAAAATGCTTTCAGAAAAAAATCATCTTGTTCTTAAAAACTTGTGTAGATTGCCACATGCAAGTAATTTGAAGTATTTTCCTGCAAGCTAGTATGATGTAGGGGAAGAAACTGTTTAAGAGACGGCATCCACCCCACTTTGGATGGAGCAGCTCTTCTTTCTAGGAATCTGGCCAAATTTATTAGTTCTCCAAAACTCTGACAACCCAGGGTTCAGACCAGGAAACAGGGTCGTAGTTTAACACTCCTCTCTGCAGCTTCTGTACTGCTACCCACCCATTACCCTATTAAGACAGTGTCTCGCCCATGACCAAAATTGAATAGCCTGAAAAATAATCTAAAAGAAGGAAATCATGAAAATCTCACAGAAATAAACACAACTCAGACTAAAAAGAAAAAGAAAACAATTAAATGTGGCTTACTGAACATAAAATCCGTCTCTTCAAAGACTTTGCTAGTTAATGACTTGATTTGTGACAATCAGATTGATTTATTTTGTCTTAAAGAAATCTGGCTGCAGCAAGAGGATTAAGTTACTATAATAAGTCAACCCCTACTAATTATTTACATTTTTACATACCTCGAAATAGTGGGCGAGGAGGAGGAGTAGCAACCATCTTTCAGTCCGATTTATTGATTAGTCCCAGACCAATTAATAGCTACAAACCTTTGAATATTTAATCCTTAGTTTTCTTCATCCAAATTGCAAAGCACTAAAACCAATTCTGTTTGTTGTTTTGTACTGTCCACCAGGCCCTTGCTCTCAAGTTTTAGATCGGTTCTCAGACTTCTGATCTGATTTAGTGTTAAATAAAGATAAGGTTATCATAGTGGGGGAGTTTAATATTCATGTTGACACTAAAAGTAATAGCCTAAATATAGCCTTTAATGCTATGTTAGATTCAATTGGCTTTGCTCAAAACATTAACAAACCTACCCACCTTTGTCTTCATTCTCTGGACCTTGTGCTGACATATGGCATTAAGTGTAAAGAAATAACAATATTTCCTTATAACCTTGTTCTGTCTGACCATTTTTTAATAACCTTTGAGTTTAATTTAACTGAGTACTACTCACCTGAAATAAAATTTCATTATAGTAGATCATTATCAGTCAATGCTGTAACAACCTTTAAAGAACCTGTTCCACTTTTAATTTCCTCATTATCACAGAAAAACACAGTGGAGGGCAATCATTTTGTTTCTGCCCCTTCACAAATTGATTCTCTTGTTCATAGTGTAACTTCATCATTGCGTGGTGCATTAGACAATGCAGCCCCCTTGAAAAAGAAGGTAATTATATATTGGAGGCTGGCTCGTGGGTTTAATCTGGAGCTGCGTACTTTAAAACAAAATGTTGGAAAATTGGAGGGAAAATGGCGCTCTACACACTTACAGGATTCCCACTTAATCTGGAAAAATAGCCTACTGTTGTATAAAAAAGACACTTCGGCAAGCTAGAACAGCTTATTTCTCATCATTAATAGAAGAGAATAAGAATATTCTTAGGTTAATCTTTAGTACCATTGCTAAACTTACACAGAGTCATATCTCTGTTGAGCCATCCATTCCCTTAGCTCTCAGCAGTCATCATTTTATGTTTTTTGTTGTTGTTTTTTTTATAAAATTGATTCTATTACAAACAAATCATTGGCATACTCCCCAAGATGATTACTTCATCCTCAGTATGCGAGTCAACATTGGAAGTAACTGTAGAACCTGATCTGTGCTTGGACTGTTTTTATTCTGTGGAGCTTCCTGAGTTATCACAAATATTAGCTTCATCTAAACCTTCAACTTGTATGTTAGACCCAATCCCAACCAAATTATTTAAGGAAGGTTCCCTCTGATTACCAGCGCCATTTTAGGTATGATTAATCTGTCCTTAGTAAATGGATATGTACCACAAGCTTTTAAGGTAGCTGTAAAGAAACCTTTACTTAAGAAACCTTCGCTTGATCAAGATGATTTAACAAATAACAGACCTATATCCAATCTTCCATTCTTATCTAAAATTCTTGAGAAAAGTTGCTAATCAAGTGTGTGAGCATTTACACACAGTAATGACCTGTTTGAAGAGCTTCAGTCAGGTTTCAGAGCTCATCATAGCACTGAAACTGTTCTGCTGAAAGTCACTAATGATATTCCTATGGCCTCAGATAATGGACTTGTGTCTGTACTGGTCCTGTTAGATCTCAGTTTTGCATTTGATACATTCGATCACAACATTATCTTAGAAAGGCTGGAACATGCTGTAGGGATCAGGGGAACAGCAATATGCTGGTTTTAATCTTTTTGTCTGACAAAGGTGATAAATATTCTTTAAACTCCAATGAAAGCACAGGGTTCATTGCTTGGGCCAATTCTCTTCACTATATATATATATAAAAATGATCAGGCAGCAAGGGACACATTTTCACTGCTATGCTGATGATACTCAGCTTTACTTATCCATAAATCCTGATGAGCCCAACCAGTTAGACAGACTACAAGCATGTCTTGATGACATAAAAACTTGGATGACTTTAAATTGTCGGCTTCCAAATTCAGACAAGACAGAATTTGTCATCTTTGGAACGGAATCTTTGAAACAGAAACTGCTTAGTCAGTCACCTAACCTTGATGGCATTAAATTGACTTCCGGTAATAAAGTAAAACACCTTGGTGTTGTTTTTGACCAGGACATGTCATTTAAATCCCATATTAAATAAGTTTGTAGGATGTCCTTCTTTCACCTCTGGAACGTTGCCAAAATTAGAAATATTGTATCCAGGAGAAACGCTGAAAAACTAGTCCATGCATTTGTTACTTCAAGGCTGGACTATTGTAATTCTTCACTACCAGGATGTCTACAAAATGCAGTTAAAAGCCTTCAGCTGATTCAAAATGCTGCAGCAAGAGTTCTGATGAAAATTAAAACAAGAGATCATATTTATCCTATTTTAGCTTCACTTCATTGGCTCCCTGTTAAATCCAGAATAGAATTTAAAATTCTCCTCCTCACATATAAAGCCTTTAATGATCTAGCTCCATCATACATTAGATATCTGATTGGTCCATATATTCCTAACAGAGCACTTCGTTCTCAGACTGCAGGTTTACTGGTGGTTCCTAGAATCTCTAGAAGTAAAATGGGAGGCAGATCCTTTAGTTATCAGACACCTCTCCTGTGGAACCAGCTCCCAGTTTTAGTCTCTGAGGCAGACACCCTGTCTACTTTTAAGGCTAGGCTTAAAACTTTCCTTTTTGATAAAGCTTATAGTTAGAATGGCTTAGTTATCCTGAGCTATCTCTGTAGTTAGGCTGCTATAGGCTTCGGCTGCTCGAGGACATAATGACCACTTTCACTCTCTCTGTTACACTCTCATACTACTCTTCAATTTTGCATTATTTGCTGTTATTTCAGCTTTTAACTTTATGTTCTCTCTCTTCCTAGCCTGACTCTGTATCTACCTGTGACACCTTCCTGGAGGGGGGGCATCGTCCAAGCTTCTGCTGCCAACAACTTAATGCTCACCTTCTACTGTTGATACACTTTCAGTGTTTAACCCTATTTTTCTCCTAGACATAGCTACTGACTGAGCTTCTACTGTGACTAACTCTATGTGCTTTCATTCCTACTCTAAACTTAAAAACTGGCTCAGAGTTTATCTGTTTTTTCTTCCTAGATGAAACCACTAGGAGCTACATTCATTAACATTTACTTTTCCTTCTTACAGAAAGTACTCCTGGATCAGTGCTTCGGTCTCTGCTCTGTTCTCTCAAACCCTCAGTCGGTCGTGGCAGATGGTCCCTCTCACTGAGCCTGGTTCTGCAGGAGGTTTCTTCCTGTTAAAAGTGAGTTTTCCTTTCCACTGTCGCTACATGCATGCTTAGTATGAGGGATTGCTGCAAAGTCAACGCCAGTGACTGTCCACTGTCGCTACATGCTCATCCAGGAGTACCGAATGCTACAATTCACTGACTCGATGTAATCTACTGGGTTTCCTTGGATAGATAAACTTTTTAACCAATTTAAATAAATAACTGAATCTGACTGCACTGTTTGATAGTTAGGATTAACTGTAATGTATGTACCAGACTTGAAATCTGTATGATTCAATTGAACTGACTTTGTGAAGTGCCTTGAGACGACATGTGTTGTGAATTGGCGCTTTATTAATAAAGCTGAATTGAATTTTAGGGTGCCAGAAAGAAGAATTGTTGACTGACTGGAAAGAACTCACTCTGACCATCACGCTTCATAAACAACCTCGCAGTTTACCACAGTGGCCTTTACTAGTGGCACCTCAGACAGTGCAGTTAGTGTTACTGTTTAAGTCATCCATGCAGCCACTTGAAAGGTCAAGAATGAATCAGTACATATTCTGATGGAAAATATTATCCTGTAATGTCTGCTTGTCAGATTGCAAAAATATCAAGTCTGAACATCATAAGCCTTGTAAGGATTATGATTATTGATTAATTAATATTTATCTAAAATTATAATAAAAAAATCATAATTCAGGAAAATAATTTCTTAACCAAAAATCATTAATTATGAATAGAAATAAGAGATGTCCTCTGGTCTTGTTATTATGGGCTCAAAGCTCTTGATAATTACAATTAGCTATTCATCATTAATAATTTTTAAATTATTAACCAAAACCACAAAATATCACTGTTTATCTAACCGCTTCACCGAAGGTGGGGGAACTTCAACCTTGTTTTAACGGATAAATCACTCCTGCACGAAATAAACACGAACACTTCTCTTAATTATATATATGAATATTTATTGAAGCCAAATAATTCTGATATACCACCATTCTGGTCCAAAAACTTTCACCTAACTAACAAGCACTATTCTACACAAAGGGAATAAAAATGACTACCTAAAAATAATAATAAAAGTGTCTATGAAGATCAAACCAGCAGTTTTATGGACAAAATGTGCAATTTGGGTTAACATGGATGGAGAAGCCCTCCTGGTGTGCTGTTGTCTTGATTGCAGCAATCAGCTGGTAACTGCTCTGAATGGAAAAACTTTAAAAGTCCAACTTCTAACTCCCAGCTGAATTGGGATCAGCCAGACAAAACATGAACACGGATGATTCAGCGCACAGCAAATCAAACACACCTCAGCATAAAACACTTCAATCAGTACTGCATGCAACAAGTTGATACCTTGGATTAACTACTGGTGATTCTACATCCCTTTACTTATGCCTCATCCTGCCCAGACTATCCAATTTAATATCAAAGAAAAGAACAAAATAACTTTGACGTTGATTTCTTCTCTCCACCGGTTGAGCATGGGTCAGGTCTGAAGAAAAACGAAGGGGGGGGGGGGGGAATCACGCGTCCATGATCAACTCTAAAGAAAAACGGTAAACTTCTTATCCGTCCAGGAGCGGAAAATATGAAGGACCATTTAGTCGACTGAATCAACAAGGAGGAAACTCATCTCCTTGGACATACAACCTCTGTGGGTTTCCACCTGCACTGGTTGTTGCCGTGGTCTCCGATCAGTATATGAATCTTCTGACCTTCATGTATCAGACAGAATTCCAGCTTTCAAGCTCTTCCGGGAATGGCCGTGCGGAGGAAAAGTTTGCCTGCGAGCTTTTGTCTCTACAGATATGCGCCTCTTTTGCGTCGTCCCGAGAGACACGCTGGAAATGGCAACGAAAGTTTATTTTCCGCGGGTTTTATAATCCTGGGTGACGTCAGAACTGTGATGTCTGTTGAGCTGCACATGTTCAACTGTGCAACCAAAATGGATGACTCCAACATCGTAATTAGTGAAACCAGTAAGTAAAAGATAATCAGCATGAACAAAAAAAAAAAATGAAATTATGTAGCAAAACAATAGACAAGATATCACCAGCTGGGACAGTTGCTATTTATGAGGAAGTCTTCCTTGGATCTGTCATGATTTGAGGGTGTTTTGGGGTTTTTGTTTGTTTTTTTTTTAGTTATTCTTATTTCCAGTTTTTGATCTTGTTTCTGTTTATCATTTTCCTGGCTGTGCTTTAGTTTCTTATTATTGTTTTCTATTTCATGTTCTGTACATTATGTCTTCCTGATTAGTTTGTATTATTGGATTTCTGTTTTGCCTAGTCACGTTTTGTTCTTCCTGCACCTGTCAACCTGCA
Organism: Girardinichthys multiradiatus; assembly: GCF_021462225.1. Taxonomy (NCBI): domain Eukaryota; kingdom Metazoa; phylum Chordata; class Actinopteri; order Cyprinodontiformes; family Goodeidae; genus Girardinichthys; species Girardinichthys multiradiatus. The sequence goes on along the minus strand of NC_061796.1, from coordinate 24,840,082 downwards.
ATCAGCTTCATTTGGTCAACCTGCATCATGCAATCAGTTTCTCGTTTCACCTGCACCATGCTCCATATATACTTCATAATTCGTGGAGTCATTCATTTACTCATCATGGAAACATTACCACTTCTTTCCTGTCATTTGTTCCTGTTTTGCCTGTTTGTTCATGACTCCTCCTGAGAGTGAGTTTTTTGTTTTGGCTTAAAATAAAGCCTTTTTACTTTACGTTACACTGCCTGTCCATCTGGATTCTGGGGTCCACTATGATCAGCCATCGTGACAGGATCCAGTTGTTGAACAAGTTGTTGGAAACCAAAGATTCTTAACTGGTTAAATTAATACTGTTTTACTAACTTTGAAATGTGCAGCATGTATTACATTTTCTGCAGCAATGAATGCTTTTGGTAAGTGGCTTATATTTAAACAGATAACATTAACTGGGTTGAAGATGTGTAATACTTTGCTGTTGTAAAAATAAAAGTGTTACTGATCGTTTTCATTTCCTCATAAACATCAAAGTGTCAGTCTTCACCAAGTCTGTGGTAATACTTGCCTTTCCAGGCACTATTTTGATTACTGGATAAGGAATCGTAGACATTTTGTAGTTTTGTAGACAAACATTCCTGTTTTCCTAACTCATGTCCAAAATACCTCCAAACAACACTGAACTTTGAATTAAAGAGGTGTCATGAATAAGGCTACATTAACACTGCAAGTCTTGATTGTTAATTCCAATTTCTTTGCTAAAATCTTATTTTTCTTCGAGTGGTCATTTAAACTCATAATTAAATTCAACTGCCATCAGACTTCAGTCTGAGCAGTTTATGACACCAAAGTGACCCGAATGTGCAAAAGGAGAATGTAGAGGTCACACAGCAGCATACTGTTTATGGAATGGATGTGGATCTCTCTGTGTTACTACGAAGTTGTTGCAATAGGAGCTGACAATATTATGACCATATCATGCACAAGATGACGAAAGGTAAGAAAAAAAGACAGCACAACTAATTACAATGGTCTTTATTGGTGCAGTGACCTTTGTAGAGACGTCTGTGTGTATGCATAGTCAGAGCCAATCATGTGGATGTCAATTGAAATGGAGTTTTGACGAAAATTCAGAATGAAAGACTCACCTTCACCGCCTGAGCCTTCCATTGACTCTTCTGTGCATCTCTCTGCCTTCCAATCAGCTTCCAATCACCTTCCAATGCCTCGCTTTTAAAGGACCTTCAGCTGTGTTCATCTTCGCTTGTCAGCTGAGCTCATCTACGACTTCGACGCCTCCTCGCACTGTTCGTAACAGACTCTCATAATCCTTCCTCCCCTTGCGCTCGTAGGAATGCTCGCCTCGCCTTGATGGCTCATTTCTTCCTTGTCTCAGCTCTGGGCAAGTGGAAAGCACATTAAAAACTCCTTCACTTCTCTTGCTAAGCGTCGCTGAGGTGGCCCTGCCCCCTCACCGGCTCCCGCCGCTGCGTCACCCGGCTTGGTTTCTCCAGCAGTTTCTCCTTCCATCTTCATCCCTCAAACTGACCATCCCACAATTTTCCCTGCTTCATTCATCTCGTTCATGGATTCTCTCCAGCGCTCTACGTCATCCCTTACTCACCTGCTCTGTGAGTTCGCTACCATCCCAGCTACGCCAGCACTTCCTCTATCCCGCTGCATCGTCACTGCCCTACCACCATCCCACCCTTGCTAGCGCCTGGCCTAGCTCGTCTCTAGGTGAGATGTATCACTCCACTCTCTCTTCTCTATCTTTTTCATTCAGGTGCTCTTCAAGCCTGCGATGTTTCCCACCCCTTTTTTCATTCAGGTTGATCACTTACTCTCATGTATTTTATCATCTCGTTCAGGCTCAGCTCTAAATCCTACGGAGGCAGCTCATTAATCTGGTTTCTCTCATTTTACCATTTCCCGAGGCAGTCTAATGTATCGCTTCCTCTGATGGCTTTTTCTGCTTCGTTTAAATCATCTCGTCCCCGGCTTTCTGTCCGAACTACTGACGTCTCGGAGTTCCTCCGGTCCTTGGTCCCCAGAAGCAATCACACTCTAAATAGCACTTTCTCTTTAAAGAACAACTCTCAAACAGCTTGTAACTTTCAACTCTTTTATTCTAAATTAAGCAGAGGAATGATTACAGTTAGATGATTACACCAATTCAAAAGCTATAGAATCCAATCTTATCTAGTCAATAAACACATCACACCTATGCCCTCTCGGGTCAAGGTAACAACACCAACTTGCAGTGTGGAAGCTGTTACTGAAGGAAGAATACTCACAGTTAATTATTATACGTTTCAGTGGGGTGTTGTAAAGTGTTGCCAGAGGAAGCACAAAAGGGGTAAGACACTATTGAACACAGAGATTTATTTAGTATAGAGGCATGCTGCCATTCATTTTGGCTGCTACTATTAAACAGGGAATAAGCCTCAAAGTAGTATGTCAAAGTTGCATCGTTGCTAACAATGCTCACCAGGCTATTCACTTCAACAAAGATGTGAAAGTGTTTACAAAATCTCAACTACTTAACATTCTGTCTTTGTTTTGAATCAGTAAAAGCATTGTCTCTGCTGGTAATATAAACTGATATAACTAACGTCTGATTATAATTCCGCAAGATAAATCAGAATCGACTAAAATACTTAGCTGCAATTCTGAGGCTTTATAGAAGCCTGAGCTCAGATGTAGGGCCACAAATCACTTATTTCTGCAGCTAGTACTAAACAATAAATACAATATGAAGAATAATTCCAAGAATTGTGGTTAAGCAAGTTATTTCACTCTCTGACTTGTCAAAGACACATCAAACCATAAAGAATTTGGCATTCAAAAGTTAGTATAAGTTTGGTACCTTGTAGCAATTTTGCTTTTCATTTGAAAGAAACCGAATAGATACAATAAATCTTAGCCAGCCTCTGCCACGGCTGAGCTCCTTATAATGTATGAAACAAAATTAGAGGCATCTTTCACAGGCACACTGAGTTCACACACTGATTGACTTTGTTTTAAATCAGAGATGCCTGAAGTTGTTATAACACAACATAGTAACTGCTTGCTGCAGGACTATAAAAAATATTAACATACAGGGGTTGGACAATGAAACTGAAACACGTGTCATTTAATGTGGGAGGTTTCATGGCTAATTGGACCAGCCTGATAGCCAGTCTTCATTGATTGCACATTGCATCAGTAAGAGCAGAGTGTGAAGGTTCAATTAGCAGGGTAAGAGCACAGTTTTGCTCAAAATATTGAAATGCACACAACATTATGGGTGACGTACTAGAGTTCAAAAGAGGACAAATTGTTGTTGTGCGTCTTGCTGGCACATCTGTGAACAAGACAGCAAGTCTTTGTGATGTATCAAGAGCCACGGTATCCAGGGTAATGTCAGCATACCACCAAGAAGGACGAACCACATCCAACAGGATTAACTGTGGACGCAAGAGGAAGCTGTCTGAAAGGGATGTTTGGGTGCTAACCCGGATTGTATCCAAAAAACATAAAACCACGGCTGCCCAAATCACGGCAGAATTAAATGTGCACCTCAACTCTCCTGTTTCCACCACAACTGTCCGTCGGGAGCTCCACAGGGTCAATATACACGGCCGGGCTGCTATAGCCAAACCTTTGGTCACTCATGCCACTGCCAAAAGTCGGTTTCAATGGTGCAAGGAGCGCAAATCTTGGGCTGTGGACAATGTGAAACATGTATTGTTCTCTGATGAGTCCACCTTTACTGTTTTCCCCACATCCGGGAGAGTTACGGTGTGGAGAAGCCCAAAAGAGGCGTACCACCCAGACTGTTGCATGCCCAGAGTGAAGCATGGGGGTGGATCAGTGATGGTTTGGACTGCCATATCATGGCATTCCCTTGGCCCAATAATTGTGCTAGATGGGCACGTCACTGCCAAGGACTACCGAACCATTCTTGAGGACCATGTGCATCCAATGGTTCAAACATTGTATCCTGAAGGCGGTGCCGTGTATCAGGATGACAATTCACCAAAACACACAGCAAGACTGGTGAAAGATTGGTTTGATGAACATGAAAGTGAAGTTGAACATCTCCCATGGCCTGCACAGTCACCAGATCTAAATATTATTGAGTCACTTTGGGGTGTTTTGGAGGAGCGAGTCAGGAAACATTTTCCTCCACCAGTATCACGTAGTGACCTGGCCACTATCCTGCAAGAAGAATGGCTTAAAATCCCTCTGACCCCTGTGCAGGACTTGTACATGTCGTTCCCAAGACGAATTGATGCTGTATTGGCCGCAAAAGGAGGCCCTACACCATACTAATAAAATATGTTGGTCTAAAACCAGATGTTTCAGTTTCATTGTCCAACCCCTATATATATATACATACACTGAACAAATATATAAACGCCCAAAGTAAAATATTGTTGCCATGTGGAGTTAACAACTGTAAATGAGCATTTCCTGACATTTTATTGTACAAAAGTAATGTTTCTCTTGATTTGTGTATAATTTTCAATCCAACTTGCTGTCAGTGAGCACTACTCAGTGAGTTGTTTTTTACTCAGTGCATGGGTGGGGCATGTCCAGTGGGTGATCAGACAAAATGAGCAACAGCTGGACAATCCTTGGACTGGGGACAATAAAAGGCTACCCCAAAATGTCAAATTTAGTCACAAGTCATGATGCCTCAGATGTCGCAAGTTATGCGGGAGTGTGCCATTGGCATGTTGGATGCAGGGATGTCCACCAGAGCAGTAGCTGCACGGCTCAGTGTCCATTATCGGACCATAGGCTGTTTAAGAGTTCGTTTCCAACAGACTGTCACTGCTGCAAATTGACCTCATCCTCGTCGGCCACGTGTGATCACTCCAGCACAAGATCGCCACATCCGGCTCGTCCATCTGCGGGATTGGCTTAAAACCAGCGACACACACAGCTGATGAGACTATTGGTCTGCACAACAGGCACATCACACCTAAGACTGTCCGTAACCGCCTACAAGAAGCCAACTTGCATGCTTGGCGCCCTCACCATGGTATGGATCTCACTGCTGTCCGGGGTAGGAACCGATTCGCATGGGCAAATGCACATGTCCGATGGCCCTTGGCACGCTGGAGAAGAATGATGTTGACGGATGAATGCAGGTTCCAGTTGTATCGTGCAGATGGAAGACAGCGTGTCTGGCAAAGCGTAAGTGAACGGTTTGCAGATGCAAATGTTATTCCCCAGGGTTGTCCATGGAGGTGGTGCCATTATGGTGTAGTCAGGCATCACATAAGGGCAAAGGACACCATTGCACTTCATTGAAGGGAATCTTAATGCACAAAGGTATCGGGACGTCATCCTCACCCCATGTTGTGCCGTTTGTGCGCCAGCCTGACATCACCTTTCAACATGACAATGAGCGACCTCATGTTACCACTCATCTGCATGGAATTCCTTCAAACAGAGGACATTGAAGTTCTAGACTGGCCTGCACATTCCCCAGACATGTCCCCAATAGAGCATCTTTGGGATGTTCTGGATAGGCGTGTCCGGGACCGTGTTCCAGTTCCAGGCAATGTGGATCAGTTCCATGTGGCACTCCAGGAGGAATGGAATAACATTCCACAGGCCACCATAGACAATCTGATCAATTCCTTGCGCAGAAGATGTGTTGCTCTGAGAGACGCAGGTGGCGGACACACAAGATATTGAAAAATCAAATTCCTCAACCTAACCCCTATCATGTTCAAAGGACTGTCAATCTGCTACAAATGGCCATACCACGATGTTATCAATGCCGATATGAAGATCAGTAATTACTGAAAATATATTTTGAGTTTCTATATATATTGCGTAACCCAAATGTTAATAAACCTCTTATATTTGACATGGGGCGTTTATATTTTTGTTCAGAGATAGATAGATAGATAGATAGATAGATAGATAGATAGATAGATAGATAGATAGATAGATAGATAGATAGATAGATAGATAGATAGATAGATAGATAGATAGATAGATAGATAGATAGATAGATAGATAGATAGATAGATAGATAGATAGATAGATAGATAGATAGATATTGTGTTTTATATCAGCAGCTAGAACTGCCTGATTGTTGCTTGCTATTATTAAGTATTTAAGCCTGATGGACTGCGGGTCCTTCTTCAGTTTATAGATACCCACTGCACCCCACTTAAATAAATGTTGTGGGTGGTACTGAGCAGACCTGAATTTCCATCTAGCAAATGTACTTCTGAATCAAGGTATTAAATGGAAGAAAACAAAGCTGTGCCATAGTACAATGTCTTATAGTTAAACAAGAGAAAAAAGAAAGGAGCAGTACTTTTGAGACGCTGAATTTGAATTTCAGCTATCATGTTTTAGATAAATATTGTACTTTTCTGTGGCTGAAATAGAATGCAACTAAACCGAACATGAAAAGTAAACAGTCAATCCTTTGGGGATGTTCTCTGGCAGGAACTCATCAGTGATTGCTGGATGTTCGCATCAGGCATAGCACATTAAAACTTATTTTTCTGTTCAGGTTCACCTGTAAACCCACACACTCTGTTTTTGAACTTACCCAGAAATCCCATTCAGGAAATCCCAAACATTTTAAAGTTCTTACAACATTCCCTAATAACATGAATGTCTTTGTTATTCAAATAAACATGTTTTAGACAACGAGCTTTGGACTGGATGTAGTCCTAACACAACAATCAGACTGTGTTTTTGCATCTTACTTGTACTGTCTGATCAGTATCTTTTGACTACTTTGTGGCTTGAGATGTGCATTATGTGTAACCTGGTAGTGACCTATCCGCCTACAATAGTGTTTCTAATATTACCAAATACTAATTTTGTTTAAATTTTAGATGAAAACGCGTGATAACCAGGCATCTTACTCAGAAAAAAACCTTTTAATCAACTTTTCTGCTTTAACATATAAGCTACTTCTTTTTTGTCGGTTTTAGGCTCAGACTGTAAGCACTGTTTACCTAAGAAAGGGACATCAAGGCAAGAAAATTAAAAATGACGTAAAGAACTTAAAAAATACAATGCAACAAAAAATATGTTAAAAATAATGTGGTCAAAATGTTGGCATAAGATTTAAAGTAAGAAGTACAATGTAAATTTAAGGAAAGTTAACAGAAACTATTTAAAATAAGCCTTTGCCTCATCATGGAAGCTGTAGTCTGAAATAAATACTTTAGTCATAATTCAAAGCAGTCTACAGTTTCTGTACATCTCAAAAACTGAGGAAATTCTCATCTTGCTACTTACATTTACACTGTGCTGTGACTGTGAGGCAATGTGGTCATGAAGTGACACAAAAATATAACATTGTTTGTCATCAGCATATGTATGGCAAAATATGTTATTATGCTATAAAATATAGGGCCTGATCTTCAAAGGTCCCAAATAGGGGGTGCTAAATTGCTTGCGCAATATAAAAACTGCACGTGCAATAAGTGGGCATGTTGCGTGCGATCGTCAAAGATTGCAAGTGCAATGGAAAACTGGTGCAAAAGAGGTGCAGACTGCCCTATTTAAATGAGGAAATTGCATGTGCAACTGGCTGGCAGCTACTGCTCCCAGTGGAACAAGAAGAAAAGCAAACATATCCTCTGCTGTGCTGCTTTAAACATGCAGGGGTTGTTGCGCTGCATCACCATAAATGATCCAGTTGCTGTTATTTTTCTTTCTGTTCCATTCGGCTCCTCCTTTTCTGGACTGTTACAGTTTGTTAGCCTTTCTTGTCACTATTCACAGCAGCAAGTTTGTCATCTTAGCCACTGCCCAGATTAGAGTATTTCTCCTCTCTGTTCATTTGTGCAGGGTGCTTCTGAGCGCGTAATTGCGCATGCAGAAGGCTGAGTTTGAAGTTGTTCTGCGAGTAAATGCTTTATGTTTGTGGTTCAGACTGACCCAGTGAGGCAAAGACTACATCCTGCTTTGCCTTTAATTAAACTATGGAAGTACAGGATATTGTGCAGGAGGGCAGAGCTGTGTGCAGAGTAGCACGTGCCCTCCCATCAGTTCGCACACAGAGCAGCTGGTCTAGGCTGACAATACCACAGGAGCCTCTACCGCTTGTTAATTGGGTTGCTCGACGTAACCCACAACAAATTGGCTGGCAATTTCCTGTCAATTAATTTACTAGAGGATTGCCTCCCTTGATCTTTAAATTCTTCTCTGAGACTCACCATGTACTTTTTGCTTTTAGAGTATATGTTTGGGGAGTTTGGAGTTTATCATAAACAGCCACAAGCATGAATGTAGCCCGTTTGTTGTCCCTCTGATAACAAACTCTCTTTATAGTTTGTTTCCGGAATTGGCAATCTGTATGTTATAGCTTTGCTAATTTTAAAACATAACGTCACATAACCATCCTGCAAAGAATTTAAATTTTACATTTATAACTTAAGAATTTATTATGTTTCAATAATTTTACTGAATTCGTTTTGTTTGTTTTGCCAATAATCTAACGTATATAACATGTTCAATCCATTTGCATCCACTTTGCAAACGATGGCTTGAATCTGCCTTATTTCCAATTAATTAAATTATCAACATCAAAACACAGTGGGTTCTTTACATGATGTGCATTTACATTTTTTTTAAAGTGCTGCAAGGAGTTTTATTGCAGGAGATATGTCATGGCCTCTGTTTGTCTTTGGCTCCAAATCAGAGCTTGGATAATCCTACATCTATTATTATTTTGATTTTGGAAAACCCAAATCTCTTGACACATGAACAGAATATTATCTCTCTCCATCATCTGTCATTCTATCTATCCCTCCTTCAGGTCAAAGTGACAGCAGACATTTTTGCGCCTCAGTTAGTACCTGCATTTTAAATATGCTAAATCTAGACGCAAAAACAATGCCGCAATCCATTTCAGGCTTGATAAATTGCATTTGCATATTCTCCTCACATATATTTGCACGTTTGGGTCATTATCATATGTTTTGCATATTAAGCTAAAAGGTTTGCGTCCGCTGTTCTGCTGATTTTACACACGTAATCCGATTGACACCTGGTTTGTAGCTTTTTCAAGGCAAACAGGTTTGCGTGTGGTTTTGTACATGCAAACGTTTTGAAGATCAGGCCCATAGTATATTAAATTATGATTATAGAATATATTTATTATCTGAGCATGTATTAAATAAAAATTATCTGACAAAGGAGTCTTGAGGAACCCCACATGTGATCCTTCATTGTTCTAATTTGTAATTGCCAAATAAGACAAAGTCGTCTCAGTCTGAAAGTAAGATTTGTCATTCTTGCCCTGGCACTGTTTGCTTCTGGGTTCTTTTCTTGTTGACTTTGGTGTTATGCTTACTCTGACTCTATGTTTGGTTTGTAAAGGACCCAAGAGTGTGGTGGGTACAGGTGCAGGTTTTGATGGAAAAAACGTGCTGAGAAGGAGAAAACTAACTTTTGCATCAAACTGATTTGGATGCACGAGTAAAGAATGGCAAGTAAATGGTGTCAAGCATCTATTCGTTGAGTAGAATAAAACATTTTTTTATAGAAAAAACTGTCTCTAGTTTCTGTTATGGTGGAAATCATATCCTACAAATCATATCCTTCAACACTGACATGTAAGAGATGTCCACAAAACATCTAGAGGTTATTTTTTTACATTTCTTAATAATTCTCTAATCTGCAACTGTTCATGGTAAATTTTTAGTCTGGTAAACTACCGTCCTGCTGTTTATAACATTTTGCTGAAAAATGTGAAGATTTTATTAACTGGATTTCATTTTAAGACAGGACACATCTATACATGTCTGCACACAGCCTCTACACACA